>NC_041006.1:42761320-43409180 GCF_004193775.1 Glycine soja | reverse complement strand
ATGTCACGAATGCGGGCCTTGTTATCAGCGATCGCATTGGTCGTGAAGTTTCGTCTCAGCTCGACCTCGAAGAAGCTCTAGAAGCTTCCAGATACGCTAGCCACCCTTATTCCACTCACCCCCGAGAGGTATCACCTCAAAATCTAAGGGTTTCGATTTGTTATTGTTCTTGTTGTGTTCAACTATCCACGCTCCATAATTGCAGTTTTAGGGCTCGTTTGATTACACTTTTCACAAACAGTTCCTAGTTTTTTTTTTTTAAATTAAAAATCCGCTTGATTAATACAAACAATGAGGGAGAGGCGCTTACATTTAGCGCCCGAGAACAATTAAAACCCGCTTCTCCCGTATGTGTGCTAACTTTTAGTTATTCGGCATAGGGATCCCTATGGTGTGCGTGCCCCGAATGAATGTTTGGGATGGGGAAAACTAAATTCCACATTTATTAGCGTAAAATTGTGCTAAATTTTATTTTCACTTCACACGAGAAGTCATATTTGTTTGGGAAAGTTCAAACTTCAAACACGTGGGAGAGGCACTTACATTTAGTGCCAAATGCCTCCTACAAAGGACACCTGCGGGAAATTGGGGAAAAGGAAATGGCTAATTGATTTTAAAATAGAATGGCTAATTGATATTTGGAGATATTATGGAGGAGGGAAATATCAAAACGACAATATGGATTCTAGATATAGGGTGTGTCCAAGGTTTTAAATTGCGGTAGTGTTTTTGTTGCGTTTCTTGATATTGTAGGAAACTGCGGGCAAATGTGGCCACAATTGCTGTTGCGGACACTTGAAAAACCTTGACTTTGCAGTCAAAATCACAGTCGCACAGTGTCATCAATGGCAGAAAGCCAAAATTCCACCATATAAACATGCCATTGCGGCCTATGGCACAACCATAGTCGGCCTCCCTTCACAAATTGCCTATGGCGGTTGGCAAAAAATCTGTCACGCCATTCCGCCATGATGGTCATGGCGCTGCCATTTAACAACATTGCGGTTGCGGACCGTTTCTTAAAACCATGGGTGTGTCTGTTAGCATATTTAATGAGGTTGTAGTTCAGTTTTACTCTCTCCAACTAATTGCATTATTTAATGCTGTTTCAGTGGCCCCCTTTAGTTGAGGTGGTGAATACCTGGGAGTTGCCTCCCGTGCTCATTGAAAGATACAATGCAGCTGGTGGGGAAGGAACTGCTTTTTGTGGAATATTTCCTGAAATACGAAGGGCGTGGGCGTCTGTGGACAATTCATTGTTTCTTTGGCGTTTTGATAAGTGGTAAGTTTTATGATGACGAGTAATTAGACATTTCCCGTACTCATTTTTTGAATGAAAGTTGTCTTTCCTTCTTTTCTTTTGGATGGAGTTGCCTTCTGCATTTTTTATTTGGTAGACATTCAAGCAATGAAAGGACTTCATATTTATTAGTGATCTACTCTCTCCCTGACCTTATGAAAAAATTAAAAAAAAATATTATTTCCCCCTTTTTTTTCTTTCACCTTTTAAATGCTTTACATTTGTGGCATGAGCCCTCACAGACTATTGCATGAATTCTTATTAGGTGTTATTTGCTGGTCCTTTGCAATAGTTTCTGCTTCTAGTTTCAGTAATAGCCTAATAGGTGTGTGAATGTTACTGGGACAATGTTTTTGACTAAGCTGTTAGAAAAGGTTTAAGGGTGCTAGACGTTTGAAGATAAGCTTTCTATGCATTTAATTTCTTTAAGTTTCTGTTTGAACTCTCGTTTTTTGAACTACAATTTCTGTTCTATAATTATTTTGTCTGTTTAATTGTTAATCTACAATAAATTGGTAAGGAATAATCTAAGGGGGCTAAATGTTGTTTCAACTGTTGCCGTGCTCTAATTAAAAACCTTTAGAGCTATTTGGTGGAACTCATATTTACATTTGCTACAGTACTTCTAACCTAACATTGCTGCTTCCACAGGGATGGCCAATGTCCTGAATTTAGTGGGGAAGAGCAAGCTATTTGTGCAGTTGGTCTTGCAAAATCAAAACCTGGAGTTTTTGTTGAAGCTATTCAATATCTTTTAGTTTTAGCGACACCTGTTGAGGTATTAACCATTTTATGTTTTAGAGATTCTCCAACGACTTGTGTACTTGAATATTGTATTTATGAACTAATTCTTTTTGTTATGCGTTAAATTGCTTATTTTTACCTTGAGCAACATCTCGTGTGTTGGTTTTCCTTTTGAATACTGTTCCTCGGTTTTTCTTCCTCGAAGTACAACATCTTATTTCTTTCTTGAATGTTTTAATTGAACATTTCTTAATTGTTGATCAACTTTTTCAACTTGATTTTATCTGGTTCTCTCTATGTGGACAGTTGAATAGTATCTTCTTGGCTTGTTGATTGCCCGCTGATTGGGCAAAAAGTAGCTGCTTTCCCTAAACTTTGGTATTGATGATGATAATAAGTAGTTTGGTTAGCTTTCTGAATTATTTATCCCTTCATTTCTATTCCAGTTCATGTTACTAAGAAGTTGGAGATTTTGTAATTTTGGCTCAGTCAATAGGGTTTTTTATATACTATTCTTTAATTCATAAGATAAAAGGGAGAAGAAAAATCACCTGATAGGAAACATAAAAGATCCATATACTTTAGTGTGGTGGTTTTGTTAGTTATATATTCAATATTCAATATATGCTGCTAAGTTTTCTGTGACATGCTATAAGATATTTTTTGTTCATCAATAAAAGGGTTTTGTATGACAAGTTTCCAATGAATGATTTGCAGTATGTTCTTTCCAGAACCCCATGTGGGAGCAGTATTGTTTCTTACCTTGTCCTTTTTATCAGTTAATTTTAGTAGGAGTATGCTGCTCTGGAGGAGCAGATGGTTCAGATCCATTTGCAGAAGTTACATTGCAGCCATTGCCAGAGCATACAATACCATCTGATGGGGTTACAATGACTTGTGTGGCATGTACTAATAAGGGCCGCATTTTCCTTGCTGGTCGGGATGGCCACATATATGAGATTCTTTATTCAACTGGTTCTGGATGGCAAAAACGGTGCAGAAAAATCTGCATCACTGCTGGTTTGGGAAGTGTAATTTCAAGGTACATTTTGTTTTCTTAATTGTTTTAGATATACTAGTCGTTAACTGTCATGCTTGATTGCAAATTAATTTTTTTAATTGTAGAATTGTTATGGTATATAAAGTTACCTGATTTTTTTGTAGCTAAACATTCCTTTGCTAATTTCTTAGTAATTTAATATTAGCTGTTATTTGCAGATGGGTTATACCAAATGTATTCAGTTTTGGAGCTGTTGACCCCATTGTTGAAATGGTTTTTGACAACGAGAGACAAATATTGTATGCACGAACGGAAGAGATGAAGCTTCAAGTTTATGTTCTAGGACCAAACGGTGATGGCCCCTTAAAGAAAGTAGCTGAAGAAAGGAATCTTGTCAATCAGAGGGATGCACATTATGGAGCTAGACAATCGACAGGGTCAAGAGTCTCTAGTCGATCTCCAAAGCCATCTATTGTTTGCATCTCACCTTTATCTACACTTGAATCCAAGTGGCTACATCTTGTTGCTGTTTTATCAGATGGCAGAAGGATGTACCTATCTACCTCTCCTTCTAGTGGAAGCTTGACTGGGTTCAACACCAACCACCACAAGCCTAGCTGTTTAAAGGTTGTCACTACAAGGCCTGCTCCTCCTTGGGGTGTTAGTGGTGGTCTCACCTTTGGAGCCATGGCTCTTGCTGGTAGACCTCCGAATGAGGATCTCTCCCTGAAAGTTGAGGCAGCTTATTATTCTGCTGGAACTCTTATCCTTTCTGATGCATCACCTTCGACCATGTCTTCACTCCTTGTTTTGAACAGGGATTCAAGCTCACAATCATCACCGTCGGGTAATCTAGGAACAAGTACGAGAAGTTCCCGGGCATTAAGGGAGTCGGTATCTTCTTTACCAGTTGAAGGACGAATGCTTTCTGTGGCAGATGTTTTACCTTTGCCAGATACCGCAGCTACTGTGCAGTCTCTATATTCGGAAATTGAGTTTGGTGGTTATGAGAGCTCTATGGAATCATGTGAAAGGGTGTCTGGCAAACTCTGGGCAAGAGGGGATCTTGCAACCCAACATATACTACCAAGAAGAAGGATTGTCGTCTTCAGCACCATGGGCATGATGGAAATTGTTTTTAACAGGCCACTGGACATTATAAGGCGGCTATTGGAATCCAACTCTCCACGATCAGTTTTAGAAGATTTCTTCAATCGTTTTGGTGCAGGTGAGGCAGCTGCAATGTGTCTAATGTTAGCTGCAAGAATAGTGCATTCTGAAAACCTTATCAGCAATGTTATTGCTGAGAAGGCAGCTGAAGCTTTTGAGGACCCAAGAGTTGTTGGCATGCCACAACTTGAAGGTAGTAATGCATTATCAAACACAAGAAGTGCTGCTGGTGGATTTAGCATGGGCCAGGTTGTTCAGGAGGCTGAGCCTGTATTTTCAGGTGCACATGAAGGGCTCTGTTTGTGTTCATCTAGATTACTTTTTCCTCTGTGGGAACTTCCTGTAATGGTTGTAAAGGGAAGTTTAGGCCCTTCAGGCACTCTATCTGAAAATGGAGTAGTTGTGTGCAGACTCTCTGTTGGGGCTATGCAAGTCCTTGAACAGAAACTCCGATCTTTGGAGAAATTCTTAAGATCTAGAAGGAACCAGAGGAGGGGACTTTATGGCTGTGTAGCAGGTTTAGGAGATCTGAGTGGTTCCATTCTGTATGGTAATGGTTCGGCATTAGGAGCCGGGGATCGAAACATGGTAAGAAACTTATTTGGTGCGTATTCCAGAAATATGGAGTCCAATGGTGGCAGAACATCTAATAAACGGCAAAGGTTGCCATATAGTCCTGCTGAATTAGCTGCCATGGAGGTGAGCCTACATTTTTAAATGTTTGCATATGTGGCATGTTTTGTAAGTAATTGGTTTAGTTTCTTCTCACTTGGGTTTGTTGTGCCACAGGTGAGGGCAATGGAGTGCATTAGGCAGTTGCTCCTTAGATCTGGTGAAGCCCTATTTTTGCTTCAACTTCTTTCACAGCATCACGTGACTCGATTGATTCAGGGATTTGATTCTAACCTTCAACAAGCATTAGTTCAGTTGACATTTCATCAACTAGTTTGTTCTGAGGAGGGTGACCATCTTGCTACAAGACTTATATCTGTTCTCATGGAGGTAAATCCCTGTTTAGGAAGCCATGAAGGAGATTTGATCTACAAAAAGTTTATGCATTAATGGAGTTTTCTTCTTTTTTTTCTTTCATAAAGTTTTGTATCTTCTATAATAATTAGTTTCCTGAACAATACTCTGCTCCAGTATTATACTGGTCCTGATGGCAGGGGCACTGTAGATGACATTAGTAGGAGATTGAGAGATGGTTGTCCAAGCTACTATAAGGAGTCTGATTACAAATTCTTTTTAGCCGTGGAAGCCCTAGAGAGAGCTGCTATGACTATAGATGCTAAGGACAAGGAGAATCTTGCAAGGGAAGCATTTAATTCCTTAAGTAAAGTTCCAGAGTCTGTGGACCTACGAACTGTTTGCAAACGTTTTGAGGATTTAAGGTACACCTTTTTTTCCTTTGTTGCTCTCCTCCATTTTCTTGACGAGCATCATCTATTTTCATGGCCTATGATTTTAAGCCTTCAATCTGAAAGTCAAAAGCTCTTTCCCACTGCAGATTTTATGAAGCTGTTGTGCGCTTACCACTACAAAAGGCACAGGCTATTGACCCTGCAGGCGATGCTTATAATGATGAAATTGATGCAACTGTCAGAGAGCAAGCACTTGCTCAGCGGGGGCAGTGTTATGAAATAATTATCGGTGCTTTGCGGTCTCTGAAAGGTGACACCTTACAGAGAGAATTTGGGACTCCTATTAGATCAACTGCTTCACAATCTGCTCTTGATCCAGCCTCTCGGAAAAAATATATATGTCAAATTGTTCAGCTGGGTGTCCAATCACCTGACAGAATTTTCCACGAGTATCTTTACCAGGCTATGATTGATTTAGGTCTCGAGAATGAATTGCTAGAGTATGGGGGTCCTGACCTGTTGCCATTTTTGCAAAGTGCCGGTCGTAATTCTCTACACGAGGTTGTTTATTATCTCTTTCTCCCCAGTAACTAATTGAGGGATAACTGTTCACTAGGTCAAAAGGCACAAATATTGTCTATTACAATTTGACTGTATATGTTTTGTATGCAGACGCTACACCCTGCCATACTTTTCATAATATTTCGTTGTAAATTTAGTCCTCTTGTTTTTCTGGATCTGCTAGGTTCGTGCTGTGACAGCCACAATTTCTCCAGTGGGACAATCGGGAGCACCTATGTCATCTAATCAAGTCAAGTACTATGAACTTTTGGCACGGTATTATGTTTTGAAACGCCAACATATGCTTGCAGCTCATGCGTTGCTTAGACTAGCTGAAAGGCGTTCTATTGATGGAGTTCCTACTCTTGAACTGAGGTTAATCAAGTTCTCACTTTCCTTGTCTTTATCATCTCTTTTTTTCTCAAACAACTCCTGTTTCTTATGTGCTTGCGATGACTCAAGTTCACTAACGTGTCCATGACTGTACTTGCAAGACTCTGCACTTTACATGTATCAAGTTGATCTCCTCTTCCACTTAAGGCCTCTACATGGTTCTCTAGAATTTAGTAGGATTGCTGAATTTGTTTTATATGCTTGCATGGATATCTTCTAATAATTTTTAATTTGTAAAATTCAGGTGTCAATACCTAAGTAATGCAGTTCTACAGGCCAAAAATGCAACTAATAGTGATGGGTTAGTAGGTTCTGGTCGAAGTTCCATTGACAGTGGGTTCCTAGATTTGCTTGAAGGGAAGCTTGCTGTTCTTCGGTTCCAGATAAAAATCAAAGAAGAACTAGAGTCTGTGGCTTCCAGGTCTGATGTTTTACCTGCCACACCAGATTCTGCTGAAAATGGTGTAGTGCCTGAGGGAAGTTCTACTGCTGATGCTAATTTTGCAAATGCAACACGAGAGAAGGCTAAAGAGCTAGCTTCAGATGTAAAGAGCATAACCCAGTTATATAATGAATATGCTGTTCCCTTTGGGCTCTGGGAGGTACTTTCATTCTTTTTTTGTTTGTTTTTTGTTTTTTGGTTAGATTTGTGCAGCTTTAGATTTTTCTCTTCTGCTTGTTCACTTTATGTTAGTTTTGAACTAGTTGAATATCTAAGAGTGTGATAATGAAAACTAACAGGTATCCATCAAAGTCTTTTGAGCTTTAGTATCTAGATTATTGATGGCAACTGAAATTCAGGTGGGGCTGGAAAGGATGATCCATTGTTACATCCTTGCCCATCATCTTTATAGTGCATTCCAGAATAGGGCATGTGGCATAATAACTATTATGTTGACTGTTTAGCATAGAAGTTATATATTGTTATATTATATATTGTGTAGTAATAACTGTCATGCTGGATGTTCTTGAATTTAGGATCAATTATTTATTATTAGTATTAGATATATGTGTAGTATGAAGTAGTAGAGAGATTTGTGTGTTAATTCCCTGTAGCTTGGACAGAAAGCTCCTCTCTGTAGGAGTCTGTCTCTGGGACAGCAACTACTGCTGTAGTGTCTGTATTTTGTGCGATTCAATAATGCTATTCATCAATCTATTGGTGTTCTATCAATTATTCTGAGCAATTTGCTTTCAGATGTCACTTTGTTGAAATAGGGAAGAAAAAGGAGGCATTATTATTTTTAAAGAAAGAAAATGAAGGATTTGAGGTCCTCATACTCATTTTATTAAATTTAAATTTTCAAAATTCCATTACCACCTGTTTTATGGAAGTTCTACAAATCAATTATGTTATGTAAACTAGTAAATTTATTCATTCATGTTCACCTCCTTCCCTTTTTTCCATTTATTTATTTTAGCAAAACCAAATTGTGAAATATATTTATGATTTCTTTTCTTTCCTATGATACAAAATTAGATGTGGGGAATTTGTGACCTTTTTTTTCCCTCTTCTCTCTTGTCAAATTCTTTCTCTATTTTCAAGCCAAAAAAGCATTACTGAATATGTTGTATCTGCTACTGTACTGCGGATGATTTTGTCATTGTGGTTTTGAAGTATTTTTGTTGAAAAGATTGTCATTATAGTGTGAAATTTATTTATCGGAGTTCCTGTTAACAGTTCTTCATTTCCTACTTTTTCTTTAGATATGCCTGGAGATGCTGTACTTTGCCAATTTTTCCAGTGATACTGACAGCAGCATTGTCAGAGAGACATGGGCTAGACTTATAGATCAAGCTATATCAAGAGGGGGTATTGCTGAAGCTTGCTCAGTACTAAAGAGGGTCGGGCCCCGCATTTATCCTGGTGATGGAGCTGTTTTACCACTCGACATTATTTGTCTTCACTTAGAGAAGGCTGGACTGGTACATATTCCGACTCACTGATTGATTTTTACAGTAGATGCTACTCAAGTATTATTATTTCTACCCTTGTACTCTCTAGAACACCTTTCAGTTCTGGTGGGTAGGATTTGGTGGAATTATTACTTTAATCTTAGATATGAATTCATGTCTTTATGTAGGAGAGGTTAAATTCTGGGGTTGAAGCTGTTGGAGATGAAGATGTTGCAAGAGCCCTTGTTTCTGCTTGTAAGGGTGCAGCTGAACCTGTATTGAATGCATATGACCAATTGTTATCAAATGGGGCTATTTTGCCATCCGCAAGTGTTAGATTACGTATGCTGAGATCGGTTCTAGTGGTACTTCGAGAGTGGGCAATGTCTGTATATTCACAAAGAATGGGTAGCAGTGCCGCTGGGCATTCCCTAATACTAGGTGGAGGATTCTCATCGGAACGTACTATTGCTAGCCAAGGAATTCGGGACAAGATCACAAGTGCAGCAAACAGGTTGACTTCATGTATTCATCTTATTAATCTAGTCCTTTTGACATTTATTGTGGACATAATTTCTATCAATTTAATAGAAAGAGGTATAGTTCTTTGTATTTGTTCCTTGATTGATATGCATCATGTTGTATTAGCTGATTTCTCGAATCTTCCATTCTTTAACCTGTGCACCCGTTCTCATCTTCCATTGTATAGATATATTGTTTATATCCAATTATAGTTTTGATCTGATTGAATTTTACATGCAGGTATATGACTGAATTGCGGAGGTTAGCCCTTCCACAGAACCAAACAGAACATGTCTACCGAGGTTTTAGAGAACTTGAAGAATCGTTTATAAGCCAACATTCATTTGATCGATTTTGATGTTTGTTGCAATATATAGTGTTGTATCAATTGTTCTTGTCATATAAATTATTCTCAAATAAGTTGTTTTTAATTTTCCATATTGGAGCTCATGTGATTCTCTTACTATGATCTCGTGTATCAATTAGAAATATATAGAGCCTAATTTTGAAAGTCTCGCGGCCTGCTCAATGTATCGGCCAAGTTGTGATACCAATCAGTTCTCTACTGGCGTCAGGATTCACTTCATAATCCAAACTCCAGATATGTCAAGTAGTAAAATATGTATGGGTTGCTTTTAAGCATTATTTTCATTTCAATTCTGAAGAATGTTTAAACGCTTCGTAAGTCCATATTTCATGGTTGATATCGTCATGCGTCTAACATCAAGAGTGTCTGTATAGGGCATATCCGCGTTTTTTTTCTTTCCCTTAACTCAATTCAAATCAGAGCGTTTCAGTGTATATTAAATCTTAAAATATAAATTTGAATAATCATTTTCGAGAGTGAAAACCTTTCTTTCCCAATTAGATAGTGGTTTTTACATAATTTAAGAGAAAGATAGTAAGTGAGTTTGATCTTTAACGAAAATAATTTTTAATTGGGTTTTACTTATTTTTTGGTCAAATTTTGAATTAGTTAAAAAAAATTTCTCAATAAATTGAAGAGTCAAGATTAAAAAAATATTAAAATATATTTTTTGCTTTTATAAAATATTCAAAGTTTGTTTTTAGTTCTATAAAAAATTGTTTGATTATTGTCCTTACAAATTTATAATGTGAACTTTTTACTTTGAAATTAGGTTTGAAAGAGATTCAACCTACCTAGTGTTCTTTTTTATTTTAAAATTTAAAATACAGGATTTGCGGTGGTTAAAAATATCACAAATTTCATAAAATCTCAACAAGATTCATTGTTCATAAAATCAAATGTCTAATTTATCAAGTTTAAATATATCTTAAACCAATTAATAGTTCATTATCATTATGATCACAATTATCATTATCACCGTGATAATTATCACGTCACTCCCATCATGATCATCATTAATATGACTATTGTCACCAATTTTTATCGTGTCATCATTGTGATCATTAATCTTTAGAAGAAGAAATATAATATATTTTATATTTGTATATTTGCTAACAAATGAAGGAAACTGCAAAAAATAATTTATCTTTTAAATCATAAAATATATTTGATTTCTCTGTTTCTTTTTATTTGGTCTCTATTTTGAAAGGTTAGTATTAAAAATATCTATACCAATATATAAAGTAATTAAATAAATATATATACCAGTAACTACTTCTATTTAAAGGTTTGTATTACAACTTTGTGTAACTGTTTTTTTGTCTTCACAATTTTTATTTAAATCATTTCATCTTTAATATTTACACTGAGATGAGAAACTGAGCATGGAAATTAAAGAAGGGTTGTCATGTGGGGAGGAAGGGTTACCCTACAGCGTTGACTTTTTGTGTTAGATGACGACGTAAATACAAGATAAAGCTTCAAGGAATTAACTTTTATCCTAGTTTTCTTTTTATTCCAACTCATTCTTACACATCTTTTTATATTTTATTTTCTTTATTTATTGCTAATTACTGTTTTAATAATTTAATTGGTCTTTCATAAATGCAATTAAAAACTGTCATTGCCAACAGCAAGGAGCTAATTATTAGTGCTTTGATACCCCAACTCTTGAGTGATTTGATCTCTAATATGCCAATTGACATTTTTAGAGAACAAGACTTGCGTTTTTTCATGCTCGCCTTTTGACCTGAGCTATCACAAAACTAGCGGAGATCATGCTTAATGATAGCCACTTGATCCATACTTGCTTCTGCCAAAATAAGTAGGTCACCTTCGAATGCGAAATGAGAGAGATAAGGACCTCCTTGAACAAGCTTAATTGGCTTCCAAAGCTTATGGTAAACAACAACATTTATCCAATGGAAAAGTCTTTCAAGGCTTAAGATAATAAGATATGGTGATATGGGATTGCCTTGTCTAATACCCCTAGAGGAGGTAAATTGGTCCAACACCTTATCGTTCCAAAGACATGCAAAACCAAATCATCACTGTAAACCAACCTGGCATCCCTATATCCTCGCAAAGCTCCATTTAATCCTATCATAGGCTTTTTTGAGGTCAATTTTGATCACCAGCTAGCCATGTCCCATTGGCTTTTGTAGAAGACTGCTTGGAGACCGTCTATTCCTGGAGCTCTGAAATTACCCATAGAGAAAAAAGAGGTTCTTTTTATTTCTTCTCTTGTTAGTGGCCTAATACAAATGGGAATAACAGGAGAGTCATCAGTATAAAACTTAACATAAAAAGTCTGTGATTTGTGAAATGCAGGACTAAAAAATCCACATAATAAACATGATTGTCCAGAAATACAAGACGTTTATGTAACTTCCTCATTATTTTCAACTTTCAACCTCGGTTTTAGTAGCTATTGGACACTGGACTCTCCTAAAATGATCACTTTTAATTATTATTATTACTACAGGGGAAGAGAGATATGTCTCTAAATTTTTTAAATAATAAATAAAAAAATAACAGAAGTTAAATACAATTAATAAAAAAATATTAACAAAAAACTAACAATATAAATGTAATGAGAAATTAGCATAGTTTAGATTTTTTTTAAGTTTAAGAAGTAATTTAAAGATAAAATTATCTAATAAAATATGTATATCAAATGAGAGGTATTTCTTTTATTCATATTAAGGAAAAATAAACACTCCGTATTTAATGATTTTTTTCATATTTTTTTTAAATGAAAAGAAAAATAATAATAATTAGTGGGTGATTTGTGAGGATAGTTATAAAAATAAAATAATAACCTATGAATGTAATCATAAGAATAAAATAAACATAAAAATATGTATATTAAAATATCTTATAGTTATAAATTATCAGTATGATTACTAATAGGGGAATTCTAAATTTTTTAAACGATAAATATAAAATAACAAAAGTTAAATACAATTAATAAAAAAGTGACTGAATAAAAGAATTAACTAGAAATAGTAAAAACTTACTACTTACTTACTGTATGTTAGAAGAAAAAATTTAAAATTTAAGAAGTAATTTAAATATAAAATTTTCTAATAAAATATAGACACTAATCAAGGCTATTCATTTTAGTATTAGTAAGTATAGATTATTACTGTTATTATTACAAGAATCTTAAAAACTCGACAAAACTTTCCGTTTGTTTCATTTAAATAAAATTGGGGGAAAATAAAAATTAGGCTTCAATTCAATTTCAATTTCAATTTCAACTTTGCTTTCTCGTTTCAATTCGCGGATTTTATCAGATCTGATTGATCCGAATTCCAAATTTTCCAATAGAAGTCGCTTTCCACGTCACTCGTTATCCCGAAAAAAGAAAATTGAATTTCCGATTTGGTTTGTGATCCCCAAAAAGAAAATTAGAGAGGGGGGGAAAACCTGCAAGAAGAAACATCAAAATGTTTCGTTTCGAGCAGGAAAAGATCCGAAAACGAATTTGATTCGTAAAGTTAATTTCTTTTCGACAATCAAAGAGTTCCCAGCTTGTTGGTTGTGGCCATGGTCGACGCTCTCTCTTTGATTCCGGCAGCCGTGCTTCGCAACCTTGCTGACAAGCTCTACGAGAAGCGCAAAAATGCTGCTCTTGATGTTTGTCCTCTGCCCCTTTTCATTTTCTTTTTGCAATTCGCTCAATTTGGGGTTTTAGGGTTTTTGGTGTTTGATTATTGGTGTCTGTAGATTGAGGGGATAGTGAAGCAGCTAGCTGCTGCTGGGGATCATGATAAAATAACGGCTGTGATCAATTTGTTGACTACGGAATTTACTTATTCACCACAGGCCAATCATCGGAAGGTATTTTTTTATAAAAAAATTTGGTTTCAATATATTGGTCATGCTGTATGGTGCTTGAATTTATTTATTTTTTTCTTAAAAAAAATCAATGAAGGGAGGATTGATAGGATTAGCAGCTGCAACTGTTGGGTTGACTTCTGAAGCAGCTCAGCATCTTGAGGTGAGGGGTTACTAACTTTTGAACTTTTGCTTTTTTTTAATCCTGCTTTTTTTGTTTGTTTGTCATGGCTTACAAGTTGAACTCCTTCATCTTGAGAAGTTATGCCAAATTCATTTCGGTACTATGTAAGCTTATATCAGTGATCAGTTTTCTTGTACTTGTCATGGATTCTAACATGTCAACTTTATGATCAAGGACCATCCGAAAGAATTAATTTATAGCAAGATATAACTGAAAAATGTTAAATTATAGCAAACGAAATTATGTCTACAGTTTGTAGA
This sequence comes from Glycine soja, assembly GCF_004193775.1. Taxonomy (NCBI): domain Eukaryota; kingdom Viridiplantae; phylum Streptophyta; class Magnoliopsida; order Fabales; family Fabaceae; genus Glycine; species Glycine soja. The sequence goes on along the minus strand of NC_041006.1, from coordinate 43,395,579 downwards.
AATTTATTCTTTTGGAATGAATTTATTAGAAACAAGCATTAATGTTATCCTTCACTTTGTTGTTTAGCTTATTTTAACATGACTAAGCATATATATGCTTTTCATTATCCTTACCTAGATATATTATTGTACGTGACAGCAAATTGTGCCCCCTGTGTTAAATTCGTTCTCTGACCAAGATAGCAAAGTTCGTTATTATGCTTGCGAAGCACTTTATAACATAGCAAAGGTGAGGATTTGATTTTACTGACATATGGTCAGATTTAATCTGATCGTCTACTATCCTCTAATGTGCACCTTTTCAATTTGATGTCAGGTTGTGAGAGGGGATTTTATTATTTTCTTCAACCAGATCTTTGATGCCTTATGCAAGCTTTCTGCTGACTCAGATGCCAATGTACAAAGTGCTGCTCACCTCTTAGATAGGCTTGTGAAGGTATAGGTTTTTCTTGAAGTCCAACAAAGCTTTTGTGTGCACACAGCAAACATATGCTGAATAGGGATTGATCTAGCAATGATTTGAGTTGCTGTTCCCTTTAGCTCAACTGATGATTAAACATTGCTTTGTTGGAACAGGATATTGTGACTGAAAGTGATCAGTTCAGGTGCACCATTCTCTCAAGTCTATTTTTTTTTTTTTTGTTTCTCTGTATCTAGTGTTTTAAATTTTCGAAAGACTTGTAGGTACTAGGTAAAGAGATCTCTGAATGTAATTTTTGAACAGAGCTTCGATAGGCAAGAGGTGTAAACACCACAAGGTGTGAAGCAATCTCGTATTAAATGAAGCAATTTTCACTTTTCATAACCAAAATGAAATAGTAAAAGTCAACCTATTCCTCCTCACTTGAACTTACACTGCCTCATTCCCTTCAATTTTGTTTTTGATCTTTAGTATTGAAGAATTCATACCACTGCTGAGGGAGCGCATGAATGTGTTGAATCCATATGTCCGCCAGTTTTTGGTAGGATGGATTACTGTATTGGACAGTGTCCCAGATATTGATATGCTGGGTTTTCTTCCTGATTTTCTTGATGGTAAGTGTATTGTTTGAAGAATGGTCATTTTATTTCTCAACATTTTATATGAAATGAAAGCCTACCACCTAATCATCTGTAACATCTCAGGCTTGTTTAATATGTTGAGTGATTCGAGTCATGAGATACGTCAACAAGCTGATACAGCTCTTTCAGAGTTTCTTAAAGAGATTAAAAACTCCCCAGTAAGGCTCTTACTAATGTATTTTTCCTCTTTTCTTTGAGTTGTAAAGCTTCTTGAACTTTTCATTGTCTGATTCTTCTTTTGTGCCATTGCTTTTTTCCCCTTGTTACCTGCCTGGGAAATTTTTGGAAGCCATTATCCCTTTTTTTATGGTTTCCCCATTTCTGCTTGTATATCATTAGATTCTCATTACTTGTACGAGTAAAATTTATTGCAGCCATTGTCCATTTTTATATCTGTCCCCTAATCCATCTTTTAGGATTGATATACCTGTTAGCTTGTGCTTGTGTTGATTAACGGAGCTGTGCTTCATTTTCAACTACTACTTTGATCGAAAGCAAAGTTTTTTGTTCATTTGTCATTTTCTGACTCGAGCAGTGGTACTCTTGAAGTCTGTAGATTATGGTCGCATGACTCAAATCCTGGTACAGAGGGCAGGTTCTCCGGATGAATTTACTAGGCTAACAGCTATCACATGGGTAAGTGGTACTGCAATTCTTTGACTTGATAGTAAACTATTTGCTCTTATAATAATACTTTATGCTTAGGGTTGGCATCTCCTGAAAGCTAAAATTTCTTTCTATATCAAAAGAAAATTTATTAGTAAATGCTTTGTGATTCATTTACTTTTTATTTAAATTTAAATAATGTCTGTGTTCTCATTTTAACAGATAAATGAGTTTGTCAAGCTTGGTGGAGACCAGCTTGTTCCATATTATGCTGACATTCTTGGAGCCATTTTGCCTTGTATAGCAGATAAAGAAGAGAAAATTAGAGTTGTAGGTTCTGTTGAGCTTTTCTTTTATTCTTTCCTCATCTATTGTTTTGCTTTCTGTTTTTTTTATAGATTTTTTTAATGACATTGCTTCCTTCCATGTAATCAATAAATTTGAAATTATCTATTGCTTATATATAAGGTTGCTCGTGAAACCAATGAAGAGCTACGTGCCCTCAAGGCAGATCCAGCTGAAGCGTTTGATGTAGGAGCAATCCTCTCCATTGCCAGGAGGTGTAGTTTTTCTTTCTAGGGTAGTTTGACCACTGTAGAAGCTATTGAGAAATGATTGAGGGTCCTTTGTACTTAGCCAACTACTCTATGTTGCACTGATTATTCTGTAGAATGATTTTTGGGATGGTTTGACTGATCAGGCAATTATCTAGTGAATTGGAGGCTACTCGAATTGAAGCTTTGCACTGGATATCCACCCTTTTAAACAATTATCGTACTGAGGTGACTAGATTGCTATTTTTGTTTACCTGAAATGCTCTGTAAAATCTTTTGTGTGATCTCCTTCATGTCCAAAACAGGTTTTGCAATTTCTGAATGACATATTTGACACTCTGCTCAAGGCACTTTCAGATCCATCTGATGAGGTAGTGTTATCCAGATATAATTTTTTTTTCAACTCTATTTCATCAATCATTCATTTCTCAAAATCTTTGTGCAAATGTGGTTTTATCTGTTCACTTATCTTATGGATAAGTTACTGTTTTCATCATTTTCTTAGGATGTTCACATTCAGCGCTCCATCCACCCTTTTTTCCTTGTGTACTAGAAATTGATTTTAAAAAATAAGTGACCAGTTGTTGAAATGCCAAACGCCATCCTTAAGTGTTTGGCAAGAATGTCGAGTGGCCTTAGGCCCGAGCATTACTGTCTCAATAACTCGTCTGTAGGTTTCATGCATCAAATTTACTTTGTGGCATCCACTAGAATATTTGGTACTGATTGGGTGAACTTTGAAATTTGATTATATTTACAGGTCAAAACATCACACAATATTAGGTAGTATCAGATGCTATTGAAAAAGATCAGAATTTTATTTCCATTATGGATTTTTTTTATATTTATTTTTTCTGTTTAGGTCTACCGTCCCCCAGATGTACCTTGCCTTCATTTGTTCTATTAAAAGCATTTATGCAATTCCACCCTTGATGAACTTCTCGTAGATACCTTTTTGACTCCTGATTCTTGATTGCAGAATAAAAAAAAATGATTTTTTGAAGTTTTTCCTATCCTTATTTGCAATATTGTTCACTTCTTTTGTGCAAATTGAAACTCACTTGAATTGTCAGTGATTCATTATAGTTTTTTATTGAATAGGTTGTTCTTGTAGTTCTTGATGTTCATGCATGCATTGCAAAAGACTCTCAGCACTTTCGGCAACTTGTTGTCTTCCTGGTGCACAATTTCCGGGTAGACAATTCCCTTTTGGAGAAGTAAGCCGCTGTTTTCCTCCATCCTATTTGTTTAAGCTTCTTTTTTTTTTTAAAACACTTTTTAATAAAATAAGCAGTTTTCTGCTTGTTTTGTGTTTGTCTAAACTTTTTTTTTAAAATGTAGTTTCGTGCTTTTTTTTAATAAGCAACTCCTGTTTGCTTATTAGAAAATCACTTTTTAAGAATCCTTTTTTTAAAGTTTAAACAAACTAGTCCTATATGGTTTTGCTAAAGTATGTTTTTAGTTTTTACAACTAACTTCCACTTTCTTAATTATTGATTTTAATTTATAACATTGTAGGCGTGGTCCTTTGATAATTCGTCGACTTTGTGTGCTTTTGAATGCTGAGAGAGTCTACCGTGAACTTTCTACAATACTGGAAGGGGAATCGGACTTGGATTTTGCATCAATAATGGTTCAGGTTGGTTGTGACTTTTTTTAGAGCTTAATAAGGAGCTGCTATATACTCCTGATCTGTATTGTTCACTGTCTATGTCCCACTTCACCATAAAAATAAAAAAATCTAATGAAACACTTGCATGAAGCTTGTACTTATTACATTTTATTTGCTTGTATTTATGGGCAGGATTAACTGGTTTTTATGTTATTTTGAACTATTATTCTATTGATAGCTATCTTTGTATTTTTCCGTTGAACTTTTGGGCTGCTCTATAAAAAACTTGTTGAATAATATGCGTATACCTGGCTTTCACATTGATTTTTAATATTTAATACTGTTGGGAAATCAATATTTTTGCAATACCTAATAGTGTCGAGTAACCCTTTGACTGTATTAAGTGCACTTATATATTTTGCTTAAATGTTTCTTAATAGGCTTTTATCAGTATGCTCTACTTTCTAAATTAAAAGACTATTTATGGTGTGACTATATTTTAACAAGCTATTATCCCTTCAGATTTTTTTGAAAATTTTGATTCAGTATAACCGTTTGTGAGATCCGATTTTTGAAATCTGAAAAGGAAAAGTGACAGAAGCTTAATCCTCCTTCAAATGATTAATGTGGGCTTGTATTTAAATTTCAGGTACAATCACATTAATGCATCTCTTAGAAAGGATTGTTGAAGATGTTTGATTTTCAATGATTGCATGATCTATTTAAAACTTAATAGAATAATCACAAGAATCACAGGATCTGGTTGTTACAATATTTTTTGCTTCGGTTTTAAGCATTATGGTTTTAATTATTAATTTTTTGCTTCTTGAAATTCATTATTGTCCATTAGTGTAATATTCGATAGAAGTTGACAATATTCATTTACTATAAGATTGGTGTTGAGGCCAAGTATGACTAGGGGAAATGAACTGGCAGGGAGTTTTATGGAACTGTTGAGAAGTTGACCATTGTATAACACTTCTGTTTAACTTTATGCTCTGTTATATTTTTTTTACTTTTTCAAGAGCAGGACCTGAAGTGACATTCATTTGCATTTGATCCCCCCCCTCCCCCTTTTTTTAAATTACAGGCTTTGAATTTGATCTTACTTACATCGTTGGAACTATCTGAGATTCGAGATCTTTTGAAGCAATCACTGGTAAATCCTGCCGGGAAGGATTTATATGTTTCTTTGTATGCCTCGTGGTGCCATTCTCCAATGGCAATTATAAGTCTGTGCTTATTAGCTCAGGTAGGTATCTATAAATTGGCTTTGATTATTATTGGTTCTATGTTTAACTCTCGAAGTTGTGCACTCAGACACACAAACACATATTTTTTTACTTCAAAGTGTATTTGTGCATAATGGCTTAGCTTTATTTGGATTGTGTGTCCCCTCTTCTATAACATGAATTATCTTCCTCAACAGACTTACCGACATGCGAGTGCTGTGATTCAATCTCTGGTTGAGGAGGATATTAATGTCAAATTCTTAATCCAGCTGGATAAATTGATTCGCTTGCTGGAAACTCCGATCTTTGCTTATCTAAGATTGCAGGTGCTTAATTGAATTATCTTCACATCTTACAATCTTGTAATAGAATATATTTTTCAAATACGGTTTTATGTTTCTGATGATTAAGGCAAAAGGTTGACAATCTTTTTGTTTCTTTTTCCTTGCTAAACTGCTGCTATTTTGATTTGTATGTCCTGTTTCAATTTTCATTTGTCTTGCCGCATACCAAAATTAATTGTTCCTGTTTGGATGAAACCTCAAAGAGTATAGAAATTTAATCTCATGACGAGCAGATTTCAGATGCCATCATTTATTTTCTTTCTTTTTCCCCCTAACATTTATTCTAATAAAATAAAATTTTGAACTATTTATAGTATGAGTCATATCCTAGACAGACTTGTATCATTCATTTGCATCCTTCCTTGTAAAGTAATTTGGGGGTATGTCATATGACATCCTTCCGCTGGTGTTTCTTTTTTATTAAAAGAAAAAGAATAATGGGTATATTTATTATTTATTAATATGTTACAATTTGAAAAGCTGATTTTTTGGTGCAGAAAAAAAAGCTATTCAAGAAATATTTCTATTTATTTTAGGTGGAAAAAAATAGCTGGTTGCTGCGTTTTATTGTAGCTTTCAATATCCATCATAATGAAGCATTATTTTGTTATTCTCAACCTACAATGCATATGCTTGATCCTCATAGTACTATCTCCAATGTTATACATATGGAACAAATAACTAATTCATCTAGACCAACGAAAATAGTTAAGTTAATTTTAATTAATAATGTCTCAAAGTTTTAATTTTATTTCAGAAATACTCAGAATTTAATGGTTTAAGTGGTAGTTATATTTAATGACACTACCTATTATTCAAGAGATAATTTATTCCACCAATGAATGCATCCACTTGCAAGGGAAATGTGTTGAATGATTATTTAATTTTGCAGCTTCTTGAACCTGGAAGATATACATGGTTATTCAAAGCATTATATGGTCTTCTGATGTTGCTTCCTCAGGTCTGTGCAACTTATACAATTTCTTTTTATCATTAAAAAAAAAAAACTTCTGAGCCATCCCATCCCTTCTGCCCGTGACTGTGTTCAAAGTTCAAGCATCCTTTATAGGAGGCGAATTCCTAGACTTTAACATTATTTCAACTCTTTCTTTACTTTAGCATTTAGGAACGGCATATTGCTTTGTATCACCATGTTTACTGGTGTACATCTTAACATTTTCAATAAAACTATTTATCATATAATTCATATTTCTATCATATTAATCTAGCTATTTACTACTGTGAGATAAGAGAGAGCATGCTTTCATTGGTTGTGTAAACTAATGCGTCTAATTAATTTTTGAATGTATCAACTCTCATAATCTTGACCGTACATATGTTTTGCGGTTTATATTGACACTTCATTTCATACCATTATGCAGCAAAGTGCTGCCTTCAAGATTCTCAAAACTCGTTTGAAGGCTGTGCCATCGTATTCCTTCAATGGTGAGCAATTGAAGAAGACATCCTCAGGAAATCCCTATCAATTTCTCCATCACATGTCTGGTGGATCTCAAATCAGTGAGGACGGTGACATAGCTATGGATGGTGGGAACTCACACAATGGGATAAATTTTGCTGCAAGGCTACAACAATTTCAGCAAATGCAGCACCAGCATCGTGTGCATTTGAAAACCCAGGCACAGTCACGCAAAAATTCCTCCTCCTCATACTTTTAGACCCTGTTTAGATAAATTTCTCTAAACATTCATAGGAGAAAAAAATAAGAAACTAAGACGAATTTTCTCCTTAAGTTAAAATTAACTTAAATCCTTAACTTTTGTAGAAGCTCTATTATTTACTTATCTAAAAAATGAGATGCATAAATTGATTTTAACTTATGAGAAAAATTCAATTCATTTTACCTTTTGTTTTTTCCTTGTCTCGTAAGTGTTTATGGAGAAGTTTATCCAGACATGACCTTAAGCATGAAGTATAGAGATTGGGCAACTGTTTCTGTTTTATGATTATTTAACAAACCTTATTTTGCAAGTCATGAGTTGCGATTTCTTTTAAAATGCAGGAGGCACAGAGACAGGAAGTACTAAAGCGACCTCAGTTGAGTGAGGTTAATGTTGTTGCTACATCAAGATCATCTAAAAGAGCGCTGGGTAGCTAGAATGTTGTTTATTGCCCATATTGAGTCAAATCTTATTACTGAACCCAATTTATGGGATGGGATATTGATTTGTAAAATTGTAAATCATATCATAGAAGGTTGGGGTGGTGAAGGAATCATGAATATGCATAAAGCTTGGGCGTTGCTGGGCTATTCTTTTGAGCTTGTAAACGAGATACATGCCCACGTGGTTCTGTTGTTTTTGTTGTAAACCATGTGGGTTAGAGGGCATATTTTATTTAGAAAATTTGCTTTTTGTTTATCATGTCATGTGCTGCCATATATATAATAATATAATAATAAGGAATTAGCTGCTTAGTGTTTGAGTTGACGTACCACAAGATTTATTTTGTATTTGGTTTGATTTCATTATTTCAGGACAATGCGATTGCCTGTATAAATTGGATCAAAATTTGGTATATTATTCGAAAAGTGTTGAATTTGAATTCCAAATTTTAGTATTATAAGCGTAATAACAAAATAAATTGAATCAATTCGATGATAATATACGGACTTAGAGTAATTAATGTCAACACCCTTTGTTTTTTAGTCATAAAGCTTTGGTTTTAGCTTCTATTAATAAAGCTCAAGCAACCACCAATTGTATGCTAGTTGTGATTTTAGAGATTGAAATAGACTCGTATGACCTTTAGTCGCGCGTCACTTTTAAGAGAGGAAGCTCTAGTTCTTGCACGGTGAAATATAATGCAGATGGAAGTTTAGAGGGATCTGAAAATTCAATTTCGTATTGTAATGAAAATGCTCATTCCAATATCAGACTTAAGTAGTGGACTTCCCTTTCATATTATTTTAATTACATATACATAAATCTACAAGTGTTGGTTATGAACTATAATCACATACTAGCAAATGCAAATCCAACCGAATTGCCTAGTAGTACAGCCTGAAACCAAAAACTGAAAACTCAAGATGAATGATGAAATCCCGGTGAGCTAACATTATCACTTAGCAGTGGTATAACAGTTTCAGTTAAAAGGTTGAAACATTGCTCTTCTGTTGTGTGGTAACATGATTCTTGACTCACAGGGCATAGATCTTCTCAATGTCAGAATTGTATTCATCCAAATCTGATATATTTGCAGAGTAAGACCATGAGAAAGATTTGCTTCCACTTGTTCTCTTGATGCGCCTCTGGGAATCACTGCGGAAAATGCCAAAATGTTGTCGAAAAACGAAGTAGCACATGCTCGCTAGAGTGCCAACTAGAATAGGTACCCCCAAAAGGGTTATGGTGATAGCCATCCATGTTTTCTTTCCAACAACCTCAAAAGCTATTGCTAGAAAAGCACCACAAGTGCAAGCACATGCAGCCCACATCAACTTGTTAACCACTGACACAATCTGCTTTTGAGCCCTTGTGTCCCAGGCTACCAAAGTAATTTGAACTACAACAACTGCAAGAGAAATGAATAGAGATGTAGAGTTCAGAAGGCAGAAGACCTGGAAACTAACATGATCGGCTATATTAGCTTTCCCAATCTCTTGTCCTTCTTCCGTTATATATTGACCCGGCAAATTGAAGATGGCCAAGAATGCTATTGAAGCAAAAAGGACAGCAACCACTGTGACCGAATTAATGGTGTTTTGAACTGCTTCCCTATGAAGTTTCTTCAACTCCTTGGCAATACCAGAAACCCGTCGGCGCGTTGTTTCATTTTGTATAAGTTGCGACTGCACCTCATGCTTTATATCACTAACAGTTCTTTTGAGTTCCATTGCTTCATCTTCTTTGCCAACATACCTGGCATGCTTAGCACCATATTCTGCAAGGGCTTCCTTTATTTCCAAAGCTGAATCTCCATATGGCAGTTTATCTGCCAAATCCATGGCTGTTTCCTGCTGTTTGTTGATGGCATTAACATCCATAGCAGAATAGCTTAGCAAAAGGCTCACTATCTGAAAAAAAAGAACATGTCAGTAAAGGCAGCAAAAATAAAACTCACTCAAAGGAAACAAGTGCATTCATTTTATTCAATTTATGCATATAAATAAAACTCAACTCATATAGCATGAGGACAGTTTGGGGAAAAAAAGCCACATGTATGGTTTCTTAAACCACAGGTTAAATATAAATAACCCATTTCCTAAGATCCCCGACTGGTGCTTTAGACTGTTACTATTAATAAACATAAAATGTACTGATAAAAAAAAAAGTCACAGATACAGAACCCCTTAAGTAGCTAGTTATACAATGATAATTGATTAAAAAAAGTTGAATTGCTTCTCAAAAGACTTCACTGCATATAAAAAAATGAACTACTGTAGCTGCTGCAACCAGCAAGATCTTCTTCACAGGGTATAATATGTTCTTATGACAAGAATTACATGAATACTGACTTGAAAAAATACATGTCATAGATAATGACAATAACTTCACGGTTCACATGAATAACCCACTCTCACTTAACAAGGGAGGGCCACCCAGTGCACGGGAGGAGAGGTTAAATACAAAAGACCCAATAGGCAAGTTGTATGGCCAAACAATATAGGATGTTCATGCATTTCTTGTATTCTGTTAAAATCATCGCATGCCACTTGGATTTTCCCACATCAAAGTTGGCAACTTGTTTATCTTCCAGAAAACTATGATCTTATAGATAAGTTTGAAACCAACACATATATGGTAACAAAAAGAATAAATATAGCTACAGTTCAATAGAATGTGAATTTAACCTGTGAACGGCATTTTCTTGTTGCCATGTGAAGAGCTGTATTACCCTTCTTATCTCGCTCATTCAATATAGAAGGATCAGCTAGTAATATCTCCTCCACCACTGAAGTACACTGTCCTTTGACAGCCATATGAAGGGCAGTTTGACCTTTTTTATCTTTGATGCATACTATTCCTGGATCCCGAGCAATAAGTGTTTTTACAATACGAAGGACACCATACCTAGCAGCATTGTGCAGTGAAGTTTTGCCGTTTTTCCTAACTATGAACATGCAACTGACATCGACATCCAAGATAGCATCCACCACATCCAAGTGGTCTTGAACTGCAGCAGAATATAGAGGACTGGTGTTTGAGGAGTCGCATAACTTGCAGACCTCAGGCCAAGTATTCAAAAGCTCCCTCACAATATCTGGAAAAGGATTGACAATGATAAAGATATCATAATTGAAAATCCTTATTTAGAATCAAATATTGAAACATGATAATACTCCATTCACCTTGTCCCTGATTTCTAATATTGTTTGACCTACAAGCATTATAAGAAAAATTGCATCCAAGAGTACTATAGATGATGACATGTCACTCTGCAGCTATCTACAATCCTAAAAGCTTACACATGTGTCATCATCAGGTCCATGGCAATCAAAAAAGACTCGAGTATTCAGAATGCAAGTTAGAAAGAGAAAAAATCAACACTGAAGACACATCCATGGTCGTTCATGATTTTGGTGCATTGGTATTTGATAGTTGGTCCTTATCCAAAGAAAGAAACAACAAAAGCATCCAACTTTTCAAACATATTATTTCCTATGTGATCCCTCTCCAATATCCTTTTTGGTCTTCTGTGCAATTTACTCTTCTGATTGGCACTTTCGGTGACCTCCTTTGTACGTGTCAAAACTACCTCAACCGATTTTTTATTTTCTTTTTTTCTGAATTGGTGCTACACTAATATTTCTCCATGTAGGGTATGGTGTTAAATACTATGGCTATGCAATTCTGGTTGAACCGTTTAGGATTTTCCGATTCTATCATATGTATTTATATTCCAAGTCCAAAAGCGAATCATAAAAACATTGACTTAACTGAATTAATAGCAACATCCATAAGAAGAACTTATTCCATGAAAATGAAAAAAAAAAAAAAAGGAACCTAGATTGCCACGCTTGGCAGCAACGTGAAAGGCGTTCATATCAGCCTTCTTGGAGCGAATCTTGACGACCTCGAAGTCACACATGCTGAGCAAGAAGCTGAAAATCTCTTGCAGATTGTTCTCTGCAGCGATGTATAGCGCAGTCTCTCCAGCATCGTTCTGAAGAGACATCACATCAGAGAGCGATGACCATTCTTCATTCTTCACTTTCTCCACCAGTTTCTTCACCCCATCAAAGTCCCCAGATCCAACGCTCGAAAATATTGATTGGTACGCTAAGAACTGCACACCCTTTGCCTCCATCATTCATTCACTTTCTCTCTCTCAAGTTTCAATTCAACAAACAAAAAACAAAGACAGGGGTTGGTTGTTGTTTTTCACTGTTTCAGCTTCCTTCCATCATCAGTTGCAGAAAAGGGTGTCCTAAAGTATGAAACTTTTTATTTTTCTTTGTATCAAAAAAGAGATAGAGATAGCGATGGATTGGAGAGAGAGGGAGGTTAGTGGAAGGAAGGGATATGGATGGATGTGAATGTGATTATGGACTCAATTATTTAGATTTATTTATTTATTACTGTTAGTGTGTTAATTAATTAAATAGTAATAAATGAATGATAAGAGAAGATTGACAGAAAATCCAAGTGGGCGGGGTGATAGCATTGACTAGAGCAGTGTTGATGTCACAAGCACTCCTGCACAGTTTCATGTTACTCTCAATCCGTACTACCATCTTCTAAGTTCTTTACTATAAATTTACTGCAAACTGCAAATTCGGTGAAGGTTTACAAGGTTAGTTAATCTATGATTCTTAAATTTCTGTCTACTTATGTTTAAATTTATTCAAAATTACACAATACAATATAAGATTTAAAATATGAATATTTATTTTTAGTTTATACACATTTTATTTATACAAAGGCTAACTTTTTTTTTATGATTTGTATATTAATATATTTTTATTTAAAATTTGTATTCATGTGCAATATAAATTGTTGTGCATGAATTACATCTTTATAAAATTTAGTCTATCGTATTTATTCCCATCCTATATAAATAAATACTCAACGAATTAAAGATCGATATGCTTTAATGTAAAGTTCTATCCAGTGCTGAAAATTTTAATATTCTATCAAGCAATACACTCTTTTTCATTGATTAATGAACTCATTGATAATTGCAAAACATATTTAATTACTTGATTATAATTTGAAAAAAAAAAATCAAGACCTTATCCGTGTTCGTTATATATGTGTGTAAAGATAACAAGGATATTGAATTGAATAAATATTTAAAGAGTAAATAGGGTATAAAATATAAAAATTGTAATTCGGCACTTATAAGTTTATATAAGCCTGTTGCCTCTGAATTAGTCAATATATGAGAATTGCAGTAGTCTTGAGTGTTGAGTTCCTAACTTATTAGTAAGCAATGGCCAAAATTCCCTCTGAGGAGAACGTTCCCTATGAGGGTCCTCGCGATTGATAATGATATGTCTTGCAGTTTTGCAATGACAACAAGGCTCTTGAAATCATCAAGCAAAGATGCAATCCGTATCATTATGAATCGTAAGGTATCCTCCATGCCCTTCCAGGGAAGCTGATGATGTTCCAAACAAGACCAGAACTGCATGATCAATTTCTCAAGGCTGTCACACAAATTCTTCAGCAATTGTTTCCGTTTTATTTTTCTCTATTCATCCAATTTCTGGATTTTTTATGTTGCTATCATGATCTGACACTTTTAATTTTCTTCCTTTCAGAGGTTGTGCCAAAGTGAATTCTTCAAGTGATCAATGCCCCTGGTTTGACAAGAGAGAATGTTACCAGTCATTTGCGGGTTTGTTTTAATTTTAAATCTAGATGCATTTTTTGTTATGATTTATTGTAATTTTGAAGAATATTTTGATGAATTTTCATAGTCAATTAATTGAAATCTGAAAACAGCTTATATGTAGAAGCTTACATGAAATAAGGATGTCAACTTCTTTTCAATTCAAGGAACTCAGCATAGCTTTAGATTTCAGATGTATCGTTTTTAAAGCAAAACAAGGCAATAATCACACCTGTATATTGTTATCATACTAGAAAGATTTGCAACGTATTTTATTTTTTCGCATGACAACAACTTTACAAATTAAATTTGAGTTTAACAATTACTACAACATACGTGAAGGAAAACTTTATTCCAAAATTCATAAAAATAAATTTTCGTAGAAGTTTTCTTAAATTTTAATCATAGTGTCTTTTTTTAAAAAATATGTCTATTTCAAATGAAGTTATTTTTATGTTTGTTTCAAATAAGATATTTTCAAGAAATTACGATAATGATGATTTGTAAAAACAGTAGTCGCTGACAGTAAGCGGAATAACAATAGGAAAATAGAAAAAAATTAACAACATTTTTAATCCCTTCAAATATTATAATTGTATAGTTTTAGTTTTTCTAATTTCAATTACGTCAACTTTTTTTAAGTGCGAATTACGTCAATTTAATCCTTCGATTTTTATCATTCATATTTTTTTTCTGGTACAGTTACTTACTGTCATATTATGCCCAATTCGTCACATTAACTAATTCGGTTAAACATTAGATAAAATTAAAATAGAGGAAACTAATTATAAATGAAAGATATGAAAAAAAAAATCATTTTTACAAAAAATGAAAAAAAAAACTTAAGAAACTCACTTGACACAATTGAGACTTAGGAACCAGAACCACATTAAAAATGCAATTAGACCTAAAAATAATAGTTTTATTAACAATAGCAATAGTAACCCTCTGAAAAAATATAGCAATAATAAAAGTGACCACTATTTATGATGGTTTAATTAAAAATAAATGAGACAACATTGGTAGTAATAATAGTAATAGTTACATTAACAAAAAGGAGAATAACTATGATGGCATGATTAAAAATAATCAAGTTTATGAAAGAAAAATCATTGTTCGTGCACATTGAATTAATAATTCGTACCCATTTATAAAAATAAACTCAACGTCTTTTATTTACGAATAACTTTTAAATTGTACACAATTCTCATATTCCGAAAGAAAAAGTTAAATGTATAATTAGAATATAGACTTTGTTTAGAGCTTAACAATTCACACACAAGATACTGATTACTAAATACTGTTAATAATAAAGCTCGTTAGCATTTAGAGCTTTTTTTTGTTACATAGAACTTGTTTATTTCCTATGCTTGAAAACTGTCTTCTGATTTTAAAAACTAATTCTCTTTTAATAATTTTAAAAAATATCTTTTCAAAAGCAACACTCCTGTTCAATTTTAAAATTAAAAAAAAAAAAAAAAACTAAATCATCATTAAGTTGTCTTAATTTTCTACTTTGAATATTTCATGTTTTTCCTTACTTCGTCTCATCTTTCTCATTCTTATTATTTTAAAAAGCTGCTCTATAAAATGGTTTTTAAAAACAAAAACAAAAACACTATACACAGCATGTTACCATTCAGACACGATTGCAACCCTCGTCAAGAGCTTCGTTCACAAGTAATCAAAGGTATTTTCTGTGGCATCTACTGGTCTATCTACTGCTTATAATACAATAAATAAATAAAAGTTTTTGCAATAGACATCGATCCATGCATAGATCAACAAAGTAACTTGCTTTAAAAGTAAAAGGCCATTTTAATTTAACCCCGTAAAGAATACTTCTTCCCTGAAAAAGGTTGAAATTTCGGCTCTTCTTTCTCTTTAGGTGGCTCTGGTTTTGACTCTTTCGCCTGCAGATGAGATGAAAGATGTAAAACTTAGCAGTCTATCACTTACCGAAAGGAGTAGAATCCCGAGATAAACGATAAACATGTGATTTGAAATATTAGCAGCAAATTACCTTTCCTGTCTCTTTAGTACGGTTAGCATTTGACCCAAACACAAGCTTGCCCTGAGATTGACGAGCATTACTTTGTGAACTAGAAGCTGTAGAAGACTGCAAATTGACAACATCAGGTTTCTGGTCCTTAGACCCTGAAGAGGAAACTGGAGGAGGCTGATAATTCAAAGGTTTTCCATCCAAGCGTCTCCCAGTTCCAGAAAATGGGTTGAACTTGGGCTCATCTTCAGCAGGGATCACCTCAGCTGTGAGGAGGAACAAGAGTTGTGAGTCTTCAGAATAATATGGTCTAGAGGAGTATCACTGCAGTGTACACACTACCTTTAACTTATATAACACTTACAGTAAAATCTTTAAATAACAGTAATGGTTTTCTTTAAATACCAGTAAAAGTTCAATGACCAAATGATATTTTCGGATGTTTACATTTTCCACATTCCAAAGTTAAAAAAAAAATACATATTCCTTTTGCTGCAATACCATGAAACAACTCCATCAGAATCAACTCGTATTTATAAAAACAAGTATAACCCTCTCATTGATTGAATATTGTACACATCCCAATTAAAAAAGAAAGGATAGTGAACCAATCATCGTCAACTAAACAGAAACATGAATGTTGTAGTCACCAACACCAATCATTTAAAAATAAAAGTAATGCAAATGAATCAATCAACTTGCAGATATATATGGTCAGAAGCCGTACAGAGAGAGAGAGAGAGAGAGAGAGAGAGAGAGAGAGAGAGAGATCCGACCAGACAGAGAAAAGAGACATCTATGACAAAAATCAGTAAGTCAAGTGCATACCAGCCACTGCTGCCTTCCCAGCAGAAAGGGGTGCAGTGGGTTTTTCAGGTTCCTTGTAATCCAAGGGAGGAGCAAAGTCCACCTCACAGTCAGTCTCAATTATGCTTATGGCAGTGTCAGGCTTAGTTTCTATAATATCTATGTAATATTTCTTGTTGTTGTAAGCCACCATAATGCTATCTCCAGTAGTCAAGCAGGAAAAATTCCTCAATGTTGTTTCTAAGCTGCATAAAAAAGTACAATCAAATATCTAAATGAAGATCTAACTGAAGTCAGTGTGCGAAAGTAAATACAGAACCAAGCTAACAGAGGATCCCCACATCCACAGTCCACATCTGGACAAGGAATTCATATGCTGAATTTAGCTCTGAACATATCAAATATAGTTATATGGAATAATTAGTTTACACACTTCTAAGATTGTATACCACATTATCATGTATTAAGGAACACATACAAAAAACGAAGCCCAAAAACCAGTATGTGCCAAATACCATAAACCACTGAAGTTAGAATATGTGTGTGTGTAATTGAAATAACATCAAACAGCGTGAATATCCTGGAAAGATGGTATAAGATGATACGTATTTAAAATTCAGAAGGAGAAACATATTTGAGTGACAGAATTGCACTTTTACAAGAGAAACTCATTGGTAGGTAAATATCATAGCTTTATCAAACTAAACTTAATAAATGTCAACTCACATAGCTTTTGGATTGGAAATATCCAAAAAGTCTTTTGTGTGGGGCTGTAACTTAACATATGTCCCCTTTGGAAGTGTCACATTTTTCACTTTGACAATGTCCCCCTCTTGTAAAAGCATGTTCTCCATCATCTGTATATGAAAACAGCATCAATTAAAAAAACTAAAAACTCAAAGCAGAACCATATTAGTGAAACAAGCTTACACCTATATTCACAAACAATTACTTTTGAATGCCTACCCAGTATGGCATGTATATCATGCCTTCCTCAGCAATGAACTCCAGAACCCCACAATGAGAAACCCGCTCGGCAGCATCATTACGGAGTTCAAACAACATTGGGTAATCAATATGCAGAGATGCTGCAAATTAAACTGATGTTAGAATTTGAAAACTCAAGATATATATTCGCCTGGAATAAAAGTAAGCAAAATAAAAAACAGTTCAACCATGACAAAACTAACCTAGACGGTCAAGGGCTGATGGAGGCATGATAACTGAAGAACAACAAGAATTTAATTTTGACATCAGACAGGGGCAAATAGAAAATTATATTCTAAAAACAAGAACTGGTACAGACATGGAAACTTACTTTTGTCACCACTTTCGATTTGGGGCTGCAGTATTAAGAATGAAAAAATAGAAAGACAAAAAAGGTTAGATTATTTTACGAAATATTTGGTTTCAATTTAAGAGTGTCATAACTCTCACACATTAAACACAATACATTAAGGTCACTTTAATTGAGTATCTTTAGTTCCTTTCTTTAGATTTGATATTTCATGCTTCAACATTCTACATTTCCAACCATATGAGCCATGACTAATTTTAGCTTGTTAGAAGCAATGCAATTACATTTAACAGTGGATTATGACCACAAAATGGAAATTAAAGGTCAAAACTTTTTATCATTCTATGATCGATGTAGCTACACAAGATTAGCAATGAATACATGGAAAGAATGTGAACCTTTTCAATAAAGGAAGCTGGGTAGCATCGATATATCTGCTCAAATGATGTCCCATGATATCCATATCCGTCAAAAAACTGTGACAAATGTACATATCATCATCATCATGGCATCAATATTGCATAATAAATTAATTGATTAACATGTTAGAAAGGGGGGAAGTAAAATAATAGAGATGATTCAAGAAAAAATAATTCTAGGAAAGACAAAGGAGCTGAAATATAAATTATTAATCGGAACTAAACAACAAAAGAGTAGTAGATATTTGGTTTATGGTTTTGTGTTACTATTTTACGCTTTCACTAATAATAACAAAAAGGTTTAATTAATCATTTGGTCCTTAAAACTACACCAACTTTTCGTTTTGGTCTTTATACCTAAAAACTGTATGATTTAGTTCCTATCCGAACAATTTATGTTTTAGTCCTCATGCCTCCATTTGGTGGCAGTTTTACAAATTACAAAGCCAAAAAACAAGTGTTGTTAAATAGCAGTCATGGCGGCACCATGGCAAAATGGCATGGCAGGTTTTTGCAAACCTCCATAGGCAATTATTGAAGGGAAGTCCTCCATGGCATGTTTATATGGCAGAATTTCAGCTTTCTGCCATCCACCATTAATAACACTGAAAAAACTAACAAGAGGAACTAAAACATAAAAAAATTGTTTGTAAAAGGAGTAAAAAGTACAATTTTTAGGTACAGGGACTAAAACAAAAAGTTGGGGCAGGTATAGGGATCAAATGATTAATTCAGCCTAACAAAAAAAAGTATCTTGCTTTCACATTGTATTATGATATTTGCAAAATATTTGCACTATCAACGATAAAAACAACATCAGGAAACAAAAAAATAATAATAATAATAGTGCAAACATTTTCAGAAGCATACCATTTTCTATTGTGCTGATTGCTACTACACCAGAGAATCAACCCTCAAAGCTCCCTGTAAGAGTAAACAACCATATGCGTCAAATAACAAAGATAAGCAGCCGACCATAAAAATTGGCAATGGAATAAATTCCGAATACGGAAGAAAAAACCTTTATAATGAAGTGCATATAAGTAACTTTCACAAAGCGAGAATGATGTAATACGAAACAATTAGTTAATTAAAAGCATTATCCACAAAACTTGCGAAACTGGATGAGCGGAATCAAAATTAGAAGAAAAAGAGACGCAATTGAGGAAACCCTAACGAAGACCCAGGGAACTGTAACAGACGTGGCTATCATCCTTCAATTAAAGCGAAAACAAGTGGCAGTTGAACAAGATACAAGTAAATTTTGAAGCAATAGAAGGATTTGGTAGGATCGATAGTTGAACGAGGATAGATAGTTAAGGAGCTTCGGAAAGCGCAGAGGAAAACCTGATGCTTGATCGATCCGATGAGATGAGAGAGAACAGAGAAGGAGCGAGCGAGGTAGCCGAATAGAATATAAAAAGTATTTTGTTGAGTTGGAAGGAACTGGTGCAGCAGCTACCAAGGATTTGGGCTGGCCCTTCATTCGGCCCAGACATTTATAGCCATATTATGCTGGAATTAATTCATACACACTAGTTAAATTCTTTTGGATAAGTAAAATTAGTTTTGATCAATGAATTGGAGAACATTCATCTTATCTTATCCATGACAACAAAAATTATTTACACTTTGTAAAAGATGGTTGAAATAATTCAAAGATGAGTGTTAGGAACATAATTTTTATTTGATTATAATTTATTAAAAGTTATAAAATCAGAAAAAAAAAACACATTAAATGTGATGTGTAATTCATAAAATTTTATTATTTTCAATTAATTTCATCTAATAAAAAAGAATATGTTAAAAAGGATACATTAAAAAGTGTTCTTAACCTTTCTCATGATTCAATTAAAAAAGTACAATGAAATACAAATACAAATAATAACATAAAAAACATACATGACTTTATAGTTTCAATCATATTTTTCACTCAAAGATAAGTATCACATCTTGCCTAAAACTTAGACAGTGATCAATTCTACCAACCAAAGATTTTTTTAAGTACTACCAAGTAAATATATAAAAATTAAAATATAGTTTACCAATTTCAATTAAGGATGCCAAACGAACCAAACTAATTTGCTTTTAGCCCGATAAAAACGATTAGAGATAGATTGACTCAGGGACGGATCAATTAATACATCAAAGGGGAGGATTATTTTTTCTACATAATTATTAAAGATTAAAATTTTAATAAATAATTGTTTAATAAATGATAAATTTCACAACAATGTTTACTATTAATTTTATATATAAATTTATATATACGATCTATTACCAGTAGAAAGTTATCAAATTAACAACTACTTTCTTAATATTTCTCAGATTATTCTTTTTTATTTATTTTTTATTTTTTCTTCTTTTATATGTGTAAAAGCCCAAAATTTTACATTATTTTCAGTATTTTGTATCTATTTCTTAAAAGAAAAATAAGATTGGTCCGACGGTTGGCTTACCGTGAGTTTTTTATTTATTTTATTGACAAACCAAGATTAGATCTTATGAGTGACTATTGAGTCTTAAGATATTGAGTGGGTTTATTTAAATTTATTTATCAAAAGAAATACTTATTTTAATAAAATAAATAATTTTAAGTTTTCTTAATGTATTTGTCTAAACTGTTTTAATTTTAAAAAAATATTGTTTGTTTATTTTGATAAACAAATTTTATCTATTTATTAAAAAAATACTTATTTTAAAATTATTTTTTTAAGTTTAAAAAAACCAACTCATTAACTAGCTTGTTTATGCTCCTAAGCCCAAATCTTTCAGAGAATATATATAATTAGTTATTTGTCACATGCATAATATTTTTTACACAAATTTAAATTTAATAAGTTATTTGTCTCATGTCTATATTAATGTTTATAAAATTAATATAATAGATACTGATATGTCACGAGTTGTTAGACAAATAGACAGGTATATTAAGAAATTATTATAATAAATTTACCTGCATATGTCACGAGTTATTAGACTAATTAATAATATCTCAATGTAGGAGAAACGACAAAGAGAGAGAGAGAGAAAGAGATCAATTCCTTCATGTTTTTCTCGTTTTATTTCAGTAAAATTTTAAATCAAAAATATATTTTTTAAATAAAGTTTCTTTTTTTTCCTTTATTTGCCCCTAAGCTAAACATTTATATTAGACAGATTCTTTTAGATCATAAAAAAAAAAAAGGAAACAGTGAAATATAACTAATTTACAACGTCCCGATTCCCATGGTGCAATGAGCTAAAAGTCTCTCCAAATATAGAAAAGCAACACACATTTGACAAACATTAACGATCCTCCCATTCCCATTACAAGAAAAAACCAAATTCAACATTCATTCACAATGGGTTTGAAATCGCTCTTCAACCGCAACAAGGACGCGATCTCCTCCGACACGGCGTCCCGATCGACGTCTTTATCCGTGCGTTCACGCACGCGTATGGCGGATGAGCTGGAGCAGGTGTTCAACAAGTTCGACGTGAACGGCGACGGCAAGATCTCGGCGTCGGAGCTGGGGTCGATCATGGGGAGCCTGGGGCAGCCGGCGACGGAGCTGGAGCTGGACAACATGATCCGCGAGGTTGACGGCGACGGCGATGGCTGCATCAGCCTCCCGGAGTTCATCGAGCTCAACACAAAGGGCGTCGACTCCGACGAGGTCCTGGAGAACCTCAAGGACGCCTTCGCCGTCTTCGACATCGACGGCAACGGCTCCATCACCGCCGAGGAGCTCAACACCGTCATGCGCAGCCTCGGCGAGGACTGCTCCCTCGCCGAGTGCCGCAGGATGATCAGCGGCGTCGATGGCGACGGCGACGGCACCATCGACTTCGAGGAGTTCAGGGTGATGATGATGATGGGCTCGCGCCATGACACCACCGATAGAGTTAAACCTGCTCCAGAAACTTGACTTCCTAGTAATCTCTTGCTTCCCGTTCGTTAATTATATATCTGCGTCTTTCTTTTTCTTTTTTCATTATAGAAAAATATAGTATCATTGTATGCCAAAGTTTAATGGCAATTGGTTGAAAAATACACGTATTTTTTTTTAGATTTTAAGCTTCCTTCCTTCCTGGATCCATTTTCTGAGGCAGATTCAGATTCTTCTTTCCTGTTTGTCCCCCATTTATTATATTCTTTATTTGTTGGATTTATTATCTGCGTCTTCCCTTGTCCCCTCCCCCTCTCTTTGAAATTTTGAGTTGCAAATGCTTATAACTTTATGCTTAAGTTTTTACATCTTTTTAAAACTAATCACTTAAATTGAAAATATATGATCTCCTTCGGCGCCGGGTGGTTGGGAGTTTTTTATTTTTTATTTTTAAATGTAATTTTTAAAACAAAATATATCTTTTACACTTATTTTTAAAACTAAGAAAAATATTTTGTTAATTTGATTCAATTTTTTTAATATATATATATATATATATATATATTTCTTATTTGACATGGATATTTTTTAATGTCGTCACATATCATTTTACGGTCACCATAATTATTATTAATGTCTTTACAACTACTATCATTATTGCCACCATCATCACCAATGTCATCACTAGTATCACCGTCACTTGTCACTACCACCAACATCGTCACTATCAACACCACTAACGCCAATTACATTACCACCACTACTATCAACGTTGTTGTCATAGTTATCATCAATATCGTTGTGAAATTGTCATCACTAACTATCATCATTATCCCCACTGATATTACTATTAACACCAATGTCACAATAATTACCACAAGTATTTCTACCGATGTCGTTAATGACACCATCATCATTGAATTTATTTTTGAAACTAATCACATTTTAAAATCTGATTTAAAATGATTTAAAACAAAATTAGTTGTTATATTTTTAAAAAAAAAATAAAACTCAAACCTATAAACTATCCCAAATAATACCTTAAACTTGAAGTTTAGAAACAATATATTGTATTAAAAAGAGAAAAATGATTAAACATGTTTTTTATTTAACTTTTTAAAGTGAATGTTTATACTATAATATTCTAAGATAAATTTAAATAAACTATAAATAGACACATAAGGAGAAAATGGATCTAACATTAATTCAAATTAAAATACATCATAATCTTTTATATATATATATATATATATATATATATAAATATTATACACACTACTATTTTCTCATTTTACATATTTTGAAATTCATATGTTAGTGTAATCTGAGAAAGTTTAGCAATACAATCTTTAATATAAGCTTTTGAAGACATTATCTATTACTCCTTAGTTTCAAAATTAGTTAAATATTTAATAGGTCTCACTCAGGATGTTGCATTTCTTTTAATAAAATTTAACCTTTAGCAAAAAATATATTATTAATATTTTTTTCATAATTAACTCATTAGGGTGGGTCTAATT
This sequence comes from Glycine soja, assembly GCF_004193775.1. Taxonomy (NCBI): domain Eukaryota; kingdom Viridiplantae; phylum Streptophyta; class Magnoliopsida; order Fabales; family Fabaceae; genus Glycine; species Glycine soja. The sequence continues at coordinate 43,372,455 of NC_041006.1, read as the reverse complement.
AATGGGAATAGAAATAGAATTCATGAGGTCATAGGTTTGAATTTTTATTATTATTTTACACAAAAAAATTACTTATGTATAATTTTAGTGAATCTTAATTCGATTTTTATCTTTTAAAACAAGACACTTTAAATTAAGCTCATATTCAATAAAATTAACTAAAAAGTTAATTGAAAGTGAAGGAAAATAATCGATAGCTTAAAGCTAACTTATTAAATTATAAATATTCGATAAAATTAACTATTAAAGTAAAAAAAAACATAAAAATAATAAAATTATGATTTATTTTAAAAAAATAATAAGAAAATTGAATAAATGTAATGAGGATAAAAATGAAAAAAATTATAAATTACTAAATAATTACTAAAAAATATATTGTTTAAACAAAATTTATAGTTAATAAAAAAACCAAAAATTAAATAAAATGTCTTTTTCAACTAACTTTATATATATATATATATATATATACACACACATATACACATTCACGTTAAGATGAATGTGAATAAAGTCATCTTGAAGTTTGTAAATAGAGTATTCCACCGTGTTAAGGTTAAGGACAATAATGCTTCAAGGAACTAATTTTAATATATACATATAAATTCAAGAATTCAATTTAAAAAGCAAAGAACACAAAAAACAAATTAAAAATATCAAATAGTTCATCAAACTATAAATTAATTTAATCATAAGAAAACAATAGACACAAAATTCATCTAGTTGCTTGCACTCACTCTATTTTCAAGTGAAAAAGCTGGCAAATTTATAAGAGTGATAATTTTTAAATAAATTATAGAAATGGATAGATTGTAAGGATATTACATGCTATGGGTAACTCAGTCCTATTTTAAAACACAACTTGATATAAAAAAATTATGTTTTAAAACATAACTTTAAAACTGTAATTTTTTTGAAAAAAAATATTGAAGTCGTGTTTTGATCATAACTTCAAATATATATATATATATATATATATATATATATATATATATATATATATATATATATATATAATTACATTCTAAAGTGGTGTTTTAAAATAGGATTTATACATAATCTATAATATTTCCAAAATTTACGCATTACTGTAATTTTTTTAAAAAATTACCCCACTCCTGTACATTTGCCCAAAAAGCTCCTAACTTTAAATTTTTTTCAGAAAACTTCTACATGTAATTGTGAAAATGGAAATGTAACAAAATAATACTTCAATTAATGAAAAAGGAATAAAATAACAACTGAAATGAAATAAAATAATACATCCATTTTATTGGTTGGATATGTTACCACAGGATGGAACAAAATTTGCATTTCATTTAATAGGTATAGATTGCATTTAAGTGATCATAACATTTGCGCGAAGTATATGTTAATTTTACTGATAATTAATATTAAAAAATAAAAATAAACAAAGAAATGTAATGAAATAAGTTATACAAATTTAATTACATTCATCTTTATTTTTTCAATTTAAACAATTGAGCATGATGCCCATTATATTTTACTTAATTGCAAACTATTTTTTTAGTCTGAAATATAGTATTTTTTGGAAGCCCACGTGAATTGTAGAAGTTTATGTTAAAACTGGGTTCGGTTTTACACTGTTGCGGCAGGCCATAGGAAGAGGAAGGGGGATATTTGGGGAAGACGGTAATGTGTTCGCTGACCCAGTTGCGTCCGCTAACATGCGCCGCTTCCGCACCGGACCTCATCAAGTGGGTAGCCAGAGAAGGTGGCTTCGTGCACCGCGCGGTCAAAATAGCACAGCTCGACTCCTCCAATGGACTGGGCCTAGTGACCAAGGAGGAAATTCCACGTGGCAGTGACCTTCCCCTGCGCTTCACCTCTCTCGAACGAGACCCTCTGCTTTTGATAATTAGGCTGTACTGAGTTGAGTTTTCAATGTAAATGAATTGGAACACTGTGGTAGCATTTGGCAGAGGAACTATGGGCAATGAAACTGGGTTTGAAGCTTCTGCAAGAGAGGGCAAAAGTTGGATCTTTCTGGTGGCCATATATTACCAATCTCCCCGAAACATACAATGTGCCGATTTTCTTTCCTGGGGAGGACATAAAGAACTTGCACTATGCTTCTCTTCTTCATCAGGTACTGTACTCTAGCATGCCTAAATTCTCCAAGCATTCAAAAGAAAATAAGAAGGTAGTAGAAAGGTTAAATGAATTGAGTTTTATCTATAAGCTATAATTAATTTATGCACTTTAGCTTTTGGAGAAGTTAGACGAGAGACAATTTATAAAAGTTTAGCGCATAAGTTTATTTTATCTTATGAGAGAAGCTCAATTCATTTTACTTATTTTCTTTTCCTTCAAGTGCTTACAAAGAAGTTTATCCAACCATGATCTGAATCTGAGCTATTTTGCAAACAATAGTTAATAATTGATTTAGGGTCTGTTTAGGTAAGCTTCTCTAGAAGCACTTTTAGAGAAGAAAATAAGAAGAAAAAAATGAAATGAGTTTCTGCATAAGCTAATTTGTAGATGTCCTCTTATTTTTTTTGAGAAACTATATGAGATAACTTCTACAAATTAGTTAACAGATAGCTCATGTTAACTGATGAAGAAACTCATCTCATTATTTTCTTCTCTTAGAAGTGCTTCTAAAGAAGCTTACCCAAATAAGCCCTTAGTAGATTTTCATTTTGACAAGAGAAACGAATATACATACCTAGTCGATCTCCAACGTTAAAGTTGTTCCAATATTGTATTGTAGTACACTATGTACTGATAAATTTCGATATGCATTTATGTGTGTCTCTTATTTTTCAATTTTGAAGCACATAGCCAACTTTGATTTTGCTGTTGGGTAATGAGAGATATGCACTTTGATTTGAGTCCTGTAGCTAACACTCAAAGACGCATTTGTAAGCAACACCAAAAGCTGAACTTGTTTGTCCTTCATTTATAAAATATTTTGAGTGCTTTGCACGGACATGGAGAATTTAAGTCAATTTCACGAGGCAGGTAAACAAAAGGTGTCGATTTCTTCTTGATTTTGAGAGAGAAGTCAAGCGTGCTTTGGTAAGTCTTACACCAGATAAGCATCCTTTTGGTGGTCAAGAAGTAGATGCATCTTCTCTTGGATGGGCAATGTCAGCAGTATCATCTAGAGCATTTCGATTGTATGGTGAAAAGGATCCCAATGGGATACGCATTGACGTACCGATGATGCTCCCCCTAATTGATATGTGCAATCATAGTTTCAATCCAAATGCTAGAATTGTTCAAGAACAAGATACCAGTGACTCGAAGATGAAAGTGAAGGCATGTTTTCTCATACTCTTTCCTATATAGCCCCCAACCCCCACCAAATCCTTCTTTTCATGCTTTTAAGAAACAAAGTAAATCTGAATTTATCTTTGCTGTGGTAATTCTTTCTTTGGTCAGGTTGTGGCCGAGACAGCAATTAAAGAAGATGATCCCCTGTTACTCTGCTATGGCTGTTTAAACAATGATCTTTTCCTTCTTGATTATGGATTTGTGATGCACTCAAACCCTTATGATTGTATTGAGCTCAAATATGATGGTGCTCTTTTGGATGCTGCAAGCACAGCAGCTGGAGTTTCTTCGCCAAATTTCTCAACACCTGCTCCATGGCAGGAACTGATCTTATCTCAGCTGAATCTAGCTGGAGAAACTCCAGATCTCAAGGTTACATGAGTGCCTCTCTTCTATCTTGTATAAGCTTAATGTATATTGTAGCAAAGATTTAATGTTTTAGCTGTTAATGTATCAACATCAGATCAATTTTATTTTTTGTCTTCCCAGTTTTCCCACAGTTCATAAACACCTTTGAGTAATAAAGCTGGCCAAAGCATAGGATCACCAAGAATAAGTAACAGTTTGCATGTTAATTAAATGATCATAACACAAGAACCATATGGTATTAGTTTTCCAATCCACAGTACAAGTTCATTACTTCATCTATTTGTTTTCTTGAAACAGGTGAGCTTAGGTGGTCAAGAAACAGTAGAGGGCCGCTTGTTGGCTGCATTGAGGGTAATTCTTTCAACTAATGTGGAAACTATGCAGAAGTATGACCTCAGCATACTCCAGTCTTTAGATGCTGAGGCTCCTCTTGGTGTTGCAAATGAGATAGCTGTATTTCGCACCCTAATTGCTTTGTGTGTCATTGCACTGGGACACTTTCCCACCCAAATAATGGATGATGAATCACTGTTGAAGCAGGGTGCTTCAGGTTCAACCGAGTTAGCCATTCAGTACAGAATCCAAAAGAAATCTGTGATTATAGACGTAATGAAAAATCTCTCAAGGAGGCTAAAGCTTGTATCATCAAAGGAAACAACAACCGCAGAAGGCTAAGTGATAGTTAACGATTAAGTATTTGCTTGCTGTCATGAATCTCTCTTTAACATTTTAATCTGCTTTTGCTTTATTTACATCTTACTGGAGAGTGCAATTTTGATTGAAATTACCTATGTTTTCACCATTTGGCAATCTTCTATTGAACTATGAGCAGTGATATTTTTTGTTAAGTTGGTCATTCTGAAAACTCCATAATTTATCTTTTATAAGTATATGATTTATTCTCGTATTGATTGATTAACATAATTTATTATCTGTATTTTATATACAAAATCGAATATTCCTTGGTTAAGATAAGCGGAAAGAAAGTAAAAAACAAATAGAAAAGTTACACCCCACTGGCATGGCTCTCTCTTTCAGTCTCGCTCTCATGAATAATAATAACCAGACAACGAGTTTGAATAAGACGTGGAGGTAGAGAATTTCGTCTTTTATTATTTTTGACGTGGCATAAGCACGGTTAGTTGTAACGTGACGTTCCGTGTTAGATTTAATCTTTGCCATAAGGGAGCGTTTGGAAACACAATAATATGTTTTGCCCTGTTCATTTTTCGGTCCAATCTAATAGTTGGCTTCAAACCGTGTGACATATAACAAGAGAATGGTTTAAAGAAAATCTGTTTTATAGACAGGGACAACGAATCTTCTCCTCCCTTTTCCCGACCAAATACTAAAAGCTAGTATTTGTTAAGTCGCAGGATTCATTTTATGACAATCTGATGCACCATGTATGTATGCCCTCTAAAGAATTAAAAATTATAGGAAGAATCCGGTGTTTGCAAAAAGATATACACATGGAGAAATTATGAGTTAAAAAGGGTGTTAAAGACTTTAGAGAAACCATGTTGTAAACTTTTATCACCAAAAACATGTACAAGGAAGTACACAAACAAGAAGAAGAAACACAGAATATAAAAGAAACAGAAGGATTATATATCATATGATAGTTGAAACTTCCTTCCAAGGGAAGTCTCTCTCTCTCTCTCTCTCTCTCTCCCTCTCTCTCTCTCTCTCTCTCCCTCTCTCTCCCTCTCTCTCTCTCTCTCTATATATATATATATGTACATGTCTGTGTGTCTATAATAAGTTTCTAACATCTAAGGATAGCCCTGTCTCTGTCTGCCAATCCGAGGGGTGAGCGAGAGTGAAGGTGGTTGACATCTCTGAGAAGGGCACGCCTCATGTGTAGCTGAAGTGAAGGGTGCTTTATTTTCTCAATTTCTTCCTTAATTTTGATCACTTGGCTGTGAACTGCAAAACCCATGCAACCCTCTCGCGGAGGAGTAGGGGTCCTGTTCTCCATCTTCTTCTGCAAACTCACAAACAGAGCCTTTTACAGGAACCAAATATGTGCGAAATGTAATTTTGGCGTTAGGGATACCTATTCAAGGATATATATATATATATATTAAAGAAATATCAGATTTTGAGAGAGAGGAAATAAGGAAAAAAATCTTTATTTATTATTTATTATAAAAAAAGGAAGTTTTAGATGGGCTCCTTCCCGTCCACCTTCTCCATTTGGATGTAGGCATGAAAATGAAACTTGTTTAAATCAGTTATGATTTTGACGGGAAATATTTGAGTTGATCAGGTTTGGGTTTGGGGATTAGATTTTTTTAATCGAGGTCTTGGTTGAGGATAGAGATGTCAATACCGGTTTCATATTCATTTTCATACGGTTTTGATGATAAAATTATTAAAATTTTATTAATTACTTGTTAATTTTTTTTTATAATTTTTACGTAATGTAAGATTTCTTTCTTGATGGTTTTTGTAAACAAATGTCCTGCAAATAGAAGTAGTTAAACAAATGGTAACAATCATTTTTTTTAAAATATGATTTTTAATATAATTTAAAAAAAAACTTGTTTACAAATCTAAACAAGTGACGGGACAAGGATAGGATACCCGATACCCAATAAATACGGATAGGATATCAAATCTTAACCCATCAGGTATCAAAAACAGATACAGATATATGTTGGAGAATCGAGATATAGAGAAGTAATACCCGTCCTCACCTTGAAAGGATTTGAAGCACACCTTTCAATCCATGCTCCCCTAAAATGTTATCATTTTGTTTATTTCCTATCAAAACAATCACCCTCCATATATGATATACTTTAATTTAATTACAAATCTGACCCATTTAATTTGTTGCTTTCTTTTCTATTAATAACCAAGAAACAAATCAAAGCAGACAACCCTGACTAATTATTTCCTTTTACCTTTGCAAATGCAAATATTCATTCAACGCCAAATGTCCAATACACAATACAATATTTATGAACAAATCTTATTTTATGGGTTTATGGGGGTAATGCTATGTATAAGTCTTAACAAAAAAAAAACAATCACATTTCAATTTTTTTAATATAAAACTTCACAAAAAGTTATATTGATGTGCACCAATTAATTGGCATATTGTTTCTTTAGAAAATTTAATGTTTTCCCAAAATTGATTAGATACAGAAATAGAGGTGCTATAACTTTTTTTCAAAATTTTATAAAATGTAAGTACTTTCTAAGTTCTTAAATATTTGACCCTTTATGTGCTTTTAATCCTCACTCTTTTGGTCTAGTTTTTTTAGTATGTCTTCTTAAAAGGATAAGTTAGGCCAAACACTTTTTATGAAAAACTCTTAAAAATAACTTATTTATATATATATATATTTTTTTGAGAAAACCATGATAAATGAATTTCTTTTCACCTATGCAATATTAATTCAACTCCAAATGTCCAAGTCCAATATACAATACTTATCAACACATTATTTTACCTATTAAAAAAAATCTTATTTTATGTAATGCTAGTATGCTACACAAAGTGTTGAGAAAATAAAAACTCACATTTCATTTTTTTTATGATTGTTAAAATTAAAAAAAATATTTATATGCATCAATTAAATTTTAGAATAATATTTACTAGTACCTTTCAAGTTCTCTAATATTTAATAATGACAACATAATTGATCATGATCCTCGATCTATATTAAGTTTTGGTAGCTAAATAAAATAAAATATCAATCATGTAAGATTGAGATTGGAAGTTGATCGAACACGTGGAGGAAAGCCGTCGTGTTTACAAAGGAAATGATAGGCATCAATCCATTTAATATTTATGTGATGTGACAATGAAAAGTCAGAAAAATTTCACATATGTTTCTTATTTACGCTCTATAAGCTGTCCCTTCTGTACTGAGAAATGGTTTCCACGACATAAGAATGCTCCAAAATCAAACTTCTACCACCCTCCATCCGTGGCCATGATCCACCTAAAACGACCACTAGGGAAGCCACTCAAACCAATAGAAACCTACCAGATCCACTTATTCAATTATATTTTATGGTCTATTCACATCCACTTTGCCTTATTGTTTTCTACTTTTTTGTTCACATTTGCCATTTGTTTTCTATTTTCCACATCCAATTTTGGGTCAAATCTTTACAGATTTTTCAAACAGTTAGTCCTATTTTTTATTCCTTGGTGCAAGCAACTAGTAAATCTTAGGCTGCCAAATTAGTGCTGGTATGACTCCAAATGTCTTTGTGACTTGTGATGGCAATACTTTAATTATATGGCCTATTGCAACCCATTAAATTGTCTTGTCAATGGTTCATAAACGTGTGATAGGTTCATTTGGGAGACCAGTCAACAAAAAGAACTTTGAAAAAGACAAACAAAGGGGCAAAATATAAAAGCAGTTGACCTGTATACTCCAATCATCTATACTAGCTACTGAACTTTGACAAAATTAAGAACTGAACAATCAGTTAATTCGAGGTAACTAGTTTCATTAGTTTAGTTTAGTTTTTGATATCTAAAAAGTATCAAATTTAATTATTTTGTGGATTGAAAATGAGAGGATTAATCAAGAAAATAGAACTTGAACGGAATGTGTAGGACAATCGTAATGTATAGTTGATGAAAAATGGTAAGTTAATTAGCAAAAGTGTCATATATTTGTTCTTTGTATTATTTGTGAAATTGATTGACTTTTTTATCAATAAATCTTGCCCGGTTGGGCGGGCATAAAACATTAAAATTTGGTGTTATGGAAAATTCACTTAACCTAGACTAAAAGTTATTCACAAGCCGAATGAGTTTGACTGACCGGTTGAACTAAATATTAATGTTATTTATATAAGAAAAATGATCTAATATGAGACAGTTTTAAACCGATTCTTAAATTTAAGGAGTAGATAGTTTTACGTATTTGAAAGATAAACTTATTTTAAGATGAATTTATTTATTCATAGAAATAAGTACATCCATCTGTGTGTGTGTTGTTAACAATCAGTTATGACATTGTCAAAATGAAAACATGTTTCTTGTATTTGGACAAGATTTTGTTGAGGTACACAATGAGAATATGTTCTTGTCTTTTATCTTGACAACTCTTATCTAGGTACATTAAGAAAATAATTTTTTGATGTGTGTCTTGACAAAAACCTGTCTTTGTCAAGATACATATTTGAAAATACATTTTCATCAAGGGTATTTTGATAAAAGAAAATCATTCGATGTTAGAGGGCCAACTTAGAAAATGGAAGGTGAGAATAACAATGTTGGGCTTGTTCATTTACCCATACTGAGTTGAATATGGACCGGTCCTTGCGGCCTATTATGTTTTGGATGGGCCGTACCAAAATCATCATAATTTTTTTTTTGTGGGGAGAAATTGTCATTATTATTAGTTGATTGTTAACCCGACCCTGTCTTATGTGTGGTGTGATTGGGAGTTAGGCAGGTTATCTTTTTTTAGAATAAACTTTTATCTTTGCCTCTAAAGATACGAGTGTTATTACATTAGTCTCTATAATTTTTTTGTTTGTCATTAATATAGTTCTTTAATTGTTATCAAATTTATCATGGATGTTAAAGGTCAATTCATATCAAATAAGGTTCAAGGTTTGGAAATTAACTTGACGTATTTTTAGGTTATATTACTTTAAAAAAAGTTTTTCAAATTAATAATAAATTGTAAGATATTTTGTTCTAAACTAATTTCTTTTGGTATAACATGATAATGATAATATTACATTTCTTAATACAACTTGTAGTGTTTTGTCTTCTTTCAAACAAAAAAAGAAAATATTTTTCATAGCATATTATAAGAGAAAGAAGAAAATAAAATAGATAAAAAGGATGGAAATAATTAAATTCATTTGAGAGAACATAATTTTTTCTCTTTACTATTTTTGAAGCCCATTTATACAAAATACATACTATTATATTTTGAAAGTTAGAAAGAAAGAAAGAAAGAAAAAAAACCGTTGTGAGTGGTTCCATCCATGATCATTATCCAGCAGGGTGCAATTATGAAAGTAGAGTGAGAAGCCATACATATGGGAGAAATTAACGTGTTTTTCCAAAGTCAACTTGGGGATCATATTCTATCAGGCCGTGTCGACTCTAATGTAGAGACTGCTGTGTTGCTAATAAATAAATTAAATAAAACTTCACCCCACAAAGTAATATTCTTTTTTGCTAGCTAAACTGATCATGAACTTAGCATAGCAACAGCAAGTTATTAATGTTGACTTAATAATGCAATGCGAATTAATATGCCACGCCAAATGTAAACAATTTGTTGGCGAAACGATAGAGAATCCTCAATCTCAATTTTATTTTATTCTATATATTTGGTCCATTTAACAACTTTTGGTTAATTATTATATTATAGATGTTTAAAGATACATGGGGCTCGAGGAAGGCGACAATTACGCGTTTCAGATGGGTTTGCTTGCTTACCTCAACGCTTATATTCTATATATGGCTTCCTCTTGTCACTCTTTATCTTCACCCTAGCTTTATTCTCTTATATCTCCAACTAATCACACAGATCGATCATAATTATATCTATAGCTAATTAATTAACTTAATTATTTTCATCCCTCTACTCTTCTTCTTTTCTATATTCTTGCTTTCTTTGAGTTTTCTTAATTGATTTGAAAGATGGCTTGCTTGGTATCTCGCTCAGGAAGGGAATTGCAGAGGTACAACAACATGGGTGGCCGGCAAGTTGTTGGGTGAGTTCGATCGGTCGCTATTGTGTCTTATTGCGTCTTCGAAATGTTTCATTTTGTTTTTCACGTGGGTCAATTTATTTTCAATAGGATTAATTATTTGGTAGGTCCCTGATGGCGCACTTTTTCTATGTATCTCCCGATTTTTTGTTTTGGCATTGAAAAGGGTCATAGATCCAAATATTAGATATATTAATTGATTACTCTATCATGCATATGCATGTTGTGTACTGTATATATCTTCAGCGCAATTTATCATTCATTTTTGTTTGTTTCCCTAATTTACTCGGTTATTATAATGTCCATCTCCGCAGTTGCATACCTTATAGATATAAAGAAGACATAGATGGTAAAATGAGCAACGAATTGGAAGTGCTAGTGGTTAGTTCACAGAAAGGTCGAGGATTGATGTTCCCAAAGGTACTTTTGTTATAACTAGTTGTATTCATTTGAATATATATATATGCTCAATTTGGTATTCATTGGTCATTTAATTTCGTACCACATTAATTAACATCCTATTTATCTGATCTCAGGGAGGATGGGAACTTGATGAATCTGTAGAAGAAGCAGCTTGTAGGGAATCCCTTGAAGAAGCAGGAGTATTGGGAATCATTGAGGTATATATTTTCTTCATCAGATTTTTTTTTTCTTTTCTGTTTCCAAAAGATTTGGTTATACATTGAAACTTAAATGTAGTTTTGTTATTCATATGCAGAGTGAACTAGGACAATGGAATTTCATTAGCAAAAGATATGGCATATACTATGAAGGACACATGTTCCCCATGTTTGTCAAGGAACAACTTGATACATGGCCCGAGAAAAATCTACGGAGAAGAATATGGGTATGTTTGGGCCCTACTCTTATTTTACACATGTACGTTACTTGATTTTTAAAAACACGTAATTTGCAAATTTTCCTAATATTTTTTTTGTGGTCACTTTTGTAGATGACTGTTGCTGAAGCTAGAGAAGTTTGTCAGCATTGGTGGATGAAGGAAGCATTAGATATATTGGTTCAAAGAATCGTGTCTTCACAACAACGAAAAGAAGATATAGCATTGGATGATTCTTTAAGTTTTTAAACAATTTAATCTAGGTAGGCCTAGGTCAGTTTGTCAATATTTTGTATCTTCATAAATTAAGAGTTGCTATAGAGAGGATTGATTAAGGGAGAGGAACAGAATTGTAGAGAAGGATGGAGTTGCAATTTTTATGCAATTCAAATTTACACGCTTATATATACAACTTACGAGTAGACTTCCAAGAGTTAAAATAATTTCGTTTTCAAGTCGTACGTTCTCCTTGTGTCTGTCTGTCTTATGGTTTATCAAACATATACTCCGAATTTTGTAAACACGATGCACTCGAGTGTGAATCCAGCAATGATCAATGAAGTACAAACCCTCGTTTCCAACTTCCAACCACCTCAAATCTTGTCTCACGTGAACCTAACTTGTTATTGTTTCTATCCTAGAACAATTTTTAGAAAGTTGAAGATACAATAAGCGAAGAAGCACAAAGCAGGTAATTCTCTCACAAAAGCCAACTTTATGATATAAAGTAAATACTGTAAAATAAAGATATAAAGTAAATACTTTCATGCCAATCTTATAATTAATAAAAGTTTAAGATACATGCCAATAGTTAGGGGTGTGAGGGTGTCTATTTATTTGTTTGTTTTAGGAAACTTTGTGGTATTTATTGGATTACATCAAATTGATTGGTTTTTTTTTTTTTTTTGTTACACAATTGGATTTAATTTGAATCAAATTAAATATTTTTTCTTTTAATAAATAAAAATATATTAAATATCATTAAGTAGATCAACTTGTGTCGATTCTATGTTATTGACCAAATTTGATGTAATTTATTTCTTATACACAAGTATCAGACGTGTACATGTCCATACATACGGTAATATAATGTGACGATAAAGTTGATTTTTATTCATTTCTATGTAAAAAATATTTTAGTGCATATAAATTGAATTCAAATAAGATTTTGTAAAAATATTAAATGAAATAAAAATGTAGAATCCTAAAATTTATCAATTTCATATTTAAAATAAATTATAAATAAAAAATTATTCGTTCTTAGTTTTATAATAAATATTCTAAAATTTATTAAGATATTCAATAACTAATAAATATTTAGTCATGTGGTATAGTTAAATTGATTGATAAAATGTACGAGTTATTATAAATTATTAACATTTGTTTTTTATTCTTATTGATAAAAAATATATGAAACTCTTATTTGAATATTGTTAACCATTTTTTTTAAGTAGAAATTCTCCAATAGGCAATTGGTCAAGTTCAGCACACGCGCATTCTGCCCTTGGCTCTTAAATTGTCGGGCACGACGAACCCAGCGTCGCCCACGGTCCACCCGAGGAATGTGAATTGTACAGATAGTTTCATTTAAATAAAATTTATGATTGTAAATTGAAAATATGTAAAATTATAAAAAAAAATCAATTAAGTAAAATAAATAATTAAGTAATACTTACTTAAAGTAAAATAAATTCTTAAAAAATAATTAATTTAAGAATATGAATAGTTGAGATTTGAGATGAAAAGATTAAGAAAAAAAATATGTTTTCATTTTTTATATTTAATAAAATTCTTGATTTTATTTCTTGTATTTCACCGTGGAACATTTTGGTCCTGAGTGTAAAAATATTTATTTTTAATTCTTTAGAACATATTGTTAGTCATGTTTTTGTTATGTCTATTGTGAGGGATTAAAAATATAATTTTTTTTTCAATATTTAAATATTAAAAACTTAAAGTTAATTAAAAAATTGAGATCGAAGAAAAAATAATATAATTAAAAGTAAAAATTTTATTAATATAAAATTGTGATCACTTCATTCATATATATCTCTTTCTTTTTAACAACGGCGGAACTCATAATTTTTAAAAATTATTATTATTTTTAATTTGGTGTGGTAGGTGAATATAGATCAATTAACATGTGTTAGCCTGAATAAAATAAATTTAAACTTTATCATTTATGCGTATAAAAATTTTATTGTAGAAAGAAATAGTCTTCATTTCAGCAGTTGATGATAACCTTAAAGAATTACTGTAAATAATACTAATAAGTACAACTAATTGAAGCCATTATTCTGTTATCACATTGGTCTGCATGTTCTCTTTACGTGCATAATATTTTGGGAAACCTTGCATCGAGTCTACACGTGCAACGTGAATGAGCTTGATTTGAAACAAATTGGTCAGAAACAGGCAACGGTGGGAGAATCAGATTCCATTATTTTCCTGCTATACTACAGGCGACTACGTGTAAAATCTCTTGAATTGTTGAATTAAATTAACTCTTTGGTCCAAGTGCTTTTGTGATCACACCTCAAAGGCTGAAAGTGAAACTTCCTTCACAAAAAATTCAAGTTCATGAATCCACTTGAAAGTTTTTTCTCAATAATATATGTTTTATAAATATTTACAGGAAAAAAATCACCATGCACTAATTTATAATACCATTCCATTCTAAATTATTATTTATGATAAATTTATTAATTTATATAAAATTATCTTAAAAATCATATTAATTATGACTTGTATTGGATGTGATTAAAAAATGATTTATATTATTAGTGTATTGTCCTTAAATTCATATTTATATTGGAAATCAACGTAAGTAGCTTAAAAATAGATCAACATAAATTATTGAAATAAAATTTTAATTAAAAAATACCAAAAGTAAAAAAAGTTACATTTAAATTTTATCTAAAATTCATGTCTTACCTACCAAGTGGAACCCATCGGATGCGATTGGTGGGGAGGAAGAGGTAGAGTCAAAAGGTTGGACAGAGGTGTTTCGTTTCCGTACCAATACCATTTTGAAGTCAAAATAATTCAATTTAAGATCGTAATAGTTCTTTCCATCGTCAAAAAAGATCGTAACAGTTGAATAGCTACGAGTATGTGGCCATTCAGATTTCAGATCCAACTTATTTGTTTTTTCTTTTGTAAACGTGATATTATTATTATTATAATATAGAGTTATTGAAAAGCAAATACCATTAGATAAGCGTTGATCCAAAAGAATCAAATGATTATCTGCACTTAGCTTTTGATCTAAAGGACTTAGAAATGCCATCCTCTGTTCAAAACTTTACTATCAAATTAATGGGTGTCGTCATTTAAGTATCCATATAATGATTAGCAGTAGCGCCATATTTGTGTTACACATGTCTATTAAATTATTAATGAGGTGAACTATATAGGTAGGAGTTCAGTTGTTGGCAGTGCTAACCAAAAATTGTCATACGGTGTAACAAAATTTTAAGGAAAACCATGTGGAATAGAATCGTTGAAATGGTTGACCTTTTCTGCTAATTTTAAGATCAACCTATTCAAGAGTTAACTAGTTAGGTACTTAAGATAGAGTAAAAAGAGTCTTGAATGGGAGATTTTATTGGGCTGTCAGGGACAATAGCTTCCTTAACACTGCCGCAAGAGGCCATGTTCAAGAATTAATCTTGGGGTAGTAAAATAAATGCATGTTTGGAAATCACATGCAAGTGTATGTTTGAGCAAAAATACTTTTTGCAAAAGGATCATAATCTTGTTTTTGCTTTTATTTTTCTTTTATCTGTTGAGTTATATTAAAACATTCATCACAATAATTTTAACTAAAAATAAAACAAACACTTCGGAGACTATTAATTGAAATGAATGAAAAGTTTTTAAAGAGACTATTAATAACTATGTCTAATTGTTTAAGTGTGGGATTTCATTTGAGTTTTCAAACCCTTTCGACAACTAGAATTGGAAGTGTGCCAACATTGCAATTAAATTAACTCTCCAGTGGAAATTTCGACTCCCCATTATTATCTTTTGACATTAATTAGTTTATTTCCAGTGGAAATTTCGACTCCCCATTATTTCTCAAACTCTTTTAAGAGTTTGAGAAATTAATTTCAAAAGATAACGGAGCTTCAAGCTTCATTGTCACTTAAATAGCTTATTCAAGATACAAGTAATAATGCTTTCATGTTATTTTGTTCCAAGAGTGATACACTAATCTTTTTTTTTTTTAATTATATCATCTATTATTTTTCCTTTCTAGCTACTTTTTTTTTATACTTATTTATCACTTCTTTTTCATCCAAATTCTCGTCTCATTTTATAGAGTAGACAAATATCATTACACTTTCTTTAGCTCTAAACAATATACCTTTAATTCCATACATATTTTAATAACAAAATCTATAACTAAGAACACCTATCTCAATTCAATTGAATGGTTCAAAATTAGTTTTGTTAATTAATTTTATTTAACTTAAAAATAAACAAACGATCACTTAGTGCACGTTCACCAACGGATCTCCCCCCTTCCCTTTTCAAACAACCGTTAGATGTGCCTCACAACGCATGCTGTCGCAAACCAAACGGGAAAACAAAATAGCCTTAGTAATTTGTCAAAGTTGTTCTTCTCGTTCCCACTAATAAATACACACACTTTTTTGTTTATCAACTTAAAATTTCTGAGTAATGTGAAGACACGAGTAACCAACTATGTTGAACTAAATTCCAAAGTAAAGGAGAAACATCAAAAGACGACCTTAATTTAGTTAATTGACTTGTGTTGACTGTACAGATAGAGACACATTGTCTAACATACACATTCAAATTCTAGATAAATATAAAGTAAGAGGGTGTAAATGAGACAAAATATTTGTAAATTATTTGAGCTCGTTTGGTTAAATGTTTGAGCAAGTTTGTTTGTTTGTTTAATTTAACAAAACAAACTCAATTATTTAAACGAGCAAGTCCAAGTTTTACAAACTTGACATTAAAAGTAAAAGTTTGTGAATAACTCGTTTATATAAAATGTAGAAAATTAAAATTACATAGATTCCACACCATTATAACAAGTGTTTAGTACATATTTGTATTTGTAGATTATTAAATATTATTAAAATATTTTATTAAATTCTACACTGATAAAGTTATAAACTAATTTAAGAATTTTTTTGCAAATTAAAAAGTAATTAATTTTTAAACGAATTAAACAAATCAAGCTCAAGCTTTTATTTTTTTAAACAAGTGAAGTTGAAGCTTCTAATGAGACTTGTTTGAATAAATTAGTTATGCTTTAAGTCACCCATTTCTTTGCAAGTGAAGTTTAAATTTCCAGTCCTCCACTCATTTACATACCAATAAATTAACTAGTAATTCTGTCGCAATAGGTAAAAAATAAAAAAAGTAGGCTTCGTGCAGACATCATCTTATATTTGGGCTTAAAGCCCATAAATTACAGGTTGTTGGATTGCTCCATAAAAATATTGAGCCCAAAATTATATGCAAACAGAGATCTAAAATAAGGAAAGATTAAAATTTGCAACATGAACCGTCCACGTGTACACGAAGTCCGATCTTGGTCGTTCATTCAGTCCTTATAAACACGTTTAATCACAAACCCTAGGGTTTTCTTTTCACTGCGAACCAGTAGGGACTCCCATTCCGACTCTTAGCCGCCGATCTCTCAGGGCTTGCATCTTCTCAGGTAAGGTATGTGTGCTCTAGACCCATTTGCCCCTTCTATGCATTCTGCAAATCAATTATTGGAATCATTGAGTAACAGAAGGAAAGTTCTCATTTTTACTTTTTATGTTTTAATTGATTTACTTTTTCTAAGTTTTTCTGTTAGCCAACAAAACGTGTTAACCTTGAGGCGGGGTTGTTGTTGGGGGTTTGAAGACGGCTATTTTCATTTTTATTAGTTGGAGTTAGGGGGATTTAATCCTTTGGAAAATTGGAATTATTTAAGGAATGTTCAAATCGAGGCTTGACCCTTTTCTGTTCTCCTTAATTTTGTTTAGGGTTTAGGGGCTAGGCGCTCTAACATTATGTTGTTTTTGTACAGCTGTGAAGATGTACACATCAAGGAAGAAAATCCACAAGGATAAGGATGCTGAACCAACTGAATTTGAAGAGTCAGTTGGACAGGTAATTTTTAGCCATTATCAAAATGTTTCTGTTTAATCACATTTGTTTCCAATGTGTGAATATTTTGGTTTAACTTTTGTTGCTGCAGGCATTGTTTGATCTGGAAAATACCAATCAGGAGCTTAAAAGTGATCTGAAGGATTTATACATAAACTCAGCCGTGTAAGGATTCCTATTGCATGCTTCTGTGTGTGTGACGAAGGTTGATTAATGTTCTGTCTGTCTTATGAATGCTTTTTTACTATCTGCAGGCAAGTTGATGTTTCTGGAAACCGCAAGGCTGTTGTTATTCATGTCCCTTACAGATTAAGGAAAGGTTTCCGTAAGATTCATGTTAGGCTTGTCAGGGAGCTTGAGAAGAAGTTTAGTGGCAAGGTAGGTAAAGCTTAGCATATTTTTGACATCTATATATTGATATGTTCTGGCATCATTTTGGTAGTTTGAATACATTTGATAGTGTTCATGGTCCTTTACTCTACCATTTTGATTGGATTTTTACCCGAAAACTCCAACTGCAACTTGAGAAATATTTCATTATAATATGTCTCAACACTTATCATTAGCAAATATTTTGGTGTAACCTCATGCTAATTAAATAATGATTAAGCTGCAGACTCACAATACGAGATTAATTCACCTCTGTAATAGTCCTAAGAGAGTTATGTGCAATTTACTTAATATGTGTTTAGTATATAATAGTCTGGAGTATTCCTTTGGGTCGTTGTGTAACTTTATTAGCTTCTATGAAGTGTTTTCTTCTAATTTAGACTGCTTCTTGAACTTATTAATTTCATTTTCAATCTTCTATTCATTTAGTTTCTCTCTTATTCAACAATTTTAATCTAATTAAACATGTAGGATGTAATCTTGGTTGCCACCCGGAGGATTTTGAGGCCACCGAAGAAGGGTTCTGCTGCTCAGCGTCCTCGCAGCCGCACTCTTACTGCTGTTCATGAAGCAATGCTGGAGGATGTTGTATTGCCTGCTGAGATTGTTGGGAAGCGTGTGAGGTACCAAATTGATGGATCCAAGATTATGAAGGTAGAGCTATTATCACCATTTAACTCTTGTTACTTGTGCTATATGGTTGAGCATTTGTCTATGGAATTTCTTGACCTTTACCTTTGTATTAGTTTTTTTTTTATGCCTACATAATTTGTATGTTATTGGTTGGGCAGGTTTACTTGGACCCAAAGGAGCGAAACAACACTGAGTACAAGTTGGAGACTTTTGCTGCAGTGTACAGGAAGTTATCTGGAAAAGATGTTGTGTTTGAGTATCCTGTCTCAGAGTCTTAGTTTCACTTTTGTTAGCTTTGAGAATTTGTTCGGAGAATTGCATATGGAGTATGCTGGTTAAAATTTTGGTGACAAATTGACTTTCAATCTGGAATTCGTTTTCTGATTTTTGGAAGTACTATTTCTGGTTTTTTCAATGTAGTATTTGAGCTTTATTTATTATAAAATTAAGTTTCTTTTATTTGCAAATTTCACAATTATTATATTTTTCTTGAATTAAATCTGTTGCATTCAGCTTACCAGAAGAAAAACTGCATCCATCTTTTAATCCTAGTATTTCGAAAATCAAATTGATACTAAAATGAACTTTTCTAAAATTTGAGTTTTTAAGTTAATAGATTATACTTAGATTTATAATTGTTAAATTTTGGAGGATGATTAAATCGTATTTTATTGTGGTAAATTTGAGGAATTGAACATTGGTGAATAGTGCGGAATTTATTCGGCAAAAGCTGCCCAAAAATTTTGTTGGCGTGGTTTTCTTCAATTTTTTGTTGTATTCATTTAAAATTAAGTCTAGACTGTTTGTCATCACTTTCTTATGAAGTAGTGAAAAAAAGGTTTAGTTGCAATTTTTTCAGATTTCAATTTTTAGTCCTTTAATTTTTTTTAACAAGTTTTACCCTTCTGTTAACCCGTCTGTCATTTTTAGTTCTTTTAATTTTTATCCATTTTAGTTTTTTATTTTATTTTTTTTATAGTTCAAGATGAGTCTTGTTTTATTCATATTTAGTTCTTTATTTTTATATGTTTTGAAATAATCGAGTGATAATAATAAATGAAAAATTAAAAATAGGCAAAAAAATATTTAAGGACCAAAAATACTATTTGAAAATAAGAAAAATAGAATCTAAAAAAATCTAGGGACTAAAAATTTAATTAGTGCTAAAAAATAAAAAAGGCAGATATATTATTATGTAATAGAAATAAACTTTTTATATATTTGACGAAATTCTTAAATTTTAATTGGTCATGTTTATGTGCTAAGCATTTTGATTGTGCATATTATAGCCATCTCATTTTATTCAAGAAATTAAAGAACATTGATATAATAATACATCATGAAAATATAAATATAGTGTTATTTATAAAGCCTTAGTAATGGCAAATTGATTTTCTAATAGCATCCGAACAATGGTCAGCGTTACATTTAGTTTTATGTAATGTTAAAGCTTGAAGGTGGTTGGGTAGATCAAGCTTTTATGTAATGCAAGGAGGTAATTACACGGATGCTCAAACTTGAAATTTCTACGTAATTAATACTGTAATTTCAGCTAATTTAGCAATATATTATTAATTAAATTAGTTGTACTTAAATTGCATTGCATAAATCATTTTATCAACTACTTTTGCTTTGCCATTCAATTGTTAGTTTAACCGTGCATCCTGGTATAAACATTGGTTCAAATTAAAATGAAAAATCATTCTTTTTTTTAGAAGAAATTAGACTCGTATACCTTGATTTTATTTTTTCAAATTACACGTAACATTATTTTTTTTCTTTTAGTCTTATATTAATTTTTCTTCTTTGAAAATATTACATTGATATTTCTTTATATATTACACTAATACCTCTTTAATATTTGAAAATATTACATAGATAAATATTGTAATTTTTTCTTTTTTATTATGACATATGTCATGTTTCTAACCTAAGCTATCAATTAGTTCAGTAATTGGAGTTAAGAGGAACTATTTGCTTTGCCTTTAGGAACCATTTGACCCAAATCACAGGCTATTTTCTGCATACAGATAATTTATCAAAATAACCTGTGTTGCACTTTTTAAATTTTTTTTTAAGAGAAACCTGTGTTGCACTAAATACTACACATTCAATGACTAGGAGTTGGAGTTAATAGGGAAAATCTTATGAATTAAAATCTTTTTTTATTTTATAAATATAAAACAGAAACAAACACATGATATGTACTAATAGTATTTAGAATTAATTAGTCATTTAGTTCTTGTGATTTCCAAATTTATCTTTTTTGTTTTTAGTTAATAAGTGATTTTTTTAGTTCCTAAAATTTAATAAATAAATTTTTACTTCATAAAATTTACATTTTAATTCTGAAAAAGTTCATACCATTAATTTTTTTTAACTCACCTAAATTTTAGGGATTAAAAAATTCACTTATTAACTATAAAAAAAAATTATAAGGTTGAAAACTAGACTAAATGGGTATTTATATCAGAACTACTTTTTCATTTTAATCTGGTATAAATCACCCTGAATATGATTAGGAATGAAGCCAAACTGCCAAAGGACCTGACTCGACAATATTCAGAATTAGTCTGTAAAAGCAGTAAAGCCAGATGGATTGAATCACATGGCTTCTCAGCGGTCATAGAACTTGAATTACAATCTTCTTTCCTGCACTTAAACATAAAAATTCAAAAAAGGATTAAGATGGAGTGATTACCATTTGTTACTTAACAACTAACAAGTAAATGTAAAGAATGAAGAAAATGAAGCTACTTTATCAGTTATGACAAGATCACAGCACCCAGATACACAGCTCCGCAAAGAAACACAAAAGATATTAACCCCCTGCAAATAGAATTAAGAATTGGTCAAATAAAACAACACAATGAAAATGTGATTCAAGGTTACCTGGCTTTCCTTGTCAGCTCAACTAAGTAAACACCTTTAGCAGAAACAACAAAGAAAACTCTTTCTAATAACAGATCCTCACCAAATAACACCCCATCCTACACCAGTACAAGGACAGGGGCACACTTCCGCAAATTTTTCTGCATCACTGGAATGTACTCTACGGGAGATCAGATCGTCGTAAATATCTGTATTCTCAAGTTAAAGGGATTTTACTATTTCATATAAGGTAGTTGTAACACCAAATCAATTTGATTTTGCATTTCCAAAGACATACCATATACTGAAAATAAGCTATTCATTACACCTGCATTTTAATTTTTGAAAAAAAGAAGTTAATGTTGTAATTTCAATGAAAATGATCAAAGTAAAAGGGTGTTACAATATTTACCTATGAACAAGATAATGTACCGTAGTATTCGAACTTTGGTTGTCTCTTGCAGAATCCATATTACACCAAGAAAACTGATAAATCCTGAGACCTCAACATCCAAACATAAAATACTTTAAGAGAAACATGATGCATTGTGTGCATCTCCTAGAAAACTTAGGAAAATAACTTACCAATGCAAAGTCCCCGAAGAGTCCACTGCACAAGATTGAGAATCAAGAATAAAGGTTCAGTCATAATATAAGGCAGAGATAGAATACTGGATCAATATTGTCTCAGAAAATGCACATATATTCCACCCAGAACATAGTTCCACACACACTGGCACAGAGATGCAAGGTGGCAGGCATGTAAGTTATAACTGAATTTTAACAATGATAAAAATGATACTTCATGTTATCAACATGTTTGAATCTTCATAGTGACATGGATGCTTGAAATTGTTCAATCTGTTTCTAAATTTTCATATTCTCAATAGACACTGTAGCATCAAAGGAGAAGGATCCGGGGTAAAATAAATGGGTATTCATCACCTACATTTTTGGCAATGAAGAGGACAATAAGTAGAGCAGCAATAAAACAGCCAGCAGCTATTCTAGCGGTAAGAAGATTTGTTGATGCAAGTATCAATACCATGCCCCAGAAAGATGAACCAAGATCTGAATCATCAACACAAGGATAAAACAAATAAGATAAAGCAAACCTAAACTTTTACAGAAAATAATAGCAATGATGATACTATTCGTGGAGGATGTAAATTGTAATATTCAAATTAACTGCTACATGTAAGATGAAAGGCAATAGGAACAGAAAATATTGCATTTATGATAATAGAATTGATAATTTTGAATGCTCTTGCATGTCAACTGTTTCATGAGAGCTACAAATGCAATCAACACGTCAAGGTAAGAAACGTAAAATATTTAAGCAAGAATTGTAGACTATACATCCAGCTGGCAAGATTAACCAGTATATGCCTCCACGTGTTTGGGTTGTTCCACCTTCATCTGCATGAACCTGGATTCCTTCTACCTGCAATTACAGGTCAAGGTTGCTCAGTTATTCTTTACCGAAAGATAGATACTTTTTTTTTTTTTTTATGTTTAGAAGCAAAAGAGTATTACATAGCCGTAGAAGATCCATAATTAGTATTTTAGATACCCCAATTACACTTAACACTGCAGATGAGTCTAAATTATCACAAAGTGGATGGTACATTCCTTTGATTAGCAAATAAGGAAAATAGAAAGAGATGTTGAACCTTGGAACATGGACACTTCTACCTCATGGGGAGTTAGATGCGCCCACATTTTTTTTTTTCTAAATCTAATTCTACCTTAATTTTTAAGCTCTTCTTGTCTGTCTGTCTAATTAATTAGTTTAACTACAATATTTTTCTCTTCCACTCATATGTTGACATCTTCAATTGATAAAAAAACAAAGAACTCAACCATAGACATAAATGAAAAAAAAAGTGAAAATAAAAATTGTACAGTGAACTGCAGGAATAACAACAACCAGTCAACTGCTAATGCATGGTCATGAGTCTTAAAAAAACTTTACTTTTGGCAATAAGCAGAGGTGTTTAGCCATTCACACAAAAATCTCAGATTTACTTCGCCTTCCATAAGACCATGACTAGGAATAACAAGAGATACGTAAATTAAATAGGACTTTAATGTTAATCTAAATGCAAATTACTTGATCGATTGTATGCATTTGAAGATAACCCATCCCTTTTTTGTTTAATGATCTACTAAACCAATTTCAAAATCAAGCGAGAGAGGTAAGTTAATAAACACAAGTTCACTAGAGATCACTGTCAACTGTCAATATATGACAAATATGGTAACATCTAGCAAAGAAAAATAAAAATATGAAAAACGCACAAGAGAGATATTTGTGACAGATTGATCAAAATATATAATCTGGTAAATCAATTAAAAACTAAAGCAGAAGTTATGTTTTCTTCCAAAACTGTTATCAACATCTGAAATATTAATCGAATAAACAAAAGCACGAATATTAAGCTCTTACATGACCGCAAGTAAGTTTACAAGCAATTGCATGGCTTGCCTCATGAAGAAATACAGTAACAAGCTTAAAGGGTCTGAGTAAAACTGTTCTCCGTAGCTGCAAGAAATGCAGGAATTACAAATTAAACAAAAATATTTACAAGGAAATCATAGATATCAGAAAGTTGAGAAGAGATGCAAATCACACAAAGTTGATGCGGCTATGCACTGTAAAGCTCAAATAATAGGAGAGGAGTTTCATAAGAAGTAACTCATTGAATTGATTGAAATGATAAAAGATGATGAATGATTACAGCATACTCTTGTTTTGATACGATTACAAAATCCATCCTATAGATGGATGAAATTCAAGCGAACTTCAAATAAAAAAATGCACAAAACTAACCGTTCAGATTCTGGCATTGCAACAGCAATGAATCTGCAGATTAGGAGACCATGTTCATAACCGATCTTATGCTTAGCTGAAGCAATTTAGGAAAGTAGGGAAAAAGAAAACTATTGGCAAATTTGTTTCGTTGACTTTGAAAATACCTATTTAAACTTAGCAAGGTAGCACTAATATATACCCATTTGCAAAATGCCATTTTTTTTTAAATAGCACAATGCCACAAAGATCATACCCAGAAGAAATAAAGTTCCTTTCTTGGATCCAATGCAAAAGAAAAAGAAAAAGGAGTGGGAGAGCAGAGAGGTACATTACATACTGCAAGTATAACGACAGTGCAGACAGCAACAGTGACCAGAAACACCACCTGGTCGTGGTTGCAGCAGTTTTTGAGTTCCCAGTTTGGTTTCATCAAGTAAAAATGCAAGATTAGAATGAATGAAGTTGATTGTTATGCTTCTTCTTGGGATCTGCAAAATGACAATGCGGTGATCAAAGATATGATTGGTTTGTGAAATTCAATCTTCCCAATGGAGATGGTGGCGGCTAAATGAGGCTCGATTTGTATCAAAATTGAATTTTATAACACTCTCAAACGTTGCTTTGCTCAAGTTAGGAAGATAGCAGTAATTTTTATCTTTAATTTTATTATGATCCCATCATGATGTTAAAAATATCAATTAGTAGTAATATAATAATACAATGACTATTCCATGTAACCAAGACAAATGTCACAATCAACTGTAGCAGTAAAAGTCTATATTGGCCATTTTGTTTATCAGTTGGACTGCGTTGATGCTTGGACTTTTGTTCATATCCTAGTTCAGCTATGGTAGATGTCCTTAAGGATTTAATTTTTATCTAACGCCTTTGTACAACTTTTTTAAATGTTGTATTGAGAAATTTTGGTTGAGAGTCTTAAGGCCGACTATTCCCTGTAACCATCTTCAAGAATTCAACCTGTTTGCTATGTTATTATTATTCAATGGAATAGTAAAATTAGTTAAGGGGGTATTGTTAAAAGTAAAAAGAAAAACCGTGATTTTCATACATTTGGAAAGATGCAGCACGATTGTGACTGCATCTCTGAATCCAGGAATGTGACCGAATTTAGTTATGCATCGTCTGGGGTTCGTCAGACGATGAAAGGAAACGATAGTGACGGTGTTAACTATTAAGCTTATTCTGTTAATCTTTTCCAGATGTGGAAAAAATAATACAAGTGCTGCTCAAATATTAATGCACAAAAAGGAAATTTGGTTAACAATTTTCCTTAAGTAATCCCAGACATACACAAATGTTGTTAAAAAAGTTCTGTCATTCTCTTGTACTATTGTTGATTTGCATTCATTCACGAATAAATAATGGGTCAACTTGTTAACAATTGAAATAAGTGTTTATAAAATAATTGATTATTTCATAAGGATATAGGATTCGCTTTTTGAAATAAACAAAAAATTGTTTTTTTTTAAGTAGAAATAGTTTAAACAAATATATTAAAAAACAAAAAAAATACTTATTTTAATAAATATTTAAACAAACTCATCCAACATAATTTTCATAACCATTTATTTCCAATGGTAATATTTCTCATATGCAAGGACAATACTCATGCTTCCACGTGGGTGATTAAGTTGTTTTCACATGTTTTAAATTAGAAAAAAAATTAAAATAAAAAATAAAATAATTAAAAGACTAAAAGGTATTTAATCTTATTTGAACATGTAATGATTTAAAATAAAAAAACATATACAAATGATGATTGTAAATAAATATGACAAAACGACAAAATGAAGACCAATATGTTCTTCCTTGTCCTCGTTCCATCCTCATCCCTTTTCTCCTCTCCATCCTTGATGTCTGCAGGAATAAAATTTTATATTCATCATTGTCTCCTTTTGGGATTCCCATTCATGTTTGTTGACTACTTTAAAACAATATATTTTGTAAACTTTTTTATTATCTAATTTTAAATTTAAAACTAATTTTAGATGTCATTAAATTAAATAAGCCATAAAATACAATGATCCGCAACATTAAACCTCAACCCATTACAACAAAAAAATGTGAAGTCTCAGAAAAAGAATTGTATTTTAAGAAAACATAATTAACTTTTAAAATTTTCAAAAATGCAGAAAAAATAGGAGTATTTAAATAGAGAAAATATATTATATTATAGTCACACAATTATTTCTTATTATATTTTTAAAACATAGAAAATTGTTTAAAAAATTGATGCTTAAATTTTTTTTAATAGATTTAAGTTATGTTAAATTTTAAATATTTTTTGTAATTTTATTTAAAAATGTTGAATATATAGTTATGTTAAATATTCATATAAAGAATTTTATGGCATAATTCTAGCTAAATTAACAAGCACAAGTTCACTAGAGATTCACTGTAAACTGTCAAAAAATATGGTAATATCTGGCAAAGAAAAATAAAAATATGAAAAACACACGAGAGATATTTGTGACAGATTGATCAAAATATATAATCATAATCTGGTAAATCAATTAAAAACTAAAACAGAAGTTACATATGTTTTCTTCCAAAACTTTATCAGCATCCGCAAATATTAATAGAATAAACAAAAGCACAAATGTTAAGCTCCTTACATGACCGCAAGTAAGTTCACAAGCAATTGCATGGCTTGCCTCTTGAAGAAATACGGTAACAAGCTTAAGTGTGTGTTTGGGAATCAATTAGAAATCCCGTTTCACACTTTCCAAAGCAATTTCCCACTTTCCTAGGCTGCAAACGTGACTGAAGCAAATTCAAGATTTTATGTTCAACGTAAATGTAACGTAAATACAAACATATCCTAAAGGGTCTGAGTAACACTGTTCTCCATAGCTGCAAGGAATGCAGGAATTACAAAACAAAAAGATTTACAAGGAAATCATAGATATCAGGAATTACAAAACAAAAAGAAGTAACCCATTGAATTGATTGAAATGATAAAAGATGATGAATGATTACAGCATACTCTTGTTTATATTAGTGTTATGTGCCTAACTAACTAAGTAAAATCTCAGTAATTGATTACTTCCTAATCAATATACACAGATGAAAAAGTAATGCTTAACAGTAGATACTAGATAGCATAGTCCACATTTGTAAGAACAGTAACACATCGAGAGTTTTGATACGATAACAAAATCCATCCTATAGATGAATGAAATTCAAGCGAACTTCAAATAAATAAATGCACAAAATCAACCGTTCAGATTCAGGCATTGCAACAGCAATGAATCTGCAGAATAGGAGACTATGTTCACATATAAATAACCCATCTTATGCTTAGCTGAAGTTTTTTCTAATTTTTTTTTAAAATTAACCATTCCTAATTTAACTACAATCAATTATAATCATATTTAATTTTGTCTGTTTAATTTTTTTCCACTAAAATCAATCATGCCTAATTTTTTTCTGTCAAAAACGATCATTTCTAATTTAACTACAATAAATTACAATCAATTTTAATTTTTTCCATCTATTTTTTTTCATTAAAATCAATCATCTATAATTTAACTACATAAATTATACTCGTATTTAATTTTTTTTAGTTAAAACTAATCATCCCTAATTTAACTATAATCAATTACAAATGTCCAAACCCCTATTTCACATGTTTTTTCACTGTCAATGACAAAACATGTTCCACGTCACCTGTGTTGCCAACATACATGGCGAAACATGTTTAAAAAGAGATCTTCTCCGATAATTATTTCAAAACAAATCCATTTTAAGAAATTATTTATAAAAAAAACCACATTAGGTCAATTAGCCCTCCACTTAATGACTTAATGCAGTACACGACATGATACATTAGAAGTGAAAAAGCATCCCGTACCTCGCATTAAAAACATGGGTGATGTAATAACAACCTTGTCTAACAAAACTGACGAAAAAAGACAACCATGAATTACCAATTTTACCCTTGGGAGAAACCAAAATGACATGATCTGATCTGTGCCTAAGTCGCCATTAACGACGACTCGGCTAAGCTGAACTGCGAGAGGAGCTGCGTCCACAGGGAAACGCATAGCATATTCGTATTCCGGGGAAGAAAGAAAGAAACATCATGTGTTCTTCGGAGACGATCAACATCGCTGCGAGTACACAGAAACTTGATGTTGATAATCGAATTGCTCTTCGCTTCTACTACAGAATTGCCGATAATATCCTCAAACAGGTCTTTCTCCTTTGCACCAACCAGTTTTTAGATTTTGTAACATTTCATTTGCTTTTTGTAAGCATATATAGGAAGAGGATGGGGGCAAACATAGATAGGGTTCGCTGCGATATTACAATTTTCACCGGTTAAATAGTAGTATTTGTGACTAGTATGAAATTATTGCATGCATGGATTTCACTATCCAACTTTCATGCTATTCTTATGTTTGGTTTTTCCTTACAGTCATGTCATGTTATGTTTTGCAGCATTGTGTAAGTAATACTTCAGTACTGCTAATTGCTTGTACTGGCATTTCATATTTTATTCTCTGCTCCTGAATTTATTATCCAGCTTTAATATCTTTTTAATGGGGTAATGTTTTCTTTTCAAGATAAATTTTTCAATGTTTGCTTTGCGTGACCTTTCAGCCCCAAATATTGGTTTTGGTATTGCAGGCTGATATCTTTCGTGCAGAGACAAATATAGTTGATCTGTATATCATGCTCCTAAGATTTTCCAGGTAATACTAGATGGTCCTTGGATTTTTTTCTCATAAATGGTGTGTACTGTCTTCAGCTGAATGGTTTAAAATACGTGGTCAATATTATATTCTATTTCTTATTTTTGCCATCAAACTGAATTGAGGGTCTTTCCCCTTCGTTGATGTTAGTTTGGTCTCTGAGACAATACCTCGTCACCGAGATTATAGATCATCTCCTCAAGGCAAGAAAGAAGCTTTGAGAAAGGTTAGTTTTCATCTCTTCTTTGGATGATAACTTGTTGCACATTCTTAAATGTAAACTGATTTTAAGGTTCTTGCTACAGAAATTGTTACATTCTATGAATGAGCTAGAGAAATTGAAACCGAAAGTGCAACAGAAGATCAATGAGTTTAACAGCAGGCGAGCATATCAACCCAATGGGTGGGAGAAATGTCATTCAAATAATTTTATGGATTTTTCTCCAGCAAAAAAGCAAACTTTGACTAGTTATAATAAAAAAAAGGTAAAAATTGCCTGAGAATTTGCATTGAAGGTTGTAGCTCATCAATAATAATCATTCCTTATAATTATATATGTACTTTTGGTTGAAAGCTTTTTGGCTATTTCTATGCTCCCTAACTCCCCTTTCAAAGAAGTTTTGTATCAATATGCTATTATATATGTGACCAGGCAGTCATACCAACCACTGGAGAGTTTGTTTACCAAGGATCAAGGGGCCAACAGTTTTCTAGTGTAAGGCCTGTGGAAGAGAATATGAGGAGACTGTAAGTATTTTACATATGGACTTTTCCTTCATGTATTATTGTACTTGCTTTCTCTGCAGGATTAAGTTATGCGAAGGTTTTCTTATTCTGTTTGGTTACTTTGATTGTCATACTAGAATTCTGCATATGAAAGTTGATAGTGTTAGATGGACTTTTTTGTTTGATAATTCTTAAAATTATGCTTGCTTTCTGTAGATCTCTAAGTCTCCTACGCCCAAAGGAGGAAACTCTCTCCAGACATTCAATTCTAGGTCCCAATGGGCTGAAAGGGCAGTGGCGACCACCTGCAAGTGATAAAGGGGTATGCTTGGTATTTTGCTGTCTTTTAATTCTGTTCAAAAACCATCTTGAACGTTCTATCTGGATGTAGGTCAGGTATCCAACCATCATAGATCTGTCTCCAGTTGAAATTCCAAGGTTATGGCCTATTATAAGTTTCTGTTGTTTCTTTTTTATGTTTTTTGTTGCCTTTTCTAAATAATGGTACTTTATTTAAATAATTTATTTAAAAAAGGGGTTTCATTTGATGTATATCTGAGGCTTGTCAAGGTATCACCCTTTATGGCCCTCAAGTTAGTTAAGTTGGTTAAGCTATTTGACATCCACCCTTTTCTTATTCCCTTATCCCCTTCCCCTCCCTTCTTGGATCAAAAAAGAAATGTTATTTTCCTTGATGCACCTTGAGCTGGTTTATCTATTTACTTTTTATATTAACTAAATCTATTCTGTTGGATTCCCTGTCTGAACAAACAGCCTTCAACAACCCTTGGTAGATGGATCTCTGACTAAAAAAGATAATAGCATTTCAGAACAACATAAATCAGATTTAGAATCAATTCTTACCCAGAGTGATGACTGCAAGGCAAAGCATGCTGATGAAGCTCCTTCGCTTATCTCTTTTGAAGCAACAGAAATTCCTGCTCAAATAGAAGTTACCAGACAGCCTTCTCCTCCACCTGTACTTGCTGAAGTACAAGATTTGGTTCCTGCAATGTTACCTCATGTTATTGAGGAAGGATGTAAGACAGAGATTCCAATGTCGGATAGTATTGTTCGTGCTGAGTCTCCGCTGCAACTACACATAGTAAGAGCTAATAACCTCACTAATTGGATATTGTCCTCTATTCTTGACAACAAAATACCTAACTATGTAATATTACTTCATAAGAGATGTCATTTTATTAAAGAGAAAATTTTGTTGGGTGAATCACCACTAGCTTTGACAATTCAAATGATCATCTGGTGAATGTTTTCACCAAATCATTGAGAGGTACTCAAGTCAGTTATATATGTAGCAAGCTTGGTGCGTATGATTATATGCTTCAGCTTAAGGTGGAGTATTAGAAATAATGTAATTATAATAACAATGTAAATAGGACAGATTATTTGTTATGCAATAATGTTAAGGGAAACTACATATTCTTGTATTTATGGCCCTTAATATAAATATATGCTCTGGGGTGTAATTTTACACAGAATTCATCACTTGCCATTTTCTCTCGTTCTCAACACTCATTTTTAGGTTCATTTCAGTATTCCCTATTTTCCTGATAATTGTTTAATGTGCAGTCAACTTCTATGATGGAGAGTTTTATGAAGCTTGCCAAGTCAAACACTGACAAAAATTTAGAGACTTGTGGAATCCTTGCTGGTTTGCTTGTAAGTGATTTTCACATTTTATTTTTGGTCTTGAAGCAACGAGCAAGGTAGATCCTAGATGAGCTTGGGACCCCAAGATATATATGCATTAGCCTCATGTTTTTTTCCTCTTGTATTAAAGGTTGTGCATTTACTATCTTAGAAACAAAGTTAACCTATTGCTGGATTCCCAGCAGCTAAAAAGAAATTTAAACTTGCGTTATAATTTCATGTTATGTCCATAGCAATAATTTGTGGACTGTCTTTTAGTCGTGTGTTTGGGCATGCTTGCTATGCACAACATTTTTATACATTGGGTTCTAAATTTTTCACTGTGGTTGGTTTTAAATTTAGATGTATCTGTTAGCTTAAACCATGAGATATTGATTGCTATTTTGTTAATGCAACTGATATGCAGAAAAACAGAAAATTTTATATTACCACTCTAATAATCCCAAAGCAGGAGGCAACATCCAGTTCTGTAAGAAATAATTCATCGTAATCCTTTTGAGTAATATATTTTACAATTATTTATTCTAAATTTGTTACATTTATTGTACTTCTTGAGCAGTGTCAAGCTACAAATGAAGAGGAGATATTTGAAGTACAGGATAAGCAGTCTCTTTTCCCCCTTGGGTGGATCCACGTGAGTTCAGTTTTCTGCATGTGGACACTGGTTATAAATTGCTCTTGAACTTATTGAGCCTTTATCACTTTTTGTGCCACATTTGTAATTGGAGTTAACAGATTGGTGTTTTGATTTTTTTCCCTTTATATTTCCTAACTTCCAAAGAAATATATAATTTAATGCAGAATGAAATTTTTTTCTTCTGTTACTTATAGTCTATAGTCTCATTGAAAAATGTTTGGACACTCTTAATGCTCTATTCTTTATTGGGTGAAATTCCATGTGAACTCTACTGTTATAATGTGCGCCCCATAAAGTTTGTTGAAACGAGAATGTTGTTAATATTCCTCAGTTTCATTTGTATTATATCCAAATTTCTTATTCTTAATTTGCTAGTCTTCCCATGTTGCAACACTGATATATATAGTTCTGCATTGCCAGACACATCCTACACAATCTTGTTTCATGTCATCAATTGATGTACACACCCATTACTCTTATCAGGTAAGTTCAAGAGAGGTTTCTTAAATTTTAGTTGAGATTGTTATTTTGTTTGCCATAGTCTTTGAGATATATTTTTGCTATTTGTGATGAGGAAATGGTAGGAAAAGAGAGAAGATCTTCTCATGGAAATGTTTTATATGTTAGTGATTTTGCTAAAATTTATTCTTCTATCTTTTTTGTTAAAGATGGGAATTATTTGTAGTACCCTAGAGGCCTGTCTCTCTCTCTCATACATTTGTTATGCTTTCAATTACTAATCAAGCTAAGTACATTTTATTGTTCTGGTATTTTCTTTATATTTTTTTTTGTATCTTACACAAATCTTGTCTCCATAGATTATGCTGCCAGAAGCTGTTGCAATAGTTATGGCACCAACCGACAGTTCAAGGTAACATCGTGTCTCAAGCAAGATGTGTCTGTCTTGATGTGGGATAATGGCAAAGAAAGCATATCCATAAAAAATTAAGTTTTTGGTGAGACTAAATTTGATATAATTATCAACCATTTGACTGCCTTAGACAGTTAGAGTAAAGGCTATTTGTACTAGAACGTTATTTTATTCACTAGAACTGCATGACTTGGCTTGAAATCCTAGGATCCCTCATTGGTAAGTGATCAGTAATCTCATATAGGAATATTTGTAGAACTATAATTCTATGATAATTCTAAATTTTTTCAATAGGTTAAACTAATCACTTGCCCCTATAGGTGTCACTCATTTGCGAAGTCTTATTTAACTAGATAAGGTCGATTACATAGATCATACAATGTCATTCAGCCTAGTTAATGATCAAAGTTTCAAGATGTTATTTAGCATGAGATTCCTTTTGACAGCTTCCTCCAATTTCTTTTTTTGGTCTCCTTCTCTTCATAGGACTAAAAACCATGCAGTTTACTCTTTTCACTGGTGCTTCCTGGGACTTCCTTTGAACATGTCTAAACTACCTTAACCCATTTTTTTTACCACACATCTATTTTAGCATTTTCATTTCTACCGCTCTCACATTTTTAATGCCCAACATCTAGTATTATAGAGTACAGGCAGATATGATGTAACAGTAAAATAAAATTTGCCTGAGCTTGGTAGGTAATAATAGGTATTTTGTGATCATAAATCCTTTCTTCATTTTAGCTGCTAAGAAAAATATATAAAAAGATAAAAATAAAACATTAATATAATGGCTTCACTCTTGGTTGTGCTTCTCCTACGTCAGCTTGTTTACTATTCTTGCCCCACTAACACTAAGGAAAATAGCTGGAATCTTTTGAGATTTGCGTACTGAATTTCGGTTACATGTAACAGAAACCATGGCATTTTTCGGTTGACAACCCCTGGTGGAATGTCGGTCATTAGACAATGCCAGCAGCGTGGCTTTCATCCACATAATCAACCTCCAGATGGCGGTCCCATTTACGATACATGTACAGATGTTTACATGAACCCAGATTTAAAATTTGATGTCATTGATCTTCGATGAGAAGGAGAAGGAGTTTGTTGTTTCTTGATCTAGCCATATATAATTGTTCATATTACCATTGAAGCAACCGTGGACATCATAATGCATGTCTTGTCTGGCTGTGTTTGTAAAAAGATCGGAACTATTCACCCACGCATGGTCATTCACCAGGTTTGGTCCAATCCTGTGCAGATATCTATGATTGTTTCTTTTCATTCTGTATTATATTGCCATCAATTCAAAGTACCTAGTAGCTCCAATCTATGGGGTGAATCAAATATAGAGCTTCAGCTTTTGGACTGCTATTTTTTATTCACAAAAAGTCAAATACTATTCATTTAAAATAAATTAAAAAAGACTAAATAAAATAACCATCCTGGTATTATGTTCAGACTAATTCTATGGATAAAAAAACTTCGTATCCCATCGTCCAGAGGCTCTTCGCTATGCGAAGGTATGGGGGAGGGATATTGTAAACAGCCTTACCCTTGCATATGCAAAGAGGCTGTTTCCGGATTCGAACCCATGACCAACAAGTCACCAAGGCACAACTTTACCGCTCCACCAGGGCTCCTGAAATTTCAAGAGCTATGTATTCAGACAAGCGAAATTTCAAGTTTTAGAGATGTGATAAATCTAAAAACAACTACAGATTTGTTGATCTTTTGAGAGAGGATACTTTTGACATTATAGAGTTTTAGAAGCTTCATGCTGCTGTTTGAATAACATAAATTGAATGCGAACTCAATAGCGAAGAGGAAAGATATTTGCGCCTTTTTGTGTTGAATTGGGGGTAGCACCCGCAAAGAAATTTTTTAATTTATAACTGATCCGATTGTTCTTGATTAGTTTAAATGATATTAATTTGATTGTAATTTATTCTGTTTTTACTTAATGCGATCATACATTTACTGGGAGATTCTATCACTAACAATTGATAACAAGTAAATATTTTCTTTGTTGGTAGCAAATCATAATCAGTTGACAATGTTTAATATGCTGCTCTTTCATGATCTCCCGAGAAATGCTGAGGCTTCATAATAGAAGTTTACAAATGAGCATTTAAGCATTTTCTCAATTTTTTTAAGTGACATTAAGTTAATTCTTAATAATTAGAATTTTTAAAAATAAAATAAAAATCAATACGTGATGTTGGACTGTTTGCCAATCCTTGGTTCATTTTTGAAAAAGTCATTCTCTTAAAATGAATGAATACAATAATAAAACATGGATAAAGATGTTTGATAATAATTACTAATGGAAGCGACAAAATCGGTCACTTCCATGGAAGTAGGTGAAGCTACTTTCAAATTAAGAACTAGCGTGAGATTTGTCAACTAGATTAACCTGAAAAGACTAGTCTGTACTAATGTTTAAAATTGTCTAGAAATTTGAATGAAATGTATTTATTATTATGAAGATCTTAAAAATTGCTTATTTAGGTGTGCTTCTACTGTTTCGCTTGTGATGGAGAAATTTTATTTTGTTTTTGAAAATTTCATAGGAGGGAATGGTGTTTCAATCTAAAACAGAAAAAAGTCTCTTAACTTGAAACATATTTATCGAAGACTCTCATTTAAAAAAATAAAGAAAATAAGGTTAGATGAAGTAACGTGAATACGTGATGACTTGAAGAAGAGAAAAAAAATCTAAATCTCATTGTCACAGATTTTCTTTCATTTTTGAATGAACTATGCATAAAAGAATCACAGTTGTATTCAATTTCATATGCAAGAACTAGAGTTTAAAGAATTTCAAACTTTCGGTCTATAGCTAAATTCTTTATTTTAATTTTGATATTATAAAAGTCTATTACTTTAAATTTTATATTACAAAAATTTTGTCTTAATTTTGTAAAAGTAATTTATTTAGATAATTTATTTATTTCTTTTTTACTATGTTGCATGAAAGAAAACCGATTAAAATAAATGACTTTACAAATAAGTTGTTGATCTGAATGGACTTAATTCTTTAAATAAGATTTTTAATTTAAATTTTATGGATGAAAAAATAATTAAAAGATGAGTCAATTTTTTTTAATAAAGATTGATTATTAATAAAATTAATAAATACTTCACATTAATAATGATAAAAAAACTGACTTCCTGATAACTCACTTACAAATTCAAGCACCAGAACATGAGTTTTTTTTTTTCCATTTCTTCACACATGAACGAGGGAATTATACGGGCACCATCACCACCTTTATAATTGGATGACTCTATGCGAGTGATATATTTGCTAGAGTGATGACATTTTACTTTCTCTTTGGATCCACTAAAGCAATCACGTCCAAGTCTCTACATCATTTATTAATAAAATGAAGATTGGTCACACTCAACGAAGTGTACAACATTTCTCGAACAGATTATGATTTTGGTTACATCTTTTCTTGCCCCAAATAATGGTTCCTGTTAAGGACAATATTTTTGGTTGATGGATGCTTTGTGGGGTCCTTCAAACAGTTGGTGAGTGGGTTCCCATGCTGTGGGCATCGGAAATAAGGACTATTTTGTCATCATCATCAAGCCTCTGGGTTTTACTCATCGAGAGATTGCTCACATGGCAGCTTGTCAAAAAGGGGTTTTCTGTCTTGGTGAAAAAAACCAATATTAGTTATCTGTCATGCAAGAATTTGCTCATCAAGGTACCAATCCTATACTTTGAACTTTGATCTCTTCTTCCCAACCTAATGCTTGCAAGACAAGATTTAGATGTAGTGATTTTTTGTATTATTCTCTGACTAGAAGGGAAGTTTCCTCTTATTAATATTGACATTTAATGTAAATTTTTATTATGTAGATTATTGAAGCAAAACTTCAATTCTAATTAGATAAGAAAATACAACTAATACGTTAACCTCAATTCACCCTTACATTAGAATGAAGGTTTCAATATTTCCAACTTTGACAATTCATAATAGACTTGTGTCATATAATACTAGCAATGTTCACGGTAAAGAATTATTAAGTCAGTATCATCCATTAATTTGACCAAGTTATAGCATATGTTTGGATAATGCCGTTTTCGCGTCAAATTATAATACGTGACGACTTCTTTAGAATATAGGAAGGGCATGATAATTTTGGAAGGTTTTTATCATTGGAAAATACGCTGTAATTATTAGAGAAATATAAATAACTCTTGCGGTTGCAAGTTTTATTAGATTAACACGATGTTTTTTTACGGTCTTAACACGATGTTGCATAAGCATCTAACAGCTTTGGTTTAAAGGAGTTGGTCCTTTCTAACTTAATCAAGTTGTTGAACTTTTATAAACAGAATTTATAAAAATTAATGAAGGCAGAGTGGTGGTTGAACTTTTGTAAACAGAAACTAAAAAATTAATGAAGGCAGAGTAGTGGTTTAATTGTAAAAAATTTGCACCCTAATCCTCGAGTCCTTCAATAAATTTAGTTAGCCGGTAGAACGTTCTTTCATTTCATCAGCTCCATTTTTTAATAACGCAATTATAGAAAGATTTAACTATCATATTTCAAAGATATTGAAGTAGCGAAACTTCTTTTTCCCTTTTTAAAATTTCCATGTCTATAGAAACTCTCTAATTTGACTATGCTTCAATAAATAGTGATCACAACCAGGATTTTGTTAATCGGTGAAGATTCTTTTTTATTTTTTAGGAAAAAAATTAAGAAAACGTATTTAGTATAATTCTAATCATGGGGGTGATTAACCCAGAAAGATTGCAGTTTGGTCCATCCCACGTGTTATATGATTATTCAAACTAGTATTAAATATGTTATAAGAAATCATCCTCAAATACAAGGAACAAGAGATAATTGCACACACCTAGAGCTAACCTAATTTATAAATATTTATTTGACAGTGCTTCACCATCTAAATGATTTTTTTAATTGTATAATAAAATATGATTGTTTACGCTTTATGTTAGAAAAGAGACTATTAATATTCCTCCACCTTAAAATTATATAAATGAATGTGCAAAAGAATATATTATTTCATCGATCATTAAGATGAAAACATTTAAACTCTACACATTTTAACTAGTTTCGAGTTTAAGTTTTATAGATAAAAAAATATAATTAGAAGAAAAGAATTTTATTAAAGACAATCAACTAGATTTTTCAACGAAAATTATTAATGAAATCAATAAATACTTGGTACCAATAATATATTAAAAAAAATTTACACATCTTATGGAACAAGTTTTGTTGGGTGGCTATTTTACAGACCAAGACTCCAAACATTATTCCTTCAATTCAGCAGAATTAGATCGTGATTTCAGTCACATACCTTTAACCTTCACTGACTTTGCAGTTCACATCCTTTTTTTACAATTTCCAAATTGTCACACATTACATTTTCTCTTTTTTTAAGTCATATTCTCTGTCTTCCTCTTTTGTTTCTATTATCCAACAATAATAGACAAAATATCCCTTGTGCCTCCTATTCAGAGAAGAACATTGAATCTCCTTTGATCTTCCAATTTTCACAGAATATCTCTATCCTTTGAAAATAAAATGGTTACACACGCTCTTCCTTTTGTACACTGTATCTGGATGTCTTTTGTTTCCGTGTATTTCTGACTTGTAAATCAAAAGCAACCCCATATTTTGATTATTTTCAACCCATAAATCTCTCTTCCCTTGTTTTGATTTTCTCGTTTGAATTCTCTTCCTTGCTTTTTTTCTCCTTTCTCACATCATCATACCTTGAAGTCCACCTTGGTTTTTGCTTCCCTCTTCAATTTTCCTAACTGGTGGGAACTGTGTAGTTATCTATGTGTTCTAAAATAGTTCCCCCTCGTTTCTCTTTTTCCCATGATGTCCCTGAGCTACAAAAGCAGCAAG
Source organism: Glycine soja (assembly GCF_004193775.1). Lineage (NCBI taxonomy): Eukaryota > Viridiplantae > Streptophyta > Magnoliopsida > Fabales > Fabaceae > Glycine > Glycine soja. The sequence goes on along the minus strand of NC_041006.1, from coordinate 43,333,866 downwards.
ATGTTCCACGCAAAGACACAATGCTTCTTGAGTCGAATCATGACTTTGAGTTCAGCACTATCAGAAGAAGCCTTGAGTTTGAATCATCTTCTGCAGATGAACTTTTCTCTAATGGGGTAATCCTTCCCATTCAGATGCAGAAAAAGCGAAACACTACTAGGAAACACACCCTTTGTGGAGAAGCTCCATATATGAGACTTCCTCCTCTTCCATGTACCCCGTCTAGCGTTGACAAAATAAAGAAAGAGAGCACTAGAGAAGTTCTAGATAAGAAAGCTCACTCCACCTCTTTCTGGGGTTTCAGTAGAAGCAAAAGTCTCAGTTGTGATACAAAGAAAAGTTTGATGTGTTATTCACCTCCTTTGTCAAGGAGCAACTCAACTGGTTCGGTGCCACAGCCAAAGAGAGTGAGTTCAACCAGGCAGCATTCAGCAGCTAAGCCACTATCATCTTCAAGCTCTTCTACCTTAAATTTGTATCCTATACAAAGGTCTCGTTCAGGTAAGAGTTATGGAGGATCTTATGCCAATGGTCTTTGGATTAGTCCTGTTTTGAACCTACCAACTCCCTGCATTTCTAAAGGAAGTGGTAGTCTCTTCGGGTTGGGTTCTTTTTTACGTGTTGGGAAGGCCAAGAAAAGCAAGAAGTGATTTGTTCATGTTAGTTCGTGGTTAATCTTGCTAGTTGGCTTATCAAATTCATCATTGTTTATTCTGATCAGCGATCATGCTAGAAAGAAACAAGTAATTAGCATGGTACTAAATGAAGTTGATTATGTTTATGCCAAGCTAATGATTTGGAGGGATAAAAAAATCTCTGATGGTCATTCAGTTAATAAGGTACAAGCTTGGGGGCCAGAACAATGGGAATCTGTCCATTTTTAATGCTTTGTCCCATCTTGTTTTCTGTGATGAATCCTCCAATGAATGGAAGCTTTTGTGGCTAGTGCTTGTTCAGATTAGCACTTGTTTATTTATGAGAAATGCTCTTTTGTTCAACAACTAACATTTTGTCTTTAATTGTAAAACATATGACAACTAGAACTAGTGGTGGCAGTTTCATGGACAAACAAATTCTTGATGAAACTTTAACTTTTGGAAAGTTAGTTTGTCTGAGCCTTTGTTAGCTACTAACTCAGCTAATCATGGGCCATCCTTTGATTTATCTAGTGGCATGCATCGGCTTAGACTATGCATTTAATCTGGAAATATACTGAATCCTCCAAATTAGTATGTGTTATTTATTGGACAACCAGCATTCGTGTCATAAATGGTGAAATTCCAATTAGACATGCTTGGCAATATGGTTAATCATATGCTGCCAAACAGCTAACACATTAGAATTGGATTCCTATCACTACCAGTCCATTGTTTCTAGTAGTTTTAACTTTGAATTAGTAATATTGTTTTACATCAGCGGTCCTGAGTAAATTAAGTAATTAATGCGTGAGTTATCCTGGGAGTAAATTTAGTTCAGTTGCAATGTTGATAAGATAATGGCATCCCAAATGGTCCTAAAATTCACTACACAAGACCAAAAATCTTGAATCAATAAACTCGTGATTAGCTTTTTGGGGTTATAAATTATAACCATGATGGACTTCAATGGAAATTACTAGTCTTCTGATCACAAATTTATGTGTTTAATTTTTATCAGAATTAAGTGCGCCTTGTGTGTGTTTTTCTTTGGGACCATAGAATGCTTTGTACTAGTATTATGCATGTAGGGCATGTGCTATGCAGCGGGCTTCTCCATCCTTCCTCGATTTTGTGGTGGATATACTATCTTTGTTCATTTTTAACTGTGATTTTAATAAAATAAATGTGAAATTTTTTATTTTATCTCTTTTTCTTCTTACTTCACAATAAATACATGTTAAATTAATTAAATATTAAGAGTAAAATAAAAGTATAATTAATAAATGAATAATTAATGTCATCTTGAATTTTATAAATAACAGATAAATAAATAAAAACTTTTTAAAAGTCTGGCAATTAAAAAGAAAGAAATCATTTATGCCTATTTAGGATTTTATGGCATCTTATCCAAGAAATGGACTCGTTGGACAAAAAAGAAAAAAGAAAAATCCAGCAAATAGACTGACGACATCGAAAGGACATAACTACAATTAATTGGATGGTACTGTCTATTTTATTTTCGCATGCATTAATGCCCGTGATTGTGACCTATACTATGCTTTGTCCTTGTAGATTAAATTTCTCCACCAATTATAATCCTAAAACCTTGACATCAATATATTGCACAATCCCCTTCCTAAATTCTTGTTAATATTTTTAAACACTTTTCGTTCAGGGATAAATCAAATCGTTCAACGTATATCTAAGGGAAGATAATTCTTTTTTAACTTTAGGAGACTTTTACTATTCTAAGAATTCTTTGTTTACTATACTAAAAGAACAATATCTTTATTTTCTCATCATTATATCAGCGAAGGGTGATTATAATTTACTACAAAACCAAAAGGAAAAACAAACAGTTAAACATCATTCCTATTCATCTATTTTCCTTCAATTTACATATTATTTCTTAATCTAAGAGTATTTATAGTTAAAATCAACTTGTGATTCAACTCAACTTAATTATATAAATTGAACTTCTAAAGTATTTGAGTTGAATTCAATCCAACTTGATCAAGATCTAATCAAAAATAAGTTTTATTTTTTTAACCTGACACAATTCATACCATATAATTTAATTTATTATATATAAATTAATTATTAAATATAAAACACATTAATAACTTTTAGCTCATATAGTTTATTAAATTATTAAAATAAACCTGCTATAACTTTTTCATCTTTTTTAATTTGCTTTTATGTTTTTCTTAATTTTATTTATATTTTCACATACTAGTATCATACTTTATTTCTATCCAAAAAAATTATATTAGTATTAAAATCATTAATTCTATTATTAAAACATTTCCATAATTTGGTTTCTTTTGAATGCATTTAATTATTATATACTTAAAAAATTTAGGCAAAGATACATGTTCTAAATTTTTTTAATTTTTTTTAAATATTAAGACCCAATTAATTCCAACTCGTTTATGATTAGATTGGATTTGATTGTGTTTGCAAAAAAAAAAAAATTACACAAATCCAACCCATAAAATTTTAATATGGTTAGATAACAGATTTAGTCAAATCTGACCTGTGAACACTCCTAACATAATCCATATTTTATTCATCTACATGTTCTAATAATAAATTTTGTGTTTGTATAATTGTGTATTTTTTTATTAGAATCGCATTAGAACATGTCAATGAATGAATAAAATAATATGTAATTTCAATTCTATTCAAAGTATTAGAACTGTATCTCAAGCATATCGATGATTAAAATCTTGAATTTTTTTTTAAAAGATGCTTCTTAAATACATATCTAAGAATAAGGAGCATCTATATTAGTATAGGATAAGTGTACTATACCAATACTTTATATTTTTTGTTTTTGGACTTCATAGCTTATAGCCAAACAATAATAAAAACTACACAGGCTTTGTTCAATTCCTGCACATAAAACCGTTCCTGTTGCTGTAAAAGTGCAAACTCAAAATGATGTTAAAAGAATTATGTCAAGTGGTAATGCCATGCAGCTGTGCAGATGATACCTTATAGGGCAGAAGAGTTACGTGAGACATATAGCTAATTACTAGCCAGTACTTGAACCAACAAATAAAAGTGAAAACAGTAGTGAGACATATCGATGTATCTAGGCCATTGCATTGTCATTTTTCACTTACTCCAAATTACTCTTTACATTTTCATTACTAAGAAGCACACCTTAAGTCAGCAATTGGTTCTGTATTTGCTACTTCCATATTTTACCCTCAATGTCCAAGCCTCTCTATACTTGCTAATCACAGTAACTATCTACGTATGTGTTCCCCATGCGAATGACAGCAGAATTCCAAAAATCATCACATGCCTAATATACATGCAACATTGCAACTGCAATTTGTATAATTGCTTCACCTGTGCTGACATGAACCAGAGGAATTCTAGCAGAGTTGATGAGGGTCAGAGAACTGAACATGTTTATGGTGAGAGAATCCTTAACTTTTGCTACTATTCATCAGAGTCATACAATGTAACTTATGAAAACTTTTGCTTCACATATTTGTTGAGTTGTTCTCCAGTAACAGATGTAATCAACATTTAGAAATGTCCAGAGCCAAGAATAGAAGAAAAGTAAAATATGCTTTCTTACTTTTCTTTCTCCACTAACAGAAGCTTTCTATAGCAATTTTTTCTGATTTACATCAGTGCGGGAAGTTCTTGAATGGAAACACAATTATAGCATGTACATTCTGAATGAACTCAAATGGAGCTAAACAGCGTCTGCAAATTTTACCTGTTCCTTTTTAGGGAAGTTGGTCTTGCCCAATGGAAAAGACTCCCTTAATTCACCTCAACAATGGCTCAGACTACGGACCTGTTTGGGTAAGTTTCTCTAAAAGCACTTCTAGGATAAAGAAATAAAAAAAAAAAAAAATTAGTTTCTCCATAAACTAAAATAGCCATTCATTAGCTAATTTGTAGATGTCCTCTCATCTTTTAGAGAAGCTATATGAGAGAGTTTCTACAAATTAGCTAATGAAGAACTCATTTTAGTTTATGAAGAAGTCCGTCTTATTTTTCTTCTTATTTATTTATCTTAAAAGTGCTTCTAAAGAGGGTTACCCAAATAGGCCCTAGCTTTCCTAATTGGAAAAGCCAAGCAATGAACAATTTTATTTTCTTTTTAGTATTTATTTTATTTTTTCTGAAGATGCATTTGGCTTTAATATAGTCTAAAACTAGTATTTCTGACTAAACCATTTGGGTAGGATAGGATGTTAGCAGCAAAATGGAGAATTTCATGCATTCATTATTTATCTATCACTTGGCATTTATTGCAAGTCAACCAAACAAACCATATATTTCTACTCTTATTTTTCACAAAATAGATGAAAATGACCATTTTTCACCATAAAATCCAATATCTGTTAACAGAAATGTAGAAGATTTCATTAGTGGTCACATATTTGTAAACATTAAAGTCACTGGTACAAGCTGTGCAAATTTAAATATGCCGATTTTACTCTTCTTCATGTCATAATACCATATTAACAAGGGACAAGATTACGTTCTTTCTTGGATTGAAGGTAAAAAAAATAAAATAAAATGAGCAATTAAAACTGCAGCATCCAGTACATTAGAACTCTAGCAAATTGATAAAAGTGAAACAAAGATCTTTCACAGAAGCGAAAAGGAAGCAGCAGTAAAAATATTGTTAACGTATAGAATGTACAAGCTACTATATTTTCAGATAACCAGCGGCAGAATTCAACAAAAGAATCAAGTTTTGGATTTATTTAGATGGTTGATTTGATTTGGCAATTACCATTATTTATTTATATGACACGGTGGTGAAAGTAAGAAGAGTCAGCAAGCATCGGCAATTGGCCCCGCCTCATTCAGGGACTTTGTAAGATTCTGCAGTAACATCGGTGAGCCACAAACCAGGAAAAAGTGTCTGCAAAAAATGAAATGAAATGAATTAAGAGAAAGAAAGCATGAATTGAATTGATGGTGTGACTATTTACATACATCCAAATTCTTCTGGACAATTCTGGGCCTCTTCTTGGGCCTCCTGGGAGGTCTGGTTCCGAGAAAGGCCCAGAAATCCTGTTCCACCTGCTCCTTCGAGAGTGAAACCGAAAACTTGGCTCTCTCTTCCATCTTCTTCTGGAGTTGGTTGGTGTGATGTGGATGTGGTGCTTTGGTCCTCAAAGTCCAGGGTTTGAGATCGATCATGGTGGAGTCTTTGACGCACCTCAGGAATCTCTGGTTGCCCCATTTGAGGCAGGGCATGGAGAAATTGTGGAGAGGCTTCGATCTTTCTCTTTCTGCCACCATAGCCGTAGCCATAGCCATGCTCTTACTCCGCAAATTGCAGCCAAGTCTAAGTTTATAAATGCAATATGCTGAGTGGTAAAATTAGTTATTATATGAGGCAGAAGAGTCAATCTGATGTCTAGTTCAGCAATAACAAAAATTACTAGAAAAAAAAAAAGGAGATTTGGATGGTGACCTAAATGTTGAAAACTAAGTTTTACATACAACCCAGATACATATCAAATGTAAATGCTTCTACTTTAAGCCGCATTTATTTGGGACTTGTTGAAAATGATGTGTTATGGATCATTACTCTACAAGACGGGGCAGTTTTGTTGAGGCTTCGTGGTGATGGATCACCTCTTATAACACCAACAAATTTAAATTGGACGGATTAATGTGAAAAGTTATTTGGAGTTACATCTGCATAAAAGGAGATAGACGAAAGTTTTGTTAGAATAAGTTGGTTAGCAAAATCATTTTGGTGACATTGCTTAGTTGGAAGGCAATGACGAGGAGGTATACTCGAGCATGGATTTTAAGATTTATAGGTGATTTCCTATTTGTTGACAAGTCAAGTAGAAAAGTCTTGTTGAGATATATCTAGTTTTTACGAGACTTTGCCGATTGTAGCACCTATGCATGCGGTGCTGTTGTACTTGATTTTTTATATAAGTTGTGTTGCAACAGATTACAAAAGTATATAGTTGGGGTATTACAAAATGTATGTGTACAAAATGTTGTGGCTAACTATCTGACCCATTCAATAAATAATAAAATCTTATCTATTGCAAATGTGGGAGCAAATGAAATCCAAGAGGTGTCACCCCACTGTTGTTTCTTACACGGCTTATATCAAGTTTCTGTTTGATAATCAAAGAGTGAAGGAGGCCAGTCCTTGCTCCTCATTGCCAGACTTGGCCTCCATCATCTCCTCTCATTTTTATTTCATCCCAAGCTCAAAGAACACCTCTTCTAACCTCGCTCACCTTTTTACTCTTACGATAAAAATACTTAAACTTAATTATTCTTCCTTGTGGGACTCTATTTCATTGCCCTAAAGATGAAGAAAAGGTGGGCAGTGTTTTTATTCTTAGGTATAAGAATATAAATTTTACTGATAAACCGACTTCGGAGAGAGATTATATAAGAACCTTGCACAGAGAAATGCTCTAGCTCAGCTGTTAGACTTCGGAGACAGATTGTACAAGAACCTTGCACAAAATGCATAGATCACCGTGCTGTTGTTTTCTTGTTGATTGAGCACCAAAAAATGCATTAATTATTTTTCACATGACCCATTAAATTAAGCATGACATTGAGGTTCGTTATTGAAATTCAATTATGATGTTTAGAAGTTTGTTTAAAATTGGAATAACATTTTTAGAGTGCGTTTTGTAGGAAAGAAAGAAAAAATAAATAAAAAATAGAGTGAATGTAAATATGGAAGTAGAAAGGAAAGAAATAAATAAAAAAAATAGAGTGAAAGGAAATAGAAAAGAAAGAAATAGAATAAATGGAAATAATAAAAAACCAAACTGCATTTTTTTTAATGAAAACTAAACTTCATTTGTTAATGAGTTGTTAGACTAGTTCCTTTTTTGGTTTCGGAGGTGGGTTGTCATTGTTTATGTTACTGCTGCTCCCAAACTTATTTAAATCTCTTGAACGTAGCTGATAGGCTATAAAATAAAATGGAACATTCTGACAATTATACTATGGAAATTGGACAGAATTGCTGGTCTAAACCTTGAGGAACATGCCATAGAGGAACTTCTCAAGGTTACTGCTACAACTACAATCTCCTGATTTAAAAGAACTTGTAATTCGTTCCTTTTTACATTGCGTGAATGTGAAATTATTTCACAGAACCTGCAAGATGCGCATGGTATATCATGGTATCCAAGCAAGGTACAAAAATATATACATACTATATTTTTCCTATCCTCTTCCTATGATTCAAGAACTATGTTCAGGACTTCAGGCTTTCAGCTATTTTTCAGTTCAATCAGTTGTGCACTTGTTAGCCAACATATACGTCTAGCCAGTGCCAGTAGCTAGGAAATTTGGAGATAAATTGCTCAGTGTGATCGCAGCAAAGTCAGTGAACTTAAATGAAGTTAACGATCAGAAGAAAGAAACGAATAGGAGCTGCAACAATATATGTTGCATTAATAGAAAGTTGATCTGTACATAATTGCTATAAGACTGATTAGGAGCATCTGTTCAAGTATAAGACGAAAAGATAAGGGGGCTCCTATTCATGGAAAAATTTGGATTCCTAATTTGCTATACAAGTATTTACAAACTCTGTCTACCTCCCGACAAAAGAAGCACACTAAGAGCAGCTGGAGTTTGACGTCTCACACTTGATAACCCGGGTATTGTAAGAGCCACAAAATCCACATTTGTGATACAACCAGTGGAAGCGTGAAGTGCCCTTCCGATTACAGTCATGGCAGAGTATGTCCTGCAATGCCATTACAAAACTGGCTTAACAGACATTGATCTTAAAAATTCTTTGCTGGCCAACTAAAATGTCAAAATGCTCTCTTTCATAAAATCCACATTAGCTTTCGAAAGGAATGAAGTGAAGAGTGTCATGTAAGAGACACAAAAGTACTCACCTGACAGCGGTCCTTGTACTCTTCAGGAAGCTCCTCAGCAGCCAATAGGGCATCAAGCATACCAAAGTAAACCTGGGTAGATAGAGAAAAAACTAAGAATAGTATGTCGGGTACCTCTTCAAGCATTTCAATTTATTTGACATGAATATTCTAATTATATCCCTCATCTTTTCAATGAATTTCTTTATCAAAGGAATGCATTTCTTCTTACAATCTTTAGATATCTTAAATTCCTAATTTAAAAACTGCAACTTCATACGCATAAATTTGTTAAAGATCAATAGACATATACTTTTCAAGTTTTAATTTTTCCAAACTAAGCAATATCAAGCTTTACATTTAACTAAATTATATGAACAAATGCTAATTGTTAACATCTTTTATTTTGCTTCAACTTGAGGACTCAACTCTCAAGTACATGTTAGAAAGATAGTAGAGCATTATTAAACTAATGGCCCTGTTTAGTTTTCCTTTGCAGATTTTTGTGAATCTATAAGTATTTTGTTCTTTTTTATGGAGAATTATAAAGGTGGAGAATAAAGTCTTAGTTGAGTGCAAAGGAAAGATTTAATGAAAGAAAATCATCTTACCGCCATATCTCCCAATGACTTGCTGCAGATTGGACATGTGTAGTGGTTACAAGTGTATGCCTAACATAATTTAACAAAATATAAGATTGAATCCACAACCCTTGAGAATAGGGTACCCCCGGTTTGGGTAGGGAATTAAAACCTAAAACCTAAAATAGGTGTGAAATAGACCTGGAAGCAAGCAGAATGCATATAGTGGCCGCAAGGTAGAGCTCTGACTGTGGCACTTGAAGTGAACAGGTCATCACAACAAATTGGGCAGTTCATTTCTAAACCTTTCTCCAGGCACTTATGAGATGCTGATTTAATCCCCAGGCAACAATTGCATTTCATGCAATGAAAATAATCAATCCCAAGCCCTCGTCCAACACGGCATAAATTGCAAAATGGGCAATGATATACATTCCTGAAAATGAATGATGCAAAGTTTGATGGAATAAAAGTTACAAAGGAAAATAGAATTAACCAAAAAGTTGAAAGACTAAACTATAATCAACTAGATCTATTTCTTGCTAAAACATTCATATACACAAACTAAATTTTTTTAACTATAGATTGTTTTCAGAAGTATAAATATGTATGCCTCAAGCTTCAACAGGTAATAGAAATTTTAATACCAAATTTTTTAGACTCTGAAGAACTAAAAGATACCTTTCATCATCAAAAAATTTGCATATATTGCAATAGTACTTTGCCATTGAAAACCCATTACATGAAGGTGTCATGCATATGGGCCCTATTGGCTGTATATTCAGGCAGCGCATACACATCATTTCTGATGTTGCTTTTCTGTAATGATCAAACAGATGATTAGAAGTAAATACTATTATAAAATATAAGACATAAGAAATCCCATGAGAAATTTACCTATCCATAGAGTGATCACTGACATTGTCATGACAAAATCTGCAAGTAAATAACTTGCCACAACATGCAGCCCGAAGCTTGCAATTTCTCTTATAGTGCTCACACCCAAATACATGTTCCTCTGGGTCCTGAAATGATGGTGAGAGTCCTTCTATTTCTACACTGTTAGATGATCCTTCAGATAAAGCTTTAGGTGATTTCTGCTGGGCAGCTATCCATCGACTAGTAAAAGACAAAAATAATTAATCAACAATTGAAGCTTGATGACAATAGACTAAAGTGCTATCAAACAAATATACAGCAATTTTTGTCCCTATTAAATAACACCAAAAGTATGATCACTGGAACCAACCTTGTCAGTAGATTCTGCACAAGATATGCTTTTCTCCTTGGATCAAGAGTTGAGTCTCGATATACCTTGCGGATCTCTGACTCAAGTTCATTCTGATTCATCCGAAATATGTCTTTCCAACCTGGCTTGAACATCTGATCATTGTGGTCCAAGCTTTCTTGATATTCAGCACCTAGGAAAGAACAATAACACACTATATTATTAAATATTCAATCCCACAATTTCCACAAAAGATGAAAGAATCTAAAATCTTATTACATACCTCTCCGAGAAGTGCTGTGATCTGACGTTTCTGTCTGTGCTGTAGACACTCGACTCTCTTTCCAGCATTCACTAAGCCATTCGTTGAACATAGTGTTCTTAGTTGCCTGCTTCCATATATCCATCATTTTGTTCTGTTCATCCTGAGTAAGTGCAGACGTTACCCATGGTAACATTGATTGGAGAACTTCAGCACCTGTTGTTCCAATTATCCGACCCACTATCTTGTCTTGTTCTTCCACAGTGAAATGTCTGCCAAACAATGGCCACAGTTCGCATTCTTCTCTAAAAAGATGCTGATCCAGGGTCACTCTTATAGATTTGCACATCCCCTGAAGCTTAGTAGCAAGTTCATTATATTTTTTGATAACATCACTAGTATTGGCATCAGAGGTTCCAAAATTACTTTCACTTAAATTGTCGGACATATGCGTCATCTGCAAGGCTTCATGAAGGACAGAAAACTCTGAAAGAACACAGGAAATATCTTCAAACAATTGTTCTTCCTGCTTATGGTCCAGCATGTACGAATGACTCACATTATGAAGTGCCTCTTTGGATTCTAAAGCTGGAAATACTATATCATCTTCAGCATTACTATGAGCTCTATACAAACCCCACAAAAGACGAAATCTTCCATTAAATTGCCGAAGAATTGTCTCATCACCATCACTCAGCTTTCCAGATTCAACATCTAGATACTCCAAGTCTTTGCGTATAGCTTTATGGAATTTAAATATGGTATCAATTGGTCTTTGTGTAGATCCAACATTGCATGAGCTGCTCTCTGTTTCCCATATGAAAAGACTGGAATTAAGAGATGGGGCAGAAGAGCAGAAAGACAAGGACCGTAAGGACTTGGCTGTAGAAAGAGAACTCAGCCCTAAATTGTTACTACTTACTCCTAAACCTGGCACACAACAAGACCGTGCACTACAACATTGTTTCTGAATATTTTCAGTCTCTGAAGTTTCAGGTAGATCTTCATTTTTGTGCGACTCCAATATGTTGCGCTTGACTGATCTTTTGTTCCCACCTGATTCAGCTAATACCGAGCAATGTCTATTAGATAATGCAGATGCACAAGCACAGGATGGCCGAACAATATTTTCTTCAATATCAGAAAGTCTTTGAGCAGGACAGCAACCTGATGCACTTGAAGACAAACACAGACCTTCATTACGAGCCTTGCAAGCCCATCCACAGAAGAGTGTGACAAGAGCAGAATCTGTTGCTGGAGCTGAAACATATTAAGTTGTCAAATATAGATTACACATAAATAAAATTCTCGGAGATATAATTTCTTTAAGGCAAGGAGGTTTGAAGAGACATAGAACCTGCCAACTGCATATTTCTCTGAAACGTCTTTGCTTCATCTTCAGTTAAAGATCCTACCAACCATGGCAGGACACGCTCAATCAATTTCAGAGGCATCATGCATAAGCTTTGATACAAAAGTTCACATTGCCTTCTAAAGCTAAAGTGCTTTCTTGCAAGTGGAAGAACCTATAGATGAGAGGAATTCAGAACACTAATAGATTAAAACAGAGCTTAGTTGCAAATTCCTTACAAAGAACTTCCCGAGTTAATTAACTAAATAGATAAAACAATTACCACATTTATCAACTTCTGCATATATGACATTCAAATCCCAGCAAGAAATTAATTACTCTTGTAGCAATTAGCATTGCATTTGCATAACACTCTCTTATCTCACACTAGTCACTTAAAAAGATTATCACATGAGCAATGAAGGCTCACCTGAACTTCTTCATTATGGAAATGCCTCTGTATGGTTTCCATTATATGATCAGCATGTATGCATAACTTGGAATAAAATTCAACATCTGAATTAGATGATGCTCCTTCACTTTGAATACTTTCAATCAAATGCCGAAAGTCATTAAATTGGCTTTCTTCTTCAGCATGCTCCTGAAAGAAAGAAAATTCTCCATCTACTGCTGGAAAAATAACCTTGTCCTCAGCAATACTGCATTTATAAAAATAAATAGTCAGCATTTCAGATAACAAGGTATGTCTTATGATAAATTAAGTATGCAATTGGTAATAGAAGAGAGATGTGATACTTCCAATAGACAAATATTGATCAAACTAAATTAAGGTGATACCTGTGAAATATGCAAACTTCAGCTATGAATTGAAATCTTTCGTTAAAAGCAGATAGATTAGTAAAATCTTCAGAGTGCTGTATCTTTCTAGTCTCCACTGCTATCTCACTTAACTCTTTTTTTATTGCACTATGCCAGAGCAATATTTCATCTATAGGATGTGTTCCAGTGGTATCAGAAACATCTATCATAGATCCAGAATGTTTCCTTTTTCCAGTTGTTGTGGATTCACAAGCACAGTTTACTTTCTCAAGCTGATGGGTTAATGCCCTAGAACTACATTGAACTTGAGAATGATCTGCACAAGTTTCAACTGTGTTAATGCTACTTCTTCCTTCCATCCAGGTGAAAACAACCTTCAATAAGCAAGAATATAAGATTAAGATATATTACGGTTACATATCAATTATCAAATCAAATGAATATAAATAATAGAACAAGACCAGAATATGAGACAGATGAGTAATCTTCATTGCAAAACAATCAATCTCTGCAATAGTGCCAATGCATACAGAACAGAGATGAAGAACACATGTATTTGTGAAATAAAGATTTGAGAGACCTGGCCTCTTCTCTCTTTTTTCTCAAAAACAATTGACACCCCCCAATTACTCTCCCTAACTTCCTTATAACTATCTGTACAAACAGTTATTACTATAAATGACAGTTTCTGTTATTTCTATTAATAGAAGTTTAAGCCTCTAATTCCCTAAACTCTCATTCTTCCTAATGTAGAATCTCCTTATTGGCGGTCAGCTAACAATAAATAGCATCATCATATTCAACACATAAAAAAACATTAACAAAGAAAAGGAAACAACAATGCTCTGTTAGCATTTGAAAACCACACCTTTTGAAGGAGTTTTTCCTCTGGCACTATCTTGATTAAGCAATTTCGCAAATCCTGAGATTCATCAGGTGATATAGATGCTGAAAGCCACGGTAGAAATTCAGCCATCATATTCACAGGAATACTGCAAAGAAACTGCCACACTAAGGATGCCTGTTCCTCAAGAGAAAACTTCTCAATAAGCAGAGGAAATACCTGATATCACTCGACAAACAAAAAAAGTCAGAAACATCCCTGAGCAAATAAGATTATGCATCCATTTAAATTGGCCATAACAAAATGATACTCCAAGAATCCTCCTTTGGGACACCAGCTTATAAACAGATTTCAGTATTGTACAAACTTCCTTAAAGAGAACTAGCAGTGGAACTTGATTATATGTTACCTAGCTAGGATACCAACCCATTAATAAAAAAGCTCCTCAGTACATATGAACCCCATTAATTAATCACAGGAAATTACATCATAAAAGAAAAGCTTCCATGTACATGTTAAACCATTAACCCGTCACAATAATAAACAATTTACTCCATGTCATAAATTCTAAATGCAATCGGATTTGTAATGCTTTCTTGAGTTCAATTTTTTAGCAGGAATTTTTATACAAAGTACTCATTTCCTTACAAGGCTGAAATTTTAACAGTAAACAAAATTATAGATAAAGTAATAAGGTAATATTCAGTACCCATAAAACAATTAATAAGTTGATAATAACAATAATAATAATAATAACTTTTCAAGAAACAATGTGTGATTGATTAACGTGATATTTGAAATACTCAATTTCAAAAGAAACTTCCAAAGGTGATAAGTGTAGCAATAATAATATATTTACTAATATCACATTAATGATAGTAGTAAAAAAGTGAAAATGATAAAAAGTAGACTTGGATTTAGATGGTGACTGATGATTTCTATCTAGGAAACTTGTATGTTTTTTTAAAGACATCTACGACTTTTTATTGATAATTATGAATGTCATTAATTTTTATCATTTTTGAGAACTTATAGGTATATAGTATACATGATGTAAACTATATAAAAAAAATCCAATAGCGGCTATCTACTAGCTGCTATCTGCTATCCCACAACATTGTGTTTAGGGCAGGCCACTACATGCCGCAATCCAGGATTTAAAACGCTGATTTGAATATGTTTAATGCAAGTGGGGCAATGGCACCCTGAGCACAAAAATTGCATGCAGCTATCATTTTCATTTGGCAGACTATTTAATAAGACAACCCCCACCCCCACCTCCCAAGGCCATGTCAAAAAGCAAGGTAAGTCCAAAGAAGTTATCTTGTTTGGCTGGGAACAGAAATAGTTGAATGTTTTGGATAATTTTTCATAAGAGCAGAAAAGGAGAAAAGAAATCCTTCGTAAGCCATAAGTGTCCTAGAAATTATTAAATCTCATGATAAGATCTGTAAGTCAAGTGTTACAGATAAGATCCAAAGGACATAAAAAGTTAAAGTGGACACAAAACCAGATCAAAGTATATAACCCAAAATTGACATGTCGATTAAGATCATCTATGATAATCTTCTTACAAGAATCATAATTAATTCAGTGATCTGGAATTCTGGATCTGATGTACAATATTGTCTAACAGGGATCATAAAAGGATCTGGATGTGCATTGTTAAGTGGGAAGAATTTTTTTATTTTTAGTGACTTATAGAGGTGTCATATGCTACCCCTACTTGTAATTATTTTTGTTCTTTCAAATAATATCTCAATTTCCTCCCCCCTCACCCCATCCTGAAAAAAAAAGTAGGCAGCTTTTGGGCCAATTTCTTTAAATTTAAAAAAATGATTATAAAAAAAATGTTTATTTAAGAAGCAGATAGGATTTACTTCTTAAAAAAAGCAGAAAACTTTTTTTAAGAAAAATAGTCTTGACAAATACATCAAAAAAACAGAAAACTGCTTATTTTACTAAAAAAAAGTGTTTTTTTAAATAAAAATAAAAAAACTTATACAAACAGGCCCCTTTTCTTCCTTCTTTAGCTATCATAAAGATAAATTTCCACCAATCCATATAAAAGATTGACTTGCCTTCTAGGCATCTTTATAAAGATCAGCAAAGAGTCTTGTACTCTCGTTAGAATGACCACTATGATAATCAGGACAAATTGGAAGGCTGCATTTTGATTTGTTTTTCGAGCTCAATAAAGGAGGTGTTTGCCAACTACCAAAAAACAGATAAGATAACTAGATACAATAAGACCAGTTCAGACATATTATGTGTTTGTTTGGCACTCAATTGTAACAAACTAGTTCTTATTCGAGGGCTTTTCAAGTCAAAACTAGTTCAAAAGAAGTCCCACTAAAAGTTTTTATATAAATCAAAGTTTCATATTTTTTTCTACTCTCTTTTTGCTAAAATTGAAATTTATATAAATTTCACAAAGATTTACCATACATTTCATTTCAATATCCCCATCACTTTGTACGAAGAATCCAAAATACCTAACCAGCACAAATTCATGGTAAGATGTGATCCAAGTTTTAACCTCCAGCACACTGCTAACCCCAGTCTTGTTGAACTTGTTAACCATAACTCTACCTTACTCCTATCTTGTGCCAGGAAAAACTCTTCAGTTCCAAAGCCTTTCTATGTAAATGAAACTCATCAACCAGGACAGTATCATCCACAAAAAGTATGCCTGAGGCACTGGTTCTTAGAATGCCAGATCATTTTATATACTCTTCCATTCATGTTTATAATAAAGTTTCTTCTATGATAAATTAAACAAAAAGCTTTTGTTTTATTAATTAGGGTTACTTGTATAATCCAATAATGTTCAACAAACATTTCGCAACATCTAACTATCCATTCATTATATCCTCAACAACTGATGCAATCTTATGATCCTGAACAATTTAACTATCAAGATTCCTTCTTTAGACTTTGATGGATGGGGGGAAATGGCAAAAAGCAATGGCTTCAAAAGTTCAATATAGCAAGTATTGATAACATAGGAAAACATTAAATACCACGTTGCATGCTTCAATAATAATTTACAATTTAGATAAAACAATAACTTCTAGCATAAAAAACCCTAATCGACTTAATTGGTCATTCTAGGACATACTAATGATTACTTCTCTAGTTGAATCACTAGACAAAGCCCATATGGTTGCATTAAAAGTACTCCACAAGAATACTTAACCCATCAAGTAAGCAAAGCATGAATGATAAATCAATTAGTAAACATAAAAAATTAATATAGTTTTTATAGTTATACGGTTGCAACGTATAATAGCCTCTCTGGCACTTCCAATAGTTAATATTAGCAATTGTTTTTTGCAATATGAAGGATTCTTTACTCTCCAAACTCTTTGTAATTATATTCTCTTCGTCTTTATGAATTTCTGTTAAGCAATAATAATAATTCTATCTTTTAGAGAGGAAATATCATCACATGATATTTATCTCATTGCATGAGTCCAAGTGGGATACAAGGTAAGAGCTATTAAATAAACTTTTACCTGCTCCTCTTCCTTCGCCATGTGTTGACTAACTGACGTCTGCAAAGCTCCTGTGCAGGATGCCAACTCTTTTGGAAAACTTTCAACATTATTGATGGAAGAATTTAAAAGCTCAAATAGATGATCAAAAAGGTTGCTTTCACCCTTGTGCTCGAGAGAATATGTCTGTGCTACATTCTTCACACGTATATCTAGAGCTGGAAAAATCACCTACATCCCAGAATATATTTCCCTCAGAATGATCAAAACATAGCTGAAGGAGTGATAAAGCCAAATTATGAAAATACTGCTTTCGAGAAAGTATGAAAGAAGCACAGCCAAAAGCATATAGCCTTAATATTACAAAAGAAAAAGCAGTCATCAAACTAATCAAGAAACCTATAGGAAGCTCTGATAATTTAAATTTTGAAACAAAGCTTTCCCATCTAAACAATTTATTACAAGAAATGCATTGAAGGACTGACAGTAAAAGATCACTTCATATCTAGTAGGAGAAAATGAAATAACTTTATGCACCAGAAGCTGTTAGCTAACCACATTAACTTACAAGCTTATAAAAGCTCGGTTTAGTAATGAATGAGCATCAGCATTAGCATTCAATCTGGTCTTTTTCTTTTTCTGCTACATAGCATTCAATCAGTTTTATTGTGGATATTTAGTGACAATGTCACAAACAGGGAGGTTTTTACTTCGTTTTTTTTATGCACAATACACAGTATAACCACGACATGTGCACAAACGCGTAGATTAAAAAATGAGAATAAACAAAAAGATCAGAAAACGCCGCTGCAATTAAGGAAATGATATCTTCCGCTTCAATACTTATTTTTCTTCCTCCGCAACTGAACTTAGCTTCTGCCCCCAAGCAAAAATGCTATATAATACAGTTTTCCTTTTCTATTTTATCATCTCTTGGTACGAACAATAACAGAAGAGTAAAGAAGATTAAGAAACATGCATAGCCTGCAAATCAATTTATTCTGTAAAAGCAAAATCTATATTCAAGCTAGTTAGGGAGTATCAAAGTTTGACCAAAATTTAACAAGAGGAAATGACCGACAGAAGAAACAAGAGTGTCATTTCGTTTCGTCATTGAAAATGCAACCAGCTATGAAATCTCCACTCTCTACGCCATTTTTCTCACAACGGGAAATTAGGTTACACGATTTAACAAGTCCGAAAACGTAAAGGTGAAGGAAGATTAGCACCTCGTCTTCAGCATTGCAGTGGTGCCTGTACATGGAGCTGAGGAAATGGTAGCGGCCGGAGAGCGGCTTAATGTCGGAGCGGTTGCCGGTGGCGAATGCGACGGCCAATCGGTGCAGCGCGTCAAGCTCATTCCGAATCGCTTTGTGAAAGAACAAGAAAATCAAAATTGGCGACTCCGGTTTGGAGCACTTCAAGCCGCCATTGAGAGCCGAGGAGGAGTCAACCTTGTTGACGGAATTCGGGAGCACCGCCACTCCTCCTCCGTCCAACGGCGACGCCATGCGCGTTTTAACTTTCTTTTTTGTTATTTCTTTCTTATTTTCGAGGGAAATTGCGTCTGAGTTTAAGTGGTTGAGCACTTTATCATCATCTTTGTTGTGTATGTTTCTACGAAATCAGTTGTGAGTTTTGTACGTTGTGTATCCGGTGGAGGCATGGACGGTTCCAGAAAGAGAAAGTGGTTGAAGAGAAGAGAAGAGAAGAGAGAGAGAGTTTCTCTCTCTAAATCTTTTTGTTGTGAAGCGGAGAAGAAGGGGGAGATTGGTTTGGTTTGGTTTGGTTACTACGCCGATAAGAAAGAGGACGTACGAGCGCGAGTACGAGGGAGGACCAAGATTTTATACTTGAGTCCATGCCACGTGGCTACATATGCCACGTTGGATGACTATGTACTTCCTCATGAATAAATCATAATAATTCCATCTCTTTTTTGCATTTTCACTTTTACTCAAAATAAATACACATATGATATAAGAGTCATTTTTTTCTGAAAAAAAGTCATTTTTTAAAATTATTTTTTTAATTACAAAAAAAAATAACTATAGCAGGTGTGATGTATTTTTTTAAACTTAAATATAAAAAATTGATATAACTTTTCTCTAATTAAAAAAGTCATAGTATTTAATTTTGTTATTCACATTTAAAAAATTGAATATTTTCTTAAAATTCCCAACATTGAAAATTGATATAAAAAAATCAATATTTTTTCAAGTATTGAAAAAGCTTTAAAGTTAGTCTTAAAATCTTAATAAAATATATCAATATTTTAAAGACTAAATGGATGGATATTCAATATTTTAAGTACTACTTATATAGTTATTATTTTAAAGACTATTTAATTGTTTAAGGTTTTTACATAAGATTGAGACACATTTAATTCATAAGAATTCAGACAAAATATCCTCATTTATTATTTTATAAATTTCTATATTATTGTCAAGTATTTAATTTATAACTTACTCCAACTTATAATTTTTCCAATGGCATTTGGTGATTAAATTATCTTTTCAAGGAATAATGTTCTAATTTAAAATACATTAAGAAGTAGTATTAATTATTTCACTTATGTAAGGGTATTATTGAAAAAGAAAAAAACACATCTTGAAATTCTTACAACCACTTAAAAAAAAGTATATTGCACATAGGCATATAAATGCTAAAAAAAATAAAAATAAAATAAAAAAGGCGGAAGAGAAATTACTGCATGGACTAATAATTTTCATCTCCCTTGTCGGTACATCAAAAAATAGCCCCATACCAATAATTTGTTAGAAAATATTTTAATAAATATATTGTAAAAACTATCAAATTAATCAATTAGCCTTTTGAGTGAGTCAAGCAAGTTTCATTATATCTCTATTTTATTATTATTATTATTATTATTATTATTATTATTATTATTATTATTATTATTTATAAAAATTATATTATAAGAAGTCAATTAATAAATTGAAATGTAATATTGCAAGTAATATATTAAAAGCAAACTATAAGCGTTTAAGTAAATTATATTTTTTATAACAAAAATACCATTTTAAAAGTAAATTATAAAAATCTACAACAAAAGAGAAAATTATAAAAATAAAAATAATTGTTCATGATATATTGATAATAAATATACTATTTAATTAAATCAAACACTTAAAAATAATCTAATTATTTTAGTTTAAAATATTATTCATTATTTTAATTAATACTTTTTTATCTTGTTAGCACTGTCAACACTATATAAACTAACCGCAGTTAATGGTAAGAACTGAAACAAACACAAAAACTGTTAGGATCTAAAAGTAACAAACATAAAGTGTAACAATTAAAATCAGGTAAAACCATGTTCACATAGACTTAAAAAAAATATTTAAGCTTATTTTATTTTATACTTTACATTTAAAAATATCTATATAATGCACGAGATACTACTTTAAAAAATATATATATTTTATAAATATTTAATCTTGTTAACACAGTAATTAAAACTTACTTTCATGAATCTTGTAAACAATATACATTCGAAAGATAATTTACTTGATTATCATTTTGAGCATTTTTTATAACCCATTTTGAGCATTTTTATTAGTTTGTTTAACTAATGGCAAATAATAAATTTTGGGATCACATAAGTAGCCTGTTGGATTGTTCGTATAGTAATCTGACTTTTCACATAGGTACAAAAGTAGTTTGTTTTTTTTTTAATCTCCTCTCATTATTAAAGGAGCAAGACATAAAAAAAAATTCATATAATATGACGATAAAAAAAATATATATTGAGAAAAACTCAGACTTATCAACATGAAGGCCGTATCAATATAAATTCCTTTTAATTTAATCATTTAACAAAAAGAAACTACGTGCGATTGAAACATTGGAAGTAAATTGAGGTAAACTTAAAAGGATTAAATAAGGTATGTTTTTAATTAATTTTGGTCGTCGCTGCACTCAACAATATTGTACAGTTTTGTTTTTAAATTATATTTTATACCCTAAATCCTAAACACACTAAAAAATAAAAAATATAAATCTATAACACAAATAAAATTAAGATGACTGAATAATATTTTGAGCTGAAGGAGAAAACAGTATGAAATTTTAGAATAAAAGAATGGCGAAAATAAGAGTGTGGCTTAAATAAATTCACGTGTTACAATCACATCTAAATACTTTAGGTATAATTTATGAAAATAAAATTTTCGCAAGGATAAAAAAAAATCGACCATACATTGGCAGTGGCCAATTCAATGACGAAACGTCAACCTAAAAAAACAAAGACAAAAGGATGGTATTTTACTATTTGTTTATTGTTCCTTGTTCCTCGTCGTTCAAAGTGTTTGAAAGTTGGATTTTGCTGAGATGAATCATGAATCATGAATCATGATGCCAGGACATCTCAAAACTATTTCCGTCTTGGTCAAAAAACATGGGATTGAAATGAAACACTAGAGGACAAAAAATATGAAATAAAGTGGCGCTTGAAAGTTTCTGCTTGCTGGGGCTCCAAATATGAAAAATCACTCATAATTTATCTTTAAATTATAAATATAAATAAAACAACAGGCAAGCTCAAACTGCTGCAAGAACTTCGATTTAATCCGTGTATATACAACAATATACGTGTTGTACAATTGATTTGAACACTGTCATAGATTTGTTAATGTACACGTAGTTTTTTTTTTTGTTACAATATACCTAGTTATTTTTTAGTATAAATAAATATATTAATAAATTATAACTTTGATTTTCTGAATGTACATTTAAAATGTAGTTTGCTAGAATATTTTGTGTAAAAAACAAATAGGTGCACACCCACTTATTTGCTTAGAAAGGATATAAATTATAAATTTAATATTCTTAAAATATAACCAAAGACAAAGATTTTTGCTGTTTTTCTTAAATTATACCTAAAAGTTCTACTAGGGCATTTTATTAAAGCTTTTACCAAAAAAAAAAAAACTTGAAAGTTATCTTCAGCCGTTGAAATTTAATTTAATTTATGCCATTTCTCCAATATTATATGTTTTCTTCAATTAATGGAGTGACTTTGATTAAACAAATATAGTCAACAACATGCATATTCCACATGTGTATATCGAAAGTGGCTAGCATGAAGAGTGATGAGATCCAAATAGCATATAAAGAAATGGATGAATATTCAGAACAAGAGGCAAGAGGACACGAATATGAGTAGTAGTACTTTGCATCGCCAAATAGAACTATCAAAAATGAAAATATAATGCTGAAAAAACTTACCATAAACATTTAATTATGCATTGAATTTGTGTGTATGTGGGAGGTCATAATCAAGGTGGTAGTTTGAGAGGAAAACAGTGGGTAGAAGAAAAGGCACAAGGGGTTTAAGCTTGCTAACCCTGTCTTCGCTTTCGATAACACATTCTTTGTCCAAATCTTCCAACTTTCCTTCTTTGACCCTAACTAATGTACTTATTCTTCCGTTGCCTTTTACTTTTATTTTTCACTTCTTGTTAAGATCAGAAAGCAATGACACAATTTTTATGTTGCAAAAGTACAGAACAAGACAAGACAAAGGGACATGGTCAATAATCTGGAACAAATATATAATTTTAATTCAATTCTAGTTAAAAATGTTTGTATCAATATTTTTAAAATTGCACCATAGTAACTTGTTTGAAAGGGTAGTAGTTATATAATATTTGAAGTGATAAAATATTATAAAATTATAAAAAAATTAAGGTATACAAAATTGTAAAATACAATATTTTACATGATAAAAAATTAATAATAATTGAAAAAATAATTTATATCTATTTGTAATTCTTAAATTCATATTTTTATTTATCTTAGAAATATTTTAGAATATGATAAAAATAAAACTAAAAATTAAAAAAAACTAGTTTTTATTTTTTTTATACCATTTTAAACCGATTTTTTTTTTGCATTGATTTTAATCTTTTTTACCGCACATTAATTTTAATCTAGTTTTTACCGGTTCTTTAATAGTTTTCATTGAATAACCTATTTTTTGGGGTGATATTTTTTTATATATTTTATGGTTTTTATAATAAATATTTCTTAATTTCTTAATTACAATTTTTAAGATATTGGTTACCAACATCTTTAAAAAAATATAGTGTTACGGTTGGGCCATTTATTCAACCAAGATATTAGACCTTTATTTGAATGAGTCACTCATTAATTTTACTTGTATAATAAATGGGTACACCAAAAATAAGTATAATAAGTGAAATGTTTTCCGGTCAAACATGCATGGTTTGATCCAATTATAATATCTGCAAAACTTAACAAAAGTAAAGCATATTTTTTATTCTTTTAGTTTCAATAAAAACAAAACACGAAAACAAAATGTCAACTTACATTATTATTTTTTATTTAATTAAATTAATTTATACCATTAATAAAGGGAATATAGAGTTTAACAGGTATCATTTGGTCTCCACTTTTTCTTAACCTTTTTACCCCTCAATTATATCACAACCTCCTTTGACCAAAATATTAGTTAAAGGATACAATGAAAAAATAAATGTGTAGAGAGAAAGTGAAACGAATGTAACTCTCAACTCTCTTCAAAAAGCTCAAAAAGGAGTAACTAGGAGACTCTATTACTCTCTTCAACCAACTTACACCCCATTCATATCCTAAAAAATATCCGATATTATTTTTATTTTATTATTTTTAAATGTGAGCCTTTTCCCCCGGTTAATATAATAGGCTTAGGTTATGTTTGAGTTTGGCCCATTTTTTTAAACTTAAAAGCTACAATTCAAAGTTAAAGTTAAAAATAAGAGTTTTAAAAATAAAATAAAACTTGTTTAATAATTTTCATTTCTTTTATTTTTAAAGTAATCTAAAGTTATTATCAATAAACTCTATCAAATAATATAATGATTGTAAGTTGCTCAAAATAAATTTAAATTTATTTGGATGATTAAATTTTAACTCCACGTTTGTTAATTTAGTGGTGTATTTAATTAGGATTAGAAAGGTTTTTTTTAAAAAAAATATAAAAAATCTTGCAATATTCAATCAAGATTTTTAAATGATAAAAATAAATGTTGTGATATTCAATTAAAATAATTAGGATCTTTTAAAGAGTTTAATAAATTCTGTTGGTATTATTTTTTATCACTTATGAACAAAATCTTGTGGTATTTAAAAATATAAAAGTTTTGATGGATTTCTTTTTAGGGTGGATTTCACTGAACTTTTTAGTAAAAAATATAAATACCAATCCATCAAACACTCCCACCAAAACCCTTCAAATGTTCCAATACTTTTTCATGTTACAGTTTGTAGTCGTATTGGCATGGAGTTGTTAGTAGGATTCATGGTGCTTCAGACTCGTATTTTGTGGTGAACTTTTATGACGGTTTACATTTTTTTTTTTTATAGTTTCTTATGCCTTTGTCTACGTGTGGATGATGATGATGTTCACGTCCTGTTTACACAATATACCTTACATGTATTGGTTTCAATTGGGAAACACTATATTGTGCTGGTCGTGAAGAACGTGGAGGTGTTATTGGGAAAAGGGGAGTGTAATTATGTTTTTTCAAGGTGTTGAATGGGTTTCGTGGAATTGGAGTAGCTATAACAAAAATGACACATTATTCTTATGGATACATGTACACCAGTTGCTTATGAAAAGACCCAAGTGAAGTGGTGGAATATTAGAATTGTTATCTTTTTATTCACTCTTATAATTTTGAATATTTTTTTAGAAATTTATGATTTTTTTTAAATCTTATGAACTCATTTGTTATAAATTTCTTAAAATTCAAATTATAAAATCCCAATCATAAAAATATTTTAATACAATCTTAAAAATTATTACATTTTTATAAAAAAATTAATTAAAATTCACATAATTTTTTATGTCAAAATTATCTTTTAAAATCTTAATCCAACATACTTAGTCATAAGGAAAAATTTTAAGTACAGTGTACTATAAGTGTTTTCAGTACTGTTTTTTCAAGTTAAAACTTTCATCTTAGTAATCCATACTGCATGTACCAAAAAGAAAAGGAATCCATACTACAATTTTTATATGAGTTATCAAGAATCAAGATGAAACTCCAATCACTATTAAAGAAATTGACTTTAAGTTATTGATATGAATACATTTGTTGATTACATGTGATTAATTAATATCTGTATTTTTTTCAAGAGCAGTTGGTTATGCATAAAACCTTGATCAGTTAGGTTCTTTGTAATCTTTAAACAAGTTTACCATTTAAATGATGACACGTGAAAGTTCTTTTTAACATTGTTTAGATAAACTTTTGAATTTTTAGGAGAACAAAATAAGAAGAAATCAAAAAAACTTTTCACAAGTTAAAATTAGCTTTTGCATTAATTAATTTATAGGAGTTCTTTCATCATTTAAGAAATTATATAAGAGAATTTCTATAATTTAACTAATGCAAAAAATGATACAACATTTTATTTTATTTTCTTAATATTTTTTCCTAGAAATATTTTTGGAGAAACTTATCCAAATTGACATTAATTAAATAACATTCATTAGAAGCGTGTTACAAAATTTTAAATAGATATCAGAATTCACATTTTAAAACTAATTAAGCTCCTAACTATATAAAAATAGCACAGTAATGTTGTGCGTACTCTAATTTTTGCTGTAATTAAATATATATTTTTCTATTATCGATTTTACTTCGAAAGAATACTAGAAAGAGTTATAAAAGACGAGTGTACGAAGACCCCAAAAAAACCAACGAATGTACACAAAAAAAGAAAGATGAACGTAACTGTCATCTTTATTTCCTCCTTTACGTACGCATGTGCTAGACACAGCTATGGCACACATTTTGCTTTAAAATACTGACCTGTCCTTTTA
Organism: Glycine soja; assembly: GCF_004193775.1. NCBI lineage: Eukaryota > Viridiplantae > Streptophyta > Magnoliopsida > Fabales > Fabaceae > Glycine > Glycine soja. Next base: position 43,307,957 of record NC_041006.1, on the reverse strand, counting down.
CTCAAATGGATCCACTAAGGTTAAGTTTCCACCCTTTTAGTTTTAATCCCACTTTAGTTGGAGATTCCTTATCCACTCCTTCAATAATCAATCCGAAACTGCGTAACTTTACCGTGATATATTTATAAAATAATAATACAGGTCATTTTCATTCTTAACTTCCTACCCACTATCTCAGTACATCTGCCCTTTTGTTAATATCAATTTGCTTTAGAGTTTAGACCCATTGGGAAATAACCAGGTTGGAAATGGTTACTCCACTGAAGAACAAATATTGCCTCCCATCAAATTCCCAAGGCTGCATTTGTCTCCTGTATCATGAATTCATGATTAAAAATGTTCAAATTCTATGGCCTAAAAAACAAACCAGAACGTACCACTGAATAAAGCAAGTGATGAAAATGTTCATGTAATCAGTAAAATTCTAGTGGACAACTATGGATTAAAAGGATGCGCCCATCTTATAAGGGAAGCTCACCAATTGATGTGTTATTATTTAGATAAAATATTAAAATATATATGTTATTCTGGGAATATCCAAAATAATTAATTTGTACGTTTTGTTGTTCACAATAAGTGGATGGTAATGATTATGAGAGCCGTGAGTTTTGTGGTTATAGTCTCATCTGATCTTATTTTTAATATTCTTAAATATGTTAAAGCTCACACTTCACTTTTGTTGGTCAACAAAGTTTGCTATTATTGGGCAATAAAAAAGTGGTATGATACTGTTTTAGTTCTGTCATAATAAAAATATTTCGAACAAGTAGTTGAATCTGTCTGTTGTTGTCCTCGTATATATCTAAACTTGAACTAATTAACCACACACAGGCTCGATCTCAATCTGTGGTGGTATTCTGAAATGATTATGTTATTTATAATTTCTTTGCGAGTCATTTCAACAACGGATTGAGATTCTCGATCACCATTATAATCTAACGAATGATAATTGATGGCAGAACCATACTGTCTTTTAATCTGAATTCTCCAAGAATCTTCTATGTGTAAAAGACAATCCAATTTTAGGTTCTTAGTTCCCAAGTAGAATTATGTTAAAAATATTGCAATTTGAAAAAGTAAAATCGGTCTATATTACTTTCGTCTCTAGTGTTAGAGACAAATTAATATAGAGATGAATTTAACGTTTTGGATTAATTATTTTTAGTTTCTAAATCTTTTCAAAATTCTGATTTTAATCTTTGTTTGAACATAAATTTGACTGGTAGAAGTTTTCGATCTTTCTTTTTTTATTTTAGTTTTTACCGTCGATTTGTATCGTTAAACAATGATAATGATATGATGGTTATTGAGACCATCACATACTGGTTTTTAATTATTTAATAAGGTTCATTTTATAGCAGTTAAAAAATATTTTTCTGTAAATAATTTCAATTAAACTCATTTAAGCAACTCACAATTGTATGTTAAAGAACAAATATATATAGTAAACTGATTATGTTGTGATTAAAATTCTGCATAAAGTTGACTTAAAGATGCCTTATAGTTTTGTTTTATCCAATTAAAATACCAGGAAAGAAAAGCCAACTTTAGAGAAAGTGCTTATTTCATAAATTAATCTTATTGAGTGGGGCAAATATATGAAAGGGCCTTTTATTTTACGAGTGTTGTATACTATAGCTATTAGCTACTACCATGTGATTTAACCTCACTTATGTGAGCCAAAGTGAAGCCACGCACCCTTTTTTGTTTCACCAATGCAAAGTAAGTCTTATCAACTAGGGTAGGATTGAAATATTCATTGGCGCTACCCGGCGTGAGGTGCTTTAACTTGCAGACACAGATTTCCATTTGTTATGAACAAATCTTTGATTGGTGAAAAAACTAGAAAGTGAGAGAAAGAAAAAAAAACAACACAAGTGCTTAGCTATCTTATCATATCAGCCAACTTAATGGGGGTCGAATCATTATTTGTGCAAGTTATTTCACTAATTGACTTTACATAAATAAAGGTAGACAAGAAAAAGAAGAAAACAACTCTGTTTGATGAGCTTCATAGAAAACCAACCAGAATGGACGAATTGTTTAGACTTTAGAAGCCCATGGATTATGGATATTGTACGTTTCAAAGTTTAGTTTATAAATTTATGACGTAGGCCTCGGAATCCTGTGACATATAATAAAGTAGATTGTTCTTATGAAGAACTATTGAGTTTCTGACTCTGTGTGTGTGTGTGTGCAATATTACTCGACTACTTGTTAGTTTTTTTTGTGTGAATAAGACTACTTGTTAGTTGAACCTTTACATTTCCTAAAATTACGTGTTAGGATAAATTTTTTGTAGATGATAAATTATGGATTTGCTAGTTGACATGATTACATTTCTAATCCCTCACCATGAAAATAAATGAATTAAAGTATTGTTACTTTTAAACACTAAATAAATAAACTTTTGAAATAAAGACATGTAAAATAAAATATTAGTTTATTTAACATTAAATTAAAAAAATCAAGAAATTTAAAATCAAATAAATAATTAATGATATCTTAACTTTTTTATTTCACGTATCTCTTCATTATAAACCCGTTTATGAAAATTCTAGTTTTTAATGACAAATTTGAAATGGGCCTATAAACTTGAAGCTTGGGCCCAAAACAGATCCTCTCCTCCAGCAGCAACAAACTTGCACGATGCTAATCGTGGAATCGAATTGATTCGCTTCGACGCCGGCAGTTACAGTGGAATTCCCAATGTCGGGTTCGATCATGGAGAACCTCTTCCAGCGCACGCTGGAGGATCTGATCAAAGGCATGCGCCTCCAACTCATCGGTGAATCCACCTTCATCTCCAAGGCCACGGAGGAGATCCGCCGCGAGATCAAATCCACCGACCAGCACACCAAATCCACCGCCCTCCACAAACTCTCTTACCTCTCCGCCGTGCACGCCGTCGACATGTCCTGGGCCTGCTTCCACGTGGTCGAGGTCATGTCCTCCTCCAAGTTCGCGCACAAGAGGATCGGTTACCACGCCGCGTCGCAGTCCTTCCACGACGACACTCCGGTGCTCCTCCTCATCACCAACCAGCTCCGCAAGGACCTCTCCTCCACCAACGACTTCGAGGTAAGCCTCGCCCTCGATTTGCTCTCGCGGATCGCCACTCTCGACCTCGCTCGCGATTTGACCCCCGAGGTTTTCAAATTGCTCTCCACCGCTAGGGTTTTCGTTAGGAAGAAGGCAATCGCCGTCGTTTTGAGGGTTTTCGATAAGTACCCCGATGCGGTTAGGGTTTGCTTCAAGCGTTTGGTTGAGAATCTTGAAAGTTCTGATCCTCAGGTTGTGACCGCCGTGGTCGGGGTTTTCTGCGAGCTGGCTGCCAAGGATCCTAAGTCGTATCTTCCCTTGGCGCCCGAGTTCTATAGGATTTTGGTTGATTCTAAGAACAATTGGGTTTTGATTAAGGTGCTGAAGGTGTTTGCTAAGTTGGCTCCCTTGGAACCTAGATTGGGGAAGAGAATTGTTGAGCCTGTTTGTGACCATATGAGGCGGTCAGGGGCCAAGTCCTTGGTGTTTGAGTGTGTTAGGACTGTGCTCACTAGCTTGAGTGGTTATGAGTCTGCTGTTAAGCTCGCTGTTGAGAAGGTTAGGGAGTTGTTGGTTGATCAGGATCCCAATCTTAGGTATCTTGGCCTGCAGGCGCTTTCGGTTGCTGCGCCCGAGCACTTGTGGGCGGTGATGGAGAATAAGGAGGCGGTGGTTAAGTCGTTGAGTGATGATGATTCGAATATCAAGATTGAGTCACTGCGATTGTTGATGGCCATGGTGTCTGAGAGCCATGTGGCAGATATCTCCAGGGTGTTGCTTAATTATGCATTGAAGTCTGACCCAGAATTTTGTAATGAGATTTTGGGTTCCATTTTGATGACGTGTTCTAGAAATGTGTACGAGATTGTTGTTGACTTTGATTGGTATGTGTCTCTTCTTGGAGAAATGGCGATGATTCCTAATTGCATAAAGGGGGAAGAGATTGAGACTCAGCTCGTTGATATTGGTATGAGAGTTAAGGATGCTAGAATGCAGCTTGTTCGGGTTGGGCGTGATCTGTTGATTGACCCTGCATTACTGGGTAATGTGCACTTGCATAGGATATTGTGTGCTGCTGCTTGGGTTGCTGGAGAGTACGTTGAGGTTGCGAGCAATCCCTTTGAACTCATGGATGCACTCCTACAGCCTCGAACCAGTCTCTTGCCACCATCAATAAGAGCAGTTTATATTAATTCTGCTCTTAAAATTTTAATTTTTTGCCTGGACTGTTACTTTCATCAAAATGAAGGTTCTGCATCTTGGTATTCTGATCATTTGGCTGGGGGACAGTCAGATTTGTTTAGTGTAAAAAATGACACTGAGGCTGCTGAATTAGCAATGTGTGAAGGATCAAATTATGAACATCATGGGGATTTTAACCCAAGGAATGCAACTGAATCTTCTGAGGATCTTTCAGTTGAAAATGATGTAGATAGAGTAGCCCCTCATGGTCAAACATCTACACCTCCTACTCTCTCAGTGAACAAAAATTCCATGCATGAATCTATTGTAAACCTATTGAATCGAATTGAATTAATTCTTGGCCCGCTAATAGCAAACCAGGATGTTGAAGTGCTGGAGAGAGCACGAAACATACTTTCCCTTGTTCAGTTGGTTAAAGAAGAAATAATTGATAATTCAGTCCAGAGTGTGGTGGACATTGTGAACAAGAAAGATACTCGAGTTACGGCTATTATCAATTTGTTGCGTGATGCTTTTACTACGGAACTTGGTCCAGTCTCAACAAGTGCACAGGGAAGAATTGTTTTGCCGGATGGATTAGTTCTTGAAGAAAATCTAGATGACTTACAAGCAATATGTGGTGATATTGAACTACCTTCATCAAGTTTGTTTGGCGCAGGAGGTCCTCACCTTACCACTACTTTGGATGCTTCTTCATCTAATCTTCTGAAAAATGAAGAGTCAGGGCCATTGAAGGAATCCACATCCTTGATTGAGCACCGTAAGCGGCATGGATTATATTATCTTCCTTCGGAGAAGAGTGAGATTGTTTCAGATGAGTATCCTCCTGCAAATGATCCAAAGTCTAACAGTAATATAAATGATGAAGCTGCAGAGCTAGTCAAGCTGACAGAGCAATCACTTCTTCTCAAGAAAAGGACAAACCAAACAAAGCCCAGGCCTGTAGTGGTGAGATTGGATGATGGAGATGTGGCACCAATTACAGTCAAAAGACCAGAGCCATTGGATGATTCTCTTTCTGGTGCCATAAAAGATGCTCTTCTAGGAAGCGAAACCAGACCAAGTATGTCTGGAAGCAGTCCTTCTGATAAGTCATCAAGGAAGAAAGAGAAAAAGAAACTAAGCACACGTGTTCGATCTGAAATGAAGAAAAATGTAGTTGATGCAGAAAATCCTGAACTTGAAAACCCAAATTCAAGTAGCAAAAATCATGGTCATAGTCATACTAAAGAGAGAAGACACCAAGGAAAAGAAAAGATTGTTGAGGGGGAAGAGCATGATCAGAGGGAAAAGAAAAAGAGTGGCCACCGCCATGGGAGGCGAAAAACTCATCAAAGAGCAAAGTCACCCTTAAATGTGGTTTCTCAAACCCCAGTAATTCCAGATTTTCTTTTGTAGCATTAAAGGATTGATTTTTATTTCTCGTCACCTCTTGCTATTGACTGAGGCTGTTTACATGTTGTGTATTCTTAGTGCTGAGCCCTTAAGTTAGTTCTGTAGATTTTTCACATTTTTTGTCGTTGTTTATAATTTCTTCATACTATATTTCTTCCTTGTCTGTTTTTGGCCCTACATGTCACAGAATGAGCATATTTAATAAGTAAATTTTCAAGTTGGATGTTGTTTGGCAGCCCTTTTCTAGATACATGAAGGAATTATTATTGAATCCTTTTCCATTAAGTTATAGCCTTGTTTCTGGAAATTCTCAAGCTAAATGTTTTTGTCTGATATCCAACCAACGTATATTGTGGCATTTGGCAAAGTATTTCAAATCCTGTAAAAAATACATTTCCATCAGAAATATTCATTATTCAAACAGTTTAAATATTGTTAGATAGAAAAGGAAACCATTAGAAAGATGTAAGCATGCAAGTTTAACTTTATATGACAAATATTACAAACATTTATGCTAGGTTTGGATTAGGTATTTCAGGGGAGAAATGTAAATTTAAGAGGATTTAAAATCCTTTCCATTAAAAGCACCCTGTTTGGTTATTTTAGCAATACAAAAAACATACACGAAATTCTCGTTAAACCCTTGCTTGCATGTTTCATCTTTCTGATTTGAATTGCTTACATCTCAATTTCTGCCACGGTTATGATTTTCATTCTCTTCACAATCTCGTGGTTTCACAAACTCTAGCTTAGTAATTGAGAATTTGAGATGCTTATATGAAATCTGTTCTAGACTTCTAAGTTTTCAAATTCTATGATTTTGTTGGTTTGTATTATAGGAGCTCATCATGCTGGTATTATGGTCGCCTCTGTGTAATTCTTATTATTTTATGCAGCAGTGGTGCTGAAATGATTAAACTTATGATTGTAGTTTGATTTTTTATCCTTCTTTTGGTTATTTATGATCAGCTAGGAACCTTACTTATGTTTTGAGCATAAAACTAGTACAGAAATCTTTGGTGGAGAGTAATGTTGAGTTGAAAAGAGTCGACTAGGAGACTTGAGAAATATAACTGGTTTAGTTGGAAAATTATGAATGAAGACTGTATAATGAAAACTATGTAGACACTTGGAAACTATAGAATAAAAATATGGATGAAGCTATTCTTACTAGTCAGTTGAACAGAAAAGCATGGAATGAAATCAATGCCTGTTGAGAGAAACTCAACAGATATTCAAACACAGCATAGCCGGTGCTGTTAATCTACATCCTTCTTCGTTGTTGGAATGAAGTTATACTTTGTTGGTGGTAATTTATGTTCAGTTGTTCACTGTCTTTAACATCATTTTATTATAAATGATTGTTATGATGCATTAACAAGATATTCTATGGATGAAGGTATGCTTCATGCAGTTTGTGTGACTGTGTGTGTGTGACAAAGTTAGAGCTATTCAAGTCATTATTGAGTGGACGAGATTTTCTATTGTACTGATCCAAATGAAGTGATTTTTATGGTCCTATAAAGGTTCTATGATATAGTTTACTGCGTAACATATAAACTGTTTGTTAAATTTAAAGTGAGAGGGTGGGAAAAGGACTTCAATGTTCCTTTTCACCAATGGTCCTCAACTATGTCTTTGTCTTTTACCTAGTGTGTGATTTGTAGGGTTGGGCATTGTTATTCTTTGTTCGCTTGTTATTTGCTGGTTATGTTCTTGTGTTTTAGGAGTTACTATATCCTTTGTTTCCTTGTAGTACTTCTGGTACTATTCTTATCATATATATAATATTATCTTTGGCAGTTCAAAAAAAAAAAAAAAAATTTAAAGTGAGAGGAATCTTGATAAAAAGTTGTCAGTCGTGGTCAAACATTTACACCTCCTACTCTTTGATGTTTTAATTACTAAATAAATTATTGACACTATGTGTAACTTAATTTATATTTATTAATTAACATGTACTAACAATACGAAATATTAATAAATAAAATTTTAAATACTGATAAATTATAAATTCAAATTTATTAAAAACTAATAAATTAATAAATAGAAAATGATAATTTTAAACATTAATGCATATGAATTAATAAATATAATATTTAAATTAAAAATGAATTATTTAATATTAATAAATGTGAATTAATAATTAAAAGTTAATTTATATTGATACTTTAATAACTTAAACCGATAACATTTATTGATACGTTAATAACTTGTACTTTTATTATTTTATATTTTAAAACTAATTTTAATATTATTAGTGTATATTTATTAATATTTAATATTTTTTATTGTGACTTAAATATACTTTCGGTCTGTTTGTTAAACCTTACCAAAAGTATGTGTTAAAAATAGAAGTATAATATTTCTCGTATATTCTGTATTTAGAAACTACTTATAAATTTCTTTGACATGTAAGGTTTTCATACAAAAATTAAGAAATACAGTTAATATTTTAGATTTGATGAAAATTATTATAAATTGATCATAGTCCCTCATTTATATTTCTATTTTATCTTTTCATTTGACAATAAATGGTTCAGAATATAACAGGAAAAAGATATTGAATACTTAATTAGTATTGTAAAATAAATGGAAAAACATAAAAATAGCGTCAAACAAAATGGGCGAGAGTAGTGTATAGGAATGAAAATTGACAAGCTGAAGTCAAATGCAGAATATAGATGATTTTTGGGATGAATTTAAGTATGTGTGTGCAACACCTATTTTAATTTCTCGTTGGTCATCATCGATCCAATAGGCAATAGCATAGCAGCATGAAGAATAACCAGCAAGAACGGTCCCTTGCTGCAGCCAGACTCTTGAGTCATGCTCAATCACACATGTTCAGTTTCTTCGTCTCTCATGTTCTAGTATTTGCCTCTGGTTTGCTCATTGGAATCACCCTCACCACTTTCTCTTTCAAAAACTTGTCCCTCAACTTCCTTCCATCTTTGTCTACTCCAATTCCCATCTCAACGTTAAATAATCAGACACAAGTCACCAAGGCTATGCATGACATGACAGAGGAAGAGTTGCTGTGGAGAGCTTCTATGGTTCCTACGATTAAGGAAATGCCTTACAAACACACCCCAAAGGTTGCATTCATGTTTTTGACAAAAGGGCCTGTCCTTTTGGGTCCACTGTGGGAGAGATTCTTCAAAGGAAATGAAGGCTTCTATTCCATCTATGTCCATTCCCATCCTTCTTTCAATGACACAGTGCCTCAAAGTTCTGTATTTCATCGCCGCAGAATACCAAGCAAGGTCAGTGCGTCGTCTTTTACTTCCTATTTAATCTAACATTTCGTAATTGCCTATGTTGCATTTCCTGTCTTTTCATTTCATTAAGAGAACCGAAATTCTAGTTTTCCATTTGATCGGCAAATCTCTACAAGTTTTTTTTTTTTTTTTTCTAAAAAAAACCGAAAAATTATACTTGACTTTTGTTCTCTGCTAACGTACTCAAAGTGCTACTAGAATTGTAATTGACTTTGCCTCAAAATTAACAGATTTAATTATCCCCCATAATTTTAGATTTAGTGCAATATTTTCCAATTACATTAACCTTTTGGGGTTCCATGGCTTTAATGAGACGGCACACAGAAACCGGTTTTGATTGTGATGTAAAACATGAGGTGCGCCTTAATAAACGCCTTATTAGACGGTTTCCTCACACACTGGTTTTTGACCACGGCCCGTTAAGTCTTCTAAGAGAAAAATGAGAGTCAAATACTAATTGCTTTGATATTTGCTTGGTTTCTTCCTATAAGATATTTTTAACTAATTCATGAGGATTTAAAAAACGTTTGTGTAGTAACGGTAATCTGTCCTACATTGAATGATCAAACGCTTATTCTCTTCACTGAACATCTAGATGATATTTGTAAACAATTAATTCTGAACTGAAGTTCTCTTAGGAATTTAATTGGACCTATTATTCTATAATAAAATGAGTTCTATCCTACTATTATATATTTTTACGAATAATAAAAACTTCTAACTTGGGTAGCACCTGTCTGCATGAGCCTGATCGAACACACAGAACAGACACTTTTTTATGTGAGAATTTCTTCCAATTACAGTTGAACACATTATTATGAGTTTTATGTAACGTATTATACCTTGTTTTAAAAGTCGTTCACAGTCAACACTTGACGATTTCTTGTAAAAGGAGGCTTTGATGAAAGATTACAAAAGAGCACTCCCTAAACTTATAATTTATGATATTCCCAGTTATTGGTCAACTGGTCATCCATTTGTCCTTAAAGTGAAAATTTCCATTTCTTATATGACTAAAATTTACCGCAAAATGAGGTAAAAAAAAACCTTAACAACTATCTCCCATGATTCACTGGAATGTCAAGTTTTTTCCTTGTTCTTGTTGGTTGCTTCCGAAGTTGAACCGTCAAAGTAAACCGTCAATACTTTTCTTTGGTTCCACTCATTTTGCACCTCATAGAAAATTCTATTCTTCTCCATTTAACAAACTTTTAAACGTCCTCATCAAACTTTCCATAATTCCTTGCTTCATACTGTCTCTCACATGCAACAAGCAGCACATAAACTTTCTTACCATTTTATTTTATTTTTCAAGAGACATATATATAATTTGGGCCTCAAACTAAGCACATTCATTAGTATGTTGTTGGACATGACCTCATTCTCTATCCAAAGTCCAAGAAAAATCACTTCCCCATTGACCCATTCACACATTTAAAGCACATAGTAAAAAAGTGTGTGTATGAGAGATTTGTTTGTAAAATTAATTTTCACTTGAAATTATTTATATCTGAATATTTTTACTTTAAATGTAAGTATAATTTTTTTATCCAATGCTGAAAAATAATTTTAGATCTATAACTAATTCTTCGGTATAGAACTAAATATGTGAACATTTACTTGAAATCATGTTAATTGCTATTTGTATGTGATTTTGTAAAATCCAAAAACTTAGATCCACACACGAGGTGGGGCTTGAGAAATGTCAATTAATTTGATTTTTCTTCTTGTAACATGATGATGCAGGAGGTAAGATGGGGTGACTTCAACATTGTAGGGGCAGAGAGACGTCTACTAGCAAATGCACTGCTTGACTTCTCCAACCAACGTTTTGTTCTTCTCTCAGAATCATGCATTCCTTTGTTCAACTTCTCAACGATCTATAACTACCTTATGAACTCAACTGAGAACTTTGTGGAAGCCTATGATATGCCCGGTGCAGTGGGGAGAGGCAGGTACAGTCCCAGAATGAGGCCACTAGTTAACCTTTCTCAGTGGAGAAAAGGGTCGCAATGGTTTCAAATAGACCGTGCCCTTGCCATTGAGATAGTTTCTGACCAACAATACTTCCCTGTTTTCAAGAAGTATTGCAGGAATGGATGTTATGGTGATGAGCATTACTTGCCAACGTTTGTTAGTATCATGTTTTGGAAGAGGAACTCCAACAGAACATTGACATGGGTTGATTGGTCAAGGGGTGGACCCCATCCTGCCAGGTTTATGAGACAAGATGTAACTATTGATTTCTTGAAGAGGCTAAGGCATGGGAGAACATGCCAATACAATGGCAAGAGCACCAATATTTGCCACTTGTTTGCAAGAAAATTCAATCCGCAGGGTTTAGATAGACTGCTGAGGTTTGCTCCACGGATAATGCAATTTAATTGATTTGTACGTGTTTGTTAATGCCTTTTCTTTTTATTGTAATCATTTTATACAGATATCAGAGTTTAAATAGAGTACTAGTAGTGAATTATTTAATCATAAATATTCATTGTATACTATAAACAATAGTAGTACATTTTATAACAAGTTTCTTATGAAAATAATATATAAATATAATTATATAGCAAGTTTCTTATAAAAAGGTATTTAAACATTAAACATAGATACCATTCATTTATTGGTACTAGTGATATAGAATTGTTTTCTTTAAGTAATATCTCTTGTTTTTGTGAATGAAAAAAAAAACGTAATTGAAAAAGAAAAAATTTCATCAAAAATATCATGGTAAAAAAAATAGATAGTAGAATTCAATTGATTTGTGTTTCTTCAAATATTTTTTTTCATTTATACATAACAAAGTTTAAATAGTGTTATCTGTATAACCCTATTTATTTAAAAATAATCCTATTTTAATAAACATTTTATAAGAAGATACCAAAATTAATCCATTATAAGATTAACAAAAGAGGAGGATACTATTTATTGAGTAAGGCAAGGTCAGTGTAGATTCCATTTGTATTAATAATTCTTTCTAATATACTGCAATTCATTATTACAGGAATAAATAACATTTAATGGGTAAATATTTAATTTCCCTTTAATCACATTTCTCTTTCAATTTCACTATCCAAACTATTCAATTTTAGTTGAAGTAACATAGTTTGATTATATGGAAAGATCAAGTTTAAAAACTGATTACTTTTTATTAAATTCTATTAAAAAACTATATAAAAAAGTTGTATGTATGTATTTTTATTTTAAAGTTGAACTTATGACCGTGACTTCTAAACAATTGTGCGAGTCTTATAGACCAAAATTGAAATAGAAAAGTATTTGCGAAGTACTGTATAACATTACGCAGAAACCTCGCGGGAGTTTCACATTAGTTTCCTTTGATATATAAAGAGAGGTTGATCATGAGATTTTTAGTATCCTAGATAAATAAAAAAAATTAATTCCTCATAATTATTAAAATATTGTCTATTTTTATTTTTTAAAAATTCATTAATAATTCATTTATAATCAATATTATTTAAAACAATAATAATATTGATAGTTAACGTTATTCTAAAAACCATTATTAATAATAACATAAATAATTAATAATCCATTCAAAATTATTTAAAGCAAAACAAAATTATTTAATCTAGTGACATAATAGATAACAAATAAAATTTTAATATTTTCAATTTTGATAAACTTTTTTAGAATAAGTGAAATTCTATTTGCAATGTTAAAATTTTATTTGCGATTAGAGTTAGATTAATTAATTTGTTTTACTTTAAATGATTTTGTATAAATTATTAACTATTCAGCTATTATTAATAATAACTTTTAAAATAGCATTAGTTATTCAAGTTATCGTTACTTTAAATAATCTTGATTATAAACAGATTTTTGATAAGTTTTACTAAATTATAATATTATATAAAATTTTAATATTCATATAGACTAAATAAAATAATTTGATGTTCCTCTAAATATGAGTCCCGAGCGGTAGCCCACCTTCACTGTACTCAAGGCCACCATTATATAATGTTAAATTTTCATCCTATCTTCAAGGTGGATGGATAGGAAGAAGAAGAAGAAAAAAGGGAGTAAAAGAGAAATAGACGTAACAAATGATTTTATGAGAAATAAAGAGAGAGAGAAAAAGATGTGATGAAACTGAGAGCAAAGAGCCAAAACTGAGATATAATATAAGAGAAATTATGGTTATTAATTTATTCATAAAACAAGTATAACAACAATCAATCGTAACATAACTGTCAGTCCAATACAAAAAGTAAATAATAATAATAAAATTTTTTTATATTATTATTTAATTATAAATTATATGTAGAATAAGCGTATTAATTTTTACAAGAATCGTCTTAAAAATCATATCTATTTTGATTTTTGATTAATCGAAAGTGCATAAAAATTAAATTGTTTACAAATAAGAGAAATAAGAAAAATATAAGATAAAATGACTAATTTAATGGAAAAAGATAAAACAAAAAATAAATAGGAGAAAATGCTGTAAGCAATTGTTCTAGCACTAATAAATTTCAAGTAGAAAAATCTTGGTCACTGTCTTTGGTTCCAAATCAGGAAAAAAAAGAGTCTTGGGCTCCTAACTCTTATGGTCTGTGGTGACCTGCTACTTTTTCGGCGAAACAATTTTGTGCAGATGTCAAATGATATGGCCTTAAGGTTAAATAATAGTAGCAGGCGTGTTGGTCATCGCATAATGATTATTTGAATTTTGTTTAATTTCCATGGTTTCGGCCAAACTTGAGAAAGAGAAAGTGTGGCATGCATGTGGATGGATGGATATGAAGGGCAACAGAAGTGAATATGATGATGTGTGTGTGGCCACATGCTGCCACGGAAATAGGAAGGAGCTGCTAAACTTCGTAATTCCTATGTTTAACATCACCTCATTCCATAGTAATATATAATTGAATCAACTTGGGCCCTACTTCTTGTAACCGACTTAGAAAGCATATCTACATCACTTCTCTTGGCTCTACTTCAACAACCCAGTAGAATATGCATTTCATCTATCGACTTGTGTTGATTTTGATTAGCTCATAGCAACATATTTTTTTTTATTATATATGAATTATAATTATTATGAATGAAATCCATTAAATAAAAAGTACGACTCAGAAAAATTTCAGTCAATAATTAAAAAAAAGTTATATATATGAGTCATTTTGAATGAATGGTATCTTTTAAATTTGTTAATATTATTGAAAAGGAAATGTTTAACTACTACTCATTCGTAAATAATTTTGAGTCTAATAATTTTAGTCCACAAACTATAGTTTCAAATTTTAAATTCTTGATGTAGTATATATAAAAAAGTCTAGCTAATTAGTGCCATTAACATATTAAAACTAAAAGAAGAAAATATTTATAATAAAAAATATAAAATGTAACTTTTTATATCTCAATAAAATATATATTTTAATCAATATTTTAGGAATACTGATTATTATTTGTCCGTATAAAAACAGATCCTGTGAAATATGTGGCCGGTTTGAATGGCTGACAAATAGTAAGCTAATGAAGTGCACCTCGAATTGATAGTTCAAAGTTCAAAGAATTGGATTTTAAAGACAGTGTTTTTAGCTTCTTCTTCTTTTTTTTAATTCTCATAAGTATATTCATTCATTTACTGCTACAAGTTATTACAAGTCAGCTTGGCCGCTATAGCGAGAGCCAAGGGGACGCTTTTGATCCTTCCTAGAAGCGCGTAGTTTGACAAACATGTTAGATGACAAAATCTAACAAGAAAGCAATATTTTACTAGATTAGAAAATGAATAAACAAATCTTATACTTTCAAGTTTAACACAACTTGTTTTTCTCCACAACTCTCTAGTACGCTTTGGCTTGTTAAGCTTACCACAACTTCCTGTTGTTTTGGCGCTCATATGGGTCTTGTAATTTTGTCTTTAAATGACGTGACGCATAGTTTGAGAATTTTTTTTTTATAACAAATTAAGAGAAAGGAAGAAAAAAGAGATTTTAAAATAAGACGAGTGATGTTGTGGACATAAATAAAGAAAAAGCAAATTATAAAATTGAATAATAGAAAATGTTTATAAGAATGACGTATCTCTCTTTTTTTCATCATGTATAATCCGTACTAAATGTAATTTTAGTTGATGGTTTGGTTTGTTGCTATCATTTATTTTGTGACCGGATGAAATTCATAGCATTAACAGCAAAAAATTTTAAATATTCAATCAACAATTTTTTTTATTCTTATCACGTTACATAATTAATAAAATCAATCCTTTATTCTGATTTTTTCTTTTCTTTCTCAGGTTGTTATAAAAAATAATTCTTGGGCTTCCAAAATTTGTGGGGTCCAACTTGGGTTTTATGAGCGCGGAGAGAACGATAGAGATTTGGCAGGTTGACTTGGGAGGGGTGTTTAAAGTCTTTACATCATATGATACGCCTTCTCGGTTATACCTTCCTAATTGCTTGGATATTTCCTCCGACATTCCAAGAACCTTCTTTCTTTTTTTAAATATAATAAAATTGAAACAAACTCTCACATACACTTTCATTTCTGGTATAAATTAATATGCACATCACCTTCTTCTCCTACTCCTCATTAAGCTAGTTAGCTATCTATCTAGGTGCAACCTTTTCATCGATCTATCACCCTCTTTCATATATTCCTAACTTGTCCCCCAAAATCAAATGGCTGCGAAACGGTTTTTTGATGATTCTGATCAAGACAATAATAAGCCACCAGGCGATAAACGGATGAGAACTACACCAAGACCTTCTTTTGCTTCGTATGTTTAACCAAACTTGATTTATCAAGTTATTTTATTTTGATATCATATATATGTAAAACTTGTTACTATTTATGCTTAATTTCAAAATTAATTATGTCTCGCCACTTATCATGTAGTATAAATTAAACCAATTCAATCTTCTTGACATGACAGGGTAATAGGAGAAGTGGTGATGGTGAAAAACTTGCAGAACCTTTTCTCAGGCTTGGAGCCCTTGCTTAGAAGAGTGGTAAGTGATCAAAAGCCAAATAAACATGATTAATTATTGGATTAATTTTCTAATGAAAGTCATTGATTTTGTCATGCATCAGGTGAATGAAGAGGTGGAGCGAGTGATGAGGCATTGTACTGTGCCACGTACAATAAGTAGGTCCCCTTCGTTGAGGATCGAAGCAGCATCATTGGAGAAACCATCGAACTATGAACTCATGTTCAGCAAGAAGCTATTGGTCCCTATATTCACAGGAAGCAGAATAGTGGACATAGATGGGAACCCAATCCAGGTGATTCTGGTTGACAAAAGTGGCGGTGATGGTGAATTAGTAGCGGTTCCCACGAGTGTGCCCCAGCCCATAAAGCTAGAGATAGTGGTGCTTGATGGAGATTTTCCTAACAACAAGGAATCATGGACGACTGAGGAGTTCAACAACAACATAGTGAAGGAGAGAACGGGGAAGAGGCCATTGCTCACAGGAGAATTGAATCTGACCATGAGGGATGGGATTGCACCAATTGAAGAGATTGAGTTCACTGATAACTCTAGTTGGATACGAAGCAGGAAGTTCAGAGTTGCTGTTAGGGTGGCTCCAGGGAGTAATCACACTCTCCCAATTCGTCAAGGAATGACTGAGCCATTTGTTGTTAAGGATCACCGTGGTGAATGTAAGTACTATTCTATTTCTCTATCTTTATTTTTACTTTTCATTTTATCATTTATATATATATATAGCTGCCATTTGTTGTTCTGGATATGTTATAACTAGTCATCAGAAATAGAGATAGGGGTAATTGTAATTTGAGTATTTATATAATTATAATCATATTTAATAAATAATTAGATTATTATAATTATAATTAATTTTTAAAATAGGAGTATAATTTGATATAATTAGTTATTATTTTTAAAATATGAGTTTATAATTAATTATATATAAAATCAATTACATAAATAACTAGTTATATGAATGACTAAAAATAAGTTATTTAAAATACCCATTTCAATAAAATTAATTATAGTTATATGTATTTTTTAAAACCAGTTATTTTGATGGGCATCCTAGCCTTAGTCAGAAAGGTTCTCTCGAAAGAAAAAGAATGCTGAGTCAACCTATTTAATACATCTTTGGATAGCAGATTACAAAAGTATCACCTTTCAAACTGAATTTTTGGATTAAATTTTGATCTCGAACACATTTTTGTGAAAAAATAAAATAAGATATCAAACTCATTTTTCTCTTCAACCGGTTTATAGTTCCTCCACAGGCAAACCACACGTAACATCCGTCTAATATAATTGCGTCAGTAAATCACTGTAGAATATACACGCGATACCTATACAATATTATCCATTAGTGCCAATTATTGTTATTTCAATTTAATCCAAGTTGCATGCCATGAGAATCCAGGAATAAAAAGCAGAAAAAAAATGGGTTACTGATTTATAATTAAAGAGAAAAATAGAAAGAGAGTAATGATGAACATATTTTCACCTTGATAAAATTTTAACGCGTTTGTTTCTGGAATAATTTACTACGTAGAAATTGATTTTTATGTCTAGAAAATAAAAAATGAAAATGATACCGTGGTAAAAAAAAAAAAAATCTCGCATGTTTAAGCATCAGTTTTTATAGCTTTTGGAACCTTTTTTATAAAAAAAAATGTTTATAATGTGTGTAAGATTGAAACAGTCCAAAATTACATTAAAACCTTGTTATTTTATATTAAATTTCTTAGGAGATTGTGACTTCAAATTTATTATATATTATCAATCTCGTACTTTACAGTAGTGGAAAAAGTATATTGGTCACAACTCCTACAAGATAGGGCATTTCATTTTCACCCTTCCCAGCAAGCAATATTGATCCCTTTTAATTAATTTGTCTGTTTTCTTTTGTTTTAATCTTTCTTTATTTATGATGACTGGAAAGTGATTGGTGGTCAAACATACAGCTAATTCAGAGCTTTGCTTAGCACCCAATAGATGCTGAACCATGAACCATAGTACTTCCCACCAATGTAATATTATAATACATAGTGTGTGAATTTAAGAAAACCCTCGTAATAAAAAAAATTCACCTATTGACAAAAATGACGCGTACAAGCTCTTGCATTTCTTTTTCATTGCAATTTACACCAACTTCTACTCCGGTTTTGGTTTTGGCAATCTGCTTGTTTGGGGAGGGTCTCGGGTCAATGGTTTCAAAGACACGGTCAAGCACGTACCTAGTGGTCATTTAAATCAAAAACAAAATAGTGATGAATTTTTTAGTTTTTTTTTTAAAAAAAATTCATGACACCTAAAATTTGGTGGATATGAAAGTTTATTATTGTTGTAATTTTTGTTGTTGTCGTATATAGAAAATTTATATATTTGTTTTCATACATTTGAAGTGTACAAGAAACATTACCCACCTAAGCTCAATGACGAAGTGTGGCGCCTAGAGAAGATTGGTAAAGACGGAGCTTTCCACAAAAAATTGTCCAAAGAGGGGATAAACAGCGTCCAAGACTTTCTCAAGTTATCCGTTGTTGATGTCCATAGGCTCAGAAAGGTAGATATCTTTAGTCAAATGTTAATCAATGTCTTAAGATATTAATTAAAAATATATAAAATATTTTTATTCGAACAGATAAAATTATGTAGTTCAATTTATTATTTTTATTTTCATAAGAAGTATTTTATTTTTTTAGTTTCATAATCGATATTTTAAAAATACTAATTAGTAAGAGGTATATATTTATTACTAAGTTCATATTATGGATAAATAAGCTGTTTATTAATTTGTTGAATCAGATTTTGGGCGTTGGGATGTCAGAAAAAATGTGGGAAGTGACAATGAAGCATGCAAAGACTTGCGAGAAGGGCAACAAGTACTACGTGTACCGTGGGCCTAATTTTAGCGTCTTTCTGAATTCCATATGCCAGCTGGTTAGAGCTGATATCAACGGCCAAAGTTTTCCGAGTAGAGAGCGAAGCAACATGACCAGGGTAACTCTATACTCAAACTAACCTTTTTCTCTCACTTACGATATTCTTTACAAGACGTTGATTTTGATCCCATAAATTCATTATATCCAGAGCTATATGGAGAAATTGGTGAGAGAAGCATATGTTAGATGGAATGACTTGGAGGAAATTGATGCGGCTTTCTTAACCCAAGGTATGTTCTATAATATTTAATCAATGTGTAGCAAAATTATTGTACAATCACAAATCCTTTCACTTTAAAATTCACCGTGACATTAACATATTGCATTCGGTGGCAGTGACCGACATTAATTAATTTCTATGAACCTTACTCTATAGGTGAAACTTTGGAGCAATTTCCAAACAATCATCAAGCATCACTAATAGCATATGATCAGAACGACTATTTTGGTGATAAATCTGCCGAAGTTGGTAACTATGTACCAACCCATAATGCACAAATTGGATGCAGCGAGTGGGCAGTGAATGGAACATTTGGCACAACATCATTTGTGAATGGCATACCTTACAGCTTCTTAGATTCACAATCGGACAGTGACATAAGCCCCTCAGTTGATGGTGCCGCAAGGTGGCCTTAGAACAAAAATTTAGTACTTTGACTTTCAGCCGTAAATACGAATTAACAATTGAAGAATCAAATTAGGTTTCAGTGACTTAGTGTGAAGTAGTGTTGGCCCATTACATAAACTCTGCCCCGCCTGTCTTGGCTCGTATTGGGCTTTCCTTTTTCTCTTTCTGGTTAGGCGTAGTGTATTGTGAGGCCCATTTCAAGGATCTGTGCAAAGATGAGGCCTGGCTCTTCTCCAAAAAATGCAACCTGCCTTTGCTGGGCTAGTGTTGCTATGTTTTACCATAATTTCAGCAATCACGAAACATCAATGATGTTTTATAAATGGTGATAATGATCTAATCCTTTCATTATACTTGTATGCATTCAGGATTTGGGTTAAGAGCCCCATTCTGCTTTTAGCTTGCAAATGTTCTGGGAGTATTTTATTCACACATAACAACAAATGAAAATTGATCCAAAGAAAACTATCGTTAATGAAAATTTTATTCACAAATAACGAAGATTTATCTCATTGATTTTGAAGGTGCCAAGACACATTGGCTATCTAATAAAAAATTAACTGAAAAGTTAAAAAATTAAATAGTAATTTTAAAATTAAAAAAATTATCTTATTAAATTATAAATGTTTTATAAATTATCCGTTGAAATAGATAAAAAAATATAAAACTGTATGAACGAATATATTTATGTAATATTTTTATAAAAATTTAATTTAATTTTTTTGATAAAAATATATTTTGTAGTATTCATAAATTTAGTATGAAATTAATTTTAAACACTTGCAGCTTTTTATTTATAAACTATAAAAAAAATACATGAACTTATTAGATATTACTGTCAATATCATATATAATAAAAATGAGAAAACCCTATCAAATGTAAAAAAATCATAAAATTTTACCTTATCTTTTATTTCAGGAAAAAGAAAATTACAATCCGCCCCACACAACCAAAAGGAAAGGCAGTTGCATAACATAAAAGAAGACATTGTTAATAGTAACTTACTAGTGAAAATTGCTTTTAAAAAAAAACTTACAAGTGAATATGCGACATCAGCAACGCATAGTAACAACTTAATGTTTTTGAAATTTTGTGTAAAACTTTTACTTTTAGAAGGATACGTAGAAATGGAATGAACAGAACTAAGGTCATTGATAAATTTATACATCATTAAAGTGAGGCATTTTTTGTCTCTAATTGTAAGATCATTTTAATTAATTTCTGTCCTTTAAAAAAACTACTTAATTATATTAAATTTGTTAAATATTTATACTATCATTTTAAAATTATTTTTCTTATCTTTTTATCTACTTAATTATTTTTTTATTAATATTTGGACTCTGCCCTATGTCATGTTTTTTACATCACTTATTTAATTTCTCCTTAGTCAGCTTCCGAGAAATTTCCTTCTTACCTAAGAGATTGAAAATTCTCATAATCGTGACATATATGTTGAAATTCACCCTCTTCTTCAAAACACTCAAATTAATTATATCTCCAAACTTAGTCCTGATCGATGTTCAAAATTGTATTTATTCTGGAAGCCACAACACATCATCATCCTGTCCTAGTAACAGTTGTGACACCCTCTACCTTATACATATATGTATTGATAATAAAAGAAATAAGAATTCGGAATTAATTAAAAGTTTTTAAAACACACTTAAATAAAATCATTTCAAAATGCTAAAAGACTCACATTCACTTTTCTAATATCATAAAATGATTTGTCCAATAAATATTCAAATTATCTCGGCTTAAAACAAGGTTGTTCAAGACTTCATGCAATTAATATAAAAACTTATGCTCCAATATCACATTTTATCATAGCATTGTGTCCCGACGTCCTTCAGCACAAGATTCCTTAAAGCGATTGATTCACTTAGTCATCTGTTCTCCCGAACACAAAGTTCAAAATTATCACAGGATCCAAACACAAATAAGACACGGAGAATGAGTTATTACATTCCTAACTAATAGAGAATATAGACAACTATATATATATATATAAAAATGAAATACAACTTATTGAAACATAACTTACGTAATCTCAACACTTTGTCATTTAAAATTTATTTTTCAATCATTAATCACATTCTAGATGAATGTAAAAGTTTTGAGAGGAGAAGAAAGAAAAAACGAAATTGAGAGTAAGATGGCTGTAAAAATTGACTTAACACATTCTATTTATTTATTTTTATTTTATTATTTCATGAAAAAGAACTCTATTTTATTTTCTATGAAATAAATAAATAAAATATCTTTCCTTTTTTTTTCCTTCGAATCATTATTTTAATTAATAACATTATTTCTCCTTATTTATTTTATTATAAAAAAAATCTCAAATATTTTTCTAAAACTCTATTTATTTATAAATAATAGTTATTTCTAAATTAATTTTAAAAAATAGGATGTTACAACAGCTACCCATTTTGTGATGACCATGGCAACACTATTTTTTCTGCACCCCCAGGATTATACTATTACGTAAAATACGTAGACAATGCAAACCGTAGACTGAAGCTCGTTGATTTTGAGACTGCAAACAAAACTTGTCCAGGGGCACTTCACAGCTTTCCCTTTGGGCAACCTACCACTTTCTCACTCCCCCTTCAACTTAAACCTCAGCTTTTACTACAACTGCAGTCACTACCCTTCTTCTGGTGTGCCTCCTATCGAGTGTCTCAGTCCTGGGGCTAGCCGGTCTTTTGTGTTTCTGATGGGGAACGAGACCAAAGGAACCGGTTTGTCAATGTTAATTATAGGTACAGTATAATTTGTCTTGAATTATATTTCTTGTCATTTTCTTGGCTAACGTGATTGTTAGTAGAGTTTAATTTCTACGTATGTCCATGCATGTGGAGCCTTTTCTCTGCCTGGTTTTGTGCATTTGCAATATTCTAAAAAGTTGTACTCAAAATGGAACTTGTGGCTGCAAATAGCAATAAAAAAAAAATAAAAATAAAGCACCAAGACATAACCTACGTTTTGAATTATTGATAAGATGACTCATCTGTAGTTACTAGTCCTGGTTTATATTGAAGAGCAAATTATTTATGTGGTTTGTTATCATTTGTCTCACGCAATCTAGAAGTTGAAATAAATCATAGCAAATAAACATCATCAAGGATTATAATAGCTGAATTGCCTGCTATTTTTGCTCAAAGGTTTAATAATAGGTGGAGGAATTGGTGCACTGCTGATAGGCATCCCAGTTTACAGTTTTAGACGAAAATTATCACCAATTGTATCAAAAATTCGGAAGGCCAAAAAGATTGATCAACACATTGAGGCCCTCATAAGAAGCAATGGACCTCTCCCATAAAAAGATATTCATATTCAGAGATCAAGAAAATGACCAATTCTTTTGAATCCAAACTGAGACCAGGAGGCTATGGTCAAGTATATAAAGGAAATCTAAGCAACAACTCTCCTGTGGCCGTGGCAGTGAAGGTACTGAATGCTTCCAAAGGGAACGGGGAAGAATTTATCAACGAGGTTATAAGCATCAGTAGAAAGTCCCATGTAAATATTGTTAATCTCCTTGGTTTTTGTCTTGAAGGCCAGAAGAAAGCACTTGTCTACGATTACATGCCCAATGGATCCCTTGAAAAGTTTATACACAACAGGAATTTGGAAACCAATCCACCTTTGAGTTGGGAAAGATTACACCGCATTGCTGAAGGGATAGCTAAAGGACTGGAGTACTTGCATAGAGGGTGCAACACTCGGATATTACATTTTGACATAAAACCAAGCAACATCCTTTTGGACAAAAATTTCTGTCCCAAAACCGAAGTGAATATTTGCACCACTACGAGTAGCTGTGATTAATTCTCAATTTCTGATTACTAGAAGTTCAGAACTTAGGAAATTTTTTGATAACAAGTTTCCATTAAGAAAGCCAATTCACACCAATGATATTAATGATTCTCTAATTAAGTACTCTAAAATTATAATATATATTTGCACTCGGGTATGACTTCAAACAAGTTTCCACTTTGGTTTTGAACAGACACACTTCCCATTCCGGTTTTACAAGGCGTTTCCATTAGTGAGCCGATTGATGAGCTGGGGAAAGTTCTGAATTGTGAAAATGAAGCAGAGTGTTCATTCAGTACAAAACATGCAGAGCATAGGGAGTATTTGGGACTCGGATTGATGATACCTCTTCATTTAGCCTTACATAAAAAACTTGGTTTTTGTTAGTTTTTTTTTTTTTTTTTTAGCAAAAGGAAAGAGGAAGGATCAAGGAGAGATGACGGTTGACATCCCAACTATGTTGGTACCTCAACCCCTAACCTCTCAAAAAATCCTCCTCCAAATATATTCATTAGAAGCGAAATTGCAAAACACTTGAGGGGGCCGAACTATATCCAAGGGATGAAACTAAGGAAATCTATAAAATGGGAGTTCCTATCTATACTAAAGGAGTTCATGAGAAACAAAAGATGATGGAGAATCCCACCGAGTTTTGTTAGTTCATTTAGAGGTTTAAATTTATAATTTGTTTGAGGCTTTTTAATCATATTTTGAGAGACTAGTTTTCAAATCTTTGAGAGATTAAATTGGTGACAAAATCTTTTGATGACTATAATAGCGAACAAAAAATCTTTGAAGAATTGATTTGGTAACAATATATTTGAAGACTTATATGGTGACTCATGTAACGAAATTGTGTCTTTACTCTTTTTTCCTTCTCTTTTCCTTCTCTTTTATTCTGCATTCTTCTAAGTGATGGCCTCCTTCACTCTTTTCCATTCAGTTTTGATGGCCAACCCTTACCTAATCACTTTCAAACTCATTCCCTAATTACACCAGTCTTAACCTTACCACTATGTTCCACTCTTATCCATTTTATTCTAACTGACTTTTATCCTTTAATTATTTATCCTAACTAACTTTTTTACCTTCAATATATTTATTATCCAACAGTTAATCCAGGCCTATACAAGACCTAGTCCAATGCATATTAATGAATTAAATAGTGGTGATATGTGCATCGTGTCTATATCCTTTAATTTTTTTCTTTTTCTATATCTCTCTTTCTTCTTTCTCTACACCAAAAAAAGGGCTTTTACGTTGAATATTTTCTTGAAGATATTTTGAGTGAAAGAGACTGAAATCTACGTTTGAAACTCTTTAAGATATATTTCAAGTTACATGACAATGACATTTTTTCAAGGTTGCACGTATCCTTTTTTTCAGACCCGTGTGATGCACGGGTAAATTGCTTATGCCCCAAAAGTTACCCGTGTGCTAGAGCAAAAGTTATACCAAAGAGGTTATTCTTTAACTCAAGTCAAATGATACTTCTGTTCTGTTTCCCCTGAAATTATTTTATAATCATATATAATACTATATATAGACGCCTCGTCTCGGGTCGAATTTTCAAATCAACACACTAACATAAACATAGAACAGTCCATGGTCAATATACAACCGCGTGCTTTATCTTGTTTTTTTGGCCTTAATTTCCTTAAAGCAGCCCAAGAAACTTGTCACTTATTCTCAGTTCCCATCACTACTCACACAAATATCAAGTTTTCAACAAAAGCATGCCTGCAGGCTTCGCCATTCAAATCCCCACAACAACCTTCTATGTAACGATGAACACTAGTCGTTCCTCCTTCCTTTCATCCATACTCACACTTGCTTTCTTCTTCTTAACAACTTTGCCACAATCCTACTCTCAAAAAAATGACACGCACTCTATTTGCAGCCAATTATCATTCAGTTGTGGAACTCTCAGAAACATATCGTATCCATTCTGGGGAGGGAACCGACCTCAGTTTTGTGGCCGCAATGGGTTCAAGCTCACGTGCATGCATGACCAAAACACCTCGGTTCAAGTTGGTTCCCAAAGATTCAACGTACTAAACATTAACCAAACTGCTTCCACCTTGAGAATGGCGAGAACAGACCTTGTCTATGATCGCTGCTCTTCCAATTTCACCAACACTTCTCTGAGTGTCAGTCCCTTCAGTTTTCCCTCCACCGTTCAGAATGTCACTATATTCTACGAATGCCCTTCTGGGATTAATTCAGTTGTGGGAAACAATTTTACGTGCCAGAATGATAGTAATAATAAACATGCTTTCTATGTGGTCAATGGAACTCAGCTGAAGCAGTTCCCAGGCCTTCAGAAGTGTGGCGTTAGTGTTCAGATGCAAGTTTCAGAGGGTGTTGTTTGGGACTCTGAGGGTGGAATTGGGGCGTTGGAGAAAGCGCTGGAGAAAGGGTTTGATGTGCGGTACGATGCAGAGTTGAGTTCTCAGTGCACAGCATGCAGGGATTCTGGAGGAGCATGTGGGACGAATGAGAATGATTTGGCTCAGTTCTCTTGTTATTGCTCCGGTGGAACTCATGGTTCACTGTGCTCTACTCACAAAAGTATGTTCTCTTTTCTCTGTTATCTTCTCCATTTTCTGGAATTGAATACCTCTGATAGATATGTTTCTGTTATTTGATGTTCTTATACACAAGTTGTTTAACTCATATACTTTAGATAGAGGTTAAGATAAATAATGGTGGAGATTCTGTGTCACTTCTTCCCGCCTTGTTATCTTGTTGGTTTAAGTGTGGGTCGTGATGAAAAACTTAACAAGATTATATTTCACCTTAACATATAAAAAAACTATGCTTTAAATAACTGTAGCTTGTTTTAGTAATTCTTTACGGCACAAAGATTCGATATGATGTGTTGAATTGAATATTAATATTGAGAATTTGTTGAGAGAGTTCAGGCAATCAGTCGTCCAAAGGTGATAGAAGGAGAGTCAAATTCATCATCAGCTTTTTTCATTAAAATCATCCTTCAGAAAAATCCAATTGCTCTTTTCATTTAGCATTTAATACCACAAGAGACCACCGTCACTGTCTGTATATAAAAGCCATCAATGAAATATGAATTCGACGTTGCATATAAAAACTGTCCTGAGTTCTAAGTACAAACTCTTCTGGTTCTGACGATTGTTTTCTGTTTAAAACATTTTCATCTGTTAATGTTGACTTCTTAGTGTCTAGTATAGTGAGGGAAATAAATTAATTCGTCATGTGTGTCATGAGACAGAGACATGATTAGAATATATGGGTTCATTGCAATAATTGCGTAGAATTATAGCACACATCATCAACTTTTAGCATTATAAGTTGACCTGGATAGATCCAGCTAACCAGGAACCCCATTTCTTCTTAAAAAAAGTATACTTTCTGCCGCATGCGTATGCAAGTATAAACTTCACCAACTGTGTATAATAATAGTAATAGTTTTATTTTATTTTATTGGCGTGTATATAAAAAAAAAAAACTGCAACAACTATTAAGTATTTTTTATGTAGGACATTGGCTAAAGAGCACGCATGGCATGACTAATTGACACGCAACACTTCTGCTTGTTTTCCGCAATGGTTGACTTTTCAGTAACCATTGCCTTCCAGCGTCATGGTAGGCCACGTGTTGGTGTGGTTTAGGTAGAACAAGAATCAATCACGGGATTATATTTGAAAACTATAACACTGAATTTAGCTATATATATATATATATATATATATATATTATAGTTAGCTATTTTTAGGATTGAACATTTTTAAACATATAGTTATAATTATGTTTCTTAATAATACGTAATTTTTTTACATCATTGTTTTCAATGAAAATTAATGTCTGTCGCCTATCCTGGTCACTCCCTTTGCTAATTTCTTGTAGTTAATTTGGACATTGTTCAAGTGGTGTATTCATACTTAGGCTGAAAAATAATTAAAGTTTAATAAAGAATAATTTCTATCAAGAATCAAATTCAGATAATATTTCAACAATTCAATTTTAACTTAAACACGATAATCACTTCTACTCAATCATATAAAATAAAACATTTAGCAAGGTTACAAACTCACAATCACCTCCTTGACACTCTAAAATTAAAATATCAAATTCCACTGTTTTCCTTCTCTTCTTTTTCTCTTTCATGATGCCAAATTTTCAGGTATTTGTTTTCGTATGGCAAAGTAAAACTTGCAATTGTTCAATACAGAATGTAAAGTTCTGAAAGCGTGCAATCTAACAGTGATGATGTATTTTTTTCGTGGCAGGTCAAAGGAAGAACAGAGTGTTGAAGCTGGTTTTAGGTACAACTTTTCTCAAACATATTTCATCATTAGACTCATGCATTTTTTGGACATATATAAGCTGACGATTTGTTGTTGTATCTGATATAACTTACTAACAAAATAAGAATCAAATGCATGCCCGTGAAATTTATACCAAACATGCTACTCTTCTTGAAATCTATAATTAATTATCATGTAAATAAGAGTATAAGACAATCTTAAATTTCTAAATACGCATATATGTAATGCCCAGGTATAAGATATATAGCCGGAACCTAAGAATACTGTAGTTGTATAGCCAAATTCACAGTATCCTTTCCTCATTTCACTTTTCATATCTACTTGGCATATGCCATAATGTTGTGAATGAATTTTGTTTTTTAAAGATTGGTTATTAAATAAACCCCCCAAGGGATTTTACAAGCGTATTGTATGGATGTGCATGCACATCAGCAAACAATTACTATAGACCTGAATGACCCCTGACTCCTAACTCTGCTAACAGGTTTCGTTGCTACTGGATTTGCACTGCCTCTCATTGCTGTCATCATATGCCGTAACAAAGCTAGGATTTGGAAATTTATATTAGTACAAGTTGGTAAGATAAAAAAGAATGATCAAGTTATAGAAGCCTTCCTTGAAAGCCAAGGTTCTCTAGGTCTAAAAAGATACAGTTTCTCCGATATCAAGAAAATAACCAACTCCTTCAAAATTAAACTGGGAGAAGGTGGTTATGGTTCTGTCTACAAAGGAAAATTACTCAATGGTTGCTCGGTGGCAGTGAAGATACTGAACGAGTCAAAAGAGAATGGCGAAGAGTTTATCAATGAGGTTGCTAGCATAAGCAAAACATCCCATGTTAACATTGTCTCTCTCCTTGGATTTTGTCTAGATGGAAGCAGAAAAGCTCTAATATATGAGTTCATGTCCAATGGTTCACTTGAAAAATACATTCACGAGAAGACAGCTGAAACAAAAACTACTACCCCATCCTTGAGTTGGGAGAGATTGCACCAGATTGCAATAGGCATAGCTCGAGGACTAGAGTACCTGCACAAAGGATGCAACACTCGGATTCTGCATTTCGACATTAAGCCACATAACATCCTTTTGGATGAAGCTTATCGCCCGAAGATATCAGATTTTGGGCTTGCTAAGCTTAGCACAAGAGATGAAAGCATCATTTCAATGTCAAATGCTAGAGGGACAGTAGGGTATGTGGCTCCCGAGGTGTTCAGCAAAAGTTTTGGAGGTGTTTCACACAAGTCTGATGTTTACAGCTATGGAATGATGCTGCTAGAAATGGTTGGAGGGCAGAAGAACATGGACGTTGAAGCTAGTCGCTCAAGCGAGATATATTTCCCGCAGTTGGTTATTTATAAGAAGCTTGAGCAGGGCAATGATTTGGGACTTGATGGGATATTGTCCGGTGAGGAAAATGAGATAGCAAAGAGAATGACTATGGTGGGTTTGTGGTGCATTCAGACAATTCCTTCACATAGACCTACCATAAGTAGAGTCATTGACATGTTGGAAGGTAGTGTGGATTCCTTGGAAATGCCACCAAAACCTTTCCTGTCTTCTCCTCCAAGATCATCAACAGATTTTTCCACTGCAATATCCAAATCACTTGCCAGTGTCTGATGCTGCTGCTGGAGTTGCATGTGTTCTTTCAAACATAGTATACCTTACAACTTTCGCTATTGATCATCAAAGTTAATATCGGTCCTTCTATATATATATATTTTGTAAGTGTCTCTTTTTTATTTGGAGCGGGATGGGGGTGATGGGGCCTCATGCATGGGATATGCAAATTAAATAACTGCAACAGTGTGCAATAGTTTCTCCTATTCATATTTAGAGAAATCTATGTTTATTAACATTAATTTATGAGTTTAATTTTACACTTTGTTTCTGGATTAGGAAAAACAAGTGAAAAGAAAGAGAGATGAAAGAAAATATTTTGTTTTCTCATCCAACCTCAAAGAAAATTAAATCCTATAGTAAAGGAGGCAGTGAGAAAGGGGATGCTGAGGTGGCTTAAAGCTAGCTAGTATGATTTACCTCTTTTTTTTATAATACATAGGTAAGTCTAATTCAAGTGATGCTCAAGAAAAATGTGATCACAATTATTAGTATTGAATTAATACCTACAAAAATTGTCACCGGTAGGAAGATGTCCATAATTACAAGAAATTAAACCAAGCTACCATCAAAGACTACTTTCCACTACTATTCGTGGATAAGATGTTAGACATGGTTAAACAAGAGTTCTATCATATATAATCTGGTTACAATCAATTCGAAACAAAAATTCATCTTATCAAAATATTTACAAAAGTTCCTTTATCAATCACTTTTTTTGAATGGATATAAGAAGCTGACTAAATTTCTCATTTGATGAATTATGGTACTATTACGAGAAGGATTAGGCACCCATTCGGGTTCACTACATGTGAGGAAAAATGACAGGTTTCCAACTATAGATGGTGATTGGATAACTAATGGAAGTTTAAAAGTTGCGTGAAGGTTTCAGTCTTATTCAGAGTTGCTAGTGGATAAAAGAGCAGGGACACTCTTTTAGTTTTTATTTTTTATTTTTAAACTAGAGTATCTCCGCTTGCGATTTTATGTCTAAGTCAAGGATTTAATTTTAGATTTTTGTTAAAAA
Source organism: Glycine soja (assembly GCF_004193775.1). Lineage (NCBI taxonomy): Eukaryota > Viridiplantae > Streptophyta > Magnoliopsida > Fabales > Fabaceae > Glycine > Glycine soja. The sequence continues at coordinate 43,277,727 of NC_041006.1, read as the reverse complement.
TACTACATAAATATAAACGTGAGATCTCTAGCTTGGTTCATAATGGTACTTAGGCAATAACGTTGTTAAGTTTGTTCTTAAATTTGATCAATTTACGGATTATGTGACAATGTACTTGTTGAGCTTTTTGTTTCAATCTTTTTTTTTTCAACCATTGTAATTTGGTGGTTTGACTTTGATCCATGAAATTTTAAGATATTCTTGTAAGTTTTGATCTTTTAATTTAATTATGATTATTCATATTAAAAGTTCTTGTCCCTTCCTAAGATTATATTTTAGGGGAATTAAATTTAGATTGCCCCCACAAAATTCAACCTATATTTTCAATCAAATTACATCATTTGCTTGTTGTTTCAATCTGATGAATGGATTTATATTATAAAAGATGGGTTATACTTTAGTTGAATTTTTGTTTTAAAAGAAGGAAACAAAACATTCAGCTGAGTAAAACTTATAGGAGTGTTACTTTCATTGCCTAATGTCCATTCTGGCGATTAAATTATATGGATTATCATATTAGGGGGGAAGGGGTGCTAAGGGTATTACGTTTTTACGCTTGTAATTTCTTTCTTTTTATTCTTTAGCCATATTCTCAGCCTAACACCAAAATTAAAAAGCGGGGGAAAAGGGATTCGCAGTCATGACTCATGTGGTTCGGCACGTCATGATAAAATGGAATAAACCTTTTTGAGGTTGGAATATTTGGTACGTGCAATTAAGTCCATGGTTACAATTTTTCGGATTTAGTCTTCTGAAGTGAAATGTTGGTAAAAAAAACGAGTGGGTCCATTTTCTGGTTTTGAAATGAATTATTTAACAGGCTAAACGTAATTTAAATTAAGGATGGATATATGCCCAGACTTTTTATTTTATTTTAATTTTTGACATATTTTTTTTTATAAAAAAAGTGAAATAAATTACAGTAAATTTTTGGGTACCATGTATGCACGCCAAAAAAAATAATAGAATGAGAGAAAATAAATTACAGTAAATTTAAAGAAAAAAAGGAAAATATTAAATGAAATAATATACATTAACAAATTTTATGTTATTTTAAATAATTTAAATTATAGTTAAAAAAATTAAAATGATAGAACGCAGCACTACTCAATTTCATTTTGCTTCATTCTATCTCTCTTCATTAATCTAAATAAATAAGCGCGGGAATGAATCTCAAACTAGAGATTCATAAATGATTTCAGGAAAATAAATTATTATAATCTTCGGATAAAGTTAATTTATTACGTGGGATGTTTTAATTAGCTTGAACATTTTTTTTTTACTGCAAAGCTTGAACTATTATTCTCATAGCATATAACTTATTAACTTATAAGTATCTCATACTCCAATGCAGCATTTTAATTTTGATAAAGACAAAAAAATAAATTAAAATTATTTAAAATTATGAATGAAATATAAATTATTAATTTACATAATTAAAAATTGAAAAATAAAATTAAAAAAATTTATAAAGAAGTATATAATTAATTAAAAAACTAAAAATGAGGCCTTTATTAACTAAGTTGGAGAATATTTGTTGATATGAAAAAAAATAAAGCACTTATTATATAAAAATATAAAAAATATATTTTTCTTCTGAATCTTAAAAATATTTATTGATTGCGAATTTGAGATTTGCGACTTGCGACTTGCGAGTGAGTGCCTAACAATATTTTTCTCACAAATTCCAAAACCGACACGCCCATAAAATTCCTCTTGGCACAAATGTCATCTCCATAAGCATTCATTTTCATCAACTGCTAAGCTAACTGAACTCTCTCTCGTTGTTCCCTTGGCCTCTCGCTCTATAAATACACATCGCATCATTCTCTCACTTGCACATTGAAATCTGAACCTTCCGGATTTCGTTTTGCTTTGTTCAGGTAGCCAGCCAGTCATGGTGCTCTTCAATGTTTCACGCGTAGAGACCACTCCCTTCGATGGCCAGAAGCCTGGAACCTCTGGTCTCCGCAAGAAGGTTCCTTATCTCGATTTGATCCTTTCCTCTATCAATTCATGCTTTAGTTTTTCTGAGAATTGTACTACTCGCTGGATCTTGTCTTCAAATCATATCTTCTGATTCTGATCTGTTTCGATTGAGCTGCATGTAATGTGTATGCGTTGTGTTTGATATGGATCGCGATTGGATCAGAGCGCAGAATTCGTTTTGAGCAATTTAAGATCAACCAAATTGTTTAGTCGTTTTGAATTCCATTGTAGTTTGAATCAAATTTTCTGATGCAAGATCTGTTTCACATTGGTGGTTGCTTCTTCTTCATTACATGTACTATTAATTGTAATACTTCGTTCGCTGGATCTTTTCAGGTGAAAGTGTTCGTGCAACCTCATTACCTCCATAACTTTGTTCAGTCAACATTCAATGCATTAACTGTGGAAAAAGTTAGAGGTACGAATCCTTCAATTCTCTTACTTTGCTTCAAACTCACGGTACTGAAATACTATTATTATCAGCTTTACTGCGCCTGAAATGAATATGCTTCTTTCTCATAACAAAAAAAAAAAAAAAAGATAGGCGGGATTCATCATGCCTTTTCAGAAACTGTTTTTCCTTCCACTTGTTTCTTTTTTATGTTTCTATTATGCTGTGGGATACTGAGAACTGTTCCTTCCATTCTTGTAGGTGCAACGCTAGTTGTATCTGGTGATGGTCGTTATTTTTCAAAGGAAGCTATTCAGGTACTTTTTCACTGTCCACTTTTCTCGCTTTTTAATGTAGTCTTCTTGGTGTCTGAAGTATTTGGTTTATCAATTACTTTATAAGTGCCGGCAAATTGGTAATATTTCTTTGGAAAACTTATCATTTGCATTACTTAGATGCCTTACAATTTTATTTTATTTTTATGTTGTCACTTTGAAATTGAGCTTCTTTTCTTTGGTTTAATTTGATTTGTACTACATCTAACATAGGCAGGCATTTTGACAAATCTGATTGCACCACTTGTGGCATTTTAGATATAATTTATGATTTTGGCTTGAAATTTACTAGATCTTTTAATTAAACAAATAAAAGTATACAGGTTAAGATCTTATAATAACAAGGAGATGGATACTAAAATGCCATTTTCCAACTTCAGAGTTTTGTACTCTGGAATAGAGACTTGCTTTGTTTCTTTTAACTTCATACACCATTGGTTACGTATCTGTTCACTTATGACTTTCTTGTATGAGAGGATATTCATTTCATGCTACATCACATGCTTGTCTTCTAATGTCAATATCATATTTGACATCACTAATGATTTTAATGAATCTGCAGATTATAACTAAAATGTCAGCAGCAAATGGAGTAAGACGTGTTTGGATTGGTCAAAATGGATTGCTTTCAACTCCTGCAGTATCTGCTGTTATACGTGAAAGAGTTGGAGCTGATGTGAGTAATGTTTTCTACAGTTTGCTTCTCGTTATCTGTACTTCTCTTTATTATGCTTAGAATGCGTTTTGTTTCCTCAAAGATGATCCATGATTTTCATAGTGGAATTGCATATGGTAACATTTTTTTCTCCTGAGTTAAAGCAAAATAGTGGATAAAAAATTGTATTATCTGTACAGGGATCCAGGGCAACAGGTGCATTTATACTGACAGCAAGTCACAATCCTGGTGGCCCTCATGAGGTGAGTATTTCGTGTATTACTTTAATTATTTCTGGATGAATTAAATTAGATTAATGAATATGATGATATTTGGTATAGGAATTTAATGTGTGGATCTCTCTCACATTCCATTTCTGAAATCTGAACTAAGTTGACTGACATTTAACCTTTTGGCTTGGCCACTTGAATTATTTGAGGTTGACCTACATTGCTTGGATCTATGTAATTTATGTGGATCATGGGGTTACAAATTACACGATAAATTTTTTGTACTCTTCATTCTTTTTCAACTTCATGATAAGTGATAAAACCTATTTTTTGTTTTCAAAAGAGGAAAAGACATCAAGTAGGCCACAGATGATACTGTTTATTAGGATCTGACTGGTTAGTTAAAAACCAAATAGCAAGAAATAGTGGGAAAACATACAATTACACATTATTATTATTTTTTAAAATGATGCAGGGAAGTCTTCAATGACAAGCTTGATCTATGCAAACATTGAAATATTGCGTTTATGTGACCATGAAAATATTCCTGATTGTCCCTTCCCCAAATAATCAAATAAGCTTTAAGCCATGGTTAATAAGGTGAATATTTCCAAAATGTAAATGTAGGAGTAGATGGGTGTTCCCCTATGATATTATGCTGAGATCTTGTTGGTTGTAAAATTAACTCGGAAAGATCGTTACTGTCATTTGGTTTCCATGTTTCAGGATTTTGGAATTAAATATAATATGGAAAACGGTGGACCTGCACCAGAGGGAATTACTGACAAGATATATGAAAACACAACAACAATTAATGAGTACTTGATTGCATCAGATCTGCCAGATGTACTGCTCATGACCTGGCAACAAATATTCTCCCTTTCTTTATTTATCTATCTTGTTTTTAATTAAGACTATAATTGTAATGTCTTTCATCAACCAAATCTTGTTTCCCATTCTCTATTTGTTTTCTCAGGTGGATATCACCACAACAGGTGTTACAAGCTTTACAGGCCCTGAAGGACCATTTGATGTTGAGGTTTTTGATTCAGCAAGTGATTATATAAAATTGATGAAGTAAGATTCTTTTACAACTTCATCTTACACTCTGCATCTATGCAAAGAAGTTTTATGCAAGTGGATTTATTTATGTCGTGTCATGATGCCAATTAACCTGTAAGGCTGGAGAACATTGAAGGAAGAAAATGTTTAAATTTAGTCAAGTTGTAAAAGTTTGTTTTAATAGATTTTCCTTCCTTTTCCATTTTGAGTATCCAGTTTGGTGTTTCATATGATGCAGTGTTCTTACAACAAGCAATCTTGATTTTAATTAGATAATCACATGTTCTATATTCTTATGTGCTTCTACTGATTCAATCCTTTCTTACCCCATGATTGAAATTTTGCAGGTCAATTTTTGATTTTGAATCTATCAGGAAACTGCTGTCATCTCCTAAATTCACATTCTGGTATATTTTATGGCTGTTGTTTTAAACTGTGATATAGAATATTCTTAGTTCTTCATCCCAAAACCTAATCATAAATTTCTTTGACGTTATTGAGTTATGATGCACTACATGGGGTTGGTGGAGCATATGCAAAGAGTATATTTGTGGATGAGCTTGGGGCACAAGAAAGCTCTTTACTGAACTGTACACCAAAGGTCTTATTCTCTTGTTGATTAATGCCAAGGATAGCTTTAAATATTCTGAATGCCAGTTGTGATTTGCCTTTGATTTGTGGATGACTTGTTGGATACAGGAAGACTTTGGAGGAGGACACCCAGACCCCAATTTGACATATGCAAAAGAGTTGGTTGCTCGTATGGGATTGGGCAAATCCGAACCACAAGATGATCCCCCAGAGTTTGGTGCTGCTTCTGATGGTGATGCAGATCGCAACATGATACTTGGTAAAAGGTAGTGTTGCCCTTAATTTGTGGTGAATTTAAATATTCTCCAACTTTTTGTGTGTAATATCTGTGTATCCCCTGTTTGTTAGGTTTTTTGTCACTCCTTCAGATTCCGTGGCCATTATCGCTGCAAATGCCGTTGAAGCTATACCATACTTTTCTGCTGGTTTAAAGGGTGTTGCCAGGTTTTTAAGTTTTAAGCCTCTCTCTCTTAATTTCATCAGTAGTGTGTGTTTGAACACAAAGAAGCACATTTACCAATGTGCATTTGTGTGTCATGCAGTAATGGCAGGCTTATACTTGCATATGCTTGGTAATTATTAACTATCTTGTAATTATCTAGCTAGTTGCTGCAAAAGGTGTGATTAGATTTGTTTCTAGTTGGACTATGAAATAGGAAGAATTTGCATTTGAGTTAAATACAAAGATTTTAATATTCATAATTGTTGGTTATATATTCCCCCAATGACCAAATTGTTGATTTGCCATTAGTTCTTGAGCTTTTTTCCTAGCAACTTGACCTTTTGTGTAACTTCATTTCTTGCCACCAGTTTTACCAATATACCAATTTTAAATTATAAATATTTTGTAGGAGCATGCCAACCTCTGCTGCCCTGGATGTTGTAGCCAAACATCTGAATTTGAAATTTTTTGAGGTATACTGCTATTCAATATTTTTAAGCATGAAAATACTTGATGGCGACTTTTAGACATGTAATTATTTAATTTAATTATTATTCAAAACCAGGTCCCCACGGGTTGGAAGTTCTTTGGTAATTTAATGGATGCTGGATTATGTTCAGTCTGTGGTGAAGAAAGTTTTGGGACTGGTATGTGTTTGCTATTGCATTAAGAGGAGCAAAGTACAACTTTCAACTTTATTAAAACCTAGTTTTTATCTTGTGATTATTCCTTGTGTTTGTGGATAGGTTCTGACCATATTCGTGAGAAAGATGGAATCTGGGCAGTTTTGGCCTGGCTATCTATACTTGCATATAAAAATAAAGATAAACTTGAAGACAAGCTTGTCACTGTTGAAGACATAGTTCGCCAGCATTGGGCTACTTATGGGCGCCATTATTATACTCGATATGACTATGAAGTATGATACAATCGCATTTTCTCCTACTTTGTTATAATTGGTTTTGAAAATCAGTTAGTGACCTCAATTTTTTTTCCTTAAAGAATGTGGATGCAGGTGCAGCAAAGGAACTGATGGCATATTTGGTCAAGCTGCAGTCCTCACTTTCAGAAGTCAATCAGTATGCTAATTTTAGTATACTAACATTATTTTAAAATTGAGTTTGCTTACAGTATATTTTCCTTGTGATGCAGTAAAAGCTTTTGCAAATCAATTTGATCATGATGTGACATTCTTTAATGTCATTGATGTTTAGAAACTGGTTTGTACTTCTTGTTATAAAGATATGCATCCGGTGAGAGTTGTCTTATACTAGCTAGTACCTGGGTATCTTACAACCCATCAACAAAAAAAACTCAAGCAACTATCCCCCAAAGAACCAAAAACTTGCCAACATCCTGGCAGACTTCTCCAGGAGTCTTTGACCTAAAGTAAAAGCATAAAATTCTATCCATTATCTAAAGAACTAAGGTATCTAGCACCACCTGAGTAATGTAACTTTCTGTGCTGCTCCTCTGATTGTTTATCATGTAAGATATGCCCCAGTCATGGAAAAGTGTGCATTGACCCACTTCCCTTGTGTCTAACTCTTGCTTCAGTTCATCTCCACTGCTGATTATAGATATGTTCCTTGTCGGAAAATAGAACTTCCTGATTATTTAGAATAATGAATCTGTTACAGTTACCTATTTAGTTTGTTGGTAGCTGATGGAGTTGGAATAATGAATCTGTTACAGTTACCTGTTTAGTTCGTTGGTATTTAACTTAGGAATAAGATTACTTGGTGAGGGTTTGAATCTGTGGCTTCATCATAAATCTAATGAATTTATTCGCTGTCTTTTTAGGATTATTAAGGGGATAAGGTCAGATGTTTCGAATGTTGTTCACGGTGATGAATTTGAGTACAATGATCCTGTGGATGGTTCCATCTCATCACATCAGGGAATCCGATATTTGTTTGAGGATGGATCACGATTGGTGAGTTTACTGCTCGAAAAATATTTGTTGCAATTAACTTGATGGAAAAAGGTTAAATTTCGGGTGGTGGTCTTTCAGAATTGAAAATGCATAGTCTTGCATGTAATTACTAATTATTCATATTCTTCCCATTGTTAGGAACATAATGTTAATGTGAGATTTTGTTTCGATGGATATATTCCATTATTTTATTCAATTTCTTTTTCCTCATTTATTTTGTTTTCTTACGTTCTACTACTCTAGATTTTCCGCCTATCTGGAACTGGATCAGAAGGTGCAACAATTCGACTATACATTGAGCAATATGAGAAGGATCCATCAAAGATTGGGAGACTTTCAAATGAAGCCCTTGCTCCTCTTGTAAGATGCTTATAATATTTAAATATTAAAGTTGTATCAAACTTGCAATCTTGACTGACTTAAACATCACTCAATTACAGGTGGAAGTTGCATTGAAACTTTCGAAGATGGAAGAATTCACTGGTCGATCCGCTCCAACAGTCATTACATGAACACATACAGGTGGAAGGTGGTTAGATCCTGAAGTTTCTCCCAGTCATTTCTTCTTTGTTCAGTTTCTTACGGATGGCCGAACACTAGTGTTGGTTGTTTGCAGCCTTTGCTATGGGCACTTGAGTGGAATTTGATCAGTTACTTTATCAAAATTTTGATGTGCTGAATAAGTTGCAACTGCCGAGTGCTAATTCTATTATATAGTCTTAATATGATGGCTCCTCTTGTATTGGCGTTTTATTAGGAGCATTCTTTCCTTCCTTTTTTTTTTGGTCCCTGCGGTGAGATTTGACTTCTCTCCTAAACTAACTTTGGAAGAAGATAGATGGCCACCACCAGCTGAACAAAGGCTAGCCGTTTCGTTGCAAATATATTTTTATTTTTAGGTTTATGGGTCATTCCAGATAAATTCTTGCTTATGTGAACACACCCCCGTTATCTAGCATTACGTGCTAGCATTGCAGAAAGCTTTTGAAGAAAAAATAATACATTACCAACATCAGTCCTTGGAGGAGGATGTGAAAAAAAGTGTTGGTATTTTTCAAGTGACCAATTTTAATATAATACTTAGTTAAGCAAAATAGCTGGATAATATTTTTAGTGAAGATTTTTTTTTTGTACTTAAACTTGATTTTTCGTGTTTAATGAAAGATATTTGCATAAACATGAATATGCGAAACAATAACACGAACATACATTGTCATCGCCAATTCGTCGTGTGTACATATATAAAGATCAGGATACAAACATAGTGCATCTTTATAAAGTAATTGAATTATAAACAGTTTAGAACTTACTTGAAATTGAATTATAAACAGTTTAGAACTTAATGAATTTTCCTTAAAGACTTGTTTAGATAATTTTTTTCTATAAGAACTCATAAGAAAAGAAAATAAGAAAGAAATACAAAATAAGCTTTTTTCCAAAAACTAAAATCAGCTTATATATAAATTTAATTATAAAAACTCTTTCATATTAGCTTTTCCAAACACTAATTTTAAGTTTTGTAAGAAAAACTTATTCATTTTTTCTTATTTTCTTTCTAAGTATTTATAAAAAAAATTATTTAATACTTTTTTGGTGGAAAAAAAATATTTAAATGAACTACTTGAAATAATCAGGCCCCAAATCCAACATATTACATATCTCAGCAATTATAATGAGTTCAACATTACCTACTTGCTTATCTATTTGATGTGGGATTAATCTCTATCTATTATACTCACATTTTCAAAACCAAGTTGTTGCGCCATCAACTCTCTTTCTCCCCCAATTGTTGTTATTCGAGTCACCACCCCCTTCCATTCTTCACTGCGCCGAGAAAGACGAACTTAATTACAACCTTTAGCTTCTCAGCATTCTTCGCCAGCTATGGGACAAATGCTTAATGGTTTAGTTTGAATTCTTACATGAACGATATCTGCAAGACAGCGTCGTATCTTATTATACTCTACCTCCAATTTTTTTTGTTTATTTTTTCAAACTTTTCTTTGGTGAAAATTTCAAATTTTGGTAGCCATTGATGAATGGAAATGGGAAATGGCCTTTTGGATATAGGCAAATGGACTTGGCCACGCCCACTATTGATTGGTTCCTGAAATGGGGTCAAACTTGTTTGTATTTATTTTAGTGAAGTTGATTGATTGATTTTCCTGAAATTGATCCAGTGCAATGGCCTCTGTTGATTGATTTTCCTGAAATTGGTCCATTGCAATTACTTTCTCCTTCAGCCAAGAAAGAAACAATAGAGTACTTATTCATTCTATCAGATTGTTCACCACAAGACAAAGTGATTAATTAGGTGGCTTATGTCCTAAAAAATAGAAAAGATTATCAATTAGTGAGGCTCCATTGATTATTATATTCATGGCTTTCTATCCTTGTAATGCTGCACACACCTTTTGCACTTTTAAAATTATCTTAGTCAGAAACAATCTTTATTTTGTAAAAACAATAAGGTTTTTTTTTTCAGAAACCGATATTAACATGATTTCGTTAATATTAATTTTTGAAAAAAAACTAATATTGTATTATCTTATTTATAATATTTTTTGCACTTCTGACACTTCAATCGTCTCCCTCACGCTTCCGGCAACCTTACTACCTTAAACCCTTTCTCACTCTCACTCTTGGTCTCACTCTCGCGGTGTTAAAACCATTATTGGTACTATCACTCTCAGTCACATTGTCACTCTCGGTCTAAGACTCACTCTTGCTCTTGATCTCACTTGGTGCTAAACCCTTTCTAGTATGTTTTCTCCTGGATTGTGTGTATCTTCCTCCTTTTGCACTGTCGAAGAAACTTTTTGATTTTCTTTAGTATGTGATTATGGTTGTATTGATTATTGAACCTAATTAGTAGTAAGTGGTGATGGCTGAACAATGTTGTAACCATCACCGACATTGTCACTGTCACTTCCACTACCAATGATGATTAGTAGTAGTAAATTTTGTCTTTGATTTTTTCTGCTTGCTAACGTGACAACCTATTTTGTTTGGTGAATGATGAAGATTTGGAAGTTAAAGAGATTGATTAATAATGATTGTTAGGATGTAAATTTTTTTACAACAATATCTGCCAATGTTTCTAAAGGACCACCCTAGGAAAAAAAATCTTGTATATACGAAGCATCCAATACAAACACATGAATTTATTAAAAAAATTTCATAATGTCAGTTCAAGAGATAGAATTCTCTTCTAGTCTTTTTGAAATATCGTTGTCCATTGTGTTCCAGTTGTACAATGAAAATGTATTGATATCATATTGTTATGCCAACTCTATCATGCTTTTGAAGTAAATGTGGAATGTAAAAAAGACTCACTACTTAAACATATATTATTACCTAATAGGTTTTAAGTTTCTACCCCTTCATTTTATTTGTACAGACATCATTGCTATAAATATTATATTAGTTGCATGAAATAAACTCCTAAATAAGCATGATGCATAGTCAGTTCATGCATAGTTGGTTTGACAAAATCTACTTAATGTCATGTTTATATTATAAATGGATTTTAGAAATAATGAATGAAGATCGACAGAAAATGGCTAGCACAACGATGAAGATTAACAAAAAATCATAAGAAAAGTTCAACACAGTTTATATTATGGATCAAGTTAGAAATTTGAAGATTATTCTCAATTTATAATGCATTTACTTATATTAGTTTGCTTGTAAAATGTATTCTTATGGTGAAATCAGTAGGTCATTTGCGTTAAGATAGAAGGAAGAACTAGAGCATACTTGACATTTGTTAGACAGTAATATCAACATGCACTCTGTTACACACGATCAAGATATGATGAATCGAACTCTACTAGCTGGATGGACAGAACTCAAATATTTCTATTACCATAAGAAGAAGGAGAAACCCAACCAATCAAAAATTAATTTTCACCCAGCCAGACTTTGTAGGAAATTAAAATTACAAGTGGTTAGTTCCCTCTTATATAGATATGAAAAAAAGAACATGTCAGTCCCGACTCGTCTTAGTTTACCCCGCTTGAACAGTGCAGAATTTGTTGGCAATCTATATATAACCAAAATCAACCACTAAGAAAGAGCTAGTTAATAAAACTTTTAAAGGAGCAGGACACTTCAAAATTTGGCAAGCACCACCATTAATTACTAATTAGAAGTTACAACTTGATGCTAGCAGCCGAACAGGATTAAAAAAAATGCAGAAGAAGACTAAGTAAGCACGAGTTGTTTTTTCAGAACAAAACTAGTCAGTTGGTCCTTCTGTAATTCTGTTTGATAATCAGCCCTATCAGTACTAATCACAATTAAGAGATGTTAACATCAACAATGGATCACAACCTGATTGCTGTTTAACCAAACCCAGGTAACATGAAATTTATATAAGTATTGAGAAATTTATTTATACAATAAATTTGTATAATTTTTTGTGCAACAGAAACAAAATATATATATATATATATATATATATATATATATATATATATATATATATATATAGTGAGAGAGAGGAAGGAAAACAAATAAAATAAGATAAACGATGTAATAGTGTGAGATGAATAAATGAAATAATATTATAGAAATAGTATATGAATAAAATAAATTATAAGTATTTTTGCTAATTAATTAGTCCTGCTAGTTGACATGATGAAAAATAATGTGCAATTAATATATCAAAGTAGTACAAGTGGAAGAACTTGAATCAAAGACTTGTGTACATTTATGGCATTTTACAACTTTATTGATAGATAGACAGGACATTCTTGACGTCAGAAAAAGAAAGAAAAAAAGATACATGTACAGGATATTCATATCTATCATCATCCGTAATTCGGTCCTTCCGTGGACAAAAAATAACAGACTGTGTAAGGGAAGAAGAAACACACTACAACATTTTGTGTAGCCTCTGTAGAAGGAAACACATACAAACTAGCCCTATTATCAAGTCTTCATGGCATTTGGAAGCAACCAAATCCTACCCACTTCACTCACCACTCACCACACAACACGACAATTAATCGATCCGTTTCTGACAATTTAGAGTATATTTTATTCATTCATAAACCTGCATCAAAGGGCACGCCACTCCCAGAAATCCACGAGCCCCCAGCCAAGAAATTTCCAACGGTGAATTTCACAGCCTCAGAACTGGAGATCAGACGAAACCCTGGCCATTTGACCCTCCCTGCAGTGCTAGCACCAGCTCCTGTATTCGCATATTCTGCGTAGTAGAGGCTGCTCAGACCAAAGTTTCCACTCCACGGAGACCAACCTGCAATACGAGCATTATATATATTTTCAGTCCTTCTACACTACCTAACAATTTCATCTATTTACAAGAGAATCACCGGTATACTCTCTCAATAGCAAGCAGAATATATATATATATACACACACACGAACTTATTTGTACTTTTCCTTTATTTATGAAAGAAAAAAATAATATAAGATAACTTGTTTATAATAAGGGCATGTTTGTTTGTTTTTTTAAGAAAACAAAATCAAATTTTCTTTACAAGAATATATTTTGAAAATTGTAACTCTGTTTGGATTTTCATAGTATTCTACTTTTAGTTTTTTATTATATGATATGTAGAATTTAATAATTATGCACTAGTTAGTATAAGTCATCTTATTAGTTAGTATGACTTTTTAAATTATTATTATAAAAATTAACATCTTATTATACATAAAACTTATCCTCTCTACTATATATATATATATATATATATATATATATATATATATTCTTTCTTCTTCTATTTTATCTTCTTTCCTGAACACTCTGGCTCCCTAAGAATTAATTTCTGAAAATTTCTTAATAAAATAATCTTAAAAACTAGAAAACAAAAACACACCTAATTAATACTGCAACCAATAAGACTATGTTCTGTATCTACACTATCTAACATACAAAAAAGAAAAGACATGGGATGTGAGCTTTATCTAACAAGTAGACCCCTCCTCTCATGATTCTTTTTCTTTCTTGTTAAACAGTGAAGCTTATTAAAAAAGAACTGGTGGACCTGCAGGGTCAATCAAGCCATCAAGGGCACTCTTCATGACCACAGTCCTTGAGTACTTTTGCCATGGGCGACCTAGGAAGGTTTTGAAAGAGCCTTGCACTGCTATCAAGTCCCCAGCTGCAGTTATACGACAGTTATGGATGATGATGCCCGTGTTCTCGTTAGGGTCGGTTCTTGCTTGTGCCGTCACCGTGTTCTGCTGATTGCTCATCGGTTTCCTCACATAGATGTTGCAGTTTTGAAGAACCGTCACGGCATCCCCGAATATGAAGTCTATGGTTCCGTATATGTCACAATCACGGTAGAATTGGCGGTTGGCGTAGACGTATAAGGTGTCTTGGTACCCCATAAAGCTGCACCGGTAGAACACTGAGTGGTCCGCACCGGATCGGAGAGCCACCGCTTGGTGCTGTTGTGGTCCCGCTGTGTTCTCAAAGGTTATGTCTCGAGCGATGAAGCCGTCACCAGAAACCGCTACAACAATCAATTCAAGTTTTAATTACTGAAAAATAGTTTATATAAACACTGATATTCAATAATAACTCATTATATAATATTAGCTTCAAAAATCATTTCAATAATTATTTATAATTAAACATATGTTAAGGATGCAAAAATAAAAAGTCTTCATCTTCACTAATTAAGTGTAACGTGAAAATATCTTAGCCACCAGTTTTGTGTGACTTGATTTTAAAATAAATAAAAATAATAATATATGCTTAATGTTCATTATTGTTGATTCCAGCTCCAGCATGTTAGTTACTTTTTTTCTGTTTAAAAAACATGAAGTTTAAAGTATTCTATCCTTTTATTTTTCTTTTAGTGGTTTCATAGGAAAATGACAAGGAGTTCTGATTATGATGATCGTCCGTAACAACAAGTTGTACAAAAATAAGTACTGCAGGTCCTGTCTCAATGGGGCCAAGTATGATATAGGTTTTCATTTTCTCAACAGTGAAACGATATTGAAATCATTTTTATATATCTTCTCATCAAGATTTCAAAAACTAATCGATGATGTGTACGTGCCATGGTTTAATTTAAGAACTTGATTGATAATAGGGATATAAAAAAATTGATCTAAGTTGTGTATACATGAGTTAACAAATTAAGAACTTACCAAAAGTAGCAGAACGAAAAGTAGTGGAACCATCTTGTGCGTTAAGATTACCAGTAACAATAGTAGCACCCATCCCATCTCCAATGATCATTAAGTTCTTGACTGTCCTCTTAATATCAATGCTATCTTTGTAGACACCAGCTTTGACGTGCACAACAACACGCCCTTTCCCACTGAGCTTAGCAGCTGCAGCCACGCCCTCTGAGATGGTCTTATAGTTCCCACTCCCATCTTGTGCCACCACAACATCAGCTTTTGGTGTTGTTTCCTGAAGAAGCCTTCTATCTGAATGTGACAACCAATAGGGGAAGCCATCTGAAAGCAACAACCTTCTCCCACCACTTTGTTTGGTCGATGAAGTTGTCAAAGTCATCATCATAGTTTTGCTAATGGACAAGGAATTGCTAAGCAGTTTGGAGAAGTTGCTTAGCATGGAGGGGAAGTAATTTAGGTGTGAGGGAAGGTTAAATTCAGTGAAACCATTTTGGCATGTTTGATGGTTGGCAATGGATGCACTTTGCCAAGTCAACCTATCATTTAGTTTGTTTGAGTTCATTGAGCGTTTGAGCTGATAAAGTGTGTCCTCATAGAGCTCCAAACAATCTTCCCATGCAGACTTGGCTCGCTTGTCCTTGAAATTATTCAAGTCCATTTTTGAGACAAGTTTATGAGCCACAATGGCTTGCTCCATGGTAACCCTAAGGGCCAGATCATGGAAGGAAGAAGATGAAGCATCTAGGGTTGATAATGTGTTGGTAGTTTCAATGTAATGCATGCACACACGGGGGTAGGGGGTTTCATTGCATGAAAATTGTTTGCCATGCACAACCAAGAGAGAATAAAGAAGACAGTATCCAATGACAAATAGTTTGTCCATTTGGAAAATGAAATGATCAAATTGTTTTCTGTTATATTATCAAGCTTGTTAGGAAAGAGATCGATCTAGGATATTATCTTAGAAATGCTTGTGAATAAAAAGTGCAAGGGAAATGTGCTATATATAGCCTTGAACCTGGCTTTGGTAGGCCATGAAGTTAGACATATATAATATGTGGATATAAGTTTTTTAATATATATATATGTGTGTGTGTGTGTGTGTGTTTGCGTGATAATACATGGTTAGCGTCAAATTAATTAAAATGGAGAGGGGGAAGAATATTCTGGCTTCTATTCGTATTTGAAATAAAAACACCAAGATTTTCTAAATTTGATTTAATTGAAGCAGTCAAGCTAATCTTAATTAGTTTATTCAACTTAGCGTGTGTTGCACTTTTTCTGCCACGTAGATACTCTTTTTCTGTCTTTTGAAAATTTCAGCCTCTTAAGATTTCAAAAAGTGGAAGTGACGGACGAATATAACAATTAGATAAAGGTCGTTCATGCATTGCTCTTTCTATTTCACAACTTCACTTTTAAAGACATCAGTCACCTAACCAAATACAGAGGTATAAAGCTTTCACTGCCCTGTTGTATCTGTCGACGATAATTCTATCCATAATTTTTAGGTATGTGTAGGATAAAAACATTTTCATCAGAGGAAGGGATTTGAAGTCAGAAATTTACTAGCAAAATTTAATGAGATGAAGGCAGGTAGTACCTATTATTGTTGTACTTATTAAGCATCTTCAATGATGTTATATAAAAAATTCAATTTATACTACCCTAATTAAGTAACTTAATTATTTTTTTTCAATAAGTATTTTTATTAATAAGTTATTTAACTCATAAATATTATATTTCTCTCTTATGTTTAATATAAAGTTAAGTAATTTATCAGTCATAATTATTTATATAAGTATTTCTCTTTAATTTTAAATAATTCAAAATAACATATGAAACATTAAAATAATATTTTTTTAGTAATTCTCACTATAGATAATTTTAGTGGTTTACTTTGAATTGATATGATAGTGATTGATTTAAAGGAATAAAAAAATGTGAACCTAAAAAAAATAAAATATTTAAATTAAAATAAATGATAGGGATATGAAATACATACCATCATGAATTTTTAAAATTTTCATCTCAAATTTATGTAAAGAGATTTAAATCAAATACTACTTACCTACATGAATAATTTCTCCAAGTCAATGTGTTATCTTGTTGTGCTTTACTTCCAATTTCTCATCTTTTTAATTTAGATAAAAATAAAAATTCTTAGCTGAAAATTTCAAATTTTGGTAGGCATTGATGAATGGAAATAACCTTTTTCTTAGCCTCAGTTGATTTGATTTGTTCCTGAACTGGGGCCAAACTTGTTTGTATTGGTTTTAGTGAAATTGATTGATTGGCCTAATATATCAACAAGGATAGATCTATCAGATACAATCTTATCTGTTTAAACAGCTCTTTTAGTTCCCTCAGATTGCTCCAGTGCAAAATTACTTTGCCGTTCACCCAAAAAATAAACACTAATATGCAGTATTCGTTTCATTGTATCGTGACTTTGAATAGTAGAAAACCTATGAGAGACTGAGACCAATTAGGTGATTATGTCCTTGGAAGTTCAGCTTATCTTTTTATGATTGGAACACCCTTCCTTTTGAATTTCTAAAAGGTTTAGTGTCATATAATTCAATAGTTAAGCTGGATTGCTTGTTAGATTCATTGCTTTCTATACTAGTAATACCGCACACGCCTTTTTGCTTTTTTCAAAGTTATCGTAGACCAACTACGCTTCTTTTCTTTTTTTTTTATACCTTTCTTATAGATATGCTCCGAATCTTTGTATTTTCTTGTGGCTCTACTAGGATTTCAACTTGAAAATCGTTTGAGAAGAAATGACTTATAACTACATTTCTCTTTTCGGACCGTATTATAATAATTTGATGGGAAATTCAGTACCCATAAGTCCTAGTATAATACAAAAGACTAGTTATATCATGTGACCATGTAAGACAAACAACATTCATTAGTGATGCTGCTATGCTTCCCAACATGGTTTTCTTACATTAAGTAAATGTAAACAAACATATGCAATTTCTTGTTTTTATATGCGCGCATATCTTTTCACCAGTTATGATTCATGAATGATTGACCTTGGATAGGCAAAACCAAGAGCTGACTCATCACAAGTTTGAAGCAAAGCTATACTGTTACAATTCGAATGTGAACCATAACCATTTCACGAATGCTAGTTGATTATAAGTTGTGGAGTCACTAAATTACTGCAGTGATCCATTTTACCAAAGTTCATTTTGATGTCTGCAACATTTTAATTATCCTTGCGTTGACTGGTTTATTAAAACGGTTTAGTTTATCCGAATAGTAAGAGTTATATGTTTAAGATACATAACCAGAGAGTGTTCCTTTTAAGTGTTGAATTTAGAAGAAGGTCACAAACTCACAATAAACTTTGATACTGATTTGTTAATTATTATGTAAAGTTTCAACTTGCATATAGTAGGAAAAAGTTATTAGAAACTGTATTGGGAATCAAAATACATATTAAAACTTAAACAAAAACCAACCTAATTAAATTACAACAAGGAAGTAAACTAGACTTGAAAACTTAACAATCATGTTTATAAATCAGGACAAGTCCCCGGCCACCCACATACACAAACCTTTTTGAACTGAACTACTAAACAGGACTAGTTCCCCCACCCCACTCAGACACACACCATTTTGACCTGAACTACTAAACCATAACAAAGCAAGATAGACATAAGTCAAGAATGCAACACTAAACTTAGGACATGGAAAACACATAGGGGCCTGTACCTTCTAGAAATATATTTGTTTGCTCGAGTTAGAACATTAAGAAACTTATGTTTATCTTATTATTTAAATACTTTATTCATAAAAAAATTGTACTATTAGTTTCTTAAAAAATATTAAATAAAAAAAATTAAGAATCAAAATATCCCAAACATGTACTTTATTAATAATTATATGTAATAAAAACTTACAACTTTTAATATACAAAAATAGTTAGAATAAATTACAATTTTAATCTCCCCTTTAATTCTTGATTTTGCAATTTTATTTCTTAATCCTATTTTTTCATTTTTATTAATCTTCACATTTTTTTATTTTTTAATTTTGCATACATTTATTTCTTCTGTTTTGATCTAATTGAATCTTAAAATTAACATATTACCTTAAGGTTTTATTAAGAAATAATTTAATTAATTAAAATATAAGAACTAATAAAATAAAAAATATGTAATATTGACTATTAGATCAAAGTTGTGGAATTTTTAAAATATAAAGACTAACATCGTAAAAAAAAAAAGAAAATTAAAATTACATATTGAGAATTAATATTGAGAATTAATAGAAGACAAAAATTATAAATTAGTCAAATAGTTATAAGGTTAATGATTTAATTATAAATTTAAATTCTATACATTATTAGTGTAAAAAAATTATAATATTAACCAATAAAATATTATTATAAGAATAACTTTTAAAATAATTATTATAAAATTCAACAAAATTATTTTACATTTCAATTTATCATTGGATGGCTGTGTATAATCTAATATACATGTACATATATTATTTTTCTCTTAAATTATTTGATGGACTTTACCAAGATTTGATGTAGGTACAATCCAATAATACTGTTATGACCATACAATTTTGCTTATTGTTCTCTTTAATTATTTTTAAAAATAACGTTTACTATATCCCTGCCGACTAGCCAAGATAAATTGCAAGATGTAAATATGTTTTTTTAATTAAAGATCAAATATATTTATATGATGAAAAGCTTGTAAAATGTTCCTAATATTTTTTATTATTGACGCTTTAATGACACATAATTTATAATATTTCATACGATGACATTTCATTTAATTATTTTGTTGATCATAATTTTTCATTTATCAAAATCCTTTGTAGATAGTTATTTTTAAGACATCAATAATCGATTCTAACTCTAACACCATTTGATTACTCTCATGATTAATGATTATTCCTGCAAATTAACACAAATTTTTTTAATATATTTTGT
The DNA here is from genome assembly GCF_004193775.1 of Glycine soja. Lineage (NCBI taxonomy): Eukaryota > Viridiplantae > Streptophyta > Magnoliopsida > Fabales > Fabaceae > Glycine > Glycine soja. The sequence goes on along the minus strand of NC_041006.1, from coordinate 43,257,996 downwards.
CTTCACTACTCAGGTTTTTTTTACAATTCTTTAAATGATTACTCACCTCTCACCTTATGATTGTTCAAGTCCAGTACATTTAACAGTAAAATTCTAAAATAATAAGCTATCAAACAAATAAATATATGTTGTTAGTATAAATAATATCAATTAAATTTTTTAAATGATCATCAATTATATATATAATAACATATATACTTGTATAATCTCTAAAGTCTTTCTTATTCTCATATGGATCGTTGGAAACGTTACAATAGTCATCTCAAGCAGGCAGGAAAAAACTAGGATTTAACTCCTCATTCGTACCAACAAACACCTTCGTCTTCACATCTTGTGTATATATATTTTTTTGGGCTAACATGTGTGTATATATACACATCACTATACATCTATTTATCATAATTGTGACACATGGTTCCTTTATTCGCGGTACTTGTTTCAAAAATAGATAGTACCTTTTCTCCCGACTCGTATTCAATATCAAAATGTGTTTTCATTTTACCTACCAATTTTTGTATCTATTAATTTCTCGATTAAATTATTTTTTAATTCTTTAATTTATTTTTTAGATTCAATTTGATTTTTTAATTTTTAAATTTATTCAATTTAATCCTTCATTTTAAATCGTAAGAAATAATACTTTATGACAATTCAAAATTGTCATTAAGTAGTTTTAAATTGTCACAAATTATGTTTTTTCAAAAAAAATAATTAGAAGATTAAATTGAAAAAAAAATTAGAGGACGAAACAGAAACAATTTTAAAAATTAAAGAACTAAATTAAAAAAAAATAAACGATTAAATTGAATCTAAATAATAAATCAGAGAAATAAAAATAATTTAACCTAATTTCTACCTGGATTTGCTATTGCTTTTTCAAAGCAATTTTCCAAAGATTTGTAGTAAAGGGTTCATGCGCGTTTATAATAAATTGGTAAAGTCAAATATGCTTTTAGGCGATCAATTAAGTGAGCTTCCCGCCTGTCAATTTATATATAGTGTTAACATTAGTGGGAGGATTATATTATTAAGTGGACGGTAAGACTAATGATATATGTTGTTTTTCAAACCTATGATCGGTTGGTAGAGACAATTTGGCCCTACCAGGCAACTTTGATGCACTCATGATTGTTACAAAGAGTAATTTAATTTAGAGCTTGGTTTTGATTGACAAATGAAATGAAGGACTTTATTTTTCCTTCTATGAATGTTCAACAAAGCCTTTGATGTGCTCATTAGGCCAGTAGGTGAATGTTATGTAGAATGTTTATGGGTAATTTGGTTTGTATCATTTCTTCAGCGTAGTAATAAGCCTCTTGTAAAGTTTAGTCCTATTATTCTATGTATGAGGAATTTTAGTAACACTCTAATATTTTTCTTTCTAACACTTTATATACAATCCTAACACTTTATATACAATTAGCTCATTAAAATAAAATCACCACTTACAAACACTGAAACAATCAATAAAGAATAACTTATTGTTTGAATATAAATATGAGGTGAAGTCTTACATTTGATAAGAATATGAATATTGAATATCATAAAAATAAAAACAAGACTCGTAAACCTAAGGCTTAAAGTAATAAATTAAGATGTGATATTAAATTCAGTTATACGATTATTCATGATCCATTGATTAAATATTTCTCTCACTCAAACTCCATAACAATTGGTCAAAATTTGGCCATAATAGATCCATGCATGTAAGAATTTTTTGTATTAAAAGTCTTTCTAATGAATAAATCCATACACAGAAACACTCATGGTCCATTGTTAAAATATCCCCGAGGTTTAACCCTGATACGCAGAACACTTATCAACCAAAAAATTACTACATCACTGCCTTTAATCTTTATTAGAGATACATGCACAAGCTTTTCCTGAGATGCATGGCTTTTATTTCGTGGATAGGCCTAGGCCCTTTGTAGGATTCAGCCCACTTCAATAAAAGCGTAATCAAATAATTCCAAAGTTTCATTATTGCATGTACCGAGGAGAAGAAATTTTTACTTTTAACCTTCTCCAAAAACGTATGTACATCCTTGAAGATAGGTCATGAAATAGTAAAAAAAAAAAAAAAAAAACTTTGACTGGAGTGGTGTCTTTTATCTATAAGAACTCATAACAACTCGCACCAACCGAGCTAAACTTGATGTTTGGAGTGGTTTGTTCTAACGTGAGAGTCATCGTAATTTTTTTATTCGAGACACATTAATCGAGTTAGAACAGCGAAATTTATTATGCTGCACCACATACATATAGATGTCTTTCCCTTTTAAGATCAGGACTCAAAAGAAAATCTAGAAATAACATGTCACGCGACCAACACTAATTATTTAAACTACGTGATCATTTTTCCATTAATATTTATAAAAAATAAAAATATAAATAAATAAATCTTTTTATAAGTGAAAATTATTTTACATATTTTAACTTTTAATGAAAAATAATCAAAGAACTTTTATAAAAATTTAAATAAATTTTAGTCAATTATAGAATATTTGAGGATGAGTTATTGAAAAATGTGTTACTAGCAACATGCAAATTTAGTTTACATTCTTTTATATCTTTCTCATAAATATTTACAAAAAAATTATTAATACAAAACCTAAAAAAAAAAAAGTATAACGCATATTGCAGAAAGAAGAAATGAAAAATTGGAGTAGCTATCACGTTGGCTGAAACTGTCCCGAAAAGGTAATTTGATATTTTTTTACAATTAATTTGTAAAATGATATCAAAAGTATTAATTAAAAAATCAACATTTACGTGTAGTTTTTTCTCTTAAGATAGGTGTTTCAAATTTAATTTGTTTTTATTTTTCCTCCAGTCATAGTCCCTCGGTTTGGTTCAACATCATATTAATTGGAATTTTAATCATCCAAGTAGTTTATTAAAGATAAAGCGACCAAAAGACAGCTGTTAGAAATGATAGGTGGGCCAAGGCTTTCGATCAAGTGCTAAACATCCTATCAGCCGCCTTCATTTTCTTTAGCTTTTCCATAATTATCATATTAATTATTATTGATATGATAATTATGGGAAATGGCCCTGTACAAAGATGCTAGTTACAACTTGATGCTGGCGCAAAACATTTTAGAAGATGACTAGACTTAGCATGAGTTGTATTTTCAGAGGACCAAAACTAATTATAATTAGTCGGTCCTTCTGTAATTCTGTTTGCTAGTCAGCACTATCGCAAACCACAATTAAGGTGTTAACATCAACAAAGGACAACAACCTAATTGTGATTAGCCAAACCATGTGAGCTAGTTTCCTCAAGGAAACATTAATCAATGATCGTGTTAACTCTCAACTAGAAAACGACATGCTATACTATTTTTACGTATCATTTAATCTTTCATGCAACTAAATTAACATATGACTTTTCATAAATAAGAAAATGAACAACAAATTAAAGTCCATTAAGATCATACGGAATTAATAATCTATGACGAGGCCAAGCTTCTTGCAGGATTCGTTTTAGAGATGTTAGCGATTTATTATATTTACATATAACAAAGAACCTGATCATAAAATTCTACCAGTTCTGTGGAAATTTACTCTCTTAATGTTTTTTATAAGTGGCTTTCACTTTAATTTGTTTTTCAACATTTTTTACACTAAAGAAGTATTTTGTATATAAAAAATGAAGTTATCCATGGATTTTAAGTTGAAAATAAATTCTTATAGTTGGTGTGAAAATTTTAAAAGTATTCTCAAGAACTTGACGTTCTCATAAAAAAAAATAACCATGTTTAATTTGGTAAACAAAATATTTTCATAGGAACAAAAATCTAAGATTGTCGTAAGGGTAAGAAAATTTTGTGCATATCTATCCAGCATTTTCAAGAATATTTTAAGTATGCCAAATATAATACTATATCTTTAACACCTAAAATCTTGATTTTCCAGAAAACATGATTCTTAGAAATCATAATTTCTTCGGTCAAAAAAATGAAATTATAATTTCTAAATAAACACTGTGCTAAATACTTTGGTTAATTTAGAGGAGTGAGAACCACCATATGAGTAGACAGAGAAAATAAGAGAAGACAAGCCTATTTGTGAACATATTTAATTAGATGAGAATTTTCTAAATACACAACTGCCCAGGATAACGAAACATTAATTACACCCGTTTCTCCATCTATTAGTTATTACAATTTCAGCCTAAAAAATCTTCTACGTACCAAACCTCAACTTAATTACTTCATGAGAATATAAATTCAATTTGCTACAACATATTTGTATTTCTGCATGTTAATTTATAGTTTTCTTTTGGTGAATATATTTCCTTTTATAGTTAATTTTTTTTCTCTTTTGAAGTTATTATCATATAATTAAGTATATAGGATTTAACATTAGCACCAATCGGAAAGGATAAATGACAGTGTTTTTATGATTTTCTCCAAGTGGTTTTAGAGTTTTTTGAGTTTCAATGATGTTATATATTGTGGGTCCTATATACATGAATTGTAATTATCAATGATGTTATTTTGCGCACAACATGACTTTTTAGTGTACGTTTAGAAAGACTTTTTAATCCATTCAATCAACTGAGAGATTGAAAAAGTACGAGTGAAGAGAGATAGAAGTTATTTTATGGCTGAGAAAAAATAATTTTGAATGTTTCAGTTGCACACTTTTTAAATATATCACCGAAGTTTTGATACAATGAATTTGTATAATTTTTTGTAAAGCAATAAAAGATGTAAAGAAAATAATATGAGGGATGAATGATGATAATTGCAAGATATAAAAAAGTAAAATAATGAGTAAAATATTATATGAATAATATAAAATTATAATCGAGTAATGAATCCAGGTAGTTGACGCGCAATATAACAAATTAATTAATACAAGATGGAATAACTTGAATCAAAGACTTTTATACACTTTGGTGCCATTTTACAACAATTAATTGTTTTTTTTTTGTACAAACAATTATTTATAGCTATACATACAGGATATTCTTCATGTCACAATGAAAAAGTACAGGATATGTAATCAATTAATATTGGTATAATCCTATCTACTATCTATAATCGAATCATCGATCGGATCCAGCTATAGCTCCTTCGTTCCGTCGACAAAAGGAATGCAGACAGTGGACAAGGGAAGACGAAAGTACAGCAATTTGTGTACCCTCGAAAGCACCCAACACAAACTACATGACAATTTCATTTTCCTATATTTTATCAACAACTTGTTATCCATTTTTTGGAAATCAATTCCGCCCCACAACACAACACATCCGTTTTGTTTCATAAACCTGCATCAAAGGGTACGCCACTCCCAGGAATCCACGAGCCCCCAGCCAAGAAACTTCCAACGGTGAATTTCACAGCCTCAGTACTGGAGATCACGCGAAACCCTTCCCATTTCACCCTCCCTCCTGTGCCTGCACCTGCTCCTGTATTCCCATATTCAGCGTAATAGAGGGTGCTTAGAGCAAAGTTTCCACTCCACGGAAACCAACCTGCAGTACAAACATACATTCATACATTTTTACTCCTTCAACAACCGGAAGTACGTAGTAACAATTCCTTACACTATTACTATTATCCTATTATATTCTCTCTTAATAATATTTCTTTTTTCTGACAAAAATATTAAAGTTTTACCCACTTCTTCCATTAACGTTATGATATACTACTACTATGGTTTTTCTCTCTCTCTATTTTAATTTTAAAATTTGGGAATAAAAGCGAGTAAAAACTGTTAAGTCAAAAAGTCAAAAAACCATGTACTTAAAGTACTCATTGTAAAAATTATTAATAAGTACTACACCCCTAACACACTTGATCACTTTTCTTTCAGCATCACCCAGAAAAAGAGAAAAACATACATAAAGCCGCCTAATTAAGTGAAATAAATAAATCTCACTTTATTACTCATGCTTTTCACCCTTTTCCTTTTCCTAACACGGTACAGTGGCCAAAAAGGATTAAGTATATAAGACATGGGATGTGTGGTTGTGGACCATATCTAATAAGTAGGCCATTATCTCATGTCTCTTTCTTTTGGAAAATATCAAACTTACACCCGATTATTAAGTACGTTGTGATGAAAAGAAAATATAGGAAGTAATAAGTGATTTAGTGAAAAAGAACAGAAATTAATAAGATGAAAGAGAAAAAAGGTATAATATGTTTAACAAGCCTTTTGTTTTTCATTAAATAGTGCAGCTAGCTTATTAAAGAATAATAGATAGATAGCTATATATGTTATTAGAGTATGAAAGAATTTGGTGGACCTGCGGGGCTAATCAAGCTATCAAGGGCACTCTTCATGAAAACAGTCCTTGAGTACTTTTGCCATGGGCGACCTAGAAAGGTTCTGAAAGAGCCCTGCACTGCTTTCAAATCCCCAGCTGCAGTTATACGACAGTTATGGATGATTATCCCTGTGTTCTCGTTAGGGTCGGTTCTTCCTTGTGCCGTCACCGTGTTCAGCTGGTTGCTCATCGGTTTCCTCACATAGATGTTGCAGTTTTGAAGCACCGTCACTGCGTCACCGAAAATGAAGTCTATGGTTCCGTATATGTCACAGTCACGGTAGAATTGACGGTTGGCGTAAACGTATAAGGTGTCTTGGTAACCCTTAAAGCTGCACCGGTAGAACACCGACTGGTCGGCGCCGGAACGGACAGCCACCGCTTGGTGCTTTTGCGGTCCCGCTGTGTTCTCGAAGGTTATGTCCCGAGCGATGAACCCGTCACCATCAACCGCTGCAACAGTAATCGACGGTTTTTAACTTTCAAGACAATTGTTGAGTTGGTAGAAAAATATTATATATAGATGCAAAGGTAAAACTCTTTTATTTGTCTATATCTATCATGGAAGAGATATTTTCACCGAGTGTAAAGTGAAAAGTGAAAATATCTCGGCCACCACTTTTGTTGACGTACTTTTGAAATAAAGAAATAATATATGCTTTGGGTTTATTATATTGTTGATTCCAACGTGTTAGTTACTTTTTACTGTTTGAAAATATGAAAAGGATAGGTTATTTTATTCATCATAGGAAAATGACAAGAAGTTCTCATTATGATCGTCCGTACGTAACACTAACTTGTACAGAAATCAGTACTAGTGCATGTCCCTGTCTCAATGGGGCCAAGTGATATACATAGGGTTTAATTTTAAGAAGAGTGATTTTTTTAATATCTTTTGATCAAAATAGAAAAAACTAAACGATGGTTAGTAGATATTTCTAATATTAAAAGTCATTGACATTTAATTTTAGAATAAGGATGGAACATTTTGATTTAGGATTTGTTTATATGTAGAAATTGTGGCTAGCTAGACATGCATGAGAGTTAGTTAACAACGAACTTACCAAAAGTAGCAGAACGAAAAGTAGTGGAACCATCTTGTGCGTTAAGATTACCAGTAACAATAGTAGCACCCATTCCATCACCAACGATCATTAAGTTCTTCACTGTCCTCTTGATATCAATATTCTCTTTGTATACGCCAGCTTTGACATGCACAACAACACGCCCTTTCCCACTGAGACCAGAAGCTGCATTCACACCTTCTGAGATAGTCTTATAGTTCCCACTCCCATCCTGTGCCACGACAACATCAGCTTTTGATGCTGTTTCCTGAAGAAGCCTTCTATCTGAACGTGACAGCCAATAGGGGAAGCCATCTGAAAGCAACCTTCGCCCACCACTTTGTTTGGTCGATGGTGATGATGAGAATGATGTCAATGTCATAGCCTTGCTAATGGACAAGGAATTGCTAAGCAATTCAGAGAAGTTGCTTAGCATGGAGGGAAAGTAATTCAGGTGAGAAGGAAGGTTGAAATCAGTGAAACCATTTTGGCATGTTTGATGGTTGGCAATGGATGCACTTTGCCAAGTCAACCTATCGTTTAGATTGTTTGAGTTCATTGAGCGTTTGAGCTGATAAAGTGTGTTTTCATAGAGCTCCAAACAATCTTCCCATGCAGACTTGGCTCGCTTGTCCTTGAAATTATTCAAGTCCATGTTTGAGACGAGTTTATAAGCCTCCGTGGCTTGCTCCATGGTGACCTTAAGGGCCATATCATGGAAGGAATAAGAAGGGGAAGCATCTAGGGCTGATAATGTGTTGGTAGTTTCAATGTAATGCTTGCACACACGAGGGTAAGGGGTTTCATTGCATGACAATTGTTTGCCATGCACAAGCAAGAGAGAATAAAGAAGGCAGTATCCAACGAAACAGTAGTTGAAAAAGAGCTTGTCCATATGGAAATGATCGAAATGTTTTTTCTATTATATTGGTAAGCTTGCTAGGAAAGAAAGGATTTTCTTAGAAATGCTTGTGAATGAAAAGTGCAAGGGCAAAGGTGCTATATATAGCCTCGAACTTGGCATTGGTAGGCCATGCATTTAAACATATATGTGGGTATAAAAGCGCAAGAGGAACCCACATTAGGGTTTTACATTTCCAAATAAGTGCTTGCGTGGACATATTATATATTTGAGAGGGCATGCATGATTTTTACGTGATAATACATTGTTAGCATTAGTGCGTTACAAATTAAATTAGGGGAAAGAATCTTCAGGGATTTATTCGTTTTGAAATAATAACTTCATGGCTTTCTAGGTTTGACTTAGTTGAAGCGGCCTAGCTAAGCCACTAGTTTATTCAACTTGACGTGTGTTGCAATTTTTCTGCCACGTAAATTCTCTTTTTCTTTTGAAAAGTTCTGCCACGTATGATTTCATAAAGTGGAAGTGACAGACGCAATATAACAATTAGATAATGGTCCATGCATTATGTTGCTCTTTCTATTTCAAAATATCACTTTTAAAGACATTAGTCACCTAACTACAATAGAAAGCGCCATTAAGCTTTCACTGCCCTATTGGCTCCCACTCGTTTTGATTGTATAATATCATCCACGTATTCTCTTTTACAAATTGATGAAACTTCTTTCAAATTATGTTATGAGAATCTTGCTATAATTATGACTTTTTGAATCAAGCTTTATGAGTACCCAAAACCCAGGGTATTACTATTTCCACTGAATTTGATATAGTTCTTTAAAGTTAATCTTCAGTCACGTCTCTTTGAAATGTAGGCACACGTTAACATGTAATATATAATTTATTCGTAGATCTTTACTCAACAATTTAAGTTTTTGAATCGAAATAGATTTTTAATAACATGATATTAGAGTCTCTATAATCAATTAGTTTAAAACAATTCAATCCATCCCAGTCTTATTTTGTCTGATAAAAGTTACAGTATGCAGAAAGTAAACGTGTGAATTACGCACAATACAAACCCAAAGATTGCAGATGGTTGATTGGTTACAGACAAATATGATGTAATCTTTTGAGTCAATCTGGGACTATTTTTGGTAATGTTTTGATTGGGTATTTCTTATGCCAATGTTTATAATATATAAGTTTTTAGCTGACAAAAGAAAAAAAAACAATACAAACCCAAACGCTTTTACCTTAGATAACAGCATGTTATATGTAATAAGTATTATTTGAAATAATATCTATAAAGCTTATAATTTTAAAGCACTTAAGCTGAAAATTAAAGTTATTTGGTTAAATTTATAAATTAAGTTATCAGTCTTCCTTACCTTATTCTCAATTTATTTATTTTAATAAAATTTACAGTAAAACTTATTCAAATAAGTTTGTTTCAATATCTCTTAATAAATCACAACAATTCCTATCAATGTTTTAGTATCTATCTGTTTTTGGGTTATTATTGTCATAGATCTACTTTATCTTCCATCTCACCTTCACTTTATTTTTTTATTTTTTTTATTTTTCATTATATCATTTATTACATTTATCACTTTTTTCTCTCTTTTTTATTACTCTTTTTTTTTATATATATTTCTCTTTTTTCTCTTTTTTTTTTACTCATATTATTGTTTTGTAGAATTTATCGTGCAACTTTTGCGAAAGGAGAACATTTTTTTTCTTTAAAACAATGAATGATTTGTCAACCAATCAGACTTTTGGAATGTAATCTTAATTTATTCAGACGTACTTTAAATCAGTTATGTGTCTTCAGACTTTGCACAAAGTAGAAGGGGACCAGGGCTTGATGGAATATGTTTAATTAAAATTATGTAATTAAAATCATGTTTCTTCACCTCCGTTTAATAACTTGAGCTTTTGTCACATCATCAGTGTTGTATCCAACAATATTAAGTGATCTATTATCAGTGTTAATATTATTATATATTCTAATTAGCAAATAAAATTAAGGGAAAAAACGTCATGAAGTCTTGGACAAAGATGCGTTTCCACTCCTAGTTAATAGATTTACATACCGATCGATGGAGAAAAGGGAAATACAATTTGAGAAGAAAAATAATAATAAATATCATAAAGCAGAAAATATATTAATAAATTTATATAATTTTTTGTACAATAAAGAGAAATTAATAAAATGATTTGTGTGATAGAAAAATAAATAAATGACATTATTTTAGTAAATATTATAAAAAAAATATTAATATGAATAATATAACCCAATAAAAATTAAAATACATATACAAAGTGATTGTAAAAAGTAAAGGAAAATATTTGATAAGTACTTCATATGTTATGTTACACCTGGTGAAAAAGAAAAATATAAACATAATAAAAATATTTATGAAATCATAGAAAATAAAAGAAAAATAAGAGATGTTAATAAGATATTTAAAATGAAAAAATATTCATGTATCATTATTAAAAAAGTAAAACACAAAATAATTATGAGGATTAAAGTGTGAAAAGTTAGGTAATTAATTACCCAATCCATAGATCTAGAAAGCTAGTATAGGGTGGTAGCGAGATCGTGAACTCATTAATTATCTGCAGAAGATGTAGCATCCTTTCGTAACACAACCATGTAGGTAGTTTTCCTAACACACGAAATTACTCGTGAAGCTTTGGAGTTTGATTGTGATAGTGTATTCATCTAAACCAGAACCAGTAGTAGTAATTAATTAGGTGACCGTCACACACAGTGCTCTCTCTCCCCCTTACCCCAACAAGCAAATGTTACAAGAGATATGGTTGTTGCTCAGTTGTCTACATTTTCATGTATACGTACTGTAACCATTCTGTGACACCACGTGGCCCCCAAGTGCTCCTTCTTATCTACCTTTTGTTTAAGAAAATAAAAAAAGTATAGAGAATATGCGTTGCACACGTGTCAAGCCACTGGCCTCAATTTCTTTATATTCATAATTTCATATATCCTTATACATATGCGGATAATTTCTGTTTTGCTTCTGCGTCGTTTTCATTAATTGATAATTAGTTCATAATAATGAAAATCATAATATAGTCCTTGTCATAATCTCTTTCATTAGGACAAAGACTACTCCAACCACCAAGGCATGCAAAGGCATAATGAAAAGTTGTGAACCATTATAGCAGACTTGCCCGTCAACTAATTTAGGAGTAACCTTGGCCACAAGCTTTATTTGTACAATTTATTTAAATCAACTTTCATTATCTATTTTTAAAATTGGGTAAAATATATTTTTCATTTCCAAATATTTGGTTTTATACTCTCTTTTTTATTCCGTAGTTTTTTTTTTGTCACTATTATTCTAAAATATGCCATATTTAATCTAATTAAGTTAATAACTCTATTAATTTATTATTAACGTAACTAGCAAAATTAGATGTTAGTACTATATAATGAATATTTGAGGTAATATGCCACTTCCATATCAATCACATGACATGCATGTAATTGATATGTGACAATTATTACATGCGTCATTTTAAGAATATTTTGTATTCATGAAAAATTTTCAAGTTTAATTTTGATTTTTATAAAATTTAAAGTTTTGATTTTATTTCTCTTAAATTCAAAGCTTGATTTTAATCCTCAAAAAAAATTATTCTTCAATTAATTTTTATCTTAATTTAATCATTTTAAAGTCTCTAACATCTTCTTCATTCACTTTCACATTCATCTCGCAAACATATATAATTAGATAGTATTGTTTAAACTATAATTGTTAAACCGTGGTTCAACCATAGTTAAATTATTAAATCTTAAATCATTGCTTTCACTGATTCAATAAATAATCTAATTTTAAAAACCTCATCTCAATTATTATTAGAAATTACAGGAAAAGGTAAAAGTAGAATAGCGTAGGCTTCTCTAAACAAAAAAATGACGACTCAAATCCAAATCGAGTATTAAAACATCCAATATATATTCCCTTACATCCTTCGGTAACTAACCAACTTGCGACGCTTGATTTCAAATTTGTTTAGTGGTAGAGTTATGTAGAAGTTGTTGAGTTAAAGTGTCTAAACTTTGTAGAAGTTGTTGAATTTTATGTAGACTAAAAGCAAATTTTTAATTTTATAGACTAAAATCACTTTGAATTTTATGGGGATTAAAATGTAACTCGTATGCACTAAATTAACAGAGTTAATGATTTTTACTACAATAATCATTTAAGACAATCTATGTGAAGTTACCTTTTATCTTCTATATAGTATTCTTAAGCTATGTTATTAAATGGATTCTACTCTGATGTAATGGGGAATCTAATTAAAAATTCTGGTGGCTATCAGATTTCATACCATATGGGTATAACATCTTCCAAACAATTGCAGGAATATTGAAAACTTTACATTTCATCTATTTATTAGGATTTATGCAGATGTTCTTCTGCATCGGGTAAGGTTTCAATTTATCTTTCTTCTATATATTAGCGTACCTAACATAGTTTGGAAATAATTTCAGAGTAATTTGATAGTAAAAAAAATTATAAGATTAATTTGATAATAAAAAAAGAAAAAAGGAGAAAAAAATCATAATTTTGATTCCATCCGCTACGGTAAAAAGAAATAAAATAATAACTTCATCCCATCTAAAATTCCTAAGGAACATCAGAGCAAACCTTCCACATACATGAACAGTTCTCCTTGCACTAGCCGACACGGTATGCACTTTTATAAATTGGAAAAAAGAATTTCTTAATACTATATATTATCAACCATTCATTTTTATATGTCACGTTATTTAATGGATTTATTCTAATGAAACCCGTCAAATCAAATAATTGCCGCTATCCTGGAGTAAGCAAAGTTTATACTAAACAACAATCTTTTAAATTATTTATCAAGAAAAGTAGCAACACAAGGTTCAAATGAATTGAAGAAGGAAAGCGCGATTATGACTTGCTAACAAAACCTCTGCATTTGACCTTATTTTCTAGGTTATCGTATTTTTATAATGCGTTACGCATAACCCTTCATTTGTTGATGTCTGCCCTCTCTGTTTCTATAATTTTGGCATAGCTCGTGTAGTATTTTTTTTATGAACTTAATAATGATTCAATCTCTACTTTACAAGGGAATAGGGAACTTTATAGGCCATACAGATCGAGGCTTCAATATTCCTAAAGCAGACTATATTGCACAGCAGTTTTATGGTGTGTATTTGTTGGACTTAATCAAATGATGATCCAAAATGAAAAACCATCATGCTGGTGGCGCAGCAAAATTCCAAATTCATTAGAGCTTAATAATTACTTCTAGTGGAGAGGAGGGACACATTGAAAATTGTGGCCATTCTATGTAGACCTAATTTATATATGTTGACATAAAAAATTTCATCCTTTTTTTGGTATCTACCTCTAAGGATTAAAGTTATTCCCTTTTCCTTCAGATCTGAAGGAGCTTTAGACTTTTTACCCTTTATTTGTTTGAGGGTAAATAAAGAAGAGGTAAGAAAGCAATATTTGAGATGAGAATAAGATGGAATGAAGTTTTATAATAGGTCTAATTTAAGAGGGGAATAAAAGAGAAAGAAATCGCCCCCCAAAAGTTTCATGAAATTGAGGGGAAATGTGTTGTATTGGATTTTTTATTTTACTTTTTAAAAAATAAAATTTTATAATATAAAAGTAATAAATAAATTTATATTAAGAATAAATAATTTAATAAAAATAAACCTTTTTAGTTAAATTTATTTTTCTAGTTAATAAAAAAAAGTTTTTTATACAATTTATTTATTTTATTTCATCTACTTTTCCACTCATCTAAATAAATGAAGAATTTTCTTTTTTATTTCTATTTATTCAAACAAATGTATTTTAATTTTATTTCTTTCCTTTATATTTTTTTAGAGACTGTCAGACATAATCCATGAAAATCCACTCACCAATAGAATCCGATGACTATTTAAATAAGCAAAATAGCACATATTATAAGCAATGCTACATTTGTTTGAGGGGGCATGCTCAAGAAGAAAAATACTAATACTTATGTTATGTATGTAAGAAGACATAGAAATGAGTTTGTGTCTTTGTGAGGGGCCAAGGAAGCGCCTTCTTATTTGAATAGAATTATAATAAATATTAATATATCAAAAATAAATTTTTGGTCTATTTATAATTTATTAAAAAAATTAATCAAACCATGACTTTTTCATGAAAGATCGTCTAACTCACCTCTCATTATAGATAGATATCCAACTCAAATTTAAAATATAATATATTTTATTTTTCAAAAAAATATTTTTACAAAATAAAATTTAATATTTATGTATTTGATATTGTTGCAAGTTGCATCCAAATACCATTGACTTCGAGAGTCATTCCTTAAAGACCAATGATAAATGATATTTCAATCTAACTAATTCATTAAATATGATTATTACAATTGGATAAATTAGTTAGATTTATGATTAGATAATCAGTAGATAAACAGATTGAATGACCACCCTACCCCCAGAATGAAAATCGTGTTACAAATAAAATAAAATATAAAAAGTGTTGCAACTGATGATAAAATGAAAATTCGAGCCCAGCAAATAACAAAATGTGGGTCAGGGCTTGGCATGCATTTGGTTCCGCATCGATTACCAACATTTTATACTAGTATTTAATTTCTGCTTCAAAAAAAAAATAGTATTAAATTTCACGTCAAAAATGCGTAAGCCTCTTTCTATTGCTTCAAAGGATGTGCGTCATCGTCTTGTGGTATGAGACGAGAAACGTGTCTCTTAAGTTATTATCCATATTCCATAGACTTAAGTTTGTTTGTTTTTGTTATTTTTAAAAACAAATAGTTTTTAATTTTGAAACTTTTATACATATTTGGATATGGATAAACATTGGAACAATATTTTCAAATGTGACTCTAGTGGAAGCAATTAGCTTTTGTGTTGGGTAAAAAAAATTAATTATATTATAAATTGATTTTAAGATAAAAATTAAATTTCCAAATATAAATTACTTAATTTCAGGTAAGCTCTTTTCTCTGTCAAATCTTATTATCACACGTAAGAATTCATTGTGAGGTTGACTTTGATCTTTCTTTTAAAAATTGGAGTGCTAAACTATACTAGCTGCAAGTTTACAACTTCTAGCTGTAACTTAATCCGTAAAATTTGAAATAAAAGTAGTGCTTAACATGCAAATAAAATGAAATAGAACAGTATGTTATGCTTCAGATTTGCTTGATTCCACCGTTTTATCAGAGCCAAAATATATCACATTATCAATCGTGTGTCTCAATTTGTTATATTTTTAAAATGTATTCAATATAAATAAAACTCGTATATCAATGTACCAAAATTTATAAAAAAAATGTTATACAATATATTTTTATCTGGAAGAAATATGAAAAGTAGTCTCTACATAAAAAAAATTATATTTATGGTTCTTACATGAAAAATTGTTTACAAATTAGTTCCTATCATTTATTAAAATTTCTTCTTTTTCAAGCAGGGACAAAAACGAAAACCAATATGTAATTACAAGAACCAGAATATAAACTATTTTACCAAATGGCAAGAATCAATTTGTAAATGCTTTTCCATGTAGAAACTGCTCAAAATAGGGATCAAATTTTCAATTTTCAATTTAACCATAAAAGTATATCCATCTATTATTAATATAGTGGAGAAATAATAAGTGCATGTTTGGATACCTTATTGGAATCGATTCTGGCCCCCAAAATCGTGCTATAGTATAGATAGTTTAGGCTATACAGTCATCTAGACAGCAACTACATCCAATTGTGATTCATATTATCCATTTCTATAAATTTGTTTGGCTCAAAAATGTGATTAGCATAAGTAGGTTTACACATTGAATTAATTAAAACTCCTCTTCCTTGATATACATAAATTATTCCTTAGAACAATACAAAAATGGGTGTGGAGTGTTGAGTATGTATCTATGTTGTAATTGACAGATCTTTCAGCTGCTGGGGATCCACCTCAGATGGTGATCTCGTGAGGGCACACTGTGCAGTGGTTGTTTTTGGAAAAGCAATGACATCTCTGATGGAATTAGCCCCCGCCAACAGCATAACCAATCTGTCCAACCCATAAGCTATGCCTCCTACATTTCATATACGAGAATTATCAATAAAATCTACAATTATTGATCTTATTGAGAAGCAATAGGTGCCCCTGAAACAATTATTCAAATAGTGCGTTTAAAAAATCACACTGATCCACTTTTAACCACATAACCCTCCAATATGTAAAACTGTAATTATGCAAGTGGAACCAAAAATGTAGCAATGATGGCTCATATAAAGATTCTTGACACCCTCCTTACAACTTTCTCTGTGTGCCAACAACTGAACCCCCTTTTTATCCAAATCCTTCGCAATTTCTTAAGATTGTTCAACCATCATTTTCCCAACACAATTTATAATCTTAAGGCACACCTAAACTAAGACAACAGAAGTTACTGAAGACACGGTTTTTAAAATTGCTTGCAACTCTGTCCATCCTTGACTGAAAATCAGCTAATACCCTGTTTGTTGTACAATCAAATCATGTTTGGGGCCATGAAAAATTATTTGTTTATTAACATGGTTATTTGGTTAAAATTTGGGTTTACAAAATAATTTGTGGTGAGAAGTGAAAAACTTGTTTATTTTAGTATAATTGATTCTAAATGAGAGATATATAGTTTTTTTTTTAAATAAAAAATCTATATACTTCAAAAGCAAATAAGTGATTCTGCTTTGCCATCCAAACAATAGATTCTTCTGAACTCGCTTTTAAAATCATTCCCCAAGAAGAACCAAATTTTTAAAAGTCAATTCTTTTGAGATCAACTCTACCAAATCTGAACCAGACCCTAGCAGAGTTGCATTTCATGAACCACCCATGCATATATGTTTCACAGCTATTGTTAACCATTATTTTAAAAACACTAGAGGAAAATTGTCTTTTCATAGATGGATGGTTGGACAATGGACACAGACCAATGATGTTAACCAGGATAGTTTCTCAAAGGAAAAAAGAGGATTTGAGCTATAAACTATTTTAGAACGTGTACAAATCTGCATACCATGTGGTGGAGCCCCCATGTCAAGCGCTTCAAGAAGATAACCAAACTTTGCTTCAGCCTGAAAGAAATTACAATGCATAATTCATGTTGAAAGTGCTAAAATAGTAAAATGTCTTCTATGATACTAAATATATAAGCGTTCAGCCTATTTCAAGGATGGAAGAACTGATAAATATCAAATGTGTCACAGATCATCCAAGAAGCAGAAGTCAAAACTGCATTTTGCATAAAGATACTTGTTACAAAATAAAATATGGAGTTGTATACAAGGAAATTCATTGCATCAGTGCAAGTCCATACAGAAGCTTTCAAACTAAATCAACAGATCTCAAAAAAAAAAAAAAAAACATTCTATTCAGTTTTTCTTTCTGTTAAGATCTGTACCATTTTGAAAGCATTTTGTAAAATTTCAATAGGCTCGTATTTTTCCTACTCTTTAGCCATTCAGTTTTATTTCCATTAAGATCTGTACCCATTTTAATTATCAGGATGGTAACTAAAATAGTAAGAGTAGTTAGATTTATCGTCCATTCATTCAGAAATATAGTGGACAGTGTGAACCCAGAAAAAGTAATGGGACACAGGAAAACAATAACCATACATAATTCTAGTTTAAATTTGTCTGGCAACATTGAAGCATTTTATAAATATAGAAAGATGCAAAATAAATGAAAAGATAACTATGAACAGGAATGGTGTCATAGTCATTATTTCAGATTAATGGTCCACACACCTGCTCCATTGAGATGCCAACAATCTCTAAAACCTTTTGTTGTATATCACGTTTATAAATTCTCAGACTTCCCCCACCAATCTGACAAAAAATAGGCACAAATTAAAACTGTTATTAATACAGATATCAGTGATCAAATCATCAAGTCTCACAGCTTACAGAGATAGGAAAGTAATCAGAAATGACACTTACCTCCACCCCATTGTAAACCATGTCATAAGCCAACGCACGAGCAGATGCAAGGTCATTCATGTCTTCAGGATTTGGTGCAGTGAAAGGATGATGAAGAGCCTGAATTAGGCCATAATTCAGAATAATGGAAAGAATAATAACAAAGATAACCATAAATGATTTATTATACCCAAAAAATTTACTAGGACCTCTTATTCCCTCAAGATAAAAAAAATCAAGCACTAACCACAGGCCATCAAGTTCAATTTAGAGGAGATTTAGAGAAAGATAGAACAAAATATTTTAAAGAGAATTTACAGCAAGAATGCTTCATCATTCAAGAGAAATGTAGTACATATGTTCTACATCATTCATACATATAGACTGGTTGATAGACTTAGTGGAGATTATTTCCTAGGCTAATATTAATTGACTACAACTTCCTAAACACTAATACCCATGAGTACTGATTGCATTTTATCATGTGATACATGAACGTACTATTTCCTAAGTGCATTAACTAATATTTCCAAAACTTCCCAAACAAAGGAACTGAATAATATTCAAGGCTTGACGAAAGGAAAATTGTCAATTCACACATTGACATAAATTTAAAGAAAGAAGAGAGAAACAGCAAAGATAACTGTTAACGACAAAGAACGGTCATACAATTCCAAAACAAGACATTTATTATATTGAGAAATATACTGTAAGGTTTAAAAGCAGAACAGACCTCAAGCCTCTGCTCTGGATCATTCCACTCAAACATCGGAAAATCAGTTATCCACAAAATTGAATGCCTGCCCTAAAACTCAAAGAAAATAACCAAATAATATTAGAAAAAGAAATAGTTGAGAAAGAGGAACATTTTTTCTCTACAAAACCAATCACCAACTTACAAGGTCAATTAAACCTAGATCATGGGCTACATAAACTCTAAGACGGTCTAAAGTTTTATTTACAGACGCATGATGACCCACTGCAAATAGAATCAGATCACTTGGTCCTGAAGAGCATCGCCTTAACAAATTCCCTCTAGTTGTAGGATCCATACTTGATACTAAAGCAGAAATTCCTTCAATATTCCCTAAAATCAAAGGTTTATGCAATAGACAATGGAATATAATAAATATCTCCCAATATCACAAAACACATATTATTAATAGCAAATTCATCCTTTACCATCATCCAAGACCTTGAGAAAAGGCAAACCCTTTGCACCAGATTTGAGTGCTTCATTGTAAATATCACCTTTCTTAAGAGCTGAGTTTGAGTATTTTTTTGTACCAGAAGGTACACATAACACTTTGATAACTCCCCCACTCTCCAAGGAATCAGAGAAAACCTTGAAGGAAGACCCTGAGAAAATGTCAGATACCTGCAGCACCGGAAAAATTATATTACAGCAAGATTCCTTAAGAAGCAAATATAGGTAGCTACAACAATACAAGACAACAGCAAGGTATATCAATTATCAAATCAAAGAGAATACGAACACAAAAGACAGGATCATGAAAAAAAAACAACTGCCATACACAAGAAAATACAAAAGTGCTATGGAGGAGGTGAAAGAAAGATCATTACATCTTTTAACTCAAGATCAAATCTGGTATCTGGCCGGTCTGAACCATATCTACTCATTGCTTCAGCATATGTAAGCCTGGGGAAAGGGTTAGGTAACTCCACACCTTTAATTTCAAGAAAAACCTGCAACAAATGCACCCTACTTACACTAACACACTGATTGGAAAATGAAAGAAAATGGGGAGAAAGAAAATGAAGAGAAGAGAAAGTAAAGAAATTTGTAATGTTGTTTGGTTTGGAAGAAAAAATGGAGAAAGAATGGTAATTTCTTTATTGTTGTTTCTTTGAAGAGAAATAAGAGAAAAAAACCATAATTTGGCCAATGAACATCTGTGCCAATTTTCCTGCAACTTTAGTACTGCTGGTCAAAAAATTCAGAAAAATCAATTATGCAATTTAAAAATTGATCATACACTGACCATAATTACCATTAAACTAAGAAAAAACGATATAACTGTTAATGTAATCAAATTTTGAATGTAAAGGACTTCCAGTTGCATTGGGTACACCAAAAAAGGGTTATTATGATGTTAAATAATAAATTATGAATGTCAATCAAAGATTTGAGCTTAAGTGAGTCATGTTTCATCACTTGAAGTTCATTTGGGTCATACAGCACATCATCATGTACTCAAAGATGATGATTTTATTTGGTATTTGGTGTTCAAGTTACTGCACAGGGCTTGATTTAAGACAAGACAAAAAGGGGCAAATTTAGGAACATTCCTATATTCACAGCTTCCAAAGAGTTTTCTTTGGTATGGAGAAGAAAAGTTAGGAGGTGGGACTCGCCCTAAGATTTTCTTTTCCTTCACTTTTCTATGATAAACCAAATAAGAGAAAATGAGCATTTCTAACAATTTTTTGTCCTCATTGCTTTCTTGTTTTCTTCTAAACCAAACAATGTGTAAGTAATAAGCATATATTTTAATATAGGAGATGAACAACTTTAAAATAGACAAAATATATTTGCCCCTCAAACAATTTGCCAATTGGCACACTCTTCCATGAAATCATCCTCAATCACTCACAAATTAGCAATACAATCCAATTATTATAGCCATATTTATGTAAAACCACATACATAAAAGATTTGTATCCAAAAATTTTGGCTTACTATCACAAAATTTAAGTTGGAGAAATTAAAGAAGCTCTTCCTAAGAGGATGGATAATGATAAAGTAGTTAGTTTTGATAATGTTCCAGTTGAATTTTGAAAATATATAGAAGAAAAAGGTATCATTTAGCTCATAAAGCTATTTAATGAGATTTTTAGATCTAAGAACAAGGTGTTTTCCACTAAATTTTGTCTTTAGTTGTCCTGCATTCTCAGTTGACATTTATACATGCTTCTAAATCTTCAATGATGACATTTGACACTTCAAATCACAAAAGGAAATAACCTTCTATTTATACCTAATTCCTTTGTTCAAAATTTCCACCTCAAGTCCCGATATGCTTTTATTACTCCCAAGTTTTGAAATAATCAATTATATGCATTTTATAAGCTGTTAGAGAGGTCTGATTACAAATATTATAGACTAACCTTTCTAATCAATTCTTCATTAAGCATCAACATATCCTCATAAGGAGTAAAGGCCATTTCCATATCTAGCTGGGTGAACTCAGGTTGTCTATCAGCTCGTAAATCTTCATCACGAAAACATCTGGCAAAAAGTAAATTGCAATTTATCCAAAAAGAAAAGCCCCTTCCATCATAATTGTTTCAATTTTAAGTTTGGTATAGATTACAGAAACAAGCATTCTATATTCTTAGTTTATGAAAGTCACTTAAAATGCATATTAGTATAGGGAAAAAAACTTAAAAGAGAAAAAGGAAAAAGCACTACATGGGGGACAATAACATATTCTCACAAAAGAATCCAAGCTACAAATAAAGACTCGGACATAAGACAAAAATTTTACCTTGCAATCTGATAGTATTTATCAAAACCAGCTACCATTAGCATTTGCTTAAATAGCTGAGGACTTTGTGGCAAGGCATAGAATGTTCCTGGCTTCATAATTCATGTGATAGTGAATCAATAAAACAATATCAATTAAGTAGCTCACAAAAAATAGATAAAAAAGACTTCTACTGCCTTTCGTTGTACTCTTAGCAATGCTCTGCTCATCAAAAACGTTATCCATTAAAATAAAAATCAAAACACAGACAAATAGTCAATGCAGCTACGGTTCTTACTTGTGGGAACTGTACTGTGTGTTCCAATCATGTTTTGCACTACCAAAACATAAGAGACTTAATTGCAAAGTATGAGTATAGATAAAGGTATGAGATATGACATTTTTGAAAAAAAATTAATGTATGGGTCTGTTAATATAAATTTTTAAAAGAGTATACACACACGAAGAGAGAGAATTTTATTTAATAAAACTATATGAAAAATGTTTATCAGAAATTATAAAGGGTTAGGAATTCTTCGAAGTGAGTGTTTGCCTGTTTTGTTTAGCATTCAGACAGCAAACAACACAGAGCAAAGCCAGCAAGAGCACATCATCACATTCCTATGATGCATCATCTCTTGGCAAACAGGAAGGAAATTTGCACTCATGGAGTCACTGTCAAATGTTGCCGCCGCCCGCCAGCAATGTTTCTACCATCACATGTGAGTATGAGAGAAGAGATAAACTGGTTGTGAAATTTGCGACTAGGATAAACTTATGAGGGAAGAATTTGGTCCTATAAAAGCTAAAACGAAATTTCCCCACTGTGCTGACACTTGACAGTACCAATATTTTTAAGGTATGTTATTCTGACTTCTTTACTCTAGTGAAATAGGAACCCATATTAAACCAAGAAAAATAAAAGACTAACCAAATTTTTTAGAGAAATTGTACAAACTGGACACCCTTATTACTGACAAAGAGAAACCCAACTCATTTAAAATATTATATATATAAATCAATGGTTTGAAATATATTGGATAAATTTCATGATCATAATCTTGAGCAACAAAAGCTGCAAATTAATAATCTCATGCAAGAGGTGAAAAGATCTAAATACCTGGATTCTTGATGGAACTAAATAATCCCGGGCACCTTCTGGTGTGGATCTTGACAGAATTGGAGTTTCAATCTATCTTATGACCAAAAAAGGTAAGATCAACACAGTATATCAAAAACCAAACCCCAAAGTGAGAAATAACAGTGGAAGGCAAGCAACACAATTACTTAATGAAAAGAGAACATAACTTAAGTGATGAACTCACAGGATAGTACCTCAACAAAACCATGAACGTCTTCTAGATATCTTCGAATGAGTTTAACCACTTTATGCCGCAGCAATATGTTGAAATTCATTTGTTGCCGCCTCAGATCAAGACATCGATACCTGCAAAAAAGCAATTATAAGCAATAGATCTCTTATAAATGTACATGAAACAATTAAGAATAGGCATTATGAAAGAAAATTTGATAGGTCAACCACAAAACAAAAGCAAAAGATAAGTCAAACAAGTGATTACTAAATAAATGACTTTATAACATTCAAATACAGACCACAAAATTAATAGGAAAAAACCATGAAAACCTAAGACAAGATAAAAGTAAATGCACCAACCATGTGAAATTAAAGAACAGAAGCTACGTTCGCATCAGAATTTTTTTGTGTGTGTGAACCAAGGTATCCCTCGGTCGAAAGCCAAGGACTAATCTCCCAAGGTATCCATGTAAGGGGTTGACCTCTCCCAACAAATGTTTTCCCATACGCATGAGCTAGGGATCAAACCCATGACCACATGCTTAAGGGAAAAGGTTATCTACCAACCATTGACAAGTGACATAATAAGATTTTGACCTCATAATGACTATCTTCTACAAGAAACCAACCAACATAAATAATTACAAATAAGCAATTATGAGTATCATGTAACTTCACGGCTAGTACCTCAAACGGATTTCCTCTTTAAGAGAGTCTTTTGCATCATCTGCTGTAGTAACCAAGAATGGCAACTTTGAATTTACAGAGTTTAGCAATTGAACTCTATTTGCAGCAACCTGCCACACATATATATACAAAAAATTTGGTTGATATCAATAAAAAAAAAACAGATCTTCAGAGTCCAGACGCCAATTGCTTTAGTACAAAGCACATTTCTTCACAGAATAACAAGGAAGGAACATGGGGAAGTATTGGAGAAAATAAAACTTTCATTAAATAAAATAAAACCTTCGGGCAACCAAATTGTTATCAATTCAATAGAAAAATGAAATTCACCCTTACAAATGATATATACCTCGATGAAGCCTGTTTGCATCTTCTTGTTGATCGACTCATCTGGCCTAGACCTGACAACACCCTCAATGGCAACCACGTACTCAAGTCTCAGATCATTGATAGCAGAATGGGCATCTGGAAATTCATTAGGAAGGGTTGTAACCTGAAATTCAAGCTTAATTAGAATACACAGCAAATACAGTTACAAACAACAGTAACAGTAAAGTAGTAAATGCATAACAGAAAACTACAAAAGAAGCATTGGCAATACAAAAACTTTTTATGAAATGGACGAGGCTAAGTAAACGTTCAGGCGCCAATAAAATCTTATAGGAGAACTGGATTAAGAAAACCAACCATTTAAAACATGCAAATACCTGAACAATGCCAGTGTGGTCTCTGAGATTAAGAAATGTGAGCCCACCATGGACCCTGTGAAGGGCAACCCACCCACAAAGCTGGACACTTTTTCCCACATCATTTGAAGACAATTCGCCACAAAATGCAGTCCTGTTGACCCACTCAAGGGGTTCACTGAGGGGCAAAGGTGGTTTAGCACTGGAAGTGAGTGTTTCAGAAGCACAAGCAGAAGGAGGTGGTTGTGTTGAAGCAGAAGCGGAATACACGGTTCTGGTTCTGGAAAGTGACAATGGAATGGTGTTGGAAACTCTGCGCAGAAACACCAGAGATGGCCTCGTGCGGAAGGCCATCAAAGGCAAAGCTTTAAGGAACAAAGACATGGTTTTTTGAGAAAATGGATACCCAGTAACGAAATATCCTTAAAACCCCTTGAGTATTCAGAACCCAAACAAAATTAAAAATGATGAATCCGCGAAAAGTATTCAAATTTGCTGAAGATTGGCGCTAAGAGGAATACTTGCACCTAGTGAAGAATACTGAATGGGAAAAATAGAATAATTGTAGAGCAACCATTGACCAGAAGAAAGATGAAGAACAGTGGAACGCAGTAAAAGTGCAAGGAGGAGCACCGTGGCGTGGGAAGGAGATAACAGATGAGATATTCTTTTACCGAAACGACGTAGTTTCTGATGTGGGTCGATAAACGGGAAAGGTTGTGAAATAATGGGCTCGTTTTTAGGGCTCAATATACGTAATGGGTCTATATCTATATGTCCAGCCCATACCGTATGCTAATTAATGGGCCTCAGGGTATCGTAATGGGTTGGGTTGGGGAACATAGGGTCAAAAGCCTACTTACGCGATTTAACTGAATAGTTAAAAAGCTCAAACTTAAAAATTAAATATTGAATTATTTGACAAATAAAGAATAACAGATATAGGCATAATTAATTATTTGATCAAAGCATCAAATTCGGTAATTATAATTTTCATATTTTAATTTCAGATAAATAATTTATAATAACAAAAACGGAGATAAAATTTATTTTAATATAATTAACAAAAATACTACAGTATCGTTAATATATAAATGAACAAATCAATTAATATTTTAATTTTCATTTCTATAAATTTATATAATAAATAAATACTAAAGTAATTTATTTTCATTAAAATTATTTTTCTGTCATAAAATTACTTTTTATTATATAACTTGATTATATGCATATAGAAATAAGAGTGAAAATAGTAATTGATTTGGTCATTTGTGTATTAAAAAAACTGTAGTATTTTTTGGTAATTATATCAATTGGTGCATTATTAAATTTTTAGTAAGTATTATAACAAAAAAAATATGAAACATATCACGTGTTGGATTCTCCGCGTAAAGTTGTAATTTTGGATAAACTTAGTAGTCAAACTAATAATTTTAACGTGGTCAATCAATACTCAAAAAAGACTCATGTCAGTAAATTATTTTAGAATAAACCCATATAATATTTTGATTGTGAAAATGGTTCAAATTGGTCAATCAGCTCTGGTGGTGTGCATAAGATCGAGTAATGGAAGAAACATTAGAATCTTCAAATGTGAAAGAATAAATAAGGGATTATCAAAAAATACAAGGGTAACAAAATATTTTTAGTTACAAAGTAAAAGATTAGAACAATATTTAAAGTTTCATTTTAAAAGCATAATGCTTTAAACTACGAAAATTCTTTTTTTACTTAAACCAGATTTTTAGCTAACAAAATAAAATTTAATTAATTAATAAGTTATAAGTAAAACATCTCATTGCCATGATTCTATTGTGGTGAGATATGAATAAAATATTCCCGGCATCGTCCACAATTTGTTGCTTGTAATTGTGTGTTTCGATTAGGGTGCAAACCTTACATAGATGAGAAACTTGAGCCGCAAATAATACAAATCTCATTTTTCTTTAGAATCAAAATTCGACAACTAAGATTTAATAAATAAAAATTAGACAACAAAGATATTGCACTGCAATTTATTAGTGATCTGTTTCCTTGATTAAAAATATTAACATTGATTAGTTTCCTCATATATCTTTCATAATAATTCAACTTCTCAGTCATGACCGTGTAAAATATTTTATAAATTCAATTAACTGAAAAATATGTTAGATATAATTTTAAAATTAATTGTTATAAAAACCAACAAAATTAACATATATTATAATTTGCATACCATCAGAATTTTTCACGCCTTTTTTTAACTAACATAATTAAAACTTTTAATTTCCTAATGAAACTCGGCGTATTTCTACAACAACAAATTTTAATCTTTTAAATTGACTATAAAATTAATTATCTATTGAAAATTGTACATCCAAACATTGTTTCTCCCGAAACATATATACTGATAAAATCAAATATAAATTCTCTTGCACAAACTAGCATGAATTGCCTAATTTCTTTTTTTCCAATGAATGCATATGCTATATTTAATCATATATATAAATAAATATAAAAAAAATCTTATTAAATACTACTAAAGTGACCAAAGTCTAATGATTAAAATATGAAACATGAAGTAATAGGGTGATATAGGCGATATTGATAAGGACTGTGCTGAACATCCGTGAAGCAACCAGCAGGCAACAGAATATATATTGATAGGTTTGTATCTGGGGACCATAAATAAATTAATAATCTCCATTTTATATTCTGCATGAGCTCTTCTCGTGAACCTTTATTAGCGAGCTGTCCACAAGGAAAATAATGGTTTTTGTGTGATGTGGCCAATTATTTGTCCCACTTTCACTTGGTACCTGCTTAGCTTCTAGTCTTTTCATTTCACAGCCTGCTTCTGTCTCCAACCTCAACTCCAAACCTTTCTGCTCCTGTCACTCTCCTTATATTTCTATGTTCATCAAACATTTTAATCGGTTGATGTGGTTTAAACTTTTTAGAGACATTATTCACATCTCATTCTTGTTTATTCACACATTTTCTGATTTATGTACGACTCTCAATCCATTTTCATTTATCTGTTGTCTAAATTTAAGAGTTATTGATTTATTTTGTGAAAGCAAACATATAAAGTTGTTTAACTCTATAAAACATGTACGAGTGATTTCAATTAATGAAAATTAACAGTCGATTCACTTTGTATTTTGACTTCGTTTGCAGTTTACACAAACACAAATCTATTTGTTTCACTTGATGGCCGACAACCGTAACGTTATTTGCAGTTTTCAATTCATAGATAAAGATTATTCACGCGACAATTTTTTTTTTTTTTATATTTCAGTTTTTTTTTCACACATTACCAAAAAAGTTTGACAACTTATTTTTTGTTTTTTATGGGAAACTTGGAAATCATGAGAAATAAAATTGGTCAAACTGACTGATGACTTATTGTTATATTATCGCGAACTAAAGTTTAAATTTAAAAATTTAAGTATGGGGTGAATTTAAAGTAAACAAAGCTTGTTCCAGGAAAAGATACGGAGCAAAAATAACTAATTCTCAAGCTGGTCACAGGTTTATTCAATTAATTTATCTGCACATACCAAAAGACAAAACCTTGATTTAGCTTTATAGCTAACCCAATAATTAGCAAGCTCGAAATAATTTCCTGTACCATCTGTGTCATGCTTATACATAGAATGATAATAAACATTATACATGTACTGCTACACTAATTACATAGGTGTTTCCTCGTGGTTGCATTGCCATGATATTAACAAATAAAAAGCCCAAAGCATAGAGCCAAAATCCAGGCTGGTGTATCTTTACGGCTTATACGCACGCATATAATTGTAAAACTACACCTAACATAAGCACTGTCCATTAATATTCATTCAAATAAAAAGTGCAACCATAAAATAAAAACTATATATCAAAGAGAAAGGAGCAGACAACATCTTCTTTATCTTTATCTTTATTATTAAAAAACAATTAAATTAAATTATGTATATAAAGAAAAAGGGCAAATGCTTTCCATAAATAAATAAAAATATCACGTAGGGCAACACATAATTTTTTTTGGCGAATGGCACTACATAATTTGTATTAAAACAATACAATAGAATGATAAAATTAAAGAGTGTATCAATATTATGGGGTAAATTTTAGTGGGGAAAAGATAAATTGAGAAATATAGACAGTAAATGGAAATTTTAAAAAAAAAATCATAGCAATAGGTGAAATACTAATAAAATTATTAATCTAATGTGACAATTGTTATAGTGATAAATTATCTTAAGAGAAAAAATGATTTTATTAAAAAATTTAGATAGGCCTGAATCCGACCACACTGCACTAATAAACAGTTAGTTAATTCGTATTGGTGCATCTTTCTGAAATAATACTTTATTGAATAAAGCAATTACGTCGATCGGTTACGTGAGTCATTAAAACTATCTCGAGTTCTATTCTCGTATGTGATGAATTAGAGACGAAGAGTAATCCAAATATCTTCAGCACCCAGACTGAGTTTAAAAACCTATTTAGGTGAGGTACGTAGAAGTAGATGGATTATTATTATTATCTTTTCCGAAAAATAACTTGTTGTTTGCACGTAATCTCGTTACGTGCTATGATCATGTATAGATAGAGTCAATTGGATTCTCTATTAATAGACTGATTAGACTGTTATATACTTTCTCATCAAACAAATTAAAAGTTAGGACTAAAGGCGGCCCGTCACATTCATATATCTTCATGCACTGTGTTTGTCTCTTGGAAAATATTTCGTGCTAATAGAAACTTTCTTTTTTTTTTTTAATTTTGAAGTGTATTTTTAATATGCATATAAAAATGCCTTTAAAAAATATGTATATAATTATATATTTTATGATTTCAATTTTTTTATGTTTGCTTAAATAGTTGTAGTACAAGTGGATTGAAAGGGATAAAAAAATTATAAGATGTATAAGATAAAAATGTTAATGGAAAGGAAAAAGAAATATTCGTGCATGGGACATAATCAAGAATATCAATCATGCATGGCCTATGAAAAACAATGGAAACCGATTGATAAAGATTGTCGTGGACCCTCCGGATCAGCTCGTTTAAATTTGCGTACTGAATCATGTTTTTCCATTATATGATTGAAGAAAATTATATCCCTATATTCGATGATGATGATCATCATTTGTGTGGTTGCAATTCTTCAATTCATCTGCGTATATTAGTAACTGTCAACTTGCAGGCAAAACTCATCCATTATTGACAAATATACTAGGTGTTTGGGTCAAAGAATAGGAAAAGAGGAATGGCAAATGAAACAAAAACAACCAAGGAGAGAGGTTTTAAGGTCTTGTTTGTTATTGTTTTTCAAAAATGATTTTCTAGTTTTAAAAAAAATTGTTTCTTAAGCAAATTTAAAAGTTTTTTACCCTTTAGTGTATTTTTGTTTTTCAAATTATCCACTAAACACTTGAACAAAAAAAAGTACATGAAAAAAATATAGAAGTTAACGATGAAAAAACATCTTTGCAAGAGGATCACAATTTGAATTGGAAACAATATTTCATAATTCAAAAAATATTGGAAGAGAAACTATTTGCTCAACAGTATACAATTGTTTTAGAAAATATATTTTTAAATAAAAATAGCGAGAAGAGAATCACAAAACTCTACTTTTTCTTATACCTCTCTAGAAAAATAGTTTAAAAACCTTTATTTTTTTCTTCTTCTTCTTCATTTTTGAACTCGACAAAAGAATTTTAAAACCTTAATTCTTCTTCCTTTCACTATTTTAGAACCATACAAGAAATTTTGATTAAAAAACTTTGTTCATTTAATTTTTTTCGGATCAAACATCATATATGAAATGTTTGGATAATGAAATAAGAATTGTAGGGTAGAATAATGAAATTACAATCTTACAAATAAAATTTATTTCAGATTATAAGATTTATGTTTGAGTTGTATAAAGATGCGGACATAAAATTACAATCATAAAATCATTCTTAATTTTATTGTGTAGATATATGATATAAAATTTGAAAATAGTTGTAATAATGTAACAGTGGAGGTAATAAGAGCAAGATCAAGGGAGATGCCAGTAGTGATAATGAGGTGATTAAAATGATAGTGATAGCAAAAATAATAATGATAATAATAATTATAATTATTGATGCATTGACAATGTGACTCAGTAATAACAATGACAATTATAGCCAATAGCATAACCAAAAGTTTAGTTAAGGAGGACAAGAACAAAAAAACATAATTTACTAAAAACAAGCCATATAAATAAAATATGTAATTATATATACACAGTATAAAATAATATATGAAAAAATAAATGAATAAAATAATTTTAGATAATTATACATGAACACCTCAACAATATAAACACTCTATGTATTATTACCTATTATTTTTGTCTATTTATCTCTTTATAACATCATATTATCCATCATGTATACTTACATGCAATTCTATATTTTCTTTTTCTAAGTGTCAATGAACATGTCCATACATGCACATTGGCATACCTATGTTTATTTAGGGTAGATAAATGTGCCTCTCATTTTAATAAAATCATAAATATTTATTTCTTAATTTTATATTATGCATCCCTAATTTTATGTGTTTATTTTGAATCCATCATCCAATTTCATGTGAGGCTAAGTAGATACAATCTTTATTTAATAAAATCATAAATATTTATTTTTAAATTTTATATTTTACCCTCTCATTTGTATGTATTTGAACTTAAACAGTACCTTATTATCTTAATCTTCTTGAATATTTATTAGTTTTTTTATCTTTATGTATAATTATTATTATTATTATATATTTTTTTAAATAGTCTGCCCCACTGAAACAAAGTCCTGGATCCACCACTATCAATGCATACTCCTTCAATATTTTTCTTACAACCATTATTTATTGATGATATGACATACATGCAATAGATTAACATATCATGTCACATGCTATATCACTCACATGATATATATCTTTAAATGCATATTGTATTCGTACTAAATGATGATAGAGACTATTTCAAACAGTTAAATTTTTTAAAACAAAATATCAAACAAAAAATGAAAGGCAAACAAAAATAAATCTTAATTTTATAAGGAATAAAAACAGTTAATTTTAAATTAAAAATAATTTGTATATATTGTCCTGTAATACAGTTTTATACACACATTCAATATTGTCACATTACATTAACAAATAGAACGATGCAATAAAATCACATTGAGTATTTGCATAAACAAATATATTATAATATACATAAATTAATAAAAATCGGTATTAATATTTTTTTTTAATTCGTCATCACAAGGGTGAGCGGAACCCACGAGAGCTGGATTTAGTGAAAAAGAACTAGTCTCTTACAATTTAGTAATAAACTAAAATTTAAATTTCTACTAACAAAATTTGGTGGTTACAGTGTCAAAACAAAATTATATGTGAAAAATATAAAACACATGTAGTGAAAAAAAAAAGTTAAAGAAGAGAGCTTGTCCATGCTCTTGCTACACCAGTCTTGACTACTTTTTCCACCAACCATCAATTTATTGCAGCCAAGTCAAAGAATCTTAAGTGAGTTGAGAACAAAGAAGCTCATGAATGTTTCTTTTCTTTCTTTCTTTTTTTTAAGGAAAAACGTAGAGAGTTTTAACGTGTAATATATACTGAAATTTAGAGTCATTCTTTTAACTGGAATAAAAACACAAAAAAATGATATACACAACCCTAAAAATTTAACCTTCCTTAAAGCATCAATAACCACAACAAACTAAAAGTAACAAATAAAAGTTGCAAACTCTACTTTCACTTGATATTTTTGTTCTAATATATATCTACACTCTCCATTCTATCACGTGAATGAAGTGATGCGTTTCTCCACTTTCTTGCGTGACAGCAAATACTGTCTACAAGAATACCAAAATTTACATACACCCCCCCCCCCCCCCCACCCACCCACACAGACACTGCACTTTTTGTTTTTTGACGGAAAATTTAACACAATCTATTCTTTAACTTGTAAATCTCGAAAAGTAATAAAATCAGACTGTAACACAATCAAGGCATTCCCTTGTTGGCGTAGGAGTTGACGAGCGCCAAGGCATTGCTGGTGAACTTCTTGACGTTGCTGACGCGATCGCATACACCCGTTTTCATGGGACAGTCCGCTACGTCCTGGAATCCATCCGTACAGGTCTCTTCGTCGGTGAGTGCGGCACTCAACCACGTCTGCACGTTGCTCATCTGGAACAGGAACGAACTCGCGCCGGCGCCGGCGGATCCAATCTGCCGCATCTGCTTCAGCGAGCCGCGGATTTCGTCCACGGCGTCGCCCAGATTCGAGAAGCAGTCGTGCAGAGCAAGAGCGGCGCGCGTGCTTCCGCCGTAGTCGGCGTCGCGCGTGAGGTTGGAGACGTAGGACGCCGCACGGTGAACCTTCGAGAGACTTACGGCAATGGCCACACGCGCCAGATGGCCGGGGTTCTGCTGCACCGCATTGGCGTAGCGAGAGAGGGAGGTGAAACACACTTCCGGGTAGAGCGTGGTGTTGCAGCTAGTGCGGATGAAATCGGCGTCGCGGTCGCCGTCGCCTGCAGACGGTGCGCCTTCGTCTCCGGCGGTGGCCGTCGGGTGGAGGCTGGAGAATGCGGCTGCGAAGAGGAAGAGGGAGAGAAGGAGATGGTTAAGCCGTTGGGTTCTCATTGTTTGGTTCTGTTACGGTTTGTGCTGTGAGTTGTGAGTAGTGTGTGTCCGTTAGAGAAAGAGAGAGAGGGAGGGGGGGTTTTGTAGGCAACAGTTTCGTGCGAAATTACTTTATGCTTGTTGATTTTGGCTAAAATAACTATAATGCCATCGAATCTTTTATCTTTATCTGAAATGCAAGGTACTCCTTTACTTAATTACGGGTTAGTTACCCTGCATAGCACAAGTCACAGCCTCACAGGTGGCGCCTTTATTTTATTTATTTATTTTTACTGAAATCATACTTAAATTAAAAAGATTAGAATCTGACATAAATTAATAAATCTTAATCAGATTTAATATACATTTAAATAGATGTAGAATTGATAATAATTTAAACTTAATTTAAACTTAATTTAAATATAATTATCATTAAAAGTATGAATATGAGATACTTTCAAAACAAAAAAATACATCTCATTTCATGGTAACGGCATATACAGGAATCACCTTTGACAGTAAAAAAATACAATAGTCACTTTTTTGTCATTGAATTGAATCTACTTAACACTCAATCAACCAACACATACAACACTGTACAAAGGTAATAGATAGGTTGTTTTATAAATAAAAATATATGCAAATATTTGAATTGTGTCGAATGTTTGGATTTGGATTGAAAGTGATTTGTTAATATGAGCTTGCTTATTTTTATGATTATTTGAAAATATAATCAAAATGCAATCTGTTAATATATTTTTTCCAAAATAAAAAAGTAGATATGTGTTAGCAAATTATTATAGATTTGTTAAAGTATATTGATCTCTTTTTTAGAATGAGTACTTTAGTAAGTTAGACTTTTTACTTTCTTAAATTATATTTGAGGTTTATTTTGATAATACATAGACATAGTTACTACTCATTCTAAAAACAAGTGAGTATATATTAACATATTTTATATTAAAAACCATACTCTCTTTTCTTCGTTTGTATTATTTTGTTTTTCAGGTTAAATAAATATTGGGCAAAATTATGTATTAGTTTTTTTGTCTATTCTTTTTTATTCATAAGAATTAAAATATATTAAAAAATTTACAATAATTCATATTTTATCCATAAAAATTAAAAATAAATATTAAAAAATTTATAATAATTCACATATTCAACTCAATCAACTTAGTTAGATTTTTTTAATCGTGTATCCCTCCTTGAAGGCATTGAATTGTTAATTGAACGAACAAGAAGAAAAGTACTCATGATGCTGGAAATGATTTCCAGCATGTTTGCCTTTACGTTATTCACGAAGAAGTTAATTAGAAGTTATAGCTACTACGACTTTGGCAAAATTGATAGTATAATTTTCCACATTCTGGATGGGCAACCAAACTGGCACGTCAAGAGGCATCTTTAGCATTTAAAGAAGTTCATTCGTGGTTGATTTATTTATGGTACTAACTGTAAGTTGCGATGCCTGGGAAGTTTGAGGGAAAAAAACAAGTTACTACTCAAATGATTTGTCTTTTTTGGGTACGAATTACTCAAATGATTGATTAAGAAAGAAAGTTTGAAAATAATTTGACGTCTTTATTACCTGCATTTTGTTTGTTGTGACTCGTGAAGAAAGTTTTGGTTGAAAAATAGTTTCTGTCCGTTAGGGAGTTTTTTCGGCTTTAAGGAAATCTGAATTCACGCGACAAAGGCGAAAATTATCTTTAAGATCCATCATTACAGTCATAACAAGTGTTCCATATATTGTATAAATACTTTTTTAGTTTAAGTAAAATCTAAAATAAATAAATAAATAAAAGGAGAAAATGTTAAAATTTAAAATTAATTAAATTGAGAGTATAAGTGACTAAATTTTTAATATATAAAAGAAAATTGTAAAAGTAGTAAAGTTAAGATTTTAAAAAAATATTAAAATAAAAATTAATAGTAATCAATAATTTTGAATTTTTTAAAAAAATATGTAAAAAAGTGATAAATAATGATAAAACATGTGTTATAAGAAGTAAAACTTAAAATTGTTTATATTTAATAATAAAACCTAAATTTATAATAAAAAAAGTTGGCTTATTTTTTTGGGTTCATGTACTACTTTGTGTGATTTCGAGTTTTGACACTATGTTATTTTCAGTTATTTAAAATTTTCTATTTTCATAATTTATTAAATTTGGTCTCCTATTAATTTATATGTACTTAAAACTTCCAATTTTTCATTTCATTTTTACTTAAAACTCATCACTAAAAATATCGAATTTCATGTAAAAGATAAAAAAAATCTTATAATTTATCTTCTTCAAACTCTAATATGTTGTAATTTTCTATTCCAATAATTAATGCGAGCTAATATTATAAGACAATTATATTAGTTATTTATCATTAGTGTATGCGATCAAATTAAGTAAGTTCGTTACACAACTAAATCATATGATATGAACTTAAATTGACATATATCAATATTGACACATTAGAGGATAATGAAAACTCTATTAGGTTAACACACTATAAAAAAGACTATGATCACCAATATATTGAGTTGTCACATATAGTTTCTTTTCTCCCGTGTGAAGAGTTACGAAGATCCTATTAAGGAATTGAATAAAGAAATTCCTGTTGAAGAAGAACCATGAAGCCACCGGTTCGGTTATCCGTTCTGTAACAAATCATAAGAAAAATATATAGATAAGAAATCACCTACGGATTCAGATTCCATTAGTTTTGTTTGATCAATCATTATAAATTGAAGTATTCTTAAAACTCTTCTTGATTTAACGGTAATGTGTTCCTTGTGGTTATAATAGTATTTTATAAGGGTGCTCTAAAATTCCAACATAATCATCATACAAATTTTCCAATTTTATTAAGTTTTCCTAAATTCCTTACTTTTAAACTTTTTAATTTATTTCATATCTCAAGTACTATATCATAAGCCTTCAAATATTTGGATAGAATATTTTTTTAAAAATTTTAAGTAGAAGAAAAAAGAAAGAACTAATTAATTTGAAAAATAGAAAATTAAAATTCTTTACAGTTTAAATTGAAGGAATAAAAAAATATAATTAAGAAAAAAATGTATAAATATATGTGTATGAAAGTAACACAAAAATAACTTTTATATGTTCAAGATTCGAGAATTTTCTTGTTTAGGAATGCGTACAAAAAGAAACTGGACTTCGTTAACACACAATTAGATTTTCTCTATATATATATACAAAAAAACGGTACTTAGCTATAAGAGGCCAGGTGTTTTATTGTATTTCTTCTAATATTTCGGTGATATGTTGGCATGTAATACGTTCGCTACGTGAACAAAGTCATAGTTGAAGCTTATTCTTTTTTTTAAAAGAGGATAAAAAGAAGATTAAGGCAATAAAGCCAAAAGACAAATAGATTAAATAATAATACCTTACAAAGATGAGATCTTTTAGTTCATTCTTTAATATATTCATATAATGTAAAAAATATACATAGTTAAATGTAGAGCTATATTTCATCATCTGCGATCAAGGCCAATTTAAAAATGAAGGACTATCTCTCATTTGGCTCAGAAGACGGAAGAAGCAAAATAATGGCAGGCATGTGTAAGTAATAATAGGGGAAGAAGATGGGCGTTGCTTGTATAGGAAAAACTAAAAATGAATAATATTTATAGGCAGGTCTCAGTGAAAGCAACTATTGTGCGTGGTTTCAATGTGAACGCTCTTAAATAGGAGCAAGTGTTCCTTACATCTATTTTCCCATTGGAGTTAGTCAAGCTCCATTGCATGTAAAAGAAACGATTCCTTATAGAATATTTGAGATGCAGAGAAATAATGAAAAGGCTTTTTTCATATATAATTTAATTATAAAACAAGAATAAGCACCTCGTTTAAGAATTGAAACCATTGGAGGAAAAATTAACTTGAGTTCTTAACGGCTGTAATGGCATATGGAACCCATTAAAGTTCACTTAAGATACTTATTAAGCAACTCACCGATTTCTTCTTATAAAATTGAGACACCCCTTCATCATGATTCAGTACTCAAATCTTGCCGCACATTTTTATGCGACAAGCTCAAATTTTCAAACAAAAAAATAATCGATTTTTGAGAATTGCCAATAAAAAAAATAAGTAGCAAAAATAAATAAAAAACCCTTCTCAAACAGGTTTATTTTGTTCAACTTAAATTAAATATAACATCTGAATATAACGAGGTTGAGTTGCATGGAAAAAGAAAATTCGATTTGCAATGTGGCATGGCTCATTGTAGTTGAAGTATGTAATTAAGTAGCCGTACATTATTAAGCGATGGCGTCCACTACAATAGATATGACCTGTGGCTATAACCTAATAAAGCAGTGTGGCCTGTGGGCTGTTAGTTAGGAAATTAGATATGAATGTTTCTCACTCTTTGCTCCCTATGCCTCAAGCGTGAAACTTTTGTTCAACCTTTTTCTAATAAAGTAATGGCTTCCCTTCCATTAATTCCACACACCCCATTCAGTTTCAAGGAAATTGACAATCATTCTGGGAATTAACCTTCCCCACAATCAAATCCCGCAAGGGTCTTTTCTCTCCTGCGGTAAAGATCATCATCAATTACCCTTAGGATTTAAAAAATAACTTGTGCATTGAAATAAAATGTAAAAACCATGTCATGTCCGAGTTGGTAATGCTTGAGTTGAAATTCTTTACATTTGGCTTTGGTTTGCTTCTTTTCCTAACCAGTCTAAGTGGGGGACTGTAAAAAAGGGAACATAAAAGAAAAAGCGAAAGTTCATAAACTATATATAATTATTATACCCACCACCATTCAAGCAACTATTTGCTCCAAATTTAAGCACAGGGGCAACTAATGCAACATAATAACATTTTCAAAAAGCTACGAGACTGGTGTGTTCCTTCGTTAGAGCGATGCTCACTCTCTAATACCACGTTAGCTTCAATTAACAAACAGCAGATAACTAGCACAAGAAAAAAAGAACATCATAATTTTGATTTGAAACCGTGGTGGTGGGGGAATCCATTTGACAAGAGCATCTTTACTTTATCAAATAACGGGCTCAACGGCGTAACTGACTCTTCTTTTCATCCACAAAGTAAAAGACAAGAGTACGCACGCAAAACTTTTGCTACTAGAGTACTAGTGTTTACATTTGTTGCCAGACATTATTTATCTTCGAACTTTTTTTTTCTTGAACATAAGAACTCTTCTTTGGTATACTAGTTAACACCTTGTTTGGTGGTGGTAAGCATGGAAAGGAAAGGAACAGAACCAGGATGATAGGAAATAAAAGAAGATAAATAAATAAGAAATAAGTACATATATTTAAGAAATCTATCTCAATTGATTGAACAAGTGTATATTATTATAAATTTCTTAATATCTAATAGAATAGGTTGATGAAAAAATAAAAGAAGATAAATAAATAAGAAGTAATGTACATACACACTATTAAACAATCTAATTCAGTTGAGTAAATGTAAATTATTGTAAATTTTTTAATATCTAATTTTTTATTTTTACATAAAAAAATTCATATATTTTTCTCATCACCCTCTCAAGCAAATATTCCTCTAACTTAATATAGTGAGATAATTTTTTTTATTTGAGAGAAAATAATAAATATTGATGATTTTATCTTATAAATAATGTTTAAGAATAAAAAACTCAAGTCATTAAATTTTTTAAAAACTCACATGATTTTTTAAACTAGTCATTTTACTATATATGTCCTATGTGTGCATGTGAAGCAATTATAATTGGTATAAGACACAAAAGGCTTAATAAGAGTGAGAATAACTCCTTATGAAAGTTATCATTCAAGAAAATTCCTTAAAAGGACTCTAATTTAAGAAAATATTAAGAAAAACACTCATTTAGTAGGAGCTCCTAAAAATAGTTTCATTCAACTATCATTCAAATTTATAACAGAAGTTGACTTATATATGTAAGTATTAGGTATTATATCATAAATTAAAGTTTTGGTTTTCGTTAATTATTTAATATTGTTTATAAAATTTTCGAAAGCAAACCATTTTGTCTAAGCAGACAATAGATTTTCGTTTAAACCCTTACTTCGAATTTGCGTTAAAGACTTTTTCAGTCCAATATGACAATTATAGGAAAGAGTGTGCCCTAACATTGCCTAAATAGCATTCTTATCCAATTATAGGAAATTTAACGATGTAGATTATAAATTATTATATATGATAAAATAATTAATTTTTATAATAACTCTTTCAAAAGTTATCCTATACGGAGATATTTCTAATTATTTGACAATATAATTTTTACAGTCACGATGCACGAAAATTAATCCCAACCTTTTATTGTTGAAACTATTGATTTCATCACATCATTCTCATGTTGAGTATAATAACATGACTCATCGACGTTGTTCTTTGCTACATTTGATGATATAGATCCACCACCTCTTCAACTTAATTTTCACTTGAAGAATGCTAGTAACACTCTTTCTATAATTAATTATAATTTTTTGAAATCATCAATTATGATGGATTTTGATTCTCATTTAACATAAATCAGGAAAGAAAATTATTAAATGAGAAGAAAAACTTATCAAAAATTATGATTTCCAATAAATTATAATCAATCATAAAAATGTCTTAAAAGAAATGTTAAGAGTGTCACTAGAATTTCTCTTTCTACTTGTATAACTTTCGGTCAATGAAAGATATTTTTTAAAACACAATATAAGTAACAAACTAAATTTTCAGACTTATAGAGTTAATTCTTGTGGTCATTGTCTACAAATCTACGTCACCAAGAAAAATAGATATGCATAATATGGATAGAAAGGAATCAAATAATAGGTGATTGAGATAAGATGGGAACTGAAATCTTGGTCTGAATACCCGCCGGGCACTGAAAAGGGGGGACAAGATGAGAATCCTTTTCGTATGGATCTCTAAAGCTTCGGGATGAATAATCCACATCTGCACATGAACGTCATTGTCAAAACGAGATCCAGGGCCAATAATAAGACTCCGTGAATGAAGGATAATTACAAAACTTTCCTGTTTATTATCTTTGGTTGTGTGAATTCTAGTGAGGTCTATAGCTTGAAATTAAGTTATTTTCATTGGACCAACAAAAGAGCGAGAGACATGGAAGACCCTCGTATGATTAAAGACAAGTCACTCTACCAATGTGCATTGGGAAACTGTTATGATCTGTACTTGCATAAAGACAAATAGCTTGCCATAAACATTTGATATGGGTAGCCTTATCATGGAGGTATTGGCCGTAGCCATATTGATAGTGACATCATCCACCGTCCTAACCTAAATGCAACAACACTTGCTAAACCTTTGTTATGAAATTTGTTACAGAGCAAGTCATGTTGAACTTTGTTTCAGTGCATCCGGGGAATGGGTTTGAGAAATCCTTCTTCAATCATTGACATCTCCAATAA
Source organism: Glycine soja (assembly GCF_004193775.1). Lineage (NCBI taxonomy): Eukaryota > Viridiplantae > Streptophyta > Magnoliopsida > Fabales > Fabaceae > Glycine > Glycine soja. The sequence continues at coordinate 43,217,534 of NC_041006.1, read as the reverse complement.
TGAACAGGACCTTGGAATATGTGTGATGCTTGACATTCTACCCTAATGGTGTAGTGTAGCTGATGAAATCATTACAGTAGTAGACCAGAAACTCGCACTTATCTGTTCAGAAATCAAACCAGATTCGAGGCAGCAAAAATAAGCAACAAATAAGCACAGCCATATGCGTATAATGATGTGACATCTATAAAAATCTCATCACCAAAACGAAAAGCAAATACTGCTGCTGTTTTTTCTTTTCTTTCTTTAGAGAATAAGATATGGCGGGGAAAAAAAATACATCAACTATCAGCTGAGCAAAGCTTCGTATTATCTACCAATGAGACCGTACCCCACTATGATGGCCACTAGCCAAACAGAGAATTCAATTATGTATTTTGGGTAAATGAGCAATTGTCACTCATTGCGGTGGGTCATAGATGCATGAAACAAATGAGGAAATAAACCAATGATATCATATGCTAAATAACACCGCAACCAATTTAAAACAATATGTTTCATGTAACGTGTGCAACCTTTTCCTTTGTAAAATTATGATTTCAACCCTAATATAGACACTTCACATCTCATGCAGAAGTTATGCTGGCCTTAAACCACTTCAAAATCATAAAAGTTACAGATCTTACAGTTACTCAATAGCAAACAAGATAAGGTTGTCTGAGCCTCATGTATGTGACATTTTGTGTCCAGCATAGATAGAGTCACGCTTCCCCAATCCCTGACAAAATAACCACAACTTTACAATGTGTCTGATCAAAAAGGCTGTTTGAGCAATATGGTGTTTTTAAACACTTATAGCTTAGTCATTTTCCATTTATTATCTTCTCATAATTTTGCTTTAAAATTATACTTTTCTAGTGTAATCAAACTGTTTCATAAGCTCTAGTGGATGTCCTATGCCACACTTTCAAAACATCAATTCAATCCCAAGTTATTGTAAAGGTTATGGTATATTCCAATTTGCAGAGCACAGAAAGGCGGCAAGAAATCGAGTTTGCTTATGACACTTTTTTTTCTAAATCAAGCATCATCATATAGACAAAAACATTTCAATATTAATATGCCAAAGCTCCAAAACTAACATCTTTAGCAGTATCCTCTTTCCCTTTTTTAAACTTTGCAAGGTGTTGATGATACTCTTCAAGCTCTTTCTCCAACTTTTCAATGAACTGGCTAGTATGCTCAAGGGACTGCTCATACCTATATTTCTCCAAGGCCTGGAAAATTTTCAGAATAAGATACAACCCAATTCTTTCTCATCATAATATATTCCCCATGAAAAACTATGAATCAGCATTTTGCAGTTTTTAAACTTATCCAGTCTATCAAAGCACCAATCTTTCCATTTCTCAGAAGACAAACACAGGGCTTACAAGTTTATCTAAAATAAAAAGGATTAATCTCTCAATAGAAAACAAAAAACTATAGCTTCAATTCACTAGTGTACATGAGGCATGTGAGAGAGCAGCTCCCCAACATTACTATTAGCAGCAATATGTCGAGGCATAAATCCAAAGTAGTCTTCAAACTTCTATAGCTAACTGTCTTAGTCAAATGCAGTGAATGATAAATGAAATGAGCATAATGAAATACTACAGATCTATATTAAAAAGGCTATAAAAGATGGAAATCATTCCTATCAACCTAGTTTAAGCTTATCAAGATTCAAGAAAAGACAATTGCCATAATAACTTGCATTTTTTTATTTTTATCTGAATGGTTTTGATCCTTGGATTATTCAATCCTCTAATATATTGCAAGTTTGCAACATACATCACACTGTCATGCACTCATGTTCAACTCAGCCCTCAAGTAGATTATTTCTACAATTCTAATTGCTCAATAGGAGAGAAACAAGGGATACTTAACTTCAAAATGGCTTCTACATAACAGATTATGATAATTTATTTCATTTTCAGGATGATTGTGTTTCTTTATTTTTAGGGATCCTAATATCTTGTCTTGTTAGGAACCATGTCCCGTTCTCAGAGATTTTATCTTTTATCTTAAGAAAGCTATTTTGTTCTCATATTAGGACTATAGTATTAGTATAAATAGGACTGTTGGGTTAGTGTCTTGTATCACATCATAATACAAATATCATATTATTCTGAGTCTCTCCCCTATAATTTCAACAAAAATACCATAATATATTTATCACTAAATACATTTGGTCAATGAACATTGAATAACAAATGCAAAGGAAATTACCTTCGCTTTTGATAATGTATTTGGAGGTGACATTACTTCTGGTTTTACATAGTTCTTTCCACGGTAAAAAATGATAGTATTATTGGGCTTGATGTCAATCACAATGCCTTTGCTCAGTCGAGCAAGCTCTTCAGCATATTCATGAACTTGCCCTGGTTTGCAAGGCTTGCAGATAACCTTTACCGTTTCATGATTTTTCCAGTGAAGATGCATATTAAGAACTACCCCACCAAACACTCCTCGTCTCCCAACTGGAACATAATGTTTTTTTCTCTCACCAGTGCGCTTCAGGTAATGCCTCTCCTCCTCAGTTAAAATTTCAGGATCATATGTTTCTGGAGGGGGTTTGGGTACATCAAATTTCCGTAGCTTCTCAATCAACCAAGTTTCCTTTCGCTTGGCCTGTAGAATTATAAGTTAAAATAAAAGACTGCAAGTTAGAAGAGGAAAAAATAAGGAGGAAAGGAACAATGCCTCTTTCCAGCCTATCTAAGGCACTAAATCATGCCTGTACTTATGAGGTGAATGGCCAAGTTAAAAATATCTATTATCCAAGCTGATGTATATTGTGATTTTATACTAACAAGCCAGGTAACTGGAAAAAAATATATTTGAAGTAGTAATGTCTCAAAGAAAAATATAACTTAACAGAAACTTCCCCAAATAGAAAATAGAATTTCATGGAGGTATTTCAAATGCAAATCCATATGTAGCAACATTCTTGTTATTTCAATGCCCATACATCAAAGAAAGGGGGAGGCACATTAATTTAGTGAATACCAGGGCAATGCTCATACCATTGTTACTTGCTAGAAAACTGGAGGATGTCAAAAAACATAGATCATAAAATCATAAAAGTAAATTATCAACAACATTGAAGAAGCAAGGTACAAAAGCTACAGGAAACAAAACTTTAAACTAAAAATTACAGTCACAATGAAATCCAACCTTTTCAAGCTTATATCTAATTCTAACTTCTGGATTTGGGGAATTCATCTTTTTCTTGGCCTTCAAACGATAGAACCTCAGCTCATTCAGTTTAGCCTTTCTAGACATTTTAAATTTTTTGTTCAGCTGGCTCTTCTTTGCATTATCAATATCATCAGACTTGCCTAGAGAGAACCGAATGACATCATTGTGAGTCTTCAGCTCAACTGATTCATTACTTATGTATCTGGCAGGGAGCCAGCTTCCCAGAATATCATGGCTTCCAAAGATATTTGATCTCTGCATTAAAAGAAAACCTGATCGAGAAGCTAAGGAGGAAACTCCTGAAAGATGGCTTGGTGTTCTGTAAGTTCTTTGATATATACACTTATCTGGAGTGAAAGACCAGAAATATGAAGTTGTGGTAGGGCATGATGCAATGGTCGGAACATGTTCAACTAGACAGCATAACCAGAATAAGCTATCTCTGCATAGTGAGAACATAAATTTGTATTCAAAAGTAAAAAATCAGGAGCACTAAAACAAGTGCAGGAACTATGACAAGTACTGTTCCCAACAATCACAAAAATGGAAAAATAAGTTAATCAAAATTAATTGCATGGTAGAAGAAGACAGTTTTGCTACTATGGTTGACATCTAGGAAGGAGACTTCCCACTTTTCTTTGATGAGGATAATGGAGACACAAACTTCTTTTACTGTTAGATAAGATGCATATTTATCTCCTAAATCGTAATACAATATAAAAGGACTATATCCCTATAAAATGTTATCAACAGCTAAAAGCAATGTGTGAGGTTGTGAGCATTGGGTTATTTATATTCTATTAAGTAAGCATTACGTTATGTCATATGATCTATATTATATATCTATCTTTAACTTTTGGATTGCGAAGTTGAGAAGATATGAAGCTGATTCTACAGTAGCCCTAAATATCTCAAACTCAAATAAATTGAAGCAAACATAAGAAGCAAAACTTGTTCTTTTCCCCTTTCCACTCACTTGGCAAATGGGAAGCAAGAAGGAAGACAATGCAACAAATAAATGCAATAAATAGTGAACAAAAGAAGAGACACAAACAGAAACTGAAAGAAATACGAATCACAGAAAAGAAATGCTTTATTTAAGTGAGAAAAAATGAACCTATTAAATGTGCAGGAAAACCCACGCCTTGTTCCTCTGATTAAAGCTGAAGAAAACATAAAAGTCCAAAATCTTGCTGAAATTAAACACAAGGAGAGCAAAATGATTTGGTTGAGGAAATAGTTCGAACAGATTGTAGTCATGGAGGCAATCTAAGAAATGAATGGCAGACATTTAAGACGGAGTCATGGAAGAAAGCAAACTTAAGCAAGACTTGCCTTCTGTTTGTTTGCTTTGTCAAGCCGCTGGACTTCAGTCCTCCAGCTGATACTGGCTGCTGCAGATTAGAGTTTTGATGGAAATGTGCTTTTTAGTTGCTTTGCACTACATTCAATTGAACTTTCGCTGGGAAAAATAACAATACCGTTTTCTATATTAAAAAAGGAAAAAAGAAAATCATTGCTTGAGAAAACATTCCATAGAGAAATAGTTTTCAGTTTGTGAAGTTAAGTTTTTATTTTATTTTTATAAAAGTAATTATAAAATATCACTTTATTTTACTTTACTTCTTTTTTTAGAAATGAGTCTTGTTAACATGTATTAATTAAGAAACTAAAAAAAATATTATTTTGAAAATTATAGAGAAACATAAAAAAAAATTATAGTATTGTAATTTTGTGTACTCAATAAAAAAAATTCTTCTATTAATCCAATATTATATTGTAACAGTGCCTTAATAATAAATGGATTAAGGCAAGCTAGATTTTCTAACCTTTTGTCGAGATCTTAGAGTCTTCAAGATATACTTGTTTGGCCTTATATTAGGTTAAGGCATTTCATAAGATACGGCCTAGGGGCCAGGAGTTCTCGGTCATATGGGTACAATTAGTATTTCTCAAAATGAATATGCCTTAAAAGAATAGGTGATTGATGGGCAATGCCTGTAATATGTCTAAAATTGGAAAGTCTATGCGTTTGACACAGTGAAACCAAAGTAAATTTAGATAGTTATTTTAAATTAAAGTAAAATGTATAAATGTGAGTTTCACTTTTTTTTTTATTTCATTAATTTTTAATTTTCTTTCCTTACAAAACAAACAAATCCTTAAGTGATATATGTTGGATTATTACAACATGCACTCCCTTCATCAGTGAATGAATATCTATTATTCTCAACTTGTTAATTGGATCATTAAATCTATTTGCAGACAACCTTTTGTCAATACACTTACATGTTAAGTTTGTGAAATGCATGTTGTAAAAATGAAAAATCAAACCACTATCTAACTTTTTCTCAATAAAATGTTTATTAATATGATTAGATTTATCATGTTAAACTAATTGTAGGTTAATAATTTATAACTTGTGAAAAAATAGCTTGAGGTTAAAATAGCTTGATGAGAACCTCACGTCCAATCCCCAAATTATCAAGAGTAATCTTCACATCATGTAGTTCATAAATTCATTGTGTCATGACTCGAAATTTAAGTTTTACACTTGACCGAGCCAATGCATGTCATTTCTTACTCCTCCATGTAACTAGATTTTATACTACTTAAAGACATGTAGCTTAAGTTTAATATTCAATGTTTGACTGACTTGCTGCCACCTGCATAATAATTAGCATCCACACGTACACTTTCATGGGAACGGTTCTCCCCTTTCATAAATACTAATAGTCATTAATCAAGTGTAAATTTAAGGTATAGGTGGAGTGTCTTATCCACTGCTTGTAGGTTTCTTACTCTGAAGCCATGCATGAATTAACTTACAACATCAATAACATATGTTGGTATTATCTAGTGTAACTCCAATATACTAATTTGCCTACTAGCCTTTGACATCAAGCTTTATCAACCCTGGCATTTTTTCTTTTCATATTCTATTTTATGAATTTTCTCAACAAGAACATAGTGAGCTTACAAAACAACTTACTGACTTGCTTCAAGAGATCGATGATAGATTATAACTCAAAGAAAGAAAGGATTTAAAAGATAATACAATTTATAATTATAAAGTAGTATTACAAATAATATTCTTTAATTTAATTAAAAAACATTTAAACTTTTTTAGTTGTACTTATAAAAGTAAAATACAATAATATGTTACACATGAATAAACTTAGATAACATAATACTACACTCACACAAATTTGTATAGGTAATTATTTATGCTGAAACCTAAAACTGTTGAATCTAGGAGCAAACAGGCTTTACAGTTGGGCGTATGAAAATTCGAACCTGACAGATAATATCGATGCTATCAAAAGTATTTTGTTTTTGGTATTTGGTCTCCATATGTTTGATTTCTAATTAACTTATCCCAGCCCGTGCTACTAACCACAAGACATAAATTCACATGCCCTTGGCAGTCAAACAATCATAAGCTGCGGAGTAGGAGTAGTCTCTTACAATGCACCCACACTTTCCTATGGGTCCCCAACCCTCTACTCCACGTGTTTCCCGCCAATTGGCGGTGCCCTTCACATGTCGGTCAAGACCCGTTTTACTTCACTCAAGCCCGCTTTGCATCGGGCTCCGAAAACTGGCCACTGCCCTATCTCCACGTGGCCAGAGGCACTGGAATCCAAGGATGCTTTCTCGTTTATATAACAACCTCGACCATTTCACACACCACCTCGTCACTCGCAGGGACAGTGTGGGGAAGAAAGAAACAGACAAAAATGGCGCCAAACGCTCTCTTTCTCTTCTCTGTCCTCGCCATTCCCCTCCTCCTTCTGCCCTGCCCAACCGCCGCCGGCCACGACTACCGCGACGCCCTCCGCAAAAGCATTCTCTTCTTCGAAGGCCAGCGCTCCGGCAAACTCCCCGCCGACCAGCGCCTCCGCTGGCGCCACGACTCTGCATTGCACGACGGCGCCACCGCCGGAGTAAGTTTTTCTGTTTTGTTCTGAAAGGGTAATAGGTAGAGAAAATGATTATTAATGAGGTTGGTACATTGTGTTTTTTACTCAGGTGGACTTGAGCGGAGGGTACTACGACGCCGGGGACAACATAAAGTTCGGGTTTCCGATGGCGTTCTCGACGACAATGCTGTCGTGGAGCGTGATCGATTTCGAGAAGAGCATGGAGACGGAGCTAGGGCACGCGCTGAAGGCGGTGAGGTGGGGGACAGATTATTTGCTGAAGGCCACGGCCAAGATTGGCTCCGGCGTGGTGTTCGTGCAGGTTGGTGACCCTTACTCCGATCATAACTGCTGGGAGAGACCCGAAGACATGGACACGCTGCGCACCGTTTTCAAGATCGATGGGTCCCACCCTGGCTCTGACGTGGCTGGTGAAACTGCCGCTGCACTTGCCGCTGCCTCCATCGTCTTCAGATCACGTGACCCCTCCTACTCTACCATGCTCCTCAATCGAGCCGTTGCGGTGCGTCTGCGCCACACTCATCTTTTCATTCCTTTTTTTTTTTTGCTAATTTATTTATAAATAAAAATAATGTACTAGTACTCCAGTAGCAGTAGTAGTAATTAATAACACCTTTTTTTTTTCCTTTGTCTTTTTTGGTTGAAAAGTTAAAACCGAACTGTGGTAAGTTTGAAAAGCGAGACTCGTCTCTCACGGGAGACATGAAATAACTTCCTGTCACCCATTCCACTCAACAACACTTTACCGGGAATTGAATTTCTTTTTCTCTTCTTTGATAGTTGTATTTTTTTTCGTGTGTTTTTCTGTGTATGGTTAATTTGTTAAACAGGTGCATTTAATACATTTTCCGTTAAAATTTCGCGAGAAAATGACCGTTTGTTTGTTTGGGTGAGGGTGCAGGTGTTCCAGTTTGCTGACAAGCATCGTGGTGCATACAGTAACAGCCTGCACCGTGCAGTCTGCCCATTTTACTGCGACGTCAATGGTTACCAGGTATATATACTTATATGTGAATAATAATAATAATAATGTACAGTATGTGAAGAGAAGAGTAAGAAAACGAAATTTATGTATAGTGTGGAATATTCGCCGTTGGATTAGATGACTAAATCAGTTAAAAAGTGACTTTTATATATATGATGATGATGGTGGTGATGATGTTAGGACGAGCTACTGTGGGCAGCAGCGTGGTTGCACAAGGCCTCACGTAGGCGTCAGTACAGAGAATACATTGTGAGGAACGAGGTGGTGTTGAGAGCTGGGGACACCATTAATGAGTTTGGTTGGGATAACAAGCATGCTGGGATTAATGTTCTCATTTCTAAGGTAACAGTAACACTGCTATACCCTCTTTTAGCCATTGCATTGCTACCTACTTTCCGATTATATATGGTTCAGTAATTAATGAATTAGCTAAGTTTTCGATTTTATTTCATCATATGTGTCATTGTGTGTGTATGTATGTGTGCGCACATATCAAAATGCTTTTGTCTTTTATGTGGTATTTTTGTTCCTCTTGTCTTGCGTCCCCCGTTGAGCATGTGGGGGCGCAGTGTGACACTGCTCATTCATTCAATCTAGATGCAGAATATAGAGATAAAGTTTCTGCGTCACGTGGTCTGTGGAATGTGACTTACTTTTGTCCACTTCGGACTCTCATTCCCGTTGGCCCATCCCCAATCTGCACATATCATATTATTAATCATCGATCATCACAAGCACAACAGGGAATTTCAGATCAACACCATTATTTTCCACCACTAACTTTACAAATATGCATTGCGCATATGACTTTGATTCAACTAATCCATTTTATTTATTTTGCAATATGGGTTCCTCTCATTTTAAAATTATTGTCTTTTTAAGTTATTGTAAATTAAATTTAAAAAACAATTAATTAACGTATACCTTGACTAATTTTTTTTTAATCTCTTTTCCTTTCATGTAATTAGTTGAGATAATTTTAAATAAGGAATATGATTGGGCCAAGCCTTGAATGTCTAAAATAAAATGAGATTAGTTTTGAAATAAAGAAGAAAAAAAAGTTTTAGCGAATGGAAGGGGTATTTTGAGATTTTAGATTAGTAAGGAACATAATACCCTGTGTAAGGGAAGTACAGGGCAGATACTATACTATTTTACTGGGACTTATTTTTGTGTTTCTTTCTCAAAATGTTTAAATTATTGTGAAATAAAGTATGCATCCATCTGAAAATAAAACTTAGGTGTTTTATAAGAAGCATCAATAATTTCAGATCATGTATAAAAAAATGCAAAAGATAATAAAATATTTTAAATTTGACTTTCTTTTATTGGTGGGTCATATAAGGAATATATGGCATAAGAGGGTCCTCTGCATGTGTATGGGTACAACTAGATAGGGAATGTGAGAGTACAGATTGGATTTAAGATCAAGCTTTATCCGTTTATTCATGAATATTTAAAAGAAGTCAAGATAGGAATGAGAAAAGGGTTGTTGAAAAATGCTGATGATTGCACATGATGTGAATTGCATTTTTAAGTTTAATGTGGGCACCGGGTTTTGTTATTTATATAAGCGGGGACATTCCCTAATAATTGGAACTTAGATCTAAATCATGCCACTGGATTTTTAATGACATTTATATAGGAGGGGTGGCGAATTTGTCTTTAAAAATCAATGGGAATAGAATTAGGGTGGTGTAGGACTGTCTTGTCTCTGCAATCAGAACCAAATTGGATGGCCAAACTCGCTGCCTTCCATAACGTAAACATTTGGAACTAAAAAGTCTATAGCCCTTTTAATTATTTTGGTCCTTTTATTTTAGATCGGGCAAATGGATGGGTCCCACTACTGCCCCATGCATGTGCACCATACCATTATTTTCTGCACTACTATTGCTTTACTTTCCCGCACCGATTGAGTCTGTGATTTCTTGTTTAAGCTCTCATTCATGTACATTATTTTTTTTTACAAGCCTATCCCGTGCTATCCTGTTCTGTAACCGTGACTCCGTGAGTCCACATTGTACATTGGGTTTTGTCAGTATTATAAATCCATGATCCATTGCAATTTGCACATTATACTACTTGGAGAAAAGCATAAACTTAAAAATAGTTATCCAATGCACATCCATACAAGTTCATTGGGTTTTGTACTCTATCCTGCTTTGGGAAATATTGAGGAACGGCTCATGTACATGTTACTTATTTTGTTATCTTAAAAGGGCAAACAATCTAATATCGGTGAAGTGAATATATTCATTCTTATTTTCTGTAGGAGGTGCTAATGGGAAGAGCAGAATATTTTGCGTCCTTCAAACAAAACGCTGATGGATTTATCTGTTCTACATTGCCTGGAATTTCTCACCCTCAAGTTCAATATTCCCCAGGTAAAAATACTTTTTACTAATTATTTTGAGAAAAGTGATTCTGGGGTGATTATGGAATTGTAACACTGATTATAATTTTTGAGACCCGTCCAAAGCCGTGAATCTGCACAATTATTATTGCAGTAACGATACTAGTACTACTAGTGTGTTTTTTCCTTTTCTAACTCAAACTTGTCTTTTGTTGGCTAATCGAAAAGGTGGGCTTATTTTCAAGGCCGGTGGAAGTAACATGCAGCATGTAACGTCCCTGTCTTTCCTGCTGCTAGCTTATTCTAACTACCTAAGCCACGCCAATAAGGTCGTGCCATGTGGCGAGACTACTGCCACCCCAGCTTTACTCAAACACCTTGCTAAACGCCAGGTATGAATATCATTTTTCCACATCTGACAAAATTAACGGCTAGATTTTGTCCTTTCTGATTTTCTGAGTAAGCAAATAAATTCACGGCAACACGTGGCTTCCATTTACTAGGTGGATTACATTCTTGGGGACAACCCATTGGGAATGTCGTACATGGTTGGATATGGTGCACGCTACCCGCAGAGGATACACCACCGGGCCAGTTCGCTTCCCTCAGTGGCGGCCCACCCGGCCCATATTGGCTGTAAAGCTGGATCTCGGTATTACTTTAGCCCAAATCCCAACCCAAATGTGTTGCTTGGGGCCGTGGTGGGTGGGCCCACCAATAACACAGATTCCTTCCCTGATTCCAGGCCTTTCTTTCAGCAGTCTGAGCCCACTACATATATCAATGCCCCGCTGGTGGGCCTTCTCGCTTTCTTTTCAGCTCACTATTGACTTTGCAACTGTATCTATCTATGATTTCCATGTGGTGCGCAAAATTGGTCACCCTGCATTGCTCCTTTGGGAAAGAAAAAATAAAATAAAATTGGTGAAGAGTGTCAGTAATAGTATTCTGCTTTGTGGTGGTTTTCTTTTTGTAAGTGAAGTGATAGTGCAATTTGTATACTATAGGGTTTTATGTAACGGTGGCAAGTCTATATAGAATATATAGTTTAGCGTCTAGAGGTTGAATATTCGCTTTCGGTTTTCACCAACAAAATGCATATGGAATTCACGCCCTAATTTGGTTATAAAGAATTAATTCCTTTGAAATTTATGGAAACTAAATATAAGAAAAAAAAAATCTCGAGTATACTAACAAAGCAGGACAAAAAAATGGACTTCCTTGATAAAGCATAAAAGGACGATCATTTGATTTGTTCCAGTTTGTTTGGCCTTATAAAAGGAAAATTTTCTAAATTCGTCTATTCTAAACAACGGTTTAATCCAAGGTATGTTTGATTGATCCTGTTAATATTTAAACATAATATAATTATTCGGATAAGTTAATAGGAGATGACATCAACCCATCATTGTTTTAGAATATATAATACACGATTTCATGTTCTTAAGATTAGAGCAATATCAGCAGATACATGTAAAAAGAAATAAATAAATAAATATATATAATTACAGAACATCAGGGTAAATAAATGATTAAATTTTATCAAGTGTTGGAAAACAGTGACACATGCAGATAGAGTATAGACACCACAGACGATTCTTTATTTCATTTTCACTCATCACTGCAAACCCCATAGTCCATAGGCATACGTGAACGAAGAAGATCCACTCCACGACACTGCTCGATCTAACGGGTCATGCCACCTTCCACTGCCGGAGCTGATGTCACGCCACGTGTACGCATTTGCACATTCCCATCCCAACCTAGTACAAGTAGTAGTATATATCGGAAACAGAATAAGAAGAAGAAGCAAGCCACGAATGAATTGAAGGAAAATGATAGTAGTAGTTAATTTTAAATTTATTAATATTATATTTAATTTAAAAAATAAGAGTGAATAAAATTAAAAACTTTCATATTAATTATCATGTTAAACCAGTAAAATTAAGTAACACTGTCTTAAAATAAATAATTCGTTAAGCATTGATAATGCTCTTAAAAGTTTTAAGCTTGACTCTTAAAAAAAAACTCACATTGACAAATTTAAAAAACTGTCTTCATTATTCATATTGATTTTATATCTGTGAATGAATCAAATACCGACAGTTTTAGTCTTTTAGGATGAAAAAAAGGCATCTTCTAGCGTGGACTAGCAACTTAAAGGGTTCGCCAGTGAACCAGGATATCTAAATCATTGGATGACTTCTAAAACAATGAAGGGTTAGATTTTAAACCCATTAATGTACATGAATTTATTACTATTTTTAATTAAAAATATATTTTTTTATTGAAAGGTCGTTTTTAATCCTGAACGTCATTTGGATCTTTGTGATCTTTATGACTGCATTCAATTAAAAAGAAATTTATTCCTTAAAATGTTACAGTTTATGGTTCCTTTGGTTGTTGGCATATGTTTATGTATGTTGATAAGATCCTACATTTGAAGGTTTATGTTTCAATGGGTGGATGGAGAACAAAAACCTTATAATTCAAAAAGCTTAAAGAAGTGGAAAGATTACCACTAACTACTGGAAAATATGACATTTTCCTCGGGTGTTGTTCCAGTTGCACAGGCCTTGATGTCCATACTTACCAAATTAGTTTCAACATCCAATGGTGCAGAGAACTCTAGTGGTTTTACCTTGGAAGAAGCTCTGGATGTTATATTCAATACAAACATATCGTTTTGTACTACACATATGTTCCAGAGGTGTAATGGTAATGGGAATGAAATGGTTCTTACTGATATATGCCTGGGCATTACAAATGATAGAATGCTTCAAATCAATTCTATTTGTGGGCTCTCATGGATAGGAAAAGTTTTACCTCTACGCAGTGATGAAAAGATTATAGACATAACTATGATTTTTATGGAGTTCTTAATATCAGGCACAACAGGTGCCTCACTTATGATCAAAGATTCACTTGAAAATACTGAAATACAGATTTCATGATCCACTCTATACCATTGTCTATAACAAAAAAATGTGTTTGTGGTAAAAAAATTCCCCTTTATTATTGTTTAATATTTTGCTATGCTTGCATTATTACACTTTTATGCAGCCTTCAAATCCTCCACCTTGTAGAGAAAATCTATCAAAGCAGCAAAAGTACAATATCATGCTGCATGCCACACCTTAGCATAGCATTTCATCTATCACCTTGCACACAATTCCTGGACAATGCTTCAAATGTACAATACATTGCAATTTCAAATTGCCATTCCAAAATCATTCAGAAACTGTAATTGGTTAAAAACAAAACAGAAATATACGAATATTAGACGTGGTTTGGAGTGACTCTCCATACCATTGCTTCAGGTAATGGAGTTGGAAACACACGTGAACGTGCAATAGTAAATTTACCCAAAATCAGCACAACTCTAAAAGAAATCATCCATTAAAAGAACAAAAAATCCATTACAAATCCCTCAACAATTCCATTACAAATAACCAACAATTAAAAGAAATAATTAAAAAAGGGGGAAGAATTTATTTTTTTATAAAAAAAGCCACCAACGCAGCTCTACCAATTGGTACTCCGCAACAATTAACCACCGTAACAGTATTGCGTAGTCCTCCCTTTCCATGTGCTCGCTGCGTCGGTGTCCAGGGTTTGCCGTGGAGTGTATTTGCTAGACAAATAATTAGGAAGCCATAAACAATAAGCACAAGCATAGTAGTAAAATAACTTCAAATATTATCACAACACATAAAGTTTATAATAATCAATAAATACAAAACATAAAATTTAATGATAGAAAATGACTAAAGTATCAAATTAGTCTCCCACTTTTGGAGGTGCTGTCAATTTAGTCATTGAGATTTAGAAAATATCAAAATGATCCCCAATTTTACATTCTGTTTGTCACATTAGTCCTTGTCGTTAGTAATCTCTTAACACCGTTAGTAAATGTGTGAACTTTCACATCAGTTTCTTCTACTTGTCACATAAGGAGAGACTAAATTGACATTAAAGAGACTAAAATGACATAATTTAGGTGATTATCTTTTTTCCCAAAATGTTAAAACCCTAACGGCTACTTTAACATTCACCCTTTCATTCTATTTTTTCTCTTACTCATACTCTCATCCAATTCTTATTCTTCTCTTATTCATCTTTCTCCATCTTTGTAGTTCTTCTTCTATTATTTTGTGGTCTACCATGTCTGCTAATTCAAGCACAAAGGGAAATGACTCGTCATGAATGCAAGTTTGTCAAATAAGAATAACGCCTCAACAAATCAACCCATTCACCCTTAAAGTCCCTCTCATTCATTATTGGAACACACGCATCTCAAACAGAGAACACTTCCTTCTCTCAAAAGCTTCACATCTCACATTACACCACTACGCTATTCTCAATTACCTCTTAAACCAAAATCCCAAACCATTCACTCTTAAAAACTACTCCAATGGTTTAAACGCAAACAACAACGCGTTTGAATGATATAGTGTCGGTTCAACTACGTTGATTCAACACGAGAAGACCAAATGCAGTGAAAAACAAAACCCTTACCTCTACTGGAAAGCATCGATTGCGTCAATCAACACTGGATGATGACGATGATCGATGTGAAACACTCAAAAGCATTGATCACGTCAATGAACAGTGAAGGGTAATGAAGAACGGCAACCACCACCACTGGGAAAGCGATAATCGACGTGGACCTAGCATAGGAACGCTATCTTTCAACCATATGAGGGAGAAAATGGTGAGAGAGAATTCATCACGTTTTCAATTAGACTGAAAACTATTAGAGATCAATTTGACACTATATACAAAAATTGACTCTTCATTTTCCAATATAACATTTAAAATTATGTCATTTTAGTCCCTATGATGTGGCATTGCTTATTTTCTAATTACGCTTGCCACATATGTGTCCAGGTGGCACTTAACGTGTCACATCACACATTTACTAACAGTATTAGAGACTACTAACGCAGAGACTAACGTGGTAAACAGAATGTAAAGTCGATAATCATTTTAATATTTTTTAAATCTCAGGAACCAAATTGACAGCACCTCCAAAAGTGAGGGACTAATTTGATACTTTACTCGATAGAAAAGTTTAAAAGAGTTTAGGTTGGAACACCTATGCGTTATTCTTGGAGAGAACATATCTTCAATTAAAAAAATATTATATTCTAAAACATATAATTATAGTAATATAATATAGTTTTATAAAAAAAAAAGGAAAAAATAAGATATTTTGATGTAGGTATGTACCTTTGCATCCTTCTTATTTCTTTATAAGAGGAAGTTATATATAAATAAAAACAAATAGCCACCAAATATGTCATTCAAGTATCATAACTAACAAATTAATAACAAACATAACAATAACTAAAGACCTTCCAAAGATAAAAAGACTAAAGTCAAACATAATCTCTAAAAGATATGAATAAATAGATAAAAATTAGTTTTAATCATTAGAAAAACGGATTGAGAAAAAGAAATATATTTACTTTATATCTTAAATTATAAGAAAATATTTTTGGAACAAGATTTTTTATTATTCTTGCAGCTGCCACCCTGTTTCAAGAAGGGAGCCTGCGACGGTGAAGTGGTCATTTTGAAAATGCTGGAAGCTCGATAAAGATTGGTTGCTTGGAAACGACACTGAAAGTGTAAGAAGAGGCAACAATTTATTGACAACACCTTTCAAATGATTTTATATATATATATAAATTTTAAAGGAAATATAATTTTCATTTTGCATAAAAATTTCTTATTTGATTAAATATATTAATATGTTTTTAACTACTGTAAGACTTTTTCTTTTCTTTTCCACCCGTGAAACACACACGGTAGAAGCCACCTAAAAAAAGGGAATTGTTAGGTGCACCTAGCATTCTTTGAAAATGGCAAAGCTGCCCCTGCCTTCTTTCTCCTTTTAAAAGCTGTGTTTTTTTTAAAAAAAATCAAAGCAGTCATTGTTGCGCACTCTTCTTCTCGCTTTTCTCTCTTCGGTGTCGTATTATCTTCGGTTCCTTAGCAACGGTTAGGTTCGGCGAAGGTAGGAGTGTTCAGGGTTGCAGTGGTCAACGACGACATACGAGGTATGCATTTTTGTTGCTTGTGCGTTCAGGTGTAGCGGATCAACTTGATTCGTAAATTCTTTATGGTTCAACTTGATCCGCATGTAGATTTTAAAGCTATGGATCAAGTTGATTGTTACGGATCAAGTTGATCCGTAAAAGAATTACGAATCAAGTTGATCCGTAGAAGATTTGCGGATCAAGTTGATCCGTAATTCTTCTGTGGATCAACTCGATCCGTAGCTTTAAAATCTACATGCAGATCAAGTTGATCCGTAGAGCACCACCACCACACCGCCAGTCGAGCAGAATGCACGAGGAAGAAGCAGAGCAGAGCAGCACAACAACACCACCACCAAGCATTCTAAAGAAGCTTGCGGATCAAGTTGACCATATCTTATTTTTTAAATCTTAAATCCTATTTTTGACCTACTTAGAGACATTTTTTTTTTGGAAAAATGAGTTGAGAAAATCCTCTTTGGGAATTTGCTAGGGAATTTCTCCTTCAATTTCAAGCGTTTTGACATATTATGGGCCTCAAACGAACATTTTTATCAAAAGTTACAACCGTTTGAAGCTTACAAATCAACTTGATCCGTAAAACACTTCTTAAAGATCAACTCACAGATCAACTTAATCCGTAAGTCTTAAAAATCAACTCGCGGATCAACATGATCCGTAAGTCTTAAAAACCAACTTGCAGATCAACTTGATCCGCAAACTTCTTACAAATCAACTTGATTCGCAAGTGACTTGTGGATCATCTATATCAACTGTGGATCAACTAAAACCTATACGAATCAACCTGAATAAGTTGAGTGGACAAAAATATTTTTAAAAATACACAGGGATATTTTTGTATTTTCACTATAATTTTCTTGAAAGTGCCAATTGATTCATTCGTGTGGCCACTGTTCATGCAAGCTGTACCCGACCCTACTCTTTCCCAATCGGACAAACATGCCTAAGTTGACTTACTTTTCATTCTTCGTCAGTTTCTTAGTCCTTTCCCTAAATAATTTATTTACTATTTTTTCTCAATTTAATTTCCCCAGCTTTATCTCTCGCTTAATTCCTTAGTTTATTTAAAATCTCAATTAAATTTTATAAATTCTTCATTATGTAATACAGTTTCTTTGGTTTCAAAATTATTTCAATTTGATCTGTTTTTTCAATTCGCCTGGAGCTGGGATGCTAAAACAAGTTAGGCTAGGTGGGTCACTCCGTTATCAAAGACGTTGATCGTCCTCATCCTCATCTCCATCTGGGCCTTCAAGATGAATAAACAACTGTTTGGTGCCTACTCACCTATCAAGTCAAGTCAAGCCAGCAAACAAAACAAAAACTTCAAAACTTAAATACTTACCATCCTTCTTTCTTTCTTAGAAACTGATATAATTCTGTATATTCTCGCTAGCATCATGCAACTGTCTTTTTCATGACTGGATGCTTATATTTAATATAGTGGAAATCGGAAAGTGTTATTTTGATTTTTCTATATAATGTGCAAATATATAATTAAATAACTAAAAATTTCAAATGTAATAAAAGTAAACTACCTTTTAATTATGAAATAATAGTGCAACGTAAAATTTTAAAACATACGGACACATTAAAAACTAATTTTGTAAAATTTAATAGTCAATATATATATATATATAATAATAATAATAATAACATTAATGAAAGGATATATTAAAAATTCACAAGAAAGTCTAGGAACTTACTAATATATTAAAAACTCACAAGAAAATAAAATATAGTATATGACTTGAACCAATTGGCTGTTAAGAGAGATACTTTATCCATTTAATTAACTAATATATACAGTGAGGTCTGAAGCTTTAAATTTCCTGGAAATTATGAGGACGTGCAAAGGACTGCGTCTATATAAACTTTCCAAGAGGGAATCGGTCTAAAGATAACACCAAACGATAACAAAAATCGGTGCAAGAATGTTTGTTTTTTTATGGAAGCACCACGTGGTACAGCGTAACTATCCTGCTTAGTTGTTATTATTTAATCCAATAATAATAAAAAAATCTGGAAGTTGTTGGAAAAAGTAAAGTAAAAATATAGCTGAGAGGAGTAATCCTCATCCCAACTAGCTGTTAGAATTAAATTAAACCTAAACTCATATTTTTAAAATTTTAAAATAATATCAGACCATATTTAAAATTAATAAAAAAAAACCACCTATCCCATCTTACAAGCCCCTTGTAAGAAACAAGTCGTTGCACGCGGTTATCCAACCCCAAACCATGACTTGACTTGCATTTAATAAATATAGTTGACGCGGAACTCATGAATTTTTTTTTTTTTTTTTTAATAAGAGAGAATCAAAAGATAATATTAAAAAATTGACAACATCCACAAAAATAATGAGTTAGATCCGCGGAATCTTTCAAGTTCTAGCAATCCTCATATTATAAATAGAGCTGATTGAATCACACCCCATATCCAATCGAAAAAAATTGATAACATCACACAGCATTAGTATGTATCAGCAACAAGGGTCAGATCCAACAAAGCAATCACCGGCAACCGGTTTTCCGGTGAGCTATAGCAATTCAACAACGTATTCGACCAACGAGGCTTCCTACGCTCCAGTCCCACCTCCCCAGCCCAAACCTCTTGTCGATTGGTCCACCGGCCTCTGTGACTGCTTCTCCGAATGTGGAAACTGTAAGTCATATATATATTAAGGAGGTTGTGATCTGTTGGATAAATATGTATTATTCAGGATAGATATTCTTAAGTGGGAGATTCTGATTTAATTTGAATGCTATGAAAATATATAAGTTATAAGTCCAACCCCCTTCCAAAGAGGAAACCCCATCCAATAAATAATTGCTTAATTTGGTTTCAGGTTGCATGACGTGTTGGTGTCCATGTGTTACCTTTGGCCGAGTTGCAGAAATTGTTGACAAGGGATCCACATGTAAGAATATTGTTTTCTATCTCAGAACAGAACATACATAGAATTACTTAAGATTTGATTTTTTCATGAGAGTGATTATTATTTGCTGCAGCATGTGGTGCTAGTGGGGCTCTGTATACGCTGATTTGCTGTGTCATTGGCTGTGGCTGCCTATACTCTTGCTTCTACCGCCCCAAGATGAGACGACAGTATGGTCTAAAGGGAAATGGTTGTTCGGATTGCTTGACTCATTGCTTCTGCGAGCCCTGCGCCCTCTGTCAAGAATATCGTGAGCTTCAACACCGTGGATTTGACATGATTATTGGTATGCACTTATTATATATATATATTAACACTACTCTATTTGCTAAATACCCAGCTATGCAAAGTTGGAAAACAAATTTCTTATTTTATAGAGAAACTCCTTTTTTGTTTAATTAATTTATTTTTCTTTGAACTTGGTACGGTTAGGGTGGCATGGAAATGTCGAGCAACGAAGTCGGGGAGTAGCCATGACTGCTACAACAGCTCCATCAGTCGAAAATGGCATGAGCCGTTGAATAGTATGCAGTTCTGTAACTAAGACAATGTGTCTACGATGCTTGTGTTAAACATGAAGAATAATAATGTTTGAAGAATGGTTCATTCCTTTTTTTCGATCCCCTTTTCATATTAATAGTTGTCATTTAAATTAATGTTAGACTACTTTTATAATAGATGCGGTGTTACAACGTATCTTTTTCTGTATCCAATTGTGGCAACGAGGATACAATATAAGTTCTTATGCATTTATCTTAACTTCCGCCGCTAGGCTGATCGTAGTGGTTTACAATGCATCTATTTATAAAATAAAATAAAAGACAATGGATCTATTTATCCTTTCATCCTGTGTGAATATGTTTACAAAATCTAAGGTTTTTGTGAAACATGGAATGACTTTCTTGAAAAGTGTGGTTGAAATGTACACTTGACTTATAGAACCAGTAACTCTTGATGTATGAGGTGTACATATGTTACAAAATCTTGTTATTTGTCGATAGAAGGTAATTGTTGTTAACTTCCTCTTTGATTCCAAACACTTGTCTAAACACAAAGGCCACTTCCTGATTTATTTCTGTTTTCTCGTTTGTGATAATGTAACTATTTGCACGACATTATTAAATGAGTGGATCAGTTTATCAAGACTATTTTAGTTTCAATAGAAACATTTAAGTTCCATTCTTAATTTAAAAATAGAATCATAATAAAAATTTAGAAAACAATGACATTATTATATTCAGAATGATTTTATTATCTGAAATAATCAAATATTCAATGCCGCATCCATACTGATAGTTTTACGGGTGGAAAAATCAAGGGGACTAGTATAATTTTCTTACTTGAAACTGGCAAATTGATTCGCTTATGAAAAATATTTGATGAAGATCTATTAATCTATCCAACACTTAGAAAAAGAGATAAAAGTAAGAGAAAAATATAGGTATAATAGAATTTGTGACGTGATAGGAAGAGAAAGATAAAAAAACAAAAAAATGTATATGAAATGTTTAAAATTAAAACATGTTTATGTATCATTACTCTTTCACTTGTAAATAACCTCATCATGCAATTGTAATTTATAAGCCGTATCAAAACCCACAAAAAGAAAAAAAAAAAAATCTTAACAAAGCCAACCCTACTCTGCTTGAAACAATGAAACTTTGACCTAGCACTATTGGAAATAGATAAATTCATCAATTTCTTCCTCCTTTCTCTGTTTTCTAAAAGATTTGATCTTTGAATTTTGGTGAGACTTGTAAGTATTCCTACAAATTTCAAAACTTTGAATTAATTATGAGATTAATTTTCAATTCCAATCTAAAATTTAGTGATATTTAAATCATTTCTCTCCAAAAGTATTTTATATGGAGATCGAATTTAGATTTTTTGATACAAATTCAACATATATTATAAGTTATATTTATTAGGTGAACTTATGATTTCATACATATCACTTCAAGCTCATTACCAGACATATCCTAGAAAATGTTTTTTCAATTTTCAATTTAATTCTCCTTGTTTGAAAATAATTAATATTAGAAAATTCTCATGTCCCATGTTGGCTAGACATATAGCGTGAATATAATAATATAAGTGAGACAACTCTCTAACTTATATAAATCAATTTTACAGAGTTGAGTGAAACTCAAAATCCACTTTCTAAGAGAATTAAATTTTGAGAAATAATTTTTTATGTTTTAAATGTTTTCAGAAAATATTAACAATAAAAAGAATTCTGCTACTATAATATAGTTGACGCTGAACCACTATACCATGCTTTACTGCATTTTTTCAAATTATACGCAGTTGTAGAGTTTTTTATGTTTTTAAAATCATCATACCGTTAACTGCATTCATAGTTTTAAAATTTCACTGGATTTTGACATGTAGCTAGTTGTAAAATTATACGCATTGGTAGTGGTTAAAGCCAAATTCATTCATTCACATCCTTATCCAAACATTTCTACCACGCAGCTAGCTAGTGTTGTAGCAGCATTAACTTAGGTATGTATGAAGCAGCCAGCTCAGATCCAAGAAAGCCATCGGCACCGGCCACCGGTTTCCCGGTGAGCTACAGCACCAGCACCACGGAGGCTGAGGTGTATTCGTATTCATACGGTCCAGTTGTAGTACCAGTACCACCTCCCCACCCTAAACCTATTGTGGAATGGTCAACCGGCCTCTGTGATTGCTTTTCCGATTGGGGAAACTGTAAGATAAGACCTCTATTTTCAAATTAATTTACATGCATGCCATGTCTAATAAATTATGCCGCCACTACTACATTTTCAGCTTGCATGACGTTCTGGTGTCCATGTGTTACCTTTGGTCGAGTTGCAGAAATTGTTGACAGGGGATCTCCATGTAAGAATTTAATTAATTTCTCACGACCTACAAAGTTAAAATTTGTTTTGATATTTGTTATCTGTGATTTGGTGGCTCTACAGCATGTGTTACTAGTGGGGCTCTCTACTCGGTGATTTCCGCAATTTTCTTTGTAATTGGGGTGAGGTGGTGGTGTGGCTGGGGCTGGGGCTGGGTATACTCTTGCTTCTACCGCTCCTATATGAGACAACAGTACGATTTGCGGGGAAATGCCTGTACGGATTGCTTGATTCATTTCTTCTGCGAGCCCTGCGCCCTCTGTCAAGAATATCGCGAGCTTCAATTCCGTGGATTTCACATGACTATTGGTATCTACCATTCGCTTAATTCATTATTATGGCCCCTAATTTTGTTTTGCTTTCCTTTTTTCCACATCAAAACAACTGCTTCCATTACTCTCACTTTCATTTTTCTGTTTTGTTACTCCTTTCTTCAATTGATACAGCTCATAAACTACCATGCATGTTTAAACTATTGTCTTATCCCCTTGAATTAACAATTACTATTTTCCCAAGTGCTTTTTTAAATGGGAGCCTAATTTAATACTACCTTTTTAAAAAAAAAAAAAAAATCATGAAGTGAAAATATTGTTGAAAAAAACTTTTTTTTAATAAATATAATTTTTAAAGTAGCCATAGTCCTCAAAATTGATTGGCATATCAATCCTCAATTTGGATGACTTTTTGTCCACCTTTCTAATTTTTTTTTATAACATTCCTGTTTATAGTGTGCTTGGTAGAATGAAATAAAATGGAATGAAAATGAATTGATATGAACATTTTGAATTTAAGTAAAGTATAAGAGTGTGGATTTCATCTGGTTTTGTTGTTCTTTTCACTCTTTTTTAGTTTCTTCCTCTGCTAACAAAGGAGAGCTTAATGTTTTAGGTGATTTGTAATGCGAGGAAGAAATCAATATAACAAAAAGAATTAAGCTAGGAAAACAAATTTCTTATTTTATAGAGAAATTCCTTTTTTGTTTACTTTATTTTTCTTTGAACTTGGTATGGTTAGGTTGGCATGGAAATGTTGAGCAGAGAAGTCGGGGAGTAGCCATGACTGTTGCAACAGCTCCACCAGTCGAACAGGGCATGAACCGTTGAAGTGAGGATCCCTAAGTATAGAGTAATGTAATAAATGCAGTTCTGTAACTAAGCGATACGTGTTTCTACAATGCTTCTATTAGACCTCAAGGGACAATAATGTTTGAAGAATGACTCATTGAGTCATGTTTATCAAACTTTTAAGTATTATAGGTTTACGAATTTATTTATCCCATGTAAGTTAATTTATGTGTAAATTTTTTTTTTAGTAAATTATGGGTAAACTCTATAAATTTTAAGTAAATTTGATAGACTATCGAGTTTACCACCAAGACAACAAGTCAACAAGTTAAAAAAATTATATCAAAATATAAGTCATTTTGAATTATTTTATGTTTGTTTAATGTTCCAACATATCTTCATTTAGTGTGTTATTTTCGAATAAAAAAATTTCACCTTTAATAAATTCAAACCCATGTTCTTTGCTAATATTAAAGTCTAGATGAGAATAATTTATCACTATTATAACATCTAAGTTATTAGCTAGTAGTGATGTATTATTAGACTTGGTTATTTAAGTATTGTAAAATTTATGATTTATTATATTATTAAAATATTTAATTGATATGTTATTTATAGATATTTTGTTATTATTTTTATATGAAATAAACTGTTTTCAATTTATAAGATAAGTGTATGAAATTCTCACGAATTGATTCACGAATTGATGTAAACATTAGATTTTAATATAGTAGTAAGGCAGATGATGCCACTTATTAATTACTATAGTACCTCTATAAATGCGGTATTACAATATATACTTGGTTGGAAATGATTACCCAACACCACCACCTGTCGTAGCCAATCAGTCCAACAGCCTCTGTTGCTGCTGCTTTTCCGATTGTAAGACTCGCTTCATAAAATTTATGATAACGTACACTCATGCTTATTAATGTTTTAAATACCCCGAAATGCAAAGTATCTCGCAAAAAGAATAAATGAAAACAAATTTCTTATTTTACAGAGAAATACCTTTCTTATTTAATTTACTTTCCTTTGAACTTGGTATGGAAATGGTGAGCAACGAAGTCCGGGAGTAGCCATGACTACAACAGCTCCATCAGTCGAACAGGGCATGCGTCGTTGAAGTGAATTGAAGTGGGTATCCATATATATATAGAGAGAGAGAGAACTGCGCATGCAGTTCTGTAACTTCAGTCTACTATTATATGCTTGCGTTAGACCTAAAGGACAATAATATTAGGGAAATACTGTTTAGTACGAAAATGATTTTCGTCACTCCCACACTAATGATGTTTTCCCGTCAAATTACATTTAATATTATTTTTAAAAAGTGTGCCGTCCACGTGCCTATTCGTGTGTATCCTGCATGTTTTGTTTCATACAAAATAACATCACTCATAATATTATGTTTTAAGTGAGACATTCCTTATTTTTCCCCTTTCATTTTAATACTTGTAATTTATGTCATAGTTCATCACTAGTGGATTCAAGGATAAATAAATTTAATTTTAGTTTTAGACCCATCAGTAAAAAAGATCTTCTATTGATTTTTATAAAGCAAAAAATATTTTATATATTCACAAAAAAAAATCACATATATTGACAAAAAAATTCAAACTTAACTCTCACATTTAAATTAAAAAAAGATTCTTTTAATATTTACTTTATGTCTTATTTATCGTTGGATCAACCTTAACTAAATGCGATTTTAGAATGTATCTATCAGATTCTCAAGATGTTACGCGCGAGTTGTTTCTTTGTTCTGAGTGAAAATTCGCTCAAGATCTAATAGAAAAAACTAATTTCAATCAGGACAAATCGGAGCATATAATGCATTGGCATTCTCTTGCCGGATTAAAAAGAAAATAAAACAGAGCACAAAATAATAAAAAAGAAAGAAAATGAATTCCATCAATGTCTTATGCCGTCTCTGTGGAATATGCTATTGGTGAACTATATTCATACCGATAAGGCTGAACATGATTAATAGATAAATAAATAAGATTAATTTATGGTGTATATAAATTATATCATTGGCACGTTATATTTATATAATACTTTTATAACTGTATTTTATTTCTTTTCGTTGCATCAATCATTCATTTTATCTCGTATTTTCTCTTTTCTTTTTATAATTTTTAATTGTATAATACTTTATACAAAGTTTGGTACAAACGCAATTTCTCATGCCAAACAAACAGTTAGTTTAGAAAGACAAGACAGAATTTCCTCTTTTAGATCATATCTATGGGTGAAAAGGATTGGTGATGGCGGCACACACACCAAAAAAACATTCCACGTATTGTTCCTCAAATTCTACTATAAATTGTTGGATCACGCCACCTCCTCACCATCATATCAATTCCATACCCCTTAACAAGGTCTTTGCTTCTTAATTTTCTGATAGTTATAATATATAGTTATGTCTCTACCAACCTCACAAGGTGCACAGCCCGCTGCCACTGGTTTTCCAGTGGCTTACGGCAACAACAACAACCCACAACCCAAGTTCAAAGCCCTGCAGGCCCAGGTTGATTGGTCCACGGGCCTCTTTGATTGCTTCTCCAACTTCAAAAACTGTAAGCTAGCTAACTAACTTGTCCCCTTATTTTTCACACAATTAATAATATAATGTTGATTATATATATATATATATATATAGCCTGATCGATCTCTAATCTATTTAATTTGTTTGCAGGTTGCATAACGTGCTGGTGTCCATGTATAACGTTTGGTCGAGTTGCAGAGATTGTTGACCAGGGATCAACCTGTAATAAGCTAGCTAGCTAGTTGAATTATAACATTAAGATATACATAGGGATCTTGATAACAAGTGTTCTTACCATATTATTTAAAGAATTATTTTTTTTATTATGGAACATAAAAAAAAATATTAATGATATAATTTTACAAATTCTAATATATATATATATAATTTCTTAATTTATATTCAAGAGTACTGATTAACATGACTACGAAGAAAGAGATCACTAATTAACCAATTAATGATTGCAGCATGTGGTGCTAGTGGGGCCCTGTATACGATGATTTGTTGTTTAATTGGATGTGGTTGGATATACTCATGCTTCTACCGCACCAAGATGAGACGACAATACATGTTGAAGGAGAGCCCTTGCTGGGATTGCTTGACTCATTGCTGCTGCGAACCCTGTGCCTTGTGCCAAGAATATCGCGAACTTGAAAACCGCGGATTTGACATGGTCATTGGTATATATACATAATCATTGATTTCCACGTACATTATTATTATTTTTTTTTATAAAAACATACAGATGAGTTCTTTCTTTCTCTGTCTTGAATCTATTTTATTTGAAATTGGTGGTTAGGGTGGCAAGGAAATGTTCAGGGAGGGAACCAGGGAGTAGCCATGGTTCCAATGGCTCCAGCAGCAGTTGAACCTATGACTCGTTGAGGATCCATATGTACGCACGCGCAATTAATGCATGCAGATGTAGTTATATATATAATGGATACCAATTCGACATGACATGCCCGTGCATGATATATACTTGCGTTAGGTCTTATCAAGATCAGTTATGATTGAGGAATGGTTTATATATTACTGTTTTGTTGACGTTGTTAATTACATACTTGTTTTTATATAGATGTGGTATTACCTAGTTGTGTGATGTGTTTACCTTCATTTTTCTGTGAAAAAATGACTCAACTTTTTATCATATATTTGTATTATTGTAATAGTTTGAATCAGTGATTTAAAAACTAGGTCAATTTATGAAGGGGTGGGAACACTGATTATAATGGTTAACACAGTTCCTCAATTCACAAGCACTAATTAATGAAACTTCATTATCGTTATTGTACACTACAAAAATAAAATAATTTAATTAAAACTTTGCATTAATATAATAGAATCATATTAAAGGTTTTGTAACATAAAAAATCAATGATGAAAATTTAATTAACAATCATCTTACAATAAAACGTATCATATTTTAATCATCCACCCAATAAAGTGTTTTTCATCTTTCAGTGAAGGTTTGCCACTATTATTTACCTTATTCGTAATGTTAAACTTCAATTTTTAGTAATAGTGAATATTTCAATTTTTAAAAAAATAATGTATAAGATATTAAGATTGCCAATGATGATCTCCTTAGTATACTGCACAACCGAATGTGATTGTACTTTTTTATAAGTAAGGATATGTTTAATATCTGAGTTTTAGAGGAGAATAAACGCTCTCACGATGAAAGGATCACTCTGGTCTCTAGTAAGTTTTGATATATGAAATCTTAAATATTGATCCAAGATAAGGCTCAAAGGAAGGTTGAAATAAAAAGAGTTGTTCAAAATTTCTGATTAAACAAAAGGGCATTAGTATTAAGACATACTCATACCTTATTACGAATTACCAAGCTGATCTAATTTAGTCGTACACACGCCTAATTGCAGAATGCACCATTCTCCCTTTTATCGGATAGATACATGCTGGTAATCATCGAATCCTCAATGTCTTCAATGAACTAAAAGGACGATCAAGAAGAAAAGCTCGCCACTATAGTTTTCTTACCAGCAATGCAAAAGATGGGGGAAAAAAAAATAAAAATGATGTAACAACCATAAATCCATGCAGTTATTTTAAAACCATTTACTGATCATTTTATTCGTCATTACTCAATTAGATCCAAAAAAGCAACAGCCAAGGAGCACGCGGAAATTATCAGCGATAAAGGCTTTCAGATATCAGGTTCTCTGCAATTTCAGTTTCCCATCGGTCCCCATTTTCAAGCAGCTTCTCTTTGTCATATAGAAGCTCCTGCAACAGCAAACATATTGCGTATTAACTAGAAATAAATAAATAAACAAAATAAACCATTACTGACATTCATTAACAAAAGAACTTAAACATATAATTAACAACAAAGAAAAAAAAAGAGAAACAATTACTAGCATGCACTAACAAATCGTTTATACAATTCAATATGAAGGAAATGAAAATGAACCTCATGAGTCTCTGTAGCAAATTCAAAGTTTGGCCCTTCAACAATGGCATCAACAGGGCATGCCTCTTGACAAAATCCACAATAGATGCACTTGGTCATGTCAATATCATACCTGAAAGATTTAACAAATAACAGTAAGAATGGGATAGGGGCAGGAGAAGGGGAGGTACACAAGGAAGGTAATTCACCGAGTTGTCCTGCGGCTGCCGTCTTCTCATTCCTCAGCCTCAATTGTAATCGCTTGAGCAGGACATATCTGATAAAAAAAAATATTACTTTAGAAAAAAAAAATAATATGATACAGCTGCTGACTCAATTGGTAGGAGGGTGAGAAACAGGGAAAGTATGAAAAGGGGGAAACTAAACATGGAAAAGGAAATTAGGACAATGGAAATATATAATGGATTGATCATTTGTTGTAATTACTAATTATTACGGGGTATTCATTAATAGATTATAGCTCAGTTATCTGGGGTTAGATGATACTTTCAGATTTCTGGCAAACGAGAGTTTTAGTTTAAAATCATAATCACTTGCCTATCAAGTAGTACCTTTTTATGTTAACTGGAGGATTTCACTGTTTAGGGACTACTGGATGCTTTGGGCTTAAAACATATGTTTTGAGACTGAAAATCCAGACATTCTCCTTAGTCCTCCTATAAATTAATATGTACCTGTAATTCTATCCTTACTCTCTACTAGCTTAATATGTTTGTCCTACATTACAGGGATAATCCTGCAGCAGTACTACTGTACCAGTTATAAAAAAAAGATTTTGAAGTAAAATTTCTATTTATTGGTGTATAGGAAAATGAGGAACGTTAGCAACACTCTCTCTATGATTGACTAAAAATTATTAGAAATTACCAATCTTTGTGGGTCCCACATTAAAATATACCTATTACAGCCTCCAAGGACCAGAGGGTTTGCAAGCACATACCTTCACCTAGTTCAACTAATGATGTGGCCCAGATTCATAAACCTACCAAGACTTTATGCCTTGCACTTTTTGCCATGTCTTGTTTAAATTCAAAAGAAGCTGTATATTTGTTTCTATATTAGCAAACAACAAGCCACACCCAGTAACATATACATACAATTGTAAATACAAAATAGAGTCCAAAAGTAGGCAAGCTTAGTAACAGTCCAGTTTATGAAAGCAACAGGAAACTACTGTCATACAGTCATATGCTGGGTAGAATGCATACTCTAAACGATTGTTAAACCAAAACTATCGATAAACAATCAAAGAGTTACAGCTTCACAGAGTTTGCAAGCAATGCAACGTTCCTCCCCTGTTGGATATCGTCGGAGTGCATGTTCACCGCGGAAACGAGGGCTCAAAGGGCCTTTCTCAAAAGGATAGTTAATCTGCATTAAAAAGTCATGCATTTAACTAGAAGAAGCTATAACAAACTTGACCAGCAACAAGTTTTAGAAGATACTTACTGTAACTTTTGTTTCAAAGAAGTATTTCAGTGTCAGCATTAAACCTCCAACCATTTCAGTGAGAAAAAATGTGTTGATGCTACGCTCAAAAACTGTCATCCAAAGCATTAGCAATGATTAGTTACATTATAGGAAAAAAAAAACAAAAATCAAACTGAACATGAAAACTAAATACCAGAACTCCAATCCTTTGAAATTTCCTTTGCAAGTTGCTCCCTTTCTTCATCCTCTGCAGTTTGTGCATCACAAAATTATGATACAAATCAAGGGGGCATACACAGGAAACACATGCATGTGAAAAGCAAATGGTGATCCAGTAGATATCTCAAAGCTGGAAAGAGAAATGACAGACCTTTTTTGGTAGAGTAGGACTGTGCACTTAATGGCAGGCCATAGTTTTGGAAGTTGTGTAGCCCTTGACCACTTACAGCCTAAACAAGCAGAACAATGAGGGATAGTTTTAAGTTAAACAATTGACATCCTACAACAAAAATGATGCTTGTATTGACAACAAGCTTTTATATCTGGAAAATTATTAAGAGCATCACATAATCAGTCAAAATCAGAATACTTAAAGAGGCTATATAGCCAAAAAGAGGGAAACAAATTTAGTTCACATCTAGGAATCAAAGAAAAGAAATTGGGGGAAGAGAGGGGAACAAATATAGGCATTCAAATAACATTCTGTGTTCTAAATTCCATCAACATCTAAGTATAAGCTTCTTCTCCTTTTTTTTTCCCAACACTTCTCGGCAAATAACAGATAAACGAAACGAGATTAATCTTACCAGTTGGAGTGTTCGAAGAGCAAGAAGTGATTTCCGAGCTAAGATTGCAGCCATTTGTGCAAAGACAGATGGAAAGAGAAGCTATTGTTGTGGAACCTAAAACCTGAAAATGAAAACATTAGGCTATTAAACAACAAAACGACAAACAGCTTGATTTTTCATCAAGATGAGTTTTAATCTTTGCAGCACGTTGCCAATCTGCGAAGTAGCTCAATTGGCCCACGCTCATATAAGTTTTCGAGAAGGAAAAAAGGGCATCAAAAGAATCAAACCCTATCTATCTATATATCTATGTATCAGGAAGTGTGACACAATAAAGCATGGAAAATTGTGAGAGAATGGATACCTGACAATAAATGAGAAGCAGTGAGAGATGCGAATGCAAGATCAGCTTCTTCATTCCTCACTCTCAAGTGGAACAAAACAACTCGCCGAATCTTAGGAGTTAGGAGGAATTTGCAGATGTATGTTCGTTCGTTCGGTGAACCGTCAAATGAATCCACGCGGTAATAAGCATAAAAAAAATAATTATAGTAGTATTTCTCAACAGTAATATTATTATTTATTTTATTTTTCTTTATCTTTTAAAAATGCATTACTCTTTTATTTATTTTTAAATGATTCAAAACAATTATCTCATCAGTTTAAAGTCAATATAATTAATATTATTTTTCTTCTATCCTTCTTCATCTTTTCCTTCTTCTCCCTTGGATAGTTTTGGTCATATTTTTTCTCGTGTAGTGCCTCAAGATCGAGAGGTTTCTTTTATAGTTTAAGTGTACTTTTTACTCTAATTTTTTATTCTTTAACTAACTTTATTTCAACAAATTAATTTAGCTAATTTTTCTCTCAATTTTAAAGAATTTCACAAATTTTATCTTTTTCTATTTTACTCTTACTATAATTATATTTTTACCCTTAATTTTTTTTATAAACTTTGCATTCAACGTTTTTTTAGCAAATTTTACTCTTAAAGTTTTTTTTTGATTAATTTCACTCTGTATTAATTAATAGATAAATGACATAGAATAAAATTCATATATTTTTTTTAAATTAAGAATAAAATATAGAAAATTAATTTGTTGAGAATAAAATTTATTAAAATTAAAATTTGAGAGTAAAAAATATAAATAAATCTTTTTATGGACTAAAAGTGAAAATTAAGAAAAACTCAACAATTAAAAATATAATTAATCCAAAATAATGTTAACTAAAATTTTAATTAATATAAGTTGTTTTTTTCTTCTATTTAAGAGAGGAGTGAATAAGGTATTTATGGATAGTCGAAAAAATTTAAATAATTTCATTAATTAATTATACTTGTAATTATTATAGTAAAAATTAAAAAAATATAATGACAATGACTGAGTTAAAACCCTTCTTTCCTGACGCCGTTAACACTTTGATTTCAAACAGAGAGTAACAATGACTCAGTTGAAAGCATCTCCTGCGTCTGCGTGTTCGTTCCTTGCCATTGCTCCTTCCTTTCATCATGCATCAATAACAACAGGTGCCCCTTTTTTGTAAATTTGTTTCTTTTTTCGAATTCCAACTTCTACATCACTCTATTGTAAAAAAAATGTCGTATCTTAAACTATTGTAAAAATTGAAACCTTGATTAGAGCAATTCTCCCTTCATTCACATTTTAAGCACACTATGTATGCTTAACACTTCCTCCTTTTTATCTCTATTTCAGGGCACCTTCTGCGCCATCAATTCTCCAAGGCAAAGCCTTTGTCACTCAAAGAGGTGAACTTTAAAAGCTTAAACTTTAATCATTACAAAAACATTTTTTTTTTGTTGGTATCTTTGTGTTTTGGTGGGTTTTATGTTGGTCTTATTTTGGTAATTTGGATTTCTATGGTGTATGTAGCTGGGGCTAAAAACAAGCGTTGGTGCCAATAAACTTCAAGGTGAGATTGTTTTGTCTCAACTTCAGCAGTTCACTGGAGGTCATAACACCAATAGACAAATAAGCTTCTTAGAATATGGCTAGTTTGTGTTGAAACACATGATGTCATTTAAGGCACCTTGTGTTCACTTCTTCATATATTCAATTTAAGTTTAGTGTCTGTCATGATATTAAAAATCCCTTGACATGCAGTTATTAAAGCAGCTGCACGCATTGATACAGAGGTAGTTTCTGAAACCACGAAGGGTGGTGGCCTACGTGGAAAATTGAATAAGGTGGTGCTGGCTTATAGTGGTGGCTTAGACACATCAGTCATTGTTCCATGGCTGAGGTACAGATGTTGCCGCCCCCCTTTTTTTCCATTTTTTTATCAGACATCCACCGTAAGTTTGGAATATTGGATTCTGAAATCTGAACGAAAAATCTCTGGGACTTTGGGTCTGTTTGGTAGAGAGGAGAGAAATAGAGTGAATGAAAATAACAAGGATGAGTGAAAATAGGTGAAAATAAAGTTGAAATTAAATGTGTTTTGTTGAAGAGAAATAAAGAAGAGACGAAGAAAGAGATAGAAAAATAAGTGGAAATAAGTGAGAAATAGTACACTAGGTCCCGTCATTTTTAAAATTATTTGCACCTTTTTCTCCTCCTTCAAACACCCAAAATTATTTCCATCCACCATGACAAACAAGGGGGTTAGAGATGATTTTTCTTTTTTTTTTTTTGAATTACTGAATTCTCTTTTGAAAATAATGTTTTAAGTTTTTATTAGAATGTGTAAATAGAGATCAGATACCATTTTTGAGATTGTATAGATAATCTGATGGGTTTTAAACTAAAAAATGTTGTAGTTTTGTAGTAAAGCATGGAAGCAAAAATTGGTGATTCTTATTATACATGTGACTTGGGATATTGAGCTGTGGATATTCCTGTCAATTTTACATGTTATTGTATAACTGTATTCTTATTATAATATTTTATCTGGTGATTTTGGTGTTTCAGAGAGAATTATGGTTGTGAAGTTGTTTGCTTCACTGCTGATGTTGGCCAAGTATGTTTTGAGTTTTAGAATTCATTTTCTGTAATCAATATTGTTGTGTAAATTGTTTATTGGAAAAAGTGTTTTAAGATTTTAAACTTCTGACGAGGGGAATTCCTTTATCCAATCTCTTGTTTAAATGCCTCATGTCATAAGAAAACTAAATCTTGTAGGGCATAAAAGAATTGGATGGTTTAGAAGCAAAAGCCAAAGCCAGTGGGGCTTGTCAATTAGTGGTAAAGGACTTGAAGGAGGAATTTGTTAGAGAGTACATATTTCCTTGCCTGCGTGCTGGTGCAGTGTATGAGAGGAAGTATTTGCTTGGGACATCAATGGCCCGCCCTGTAATTGCAAAGGTACTCATGCTTGAAGTTTAATATATTCATCTTCTTTGGTAAAGCCATTTCTTCTGTTAGCTCTTAGTGCAGTGTTCACCCTTTTTATATAGAAGAATCATAATGACAATGATAGTGGCATGTACTTATCTTTATTCCCCCTTCTATAAACATAGATTGATTGTTATCTATTGACTGATAGGCGATGGTTGATGTTGCCAAAGAAGTTGGAGCTGATGCTGTCTCTCATGGGTGTACAGGGAAAGGAAATGATCAGGCATGCGTTACTATTAGGTTCACAACACTAATCATGTCATTTATTATGCTAACACTTTCTATATAAACTTTTAGGTTCGATTTGAGCTTACTTTCTTTGCTCTGAACCCCAAGCTAAATGTTGTGGCTCCATGGAGGGAGTGGGATATTACAGGTAGAGAAGATGCTATCGAGTATGCTAAAAAGCATAATATACCTGTTCCTGTGACAAAGAAATCCATTTATAGCAGGGATAGGAATCTTTGGCACCTAAGCCATGAGGTATGCTTTGCAGTTATATTCAATGTAGCTCTAGTTATAGTGTTGAAGTAAGCTATGTCTAATGGATTTGGATTTTCTTATGTTACATTACATGACCATTAGGAGGAGTGATAGAGAACAAAGACTATTTCTTACCATGATAGTCATGTAACATGAGAAGATCCAACTTTGGAGGAGTGGTTTACTATGATAGTGTTTGTTGTATGGATAGAATGGAATAAAATGTCCTTTTCTGTTCTTTGTTCTACCCTTTTTAGTGGAATCAAGATGCACCATTTTTCAACCTCATGCCCTATTATGTTCTATTTTGGAAAATGGAAATGCACCAAACATAGCTGAATCTTCCACCCTGTTTTAACATGTTTACCAAGCAATATCTAACATGTATACTAAACACTGCCTATATGTTGATAGCTGAAGTGTGTCATGTTGGCATCTGAAATCAAGACTCTATTCATTTCCTATTTGTTTTAGACTATGAAATAGTCCATGGCTCACCATTCAACTCAACTTATTGTATGTAAGTGCTCCCACAAGCATATTCATTCCAGGGCTATTGCATTCAGTGACTATTTACGAGTGCATTTTCCATGTACCTTTTCTCTTATATAGACCCTCATTTTGTCTTCCAGAATACATGCACCATCACTTTTTAGTCCACAGAAGATTTTAACAATCAACTTTGTCCCTCAATAATTTAGAGTTCCATCATCTAAATTTTCAAGGAATCCAATAATCTTTGAAGTCCCTTAGAACATGTGAATCGTCAAATTGAATACAAAGCATCATTTCTATGCTGTATTGCAAGCACTTGCTACACATTATTTTGATCTAGGTTATGCTTTATGCACTGTAGCTCCAAAAACTATTTTGGAAATGACATGTTGCTATTTTCTGATATATGCAATCTTTGACACTGAAGGGTGATATTTTGGAAGACCCAGCTAATGAGCCTAAAAAGGACATGTACATGATGTCTGTAGACGCTGAGGATGCTCCTGATGAAGCAGAGTAAGCATGTTTCTTGTGATTTCACTTTACATATAGCGTCCACATTTCTGTAATACTTTTGAACATGTTATTCTTTACATTTTTGAAAGAGCGCATTATGCATTGCAGATATGTGGAAATTGAGATAGAGTCTGGCCTTCCTGTTTCAGTCAATGGGAAGAGGCTTTCGCCAGCAACTTTACTTACTGAGCTCAATGAGATTGGTGGAAGGCATGGAATTGGCCGGATCGACATGGTTGAGAATCGGCTTGTAGGTATGAAGAGCCGTGGAGTTTATGAAACTCCAGGTGGAACCATCCTGTTTGCTGCAGCACGCGAGCTGGAGTTTTTGACACTTGATCGAGAAACAATACAAGTCAAAGATTCATTAGCCCTTAAATATGCAGAGTTAGTATATGCTGGCAGATGGTTTGATCCACTTCGGGAGTCAATGGATGCCTTTATGCAGAAGATCACAGAGACAACAACAGGTTCTGTGACTTTGAAATTGTACAAAGGTTCTGTTACTGTAACCAGTCGAAAGAGTCCCTTTAGCCTGTATAGGCAAGACATTTCATCATTTGAGAGTGGGCAGATATATGATCAAGCTGATGCTGCTGGGTTCATCCGGCTTTATGGTCTTCCAATGAGGGTCCGAGCAATGCTTGAGCAGGGCATCTAAGTGTTAATTTCATTTCAAAATGTCCTTGATTTCATTGTCATTTGCTTGTTTAGAAAAAAGTTGGATTGAAGCTGGAGTGTACTGTGGATTGTTAGTAGATCCCTGGAATCCTAATAAAATGAATAATATTTAATATTCATCTTGAATTCATATCAGATATTAAAAGAATCTTTCTTTTTCCTGAATATTATTGTTATTAGTAGCAACAGTAGTAGGATAGAAGTACAAACATATGATCGGATGCCTCTTGCTGTTTGGCATAACAAATTGTACAAAGTAATAGCAAAATGGTTTCTACTTAAATGTTCTTGAAAATGGAGACCGATGGGAAACTGAAATTGCAGAGAACATGAGATCTGAACGCCTTTATCGCTGATAATTTCCTTATGCCCCTTGGCCGTTGCCCCTTTTTGGTCTCATTGAGCAATGATGAATAAAATGATCAGGAACGGCTTAAAAAAACAATATAGTGACAATGTTTTTCCCTTGAAATCTTGAACAAATGTGAAAATACTTAAAAACTTAAACTAATGGATGCCCACCTTACAACGCACTTAAGATGGAATACTGACGCAGTGAAGCTTACAGATTAAACCTGCCTGATCGTCCCTTTACTTCGTTAAAGACATTGGGAATTTGATGATTACCGATGTCTTTCATTGAAACTGATCGTAGTTAAGCATATTTTTGGTCATCATCAAAACTGTTTGTCTGAACTATAACCTTTAAGTAGTCTTCATATTATGTCTTTTCAGTTTTACGGATACTGATTACCAAAATAACCAGAAATGTTTTTTAAGAAAAAGTAGTCATATGATGTACAAAATGTTCATGCCTCTCTTTATCTCTAAAGGCAGGATGTCCTAACCATCCGATGACTATTTCATCTTCATTATCCATTGAACCTGCTTTACATAACCTCCCTTTTACTGGATTATTTCTGATGTAATCATAAAAAAAGCTAATTTTTGGGGAATTTTGGACATGTTTCAATTAATTTCATAAAACTCCATGCCTGTAGTAACTCTATTTCTTTACCACAGTCAAAAGTTGCCTTTAGTGGACTCTGCATTTACTATTCTCTTTGATCGCAAAATTCTGTCTTGATAAATTCTCTGGGCTTAATTTTCCAGCCCTGATTTTATATCATTTGAATATCAATAGTAGGACCTATTTTTGTTTTCTCTGCATTTATAATGACTTTGTCACATAAAAAATGAGTATAAGGTATAAATGATGTCTAGTTAACATTTTTATACCCTTGAATTATTCTCCATACGAAAAATTGATAAGTAATAAAATTAAAGTTTAATCTCTATATGTTGATAGTTTAAAATAATTTTATATTATATCTTAAATTATCATTTGAATTATTTTAAGATAATTTTTTAAAAGTAAAAAAATTTATCGGATAATATATTGTGATTTGATTTGATAGTGATTGAATGATTATATAAATTTTTTATATATTGGAAGTGTATTAGTAATTTTTTTTGGGTATTTGTGATAAATTTTGTGTTTATTAACTTCCTCGAGCTTGCAGAATCACACTTTAGCTGCGAGAAACCAAGTTTTCTGTGACTTTTTTTAGGAGAAAAAATATATAATAGATACTGTTTGTAGCCACAAGAAACTTCTACTTTGACCAAATCCACGACAAGAGTGGTAGACATGTTCCCTCTTAACAGGTTTTGTCAATGCTAAGCAAAGGAAAGTGAAATTATATATTGCTAGTTAAAGGGAGGGGAAAAAAAAAAGAAGAAAAAAGCAAAAGTGAAAATGATTGATTTTGCATGACTGTATAAAGTAGCGGCAACGAGTATCATTCCTGATTCCACAATGTCTTTTACTTCAAAAATTACAGTTACAAAGTAAAGCAACTGTATATACTAATATGTAGGACAAACTAAG
This sequence comes from Glycine soja, assembly GCF_004193775.1. Taxonomy (NCBI): domain Eukaryota; kingdom Viridiplantae; phylum Streptophyta; class Magnoliopsida; order Fabales; family Fabaceae; genus Glycine; species Glycine soja. The sequence goes on along the minus strand of NC_041006.1, from coordinate 43,179,485 downwards.
ATAACACCTTCCAAGAAAATATAAAAAGAAAACCACACCCCCTCTGGGCTAAATACATGTAAAATATTCTGAAACCTATAATATAACACTTTCTTTTTAAATTTGATTATGTGTTAGGATAAATTAAATTTCTGATTACTCTTCATTGATATATTCTGAAACCTCTTTATTAAGAGTAATTTTCAGCATATCAAAGTTTTCATATTGATATACTACAAATTTGCAAACTATCTATACGCCTTAACCAACGACCTCGTCTACAAGCAACAAAGGCAACAACAAATGCATGCATTAAAAGAAACACCGCAACTCAAAAACCAATACCATACCCACTAAATTTATGTTTCTGTCTTAATCTTCCCATACTTATTCTCTTCTACTTTCTCTTTGCTCCTTTACTCTCTTTGGGGCCCCTCCAGAAGACAATAGAGTGCACTGCTTTATCTGAGAAAGCAAGAGTGCAAGAGAAGAAAAAGGGTTTGATGTGTGAGTGATGAGAGGGTGAGTTGGGAAGATGGAGGGTGCAGAGGAGGAGCTAGAAAGAAGAAGCAAGTTTCTCAAAAGCTTGATACAGAAGAAGAAAACCATAGAGCAACAAGAGCAGCATGATCACCTACAACACAACAACGTTCGTGTCAGAGCTTGTGACATGCCTCTCCCTCTTCAGAGCCGTGCCTTTCGTTGTGCACGTGATCTCCTGGATTCTATGCCACCAAAGAAGCTTGATAGTAAACGCCTGGCCCTCACACTTAAGAAGGTTACCTTTTTTGTTTCGATTGTTTGTGTGCCTAAGTATCTTGACTTCTTTACAAGATCTGTTTCTGGGTTCTGATCTTTGCCGCATACATAGTATGAAATCTTGATGGCTAATTAGGAAGGTTTCGAAATTATGAAAATTGGTCTGATGTGACAAACAGTTATCTTAGCTCACTTATGGCTATTCTTCTTCCTCTATCTACTGTTTTATGTTGGTTTTTTTATCTTGATCACTAAGTCCTTTTTTGTTTGAAATTTTAAAAATCTAGTTGGCATAATCAATGGTTTATGGAATGTGTCTAATTGATTTGGGGTGTTGATATTACTGTCAGATGCATTTGATCTGTTTTTGTTTTTTGTTTTTCTTTTTTTATCTTATTTGTGTCAATTGATTTGGTAAAGAATGGTTTGATCTTGCGTGCTACATGAGCTCTGTAGCTATCCTACAGTATACAAACGTAGCTTGGATTACAAGAGATTGAAAATGGCACGTTTTGTTGGTTTTTCTTTGAGTGTACAGATGCGCAAGAGATGATATTGAGCAGAATCAGCAGTTGCCTTTTTGAGGCTTCACCAATTTTATTGGAGAAGACTTGAAGTTTCAATAAATGGAAAGTATGAGTATCCTGAAGTGTGTATGGTACCTCTGCGGTCCAATTATGATTAAATTATATTTTTTATGTGAACTGTGAAGAATTTCAAGTATGTAACTTTGAGTATGAAAAAAGCCTGATAAGCATGGCTATAGATTTGTTGGTTATGATTTAATGAATTTAGGTGGCTTGCTACATAGGTTATTTGTGATGTCAAAAACGATAGATGGTCCCTCATTTCATTGATGGGGGCTCGGGGATAGTAAACGATCATTAAACACACTCTATTACATACCCTTTTGAACACATTATTTATTATTGATTAAAAATTATAAAAAAAATTGTGAGTCTCCTTGTTTAATGAATTTCACTCATGATTAGTATAATAGAGAATGTGTTAGAAGCAACATGTTAGAAAGTGTGTTGCTAATACTACTAGGATGTGACAATCCGAGTAAGAAGTAACACAGTGGATGTGAGAGAGCGTGGGAGATTAGATGAATCTATATAACACCAACATTGGCTATTTACTTACAGACACTGCTCATTTCTAAATTGAAAGTCACTTTGTTGTTCATTTACCTGTTTCTGACTTTATTTGACCCCTGCTTGAGTGGTTCATAACAAAAACATTCTGGTTTTACAGGAATTTGATTCTTCTTATGGTCCAGCTTGGCACTGCATTGTGGGTACTAGTTTTGGCTCCTATGTTACTCATTCCCTTGGTGGTTTCGTGTATTTTTCCATTGACAAGGTTTATGTCCTTCTCTTCAAGACAGCTGTTGAACCATTAGACCATTCATAGCTTCCACAATTGAGTTATATGCACATCTCCTTGAGAACTTAAAATAATTTAATATTTCAAACCAACTGATGTGTGAAATTACAAATTGTAAGATTTAAAGACATTTGTACTCTGAAGTATTTGATGCACTTCAGTTTCGAGTGGGAGAGTATTTGAGTGTGTAATTTGTTATGACAAGCAAAAGATACTCTTTCTTCAGCTCAGAAATAGATAATTTTAGAGTTTTCACTCTCAAATTGACACTTGACTCATTGGTACCGTACGCAAATCCATTATCTATCTGAAACCTGTTTCAATGTAATAGATTTCTATTATTTCCAAGTGTAGGAATTTTTCTCAGGAAAAATATGTTTGAACATTCAACATGCTAATCAACACCTACTAGTGAGAGACCAAAAAGGAGAAAAAAAATTATAGAGATAATAGGTGACATAAGGTGATAAGAAGTGAGATATAGAGAAAAAAATAAAATATGTTAGTGAGACAGCTTCTTACTGCTAACGATGCATATCTTCGCGAGATTGTTTGTTGTTTCGTACACCTCTAAACTCACGCTTCAAGTCTTTAAAGCTTATCAAACGCAAAATCAAGCACGCATTAAGATATCATCAGTAGACTGTAATATATATATATATATATATATATATATATATATATATATATATATATATATATTAAAACTATAAATTTGTTTACCTTAATGTTTTTAAAGTTTAATTTTAATACATTATTATTATAAAAAAATGTACTAAACCAATTAAAAAGCATCTAGATAAAAAAATTTAACTATGATAAAAGTTAATGATTTTCAATGACATGATATTTTATTTCATAATTGATTGATAGTTTAAAAAGAAAATTAGGAGTGGAAATGTATTTTAATTATATTTACATTTTTATCAATAATTAAATCTCCATACCAATAAATAATTAATACAAGTAGTATTAGACTTAGTTTTTTTAAACAAAGTCTTAGATTCATGACAAAATCAATAAATACTCCATCCTTCCAAAAAAAAATATTTCTTTTTCTAAAAGAAATAACCTAGAGTCCAACTCCAAGGCAAACGACTGTACAAGAGGGGTATGAGTGGGATTAAAGGGAAAAGTGAACATTTCTCATGCGTTGCTGGCATACCTTCAACCACATATAGCTAACGTATGACATTGTGTGTTCCTCCCTCGCCAACTCATATAATCGCCTGACATATCCACGTAAGTATCAAGTCTTGATTTCATATGGAAGAGTCCTCCAAGGCGGTTGAGGTTGAGCAGGAAGCAAGTGAAGCAAAGGCTCCTCACGAGGCTTTGTTTCTTGTCTTGTCATATCTTCCTGTGTACGAGGTTGTGGTCATGTCTCAAGTCTGCACATCACTAAGGGATGCAGTGAACAATGACATATTACTATGGTTGAATGTTATTGTTCAAAGGCCCCTCAGTTGGCGACTCAACGATGAGATTCTAATCAAAATCACCTCAAAGGCCAATGGTAGGCTCAAAACTCTCGCTCTCATCAACTGCATGCACGTTACCGACCACGGCCTCCAAAGGGTCGTTCAACAAAATCCTCTCATTAACAAGGTAAAACCAATCCCATACATATTTTAGATTTTTCTCTTTTGCTCTTCTGATTCAACACTTTTCTTTAACTAAGCAAAATTAGTAGCCCTGGTTTCCTCCTTTACCTGAACACAATTATGAGGTTAGTTATAGTTGTTTTATCAATGAGGACAGTGTTGAGGGATGTGGAATTCAATGGATAACAAGTGTGTGTGGCTATCCTTGCTTGTTTGTTCAAACTGTTTGGTGGGGATTTTTTTGTAAAATTGTTGAAAAATGGATAGCTACTTGACAAAAGGGTGGCGTGTACATCTTGAAAACCATGTCCAGATCTTCCAAATAACAAGAAACTGAATACTTACACGAGGAAAAACTAGGCTTTGATAAAATACAATAGTAGGCACCTTGGATCGTGTTGCCAACATAGTACGATTGAAGTGTTGTCTCATTTCTGGTTTCGTTTGGAGTGTAGTTGCATATACCAGCATGCACTGGCATAACCCCTGAAGGAGTTCTAGGAGCCGTGAAAACACTATGCCAAAGAAGCAATTGCTTAAAGACCTTAAGTATAAACGGCATCTACAACATACAGAAGGAGCATCTTGACATGCTTATCATGAACCTTGGAAAGAATCAACCACTAGAGGAGCAGCAAAAGCAGCAGCAGCCTGTCTACTATCATGAACGATGTAGCTTTTCAGTATTCAAGCAGGAAGAAAGCTGGCGGCTTATTGATTTGGAGATATGTCCCAGGTGCTTTGAGGTGAGGATGGTTTATGATTGCCCCAAAGAGCACTGCACGAGAAGGGAATGGCCCCTAGCTCCATGTAGGGGTTGCAATTTTTGTATTCCAAGGTGCGAAAACTGTGGTGGATGCATTGAATCCGGAGAAGTGGAAGAGGGAGCTTGTGAAGATATCTTCTGCCTTGAATGTTGGTTACAGCTTCCCAAGTGCAGTTTCTGCAACAAACCATATTGTAAGCAACACACAAACTGGTGGTGCACTTCTTCAGACTCTTCATTGATCTGTAAAGTTTGTGATGAAAATTCTCACGGATATACGTATACTGATGTTCTATAATGACGTGCAACTTGGGATAAGTTTCAACTATCATGCATCAAGCCATCAAGTAAGTTTATAGATGATGAATGATTATATTATTTGCATTCATGAATGTACTTAAAGTTTGATTGTTCTGGATTATAAAATGAAGGTTTTTCTCTAAATTCATCAGCTGTGTAACCATATAAAGGCCATCATGCCAAAGTATTCCAAAATGATGCCAGAGACAATAATTCCAATTCAAAGAATATAAATTGTGGTTTATAAGGGGGGAAAACTATGTTTACAGCAATGATGTCAAATAATTACTCTGGTCTGTTTGTACAAAATTCAATGGACAACTCATGATACAATTGCCGTTATACATTTTGATCAATTGGACAACTCAAATAATTTCTAGGAGGAACACTAAATAAGATATGCTGTGACGCAATCTTCCAGAAGACGGAAGAGAATGCCACCATTAATTATATTCCAAAGATGAACAGAAGATAAGCCTAGTTTTACACAACTGCACACAAAAGTAGAACTAGAATCAACGAGCTTGTGAAAAATCCACCATTGTAGTGGTATTGTGACAAGCAGCCCGAACTTGTGGAATTAGATGGGGCCAGTGATGTGCCATTTGTTCTGGTTCCCTTTCTACCATGACTGTATTTCACCATAAATATGCAACCAAAGAAGAAAAAAATGTCAAGTCATTTCAAAAACTTTGAAAACTGAAAGAGATGAGGATTGGAAAAATACATTAATAAGACATCTTAGAACAAGACTAGCATATGATTCGGAAAGGAATGACAACAAGCAAACTAACATAGACTCCAGAAATCATACCTTCCAGGAAATATACAAGAACCATGACCTGTAAAAATTATAATACAATAAATATCAGTTATATTAAAATGCTAAGTAATTTTAAATAGAAAATTCATTATGCAAGACCTATTTTAATGTATAACAAATCTGAGCCAATAGAAAATGGACAAGAAAGAAAAAAGCTGCAAAATTTGAAGAGATTTTTTCATACTGACTAATTAATTATGTCAAAAGGATGCTAAGGAAATGAAATTCAAAAAGTGTTCATGTAACATTTCAAAATACATTAATATAATCATCCATAATTTTAACAAATATACTTCTGAAACAAACTGATAAGCAAGATTTGAATACCACTATTCTCATACTTAACGTCACAGGATCATTTTCCCTAATTACTTCAATTTTAAAATTGCAGTCCCCTGTTTTTAGTCGCAACAGTTTTGGTCTCATTAATCTTAAATTCTTTCAATTGTGGTCCTATCTTAACATAAATTTGGAGATGCAAAGTGCTGAAGTGGCACATAGATTGTGTTGAATGGCTAAGGTGCCACATAAGCTAATTATGTGCCATGTGAGCTCTCTTTGTCACCAAATAAAATGTCTGTGGTAAGATTGAACCACATCTGAAAGGAGTTTAAAATTGAATAGACCAAACTCTTGAATTGAAGATACAGAGGGACTAAAGGTGTAGTAAGCCTGAAACAAGTTTCATCATAATTCATCTTACTTGCAATTCTATCAAACCTATTGTGTTAAGGTGCAAGCCTGAAACATGCATGTTTTCTTATTGCCTATAGCTATGGTGTTCTAGTGGCTTTACAAATAAATGTACACAGATATTTGTATCCAACTCATATTTATGTGGGAGTATGTATTGCCATACTTGGGTCTGTGGTAGTGACAGTGGCAACTCCTTTGAAATCGCAACTCCCAGGTGATTTATCCATCTTCTGATAATATGCATTGAAAGCATATGTAGAATGTGCAACTACATTATCAGGTTCATAACATGGTTGACCTTGCAGCAAAGGGGAGCAATCCACCTTCCCTGGTCCACAAGCCCAATCAAGTGCTGCCTGTAACATCTTAGGGTCAGCATTACTCTTTGTGACACAAAAGGTTTGGTTTGTTGTATCATTTGCAAATAAAATACCAGCACCAGTCAAGTGTAAGGTATACACTGGTTCTCCATTAGCATAAAATAGCCCCCAGTTCTTTTCTGAGACTGGACCTGATCTTAAGTCTTCATTATAAAGCTCATAAATAAATGTACTAACTGCAATTCCAGGATGTTTAGGAGTCCCCGTATTGTTAAGGACATGTCTGATCAAGTTACTGTTGTAAGTGTTAGCATTATCAACAGTTGCATCAGGTTCAGATGAGTCACCTTTGGAGGGCCATCCTGACTCAGTCACCATAATAGGAATATTGGTAAAGTTCAAATCTGACATTGCAAAATAAGCAGCATCCACAACTGCATCAAAAACATTAGTATAATGCAGCAGAGTGTTGGAATCAACAGCTTCCTTATTTGGAGGTAGGGGGCGGAATAAAGCATAATCCAGTGGGATTACACCATTGGACTGCTGGTAATCATAATATGGATACACATTGAGCATAAGACATGAACCTGTTGATTGCAAAAATTTAAACATGGGAACCATGACTGGATTCCATGTACGGTTGAAAAATGCTTGGGAAGGTGGGAAAGAGTCAAGGATGATAGAAGAAGAGTGCGGGCTAGAGACTTTAATTTGCCGGTCTAGATTAGCAGCAACAAGAGCAGAGTGAATGAAATTTATGGCAGAGACTAGAATAGGGGCTGCATTTGGGAGGGTAGTTAGGACCTCAGATCCAACACATATGGCAGTGATGTTGGTAGCAGGGACATGAGCTATGACATTTCGAGTAACCCAGTTTGCTGCAGTGGCATTGGACTGACCAATGCCAAGTAGCTGGTCATTGGGAACAGAAACAGTTACACGAATTCCTGTGTTGGCAAGTGCAAGAAGTAAGGCTTGGTCAGCATCATAGAGTCTGACATGTTGGATACTTTGAGCCTTCAGAAGAGCAACAATCTCTGTTGGACCGGGCATGTCAGATATATCTGAACCAATGTTGACACCAATAAAAGCATCTGTTGAAAAAAAAGGAGCCTATGAATGAAGGACTTTCATTTTAACACGGGAGACTTAGTGGTATTGAGTTATTTACAAGAAAAATGAGGTATAAATCCTCAACCTTGTTGTAAGGCAAATCAAGAAGATCAAATAAATGTACTGTATTTTCAGAAAAAAGAGGACATTCACAATCTAAAACAAATCTTCAGAAACAAAAAAAAGAGCACTATTGGAACATTAACCAGAGATGCAGAAGTAAAAATTATGTTTTAGCATTCTTTACCACCACATGCATACCCTTTCCTAGGTCCTAGATTTCTCTAGAAAAAACTCAGAACACATTGAGGATGTTTCATATCATAATCAATGACAACACCAGATGGTTGGTAGGGTTACCATGTGTCCCACAAATTAAATATGAAACATGACATCCAAAGAAATGTATGTACTTCTTGAGAGACATATGGTTCAAGAAAAGGAGAATGAATAATGATTCACTTAACTGACAACCTGGCTCTATAAATTTATTGTTTATAATCTATACACCACCTGTCTGTGTTGTAAAAAGACATAGCCTGCTATAGTAATTAGCAGCAGTGCTACATCACCCACATCACTTTCTAACTACTATGATTAGTATATTCCAGAGGTAAAAATATAAGTAGTGCGTTAGTTACACCCAGAAAACCAAATAAAGACAGGTTTTTGTATTTGTCTTCAAATGTCAAAATCACCCCACCGCCCACTGTCCCTGAGGCTTTTTCAGGTGATATAAGTGAAGATTCTTAGTTATTCTTCTGAGTTGCCATAATTGCCTATTCTAGAATGCAGATTTTCAAGCTAAATCTGATAATGCATTTATTTATAAACGGTAGATCGCAGGCTGGCTAATTTAATATTGTGGACCTCATTGTTTAACTCTCAGGACAGTTTCATTCATAGCTATGAACGAATTAGTGATATTCATCCATGGCTTTCTCAAATAAGGGTATGTTAGTCCATGAATTTTTCAACAAAAAAATGCAGTTAAGTGCAAAAATGCAAAGCAACTGTGTGATGAGCTGGGACGCAACAACATTATTCCCACCAAAGACGGGAAAGGACAGATCGTAGACTCAGTACAAAGTAAAAGAATTTCTCACAGAAAACCCTTTACTCAGAATAAGATTTTTTTGAAAAAATGAAATAGGCACTTACCAGTTACTTACCCCCAACCCCTCCTCTTCAAATTTCAAAATAGTAAGGCAAATGAAATCGAATTAAGAAAACAAGCACATAAAAAAGAAAGTAGATTAAGCCATGAGAGAGACCAATGTCAGTTTCAATGTGAAGCTATCCAAAAGCGAGGCTTAAATCTAGTGCAAGACAGATATAAGTGATTATGGCAGGATGAATGAGGAATAAAAACAAAACCAAAGGCCAAAAAGAAGAGAATGAAACCCATAAGGCATTGGGGGGGGGGGGGGGGGGTACATGCACAACATAGGTAAAAATTAATCAGAATTCACAAACAAGTCAGTGGAAGCAAAAAAAGGAAGATATAGATGGATGCAGAAACTTACCCCCGGATGCAGAAATAGAAAGTGGCAACATGAAGAAAAGCAGCAGCACAGCCATGAAAGTAATGAATGTGTCCAGCAGTAACGTAAAAGGAGCACTGCAAACACTGTAAATTTCAAAGAAAATCTACAACAGAAAACTGCAAGGAAGGGAAATTAAATGAAAGAAGGTAGAAAAATCGGAAATTTCCGAGTGAGTGCGAGGGAAAAGCAAATGAAATGAAAGTTTGCTCCTTTTGAGAGAGTGGAAGTGTGTGAGGTGGAGGAGAGAGAAACAACAGAGGAAGAGAGAGAGAGAGAGGCATTCTTAATGTCTTTTGTTGCTGTGGCGGTGAGGGACAATGCGCCACCTCATCATGGGCGTCTTTGTGCCCAATCCAACGGCTAAACATGCACGTGCGCCAAACTAAAAAATTTATTTAAATCTTTATCTTTCAAACTGAGCTTAAAAAAAAAAAAGTTTTTTTCTTTATTTCTCTCATTTTCTCTCTCAATAGTCAAACAAAACAGTTGAACAGACAATAGGATGAAAATGGATGAAAGTGCCTAAGGAATAAAAATAGATGAAAGAGAGACAAAGAGAGGATGAAAAGTGAAACTATTTGGTATAAATGAAAGAAAGTTGAAAAAAATTTATAAAAAAAACTTAAATTAAAGTGATTAGGTAAGTAATAAAAGAAAAAATAAATAAATTTAAACAATTGTAAAATGTCAATTTTATCTCAACTTTGAAAAAAAATTACACAATGAAAAACTTTTTTTCTAAATAAATTAATAGACATAACGCATATAATTGATTATGTCCTATCGTATGCTCAAATTGAGTTTCTTCTAAAAATTATATGGTCATAATCAATTAAGTTTCGCATAATAAGTTTTTCATGTGGATCACATATCATTTCTTGCTCTTTAATCTTTGATTTCAGGCATTCCAAACAACACAATTATACTATTTTTAGTTCATTTCACTAGCTGCACTACTTTCACCCCTGATCTTTCTCTGGTTCTAAACACTATGTAAGGATGCATTTAGTTGAGATGAAATAGTGAGAAATAAAAGTAAATTAGTTGAAAAGATGAAAACAGTGTAAAGTAAAAAAGAAAATAGAATTGTTTGTTTGAGATTAAAGAAAGTGACAAGTTTTTTAAAAATAAAAAATTGAGACACAAAAATATTTTTCATCTCTCAAGTGAGATGAAAGAAACAGAAATGACAAAACTTTGGAAAAATTTGTTCAGCATCATCCGGAGATACCAACACACAACATACAACTATAATGGGTTATCAGTTATCACCTCCCTCTATAATAAATGTTATATCATGTAATTAAAATAACATTAAAAAATACTAAGTAATAATACCAGTTATGATAATAAGAACAAAAATACTAAATAATACAAATAATAAAAATGATAATAATAAATAAAAATAACAATAATAATATTAACAAAAAATATGATAATATATTTTTATTTAATATTACAAAATAATAATAATAGAAAACAATATTAATAATGAAAATATATTTTAATTAAATATTTTTTTTCTTATCAAACAACTTTTATTCAAATACTTCCTCTCTTTTTTACTATATTTTACTTCATTAAACAACCTTACTTTCTACTTTATTTCACTTCTTTTCATTTCTTTTCTTTTCTCATGTTTTTATTCCTTTATATTTTTTAACACTTGTTAGCATGTCCCAAATCCAATGTTGGAATTTATGAAAGTGTTTTGTAAAAAGTTTTAATTATTTGTAAATTATCCAAAATAATTTTCTTTGATTTTATTATTTGGAAACTATTATCTCTCACTTACAACTTTCTAAGTGAATAACTGGAGCCAAAGTAAGTTAAGATTATAAAGAACTACTTCTGATCGAATATCTAAGGAACATAAAATAAACTATTAAGATCAAAGAAAATATAGTCACATTTAATACAACTATAAATTTTAATTTTATCCAAAAGAGTTTTTAAGTTTAAATTTTATAAGTGATAGTCACATTCAATATCAACACTCATAATACAATGAGAGAACTCCTAGTAAATGAAGTTAATAATAAATTAAAGATATAAAAGAAATTTAATTCTAAAAAATTTAAAAACTAATCATTATTTCTTATAATTAGAATTAAAGAAAAATATAATTTATTTCTTATATATAATATTAGAGAAAATATCACATGATAGGAACAATAACTACATGAATGATGACAATGTTGATGATGGTAGAATAGAAGCATTGATTGTAGTAAATGGTAAATCTATATATGAAAATTTTAAATTAATTGTAATGTTTTAAATCGTCTATTATCATAAAAAGATTAAGATGTTTGCTCTTTGTACTCCAAAGTGTAAATTACATTTCAGCTACTGTGGAATAAATATTCAACTACTTTCGGCCCTTCCGCCCATAAATGCATAGTTGTAGAGCTAGGACCTGAGTTGTGTATCACAAAGAAAGTTGCATTCCGTAACACCATCGGCACCAAACTTTTCAGGTATACAGTGTTTTTTTATGATATTCGGCACGTTCTCTTCTTGTCATCCCCGTAATTATTTTTATAAACTCACTGAAAATGATGCTACGGATCCAGCACAGAGTATTGCCCATTTATGCTTCATTGCTTGCTTACTTTTGTTCATGACATACTTGCATATTTCTATGGTCTCCTCGGTGTACTTGATTTCAGTAAGGTAAAAAAACTTGCAGCAACTTCTGTATAATCACTTAAAATATCGAAACTGAGAGTAATCTCTATTTTCATATACTTGTAAGGCCGCGGATTAAAACAGAAAGGGAGATTGTATTTACACAAAAAAAAGTGTACAATTTTTTGTACAAAAAGGAAGAGATAAAAGACAAATGTGAAATAGAAAGGGAAAGAAAAAAATTATCAGGTCCAGAAGGCACTCCGTGTCTTTTAAAAAAAAAAAAAATTTAGTAACTTTTAGGATATAAGTGTAGTACGGGTTGGTTGGAGAGAATAATTATAAAGATAAAAAAAGAAATTTAAAAAGGTGCTTTTAGAAATAAAATGAAAAAAAGAAATGTAAATACCAAAATATCATAATCCCTTTATTAATAGTAAGTATAGATAAAGCTTAATAATAACTTAATTAAAAAGTATCGATTGAGATTTTAATAAATTTTAGGTTTTGTTATTTAATTTTTATCATAATTATTAACAGTTGATTTTTTTATTGATAAATGCAAGTGGATTTAATCTTTTAAGGTGCACTTCTCATTTTAGAGGAGTTGAATAAAAATATAACATTTAATATTCCTATATTTTATTGTGATTTTAAATAAAATTATTTATTAATACTTTTATTTTTTTTATTAATAATATAATAATGATTTAAATACATTTTTATTATTAAAATTAGTTAATTTGAATTTTATTACTATAAAAATTATTTAATTCATAGTTTTTATTAAAAATAAATAAATATTTTTAATTCTAATTTTGTTAAATGAAGAAAAATAGATGCATGTTAGTTTATTAGTCATTGACAAGAGGTTTCAACTTTATCTTAAGAGCTATCTTTTCTTCTTAATAATTGAAGTTTAGTTTTGTGTCAAACTCCTCTCTAATATAGTCTTTATGAGATTAAAAGACCATAAAAGACTCACAATTATAATATTCAACCATTTCTTCTCCAAATTTTACTCTAGAGAAGTTTCTCCGATCAAATAGGCTTCAAAAGGTTTTCTAAAGTAGGTCATGGTTGTATATTCTTTCAATGCCTAATGCCATATATTAATCTTGTAATAAATATTCTCAAAAGATGGTTGTTTAACAAATTTAGCAAGATTAAACTTGATAATATTAGCATCCATAGATAAGGATAATGTTTTCCCTTAAATCAACATTACACCAACTATGAGGAAAAATAGTCTTCTAGGGAAGATGGAGATTTAGAAATCTTCTTTCGTCTTTAGCAATACAAATTCACTCAAAGTTAAGAATTTGCCTATTTTTAGAAGCACATCCTCTAAAAAAACCATCTTGATAGGTTTGACAAACTTATTTGCCAATTAAATGGACATAGTTATGGGCTTCACCTCACCTGTGTTCAATCTCTTACAAATAGAAATGGGCATATTAAGCTAACACTAGACCCAAGGTCACACATCCTTCTTCATCATTACCTCCTCATGATGATGACTCAAGGTGGCTCATTGCTCTTAGGAAAGGTATTCAGTTTACACGAAATCCTCACCCTATTTATGATTTTCTAAGTTATCATTGTTTATCTCCTTCATATTTCTCTTTCTATTTCAAAAAATGTTCATGAAGCACTCGATCATCCTGGATGGCAACAAGTCATAATTGTTGAAATGTAGGCTCTTAAGCACATTGGTACATGAGAGTTGTTTCTTCTTCCTCCTCAGAAGAAGGAGTTTGGTTGTAGATGGGTATATGCTATTAAAAATGATCCTAATGATGAAGTTTATCTTTTATAGCCCAATTAGTGGCCAAAGGTTATACCCAGATATATGCTATTACATCAATTGAATATTAAAAGTGTCTTCCTCTATGGTGAACTAGATGAGGAAATTTACATGGAGTAACCACCTAGATTTATTGCTCAGGGGAGTCTAGTTTAGTTTGTAAGCTTCATCGGTCCCTCTATGGGACCAAACAATCTCCACAAGCTTGGTTTAGAAAATTAAGTCATGTTATTCAAAGTTTTGGGTTGAAACGAAGTGAAGTAGATCATTCAATTTTTTATTGCCATACATTTCCTAGAAAATGTGTCTATCTTGTTGTCTATGTGAATAGCATAGTTATTACAAGAAATGATATAGCTAATATTTCCCAACTAAAAGAGTACATGCCTAGTCATTTTCATACTAAAGACCTTGGAAGTCTTAAATACTTTCTTGGTATTGAGGTAGCTCAATCAAAGGAAGGCATTGTGGTCTCACAATGAAAGTATGATCTTGGTATTTTAGAAGAAACATGCATGACTAATTGTAGACCTATTGATAGTCCTATGGACCCAAATCAAAAGTTAATGACAGACCAAGGTGAGACATACTCAGATCCAAAAGATATAGAAGACTGGTTGGAAAGCTCATATATCTCACAATTTCAAGACCTGACATCTCTTTCGCAATTAATGTTGTTAGTCAATTCATGCAAGCTCCTCATGTTGATAATTGGAATGTTGTGATTTGCATTCTTAAGTATAATAAAAACGCTCCAGGATAAGGATTGTCATACGAGAATAAAGGAAATATCCAAATATTTGGGTATTGTGATAATGATTGAGCTGAATGTCCACACAAACAGAAGGTCCACTACTGGATATTGGAGGTAATGTTATCTCTTAGAAAAGCAAGAAGCAAAACATTTTTGCTCGATCTAGTGCAAAAGAATATAAAGCTATGGCCACAACCACTTGTGAGTTAGTATGGATCAAACAACTTCTTCAAGAGGGTTTTGTGAAGTTAAACAAATGAGGTTGTGTTGTGATGACCAGATAGTTCTTCATATTACTTCTAATCTCGTGTTTCATGAAAGAATCAAACATATGAAGATTCACTATCATTTTGTTAGAGAAAAGTTGTTGTCTAAAGAGATTAATATTGATTTTGTTAGTTCAAATGATCAGTTTGAAATTATTTTGACCATATCTTTAAGAGGGCCTCGAATCCAATTCATATATTCCAAACTTGAAACATACAATTTATATGCTTCGGCTTAAGAAGGATATTAAATTTATGTTATCTTTTTATTATCGAGTAGTATTTGCTTATAATAATATAAAAAATTTCTTGTATCCTTTTTTTTGTAAACTTATATATATGTGTGTGTGTGTGGGACACTCAATAATTATTTTCAACTAGATATAACATGATCATTTTATGTTAATTTAAAATTTTATTTAACTTGATTTCTCATGATTGATGTTAATTATTACTTAATATCTTGTATAATTTGAAAAATATTTACTTAAATAAATTGACATGACCGTTATAACCTTTTAGGGGAAAAAAAGTTTGATCGTTAAAAATAAAAAATTAAATATTAGTCCTTATAAAAATAAAATGGTTTTCATCCCTTTAAAATTAATACTTTTGGTATCTACTATCATGACATCAATTAACTACTTATATCATGATAAAATAAAAATAAAAAGAATTTAACTACTTATATGCCTAAAGAAAACCACATGGTCATCCCAAGTGACATTGAATAATTCATATGTAATGTTATGTCAACACATAGACTTAAAAAAACTTAAAATAAATATTATTTTTCAATCTTAATGAATTTTAAGAACTAAAAATAATAATTTCAAACTTGATAGGTGAAATTAAATATTTTTTATAAGGATCAAAACTAAAATCTACCCATTGAAAAAAAATGAGAAAAATAAAAAAATCAAAGAAAAATGTTTTAAATATCAAAATTGACTCAAATTAAAAACATTTAACAGGATAAAAAGAATAAGTATGAATAAGTGTATTTACCAATTCATTTATTATTCTAAAATTTTAAAATTGAATATAAGTCAATATTACCATTTAACTTTATAATAGGTAGTTTTTTATCCTTTTTTTGTTCTTTTTCTTTCCTTAAAAGGAAAACTTGTGTTAAACATATTTGGGGAAAGTTCTTAATTTTTTTTTAAAAAAAAACTTTAGATTTTACAAAAAGAAAAGGAGGATAGTATTTTTTTTAAATCTAACTTAAATAATTTTAAAAAAACTGCATAAGTATCTTGGACATAATATAATAAAACAACTTCATTTAAAATGAATTCTTAAGCTAAATTTGTCAAACTTCTACTTTATTTTAATTTTAAAGTAACTTTTGGGACAAAAAAATAGACCGAACATAACCTTAGCACAAGTATAAACTACAAGCTCCTTAGTAATACAAAAAATGTCTAGCTGCAAAATTAAAACAATAAATTTCAAGTCTTCTTGGACAAGGAGAGAAACAGATAATAAAAAGGTTGATGAGATGATGCAAGCTGCTTCAACCCCCCCCCCCCCCCCCCCCCCCCAAGCATAAGTACCTATATCAATGTTCTAAGCATGGTCTCCTTCCATATCAGGTTCCCCATCCATATCCGCCACCCTACTTTGATATGCAAAGTCTTCATCAAGATTCTGCATAGTTCTCCCAAAAACAAAAGACTTCGTACCCATTGTTGTAAAGGGCATCAAGCCGAATGCTCGTGCAGTTTTTATCTCCCTAGCGACCTTCCTTTGAGCCTTTGCACTAATGCCAGTCTACTCAATGATCAAGAGGAAAAAGTGTTAAGATCCCATGATTTTAAACAAGTTTTATATGTAATGTGCTTGGGTAGGGGGAAACAGAACAAGAGGAAGGAAAATGAGTGCGGTACTAACATTGAAATACCCATTTATTTTTCCTCCATAATCATACATCATTCTTACAAACATAACTGCCCAACTGAGCTTCAGAACTTACCTGGCTTCTCTTGATAAGAATTCCAGCCTCTGTTATGAACTTTGCCAAGAATCTAACGTTCTGCATAAAAACATAAGTACTACTAAGAGCCATTCCAAAAATAGCATTAATGGAAAGATATTTTTGTTATGAAGCGAATTATGTAAATCATAGCCTAACTAGCAAGAAAGAAAGGCTACAGCAGGAAAACAGAGTTGCTACAAATATCTACCTCGCTTTCATCTGCCTTCACACAATTTAAAACTGACACACCATAAAGCAATTACAACTAGAGCATAACAAGAAACTGGAAAAAATTTTAGGCATAAATTGCATGGTGAAAACTTAACCAGAAATTTTCACACAATTTTAAAGGGATGCCAAATTGGTTCAAAGATCTAAAGAATGCACACTATTTACATCCATGGATCAAAGCAAACTGGAAGGATAACTCTTCACCTGGTTCAAATGAATCTGCAACCTATATCAGTCATCTTTTGTTTTCTTGGTTAACATAAACAAGACATCTGTCTTAATATTAAGACATATGGGAGAGGCCAAGGTGGTATACAAGTAAAGGTCGACTCATTTATATACCATTTCCAAAAATCCTAAAATGAAAATAGGGTGAGCACTGCACACAAACAACCTGATCATCTACATGAGATATAGTTTTAACAATTAACATGTTTTTATTCATTACCAGTTTTTCTTTCAGCAATGACAATGCACCAAACCACACACAGATAAACAATTTTTTTAATATAAGATGTGACAGTGTCTCGCACTATGAGAACCACGCAAGTTGTGAACCGCGCAAGTTGTGAAAGTGTATCGCACTATGAGAACCACGCAAGTTGTGAACATTGTGTTTTATTTTATCATAATAGTAATATGCAAACCAAAAATCTGTGCAAGTGACAAATTTTCACTTCAAACATAGCAATCAGATTTCAGAAATATATAATAGACACATGACTAAAAATGAAGGAACTACTCTGACATAGTGCTAACCCTGAAATCTGCTTTACTAAGAACTTCTTTGGTGGTTGTTGTGAATTCCTCCCTTTTGGGGGGCTTGTGTACACCAGGTTTTGTAAGATCCAGATCCTGTATGAAGAAAGATTCTGCACAACTCAGAAAACTAATAGATACACATGATACAAAATAAACATTAACAGAGTATAGAGTATTGGAAATTGGCCTTAGGGCCTAACTCAACCGAACAAAACCAGCTTGTAAGGTGAGGACTGCCCAAGCTTTATTTAAGCCATATCTCTAGTTGATGTGTGACAGAATCACTAAACCACTGCCCTTGAGGCTGCAATTAAGGCAGCCCCTGGAGAAGCCACAACTAAGGCTGGCTACGAGGACCAAAATTAAGGTGGCTTTCCAATATAAAGGCAAAAAAGGATATCCTAGTCACAGTTGTCGAAAGCAGACAGAATAAAACTGATAATAGGATCAAAAGCATTTAAAATTATTGGTTAACCATACCGTTGATTGAATATGAAATATAGTATGTATATGTTAATCATGTAATGTAATCTAAATCCTTCAATGCAATAGACTGATTATGAGTCAAATTAAAAAGAAAAAAAGAGACAGAAAGAGAGAGAGAGAGAGTAAAAGTAATTCTGTCTAGCCACCTAGAATTCTTAAAAAAAAAAAACACTGTAACACATAATTTTTCTTTCATGAGGAACATTGACAAAAAGGGTTGGTTTGAGGGTTATAATATGTGAGGATAACACAAGATGGCAACACCCATTCAAATTTCTCAAATGCATACTCTTGCAAAAAAGAAGTCTCCCCTCCATTTTCAATTGATACAATCAATGAAGATGACTCCATTTCAATTCATTTCCTCCAACACATAAGATATCAAGAAATTTAAAATCTCTTTCATTCCTTTCCAACCATATTCACGTGCCTTTATCTCATCCAACCGCATGAGCTCAAGCCAATTGATTGCTAGTGGAATTTCCAACCATTCCCAACATTTCCAACACCCACATTCAGACATACTAGTTACTAGTAGTAGTGTCTCTTGCTACTCAACCTCAATCATGCACATCCTGGACCATTACTCACTCTTTGTTCCCACCACTGACATAGCTTGCAAATCTTGTTCTTTTCTGTATCACCTTCTATTCTGCTACTTAACCACCCAACACCCATCATTCTATTTTTTTGACTATAACTTATGAGTATTTCTATAAGTTGGATAATTTTTTTGCTTTTAAGCATTTAAAAATATAAATTATTTACGTTATCAACCTATAATCTCAACTTAATGGCCGTCCTGCTATTCCACCATAGCATTTTTGCTATTGTCACTTTGTGCTGCTATTCAGTATTGATAACCCAGCCAGACACTCTTCATTATATGATAGGGCCTTAGGAGGTGGTGTGGGCTTAGGTTATCAGAGAGTTAAGCCCAAGGTGTGGAGAGTTTATGAGAGGAAAAAAACATAGAAGGCAGGTGAGGTGGTAGAGAGAGAGGAGGAAAATTGAGAGGTGAGTGGGGATGTTTGTTATAGGGTCATTAGAGGAGAGAGGGGGTATCATCATTGTTGTGAGTGAACCATTTTGGTGAGGTCAGAGAATTCTCTATTCTCTGAATACTGAGCGCAGCTCTTGGTGTAGTAGGTGTTGCCCTACTGCATTGTTTCCATTCTGTTATCAATAATCATTCACTGCTATATTGCTCTATTCTTCTCTGTTTTCCATTGTTATATTGTGTGTGGTGCCTGTGGGTTGCATCATTATATTTCATGCAATACCTCCCACCCAACATGTGTATAATTTATCACTGCATCAAACATCAATCTGGACATAAAACATTTGATGCCCTCACACTCGAGACAAAATTAAATATATACAAACATCTAAAATTAGAGAAAAAATATAAAAGTTAGGCATTGTTATTCAACTTACCTTTACATCATATTTTGAACCAAGTGGAAAATTGGCATCATATCGAAATGCATAATCTTCTTTTTCAATTTCATCCTCATCAAATTCAAAGTATGTGGCAGCATTCATCAGTTTTCCATCCATTCCATCAGTTAATGTGTCATAAGTTTCTTCTAGATCGTGCATCCTCTCAGAACTAGCACCATTTACTGAACCAGGTCTTTGTCTTGCCATTCCCTGTTGATTAAACTTTTCAAATATGGAATCAAGTTGGGCATATTTCCCACGATTTCCACCAAACTGCTCAGACTCCTCAGGAGATTCTGAATTGTTAAACTGCCGATTACCAGTTGCATTATCTGCTCAAATATACAAGTCACTGCTAACACAATTTATCCTTAACAATGATGATAGATATCCATGGAAATATAATTGCAAAAAAAGTGTCCCTCAACTCTACATTTGTTTATCATCGTTTACAGTCACACTAACCAGATTCCAAACAAAGAATTTTGCTTATTGGTTAAACTACAATAGTTAAAACATTACACAATTAAAATACATTCTTACCTATGAGCCAAAACTTTTCCACTTTTAACAATGGTAAGTGGCATTTAGCACACAGGCTGAAAAGCCTCATTATCCCTTTTGGTTCACTAGAAAACTTTTTATCACAGAAGAGTAAAGCATAAAACATTGACAAACTCAAACTTAATGGAAACCGAACATGTAAACAGCCAAATCATCAAAATAAATTACTAATGTATCACAACAATGCTGAAAGGCAGAGAGCATTGCTTAGAATGAAGGCAATAAACAATAAACAGTACCTGTAAATTTCCAAGTGGAAAGACTTCTGAGCAAGTGGCTCTGATGAAACTGGTTTGGCAAATTAGCACTGATTGACCTAACTGCAACTGAAACAATCTTCATTTGCTTCCTGCTTCAAACAAAAAAGTTTAAAGTCGTCGATTGTTGTCAATTAAAAGCTCTACATTAGATTTTACAGTAGCTAAAAATATAACACCACACAAATTACAGAGGTAAATGATCTCACTTCTGTTACCCTGAAATTTAAATTTCTAACAAAACCTCTAGAAATGTCTCAAATATTTCCCCATCTAATGCAATTGTATCAGAAAATTTCAAAATAAATAATAGCTTTCAGTTTTAAGGACAATCATCGTACATGTACACATTTATACATTTAAGCATGGTAGTTAGTATCGTACGATTCACGATACGTATCGCACGATTCGATACGAATCCGAGGTTGTCTCGTTTTTGTTCCTGAATCGTGCTTGAATCGCGATTTCCAGACGAATCGCACGATTCTTCACCGGCGTGGCTTAAGACGAGCGGGTTTCCGCGTCGCTATTTTGTCAGCCGTGGCAGTGCAGAGCTAAAGTAGTTTCAGATTAGGGTTCCCGTGAACATGTTTGGGCTTGCGGGTCTTGGACAAATTGGGCTCACTTGATTTTATTAACTAAGTAACCCTCCCTCTCTCATAATTTTCAATTTTAGTCTGATTGCGATGGTATTGTTATCATTTAAACACAATGAACTCAAGAAACATGTTTTTATTGAATTCATTTTATAATTTTGTGAACATCTTGAGACATAGCACCTAGTATTCAAATCCTAAGACATAAAATAAACAAATAAATATTAATAGTATTATTATTGAGATTTAGTTTCATTTATGTTTATTACTATAGTTTATTTGATTTTAATATAAATTTAAAAGTAATTTTGTAAAAGAACAAGAATGTGAGCAGAAAACTACAGTCTAGAGGTCTTTGAAAATCACAATAAAATGTGACAAGCAAAAAAATAAATTCAACGCAAAAATCTTATCTAGCTCTGTTGAGGGTTGGCAGAAATGCGCGTTATGACCATTCAATTCACTATTTGCTGAATGTGTGATTATCTAATCTTGGATTGGACAAGTACATTTTTATTTATTTCTTTGGTAGAAAAATAGCAAACTTTTTCATGTGAGAGTGGTGAGAATAATTAGTCAGTACACACAATTTAGATAAGAACCACACAATTTTTTATATGACAACCACGCTTATAGCCCATAGGCACCTTCACGTTTCTGTTTCCGTGAGAACGTTGATATGATACCTATGATTTTAGACACCCATGCTTGATACATCGTTCTATAATTATTTATGTAGCATCATTAAGGATGGAGATAAGTCACTATACTCTAATCTACATTAAGTTAGGACCTTTTTAAAAGTTTATTAAATTAAAAAATTATTGTTTAAGTAATTTAGAAAGTCTTTCAAACATGGCAAACTAATTTGTTCAATAAATATAAATAATAATAATTATTATATTTATTATGTTTTAATTATAATATATTGATATTATGCATTTATTGATCTATTTAAGGGCTTAATCCATCAACTAGTATAAAAACTTAAGCTTATTAATTTATTTAAAAACAAGTTTATTGACCTATTTAAATGTACCATATCTACCTTCTTTTCCTGGTCCTTACAAAGAACATTTTTTCACAAAAAGTAAACTAGAAATAAGAACTACTAAATAAACATAAATATCTAAACTGGGCTTTTACTCCACAAATTTAAACAAATCATCACGAGTTACATTACATGGTGGTTCAATGTTACCGTGTAGGAAGCTAAAATTCAACCAACCTTTCAAATAACAAGGTAAAAGCCCTACACCACAAAAATAATTATGGTAATGGCCTATCTATGTGCTGAACCTGAGAATGTCAGCATAAGTTGTGATCAACGAAAATAAAAGCATCTGCTTACAACATTTTTAAGGTTACAACAATATTTTTCTCCGAAATAGTTTGTTTCCTAAAGGTGCGGGCGGGCTACTATCCTTGCTTGGCCAAAACAGTGTTAGTGGCAGAAAAGTTAACACCAGCGTATTCTGCAGTGGCACACTCTTCAGACTTCTTGTTGAGGTTGTATGGTGCTGCACTCATCACCCTGCAACCACACACAACGACCTCATAAATGATTTCATGCAATATTGGTTATACTAACTGCCAGATTAAGCAAGGAGAAGATGTACTAGACTAAACTAAATATCTTATACCCAAAGCAGAAGCAATCTGTTATATTATCCTGATCCCCTCCCACCAACATCTTAAATTATATGAGTCTATAAACACAAGAAAGCTGTGTTTCCAAGTTTCAGCAACTACGGGATGGAATTGAAAAGGATGTGATGAGATGAGATGAAATGAAAGAGTTGTCTTTCCCCTTGATTGATTAAGACGGGGAAATAAATGTCATGGTAAAAGGTTGCAAGTGTAAAATTTCAATATAGGCCAATATAAACTTTCTCTAAGAAACAAAATCAATAATGTAAAATAGTAAGTGAAAAGGTCACTGAAACGCTGGTCTTTAATGGAGCCAAATAGCGTCATGTAATTCATGTAGCCTACCTCATCTAGTAAGATAAGGATTTGTTGTTGTTGTAAGTGGCAAGTTTAAATAAAAGCAAAGTTATTATCATCATCACCCGCTCCATTTAAAGGGGTGTAAAAGGAAAGAGTTGGTGGACAGGTGGAGGAATGATTGGCTTTACTTTCCAATCCCATTCATATATTTTTATGTTGCCAACCAATGGATGATAACTACGCCTTCCTTTTTTGGAGAAATATAAATTGTGTCAGATTCAGTACACCCACCCAGAAAAATAATGCACCCAAACTAACCTTTCTTTGCGTTTTTCTAAAAATCGAGCCAAGGATGCTTTCCGGGCCTGAGGTACAGCTGCATAACAGATGGATTGAAAGAATCATCAAACTGAAACATTTGTAATGATCAAACACATAGATAAACTCTAGAATGCAGATGGATTCGTCCCTCGTTAGTATACAAGTTCTGGACAAATACCCTAAGCAAGACATCAATACACGGAAATTATGTAGAACTAAAGAACCATCAAACTGCAAAGAGTGTGAGAAATGATGTCACCAACATACCTGATGTCAACATAGTGGTTGCACTGACTACCTTTGGAGGCTCCACATTGCAAATAGGAGTGTTGGGAACTCCAGTTGTTTTAGCAGCCAGAAATTCATCAGTGCTAGTTAAGCCACTCCCTGACTGTACACCGGTATGTGAAGAAACAGATAAAGGACTTGAAAGACCAGAGCCAGGTGATGTATTTGCAGGTTGACTCACAGGCACACCAGCACCAGCACCCAACTTCGAGATAGGCACCTGAACATTTGGCTGTGCCATGTTAGAAGCTGCAGATAAGCTATTGCCAGCCAACAACATGATAGCTTGTGCCTGTTAAAAGATGGTCACATTTAAAAACTTAACCACGAGCAAGGCATGATCATCAGGGAGTACAAGATGTATGCTCCCCTTTTCACTTTGAATTTATTTATTTTATTATGGATTGGAGAGGAAGGAATGTGATGAACAAAGAAACATACCTTCTCAGTGGAGATATCATCAAAGATATTGACAGTACCAGCATAGAAGATGGTAAGTTGAGCAGATGGTTTCACACTGTTACTTCAAAATAACATAAATTAAAGAAATAAAACAGAAACAAGTTTGTACTCTGCACACACAACGGTTAAAGCGTAAAATTAAAATTACCATGATTCGGTCATTCCAGCAACAGCAACAGCAGAGGGAAGAACTGAATGAGATGTGGTAACAGGTATTCCCCCAAGTAACGGCTTCTGACCAGCAGCTGCAAAATGATTCTTCAGGAATGGATTCCCCAAGGAAACTGAAATTGCTTGATTTGGAACTGAAAACATCTTCACATCATGAGGATGATTCACATCATGTTGTACAGGATATGAAGTCAGCGAAAAATGAAGGTCACCTTGCCCATCATGATTGAAAGACTTCTAAATAGTAGTAATATCAAATAATCAATGGAAGGAAGGTCAAAAAAGACATCAGCTGATACTCATAGAAGGTAAGATCTTGTGGATCAAGCCAATATATGAAAGGGACGTAGGAGTTTAGATGTTGAAACAACAGGCATGAGATGTTGCACAACAATCACATGTTAGGTTCTGATTCAAAAGGGAAGTTCATACTTCATACACCAGGACTTAGGACAACCATAAGTAAAAGCAGATTTTTATATTTTTTAACATAAAAGGGGAATAAGAAAGAAAGAAAAAGAAGCTATCCTCTTAATTTTTCATAGTTGACTTGAAAAATAAAACAATCAGAATGCCCAAAAAACAAATTATATTCATTTTACTTTAATTCAAGACATAAACAACCCTGCATGTTGAGCTAACTTTTCAATTTTGAACAAATACAGAGAGGAACGGACAAAAAGGGTAGTATCTAACCTGGGGTTCACCAGCAGAGCGTTTCTGACTAGTGTCAAATGCTTCTTGACTTAAGATAGACATAAACCCAGAAGATGATAAGGTATCAGACACTGTATTCTTAGTCTTATCATCTTGAGAAGCCTTGAAAGACATCAAATGTGGAAGGGCAGATACTTTGTTCGAGAATGGCCACTGTGCAATCCGACCTTTTTTGAAGCCTACACATGCCCACAAAAATCACCATCAACATAAGCTATTACCCAATAGACTTTAAGGGATAAAGGAGATATTAACAAAAGTTCCACAATTAGCACCTAATAACCTGTGTGAAAATCTATCTACGTGTCTGTGTTTAGAAGCACACCCAAATCAACAAAACTGGTAAGACACTTGACAACGATTTCTTTCCCCAAATTGAAATTTTCACACACACTAATACACTACTATAAATATCTAAACAAGAGACACAGCTTAATTATTTCCGCTAATAAAATCTAATAACTCTTGAATCCCTAATAAATAGGTGGTACAAAATTTACACATAAGCAGCGTTTCTGTACCACCCAGAGAAAAACTTACAAAGTTAAAAGAAAGAGCAAAGAAAAACTATTTAAAAGAAAAAAAAAAAAGCACCACGTTAACCAAGAAAATCTATGAGCATGGTCAAAATAAATAAATTTTCTAGCATAAATCAACCCAACTGCAATCTAAAGAGGCAAAATTGAACCCAGAAATTAAAAAAGAAAAAAAGAAACCCAGACGTAATTGACAAGGAGTGAAATTTTGCAAGAGAGCATTTAAATATAGGAATTTTAAAACAAAAACACAAAAGTTGAAACATGCCAGAGTTTTTGCAGCCATCATTGTTCATCTCCTCCTTCACCACAGCTAGTGGTTCTTTCAAGTTGAGACCCATGAAATCTCTCTCCATTTCAGAGAACCCAATGAAAAATTGAAAATTGAAAATTCTCTTCCTTTGAAAACAAAAGGGAAGAAGCAACCCCTTGTTCCTTAGTCACAACAGCAATAACAATAAGCAGAGAGACAGAGAAGGAAAGAAGACCAAAGGAAAAGGTTCCAACTGCATCAGAAAAAGGCAAGTTCAATTGGGTAGTGTTTCACACGAGTTTCGTGAGATCCTGACGGTTAAATCTTATTTTATAACAATAAAAAGGGATAAATATTTATTTTAATTTCCGAAAGTATTTGTCATGCTAAATAGAAAATTTCAAATTTAATTATTTAAATCTAAATAAGCAAAAAGTACAATAAATTCATTCTATAAATAATTTAATGATAAATTAATTTTTAAATTTTATAATATAATATTAAATTAATGATAAAAAATTTAATTTATTATTAAATTAATATTAAATATTATAATTTGATGAAATAATAATTTTCTAAATTTAATCGTAGAATTAATCTGTTACATTTTGTATACGTCCAAAAATTAAATTTAAATTTTTGAAAAGTAATTAATTTATCATTTTCTCATTTTTTTGGGACCAAAATCAGGATGTATCCTATTTTGAGCTATCAAAGGTGATTGGTTTACCGGTAAACTGGTTTCGTGACGGGATGGTCCGGTAAAGAAGCACGTGCGCGATCATTCACAAGAAGCTATGAGTCTATGTCGGTGACGCTGCCACCTGGTGAAATAGCGCACGTGTGTACGACACGCAACGACTCTAGCTCGTGACAAGACACTGTAGCGGAGAATAAATTGGTTTGGTTTCTATTCTGATTTGGATTGCTTCTTGCAATTTACTCTAACGTTTTAATTTTAGTTTTAAGTTACAGAGACAATCATATAAAATTGATATCGAAGGGAAAACGATGTGATATACTATCGGAGTATAGTATCATCCAAATCTGGTAATGACTTAAAGCACATAAGTTAATCTTAATGTTGTTACTTATCATCAAATTCACAAACTCAAATAATGTTACGCGAGTTAACAGCGATCGAAGTCAACGATTTTGGAGAATGAAGCTCATTTAATGTACTCATTCACTTTTTGTCTACTTTTTTTTTTTTACGATTTTGGAAAATTTGGTCCTTTAAATTTATCTTTCATTTCAATTTTGATTCTCTTTTAAAATTATTGACAAATTTTATTTTCCTATTTTATCCAACCACGTAATCTTAATCTTCAATTTAAAATTGAATATTATCTGTGACAAAAAAATGTTGACGGTCATGTGTATCTCGTTCATATGGGATGATAACTATCACGTGTTGTTGTGATGAGTCAATCACAACAATTTTACCTTTTTGAAGGGACAAAATAGGAGAATAAAATTCGTCAATAATTTTAAAAAAAGATCAAAATCAAAATTAAAAATAATTAGAGAGACCAAAAATATAATTTTATTTTTTTTTATCATCGTCTCGTTCAATAATGAAAGACTAATCTGGTAAGAGTTTATTTGATTTAATAAAAATAAATATTAACTAGTCATATTGTTGTAAAAATTAAAAATAATAATATATTTTTCTTTGTGATTTCTAATACAACACTATCATTAAAAAAGTGATTTCTAGATCTTTAACTAACTAGTGTTTTAAAGATATTAGTTTGTAAGAACCTAAAAAAGCAGTAATAAACTTAATAGAACAAAAAATAATCATTCGTTCCTTAATTTTAGAGACGGACGTGAAATAATGCAAAAAAAGAAATGAAGGATAAAGTCATAAAGCATAATCTAAATATTTATTACTCTAACTAGTTGACAATTTTCTGTACAACATTATAAAGACAAAAATATTGGATTCATCCTTTGTTTTTTATTGGTAGTGATATCCACATTTCGAACAAGGTTACTCTGAAAAGAAAATACCTATGCGAGGATTACAGAAAAGAAATTACTCCAACTAATATTATATTCATTATTTTTGCCATCATATTTTGTTGTTATTGCTCTAATAATTATGAAAATGTTACGCTGTATATTTTTATATTTTGTCTTATCTTTAACTATTTGTACGAAATGTTAAAAATAACAAAAAATTAAAAATAATCAGTAATATTAAAGTTTGATATGGTTATATTATTAGTGAAAAAAAAATATTTTTAAACTAAACAAGTTTCTAAATAATGATTTTTTAATAAAGAATTGATCTTCACTCTTTTAATTATCAAGATATTGATACCTAAAACTAAAATATGAATTGATGAAACAATAGAAGAAAAAAGTATCTAAAGCATAAATCAAAGTACAAGTAAAGTAAAATTATAAGAATAGGTTTGTGACATATTTTATTTACAATGTGTTGATATTAAAAGCGTGACAATGAAAAGAGCTTTAGTTAATTATTATTTTAACCCTTGATATGAATTTTACAATTATATATTTTTATTGGAAAGGAGAAATTGCGCACATGCCTATCAATCGCGTATATATCAATTATACTATATAGCCTTGTCATAACGCTTGTGCCCCATGTATTGCTTCGGATCAAAGAAACGCGGAATCATGACTCAGTTTAACTATTACTCCACAATATTTGATAATGACTCAAAGATTAAAATCAACGTGTTGCATTATATTTAATAATATTAAGCTAATAAAGTAATTTGTAAATTAAAAACAAAATTTTAAGATTATATTTTGCCTTTGCCCGTTTGGAGCTAAATGGCCCTCTTCTTTTTTGCAAACGTAGCTTCTGTACATTAATGTGTTATGGCGCGTTCTGTTCATATGTAAGTCCATTATAAATTATAACCTATAGGCCTAGGGACAGATCTTCAGTACTACAATTTTTTCTTAACTCCGCCATGTGAGTTTAGTTTAGAGAGAATGTGAAATTTTATATTTTATGTATTAGCTCAAATAAATTATATATAAAGTTAATAATCAGTGAAGAGGTTAAGATTATGAATTAAAAACTGTGTTTTCATTTCCCAATAAACGTGACCCTAATTATAAGACTAAAATAAAATTTTAGTTCTTTATTTTATTCGATATGTAATTTTAGTCCTATAAAAAAATAAAAATATTTGATTTCCTATTTTTTAAAATATTTTTTTTGGTGCAGCCATAAAATTCGAACCATTAACAGTTAATAAGAAAAGCGTTGAGCGCTAAATTACTATCTGACACTGTAATATGAGATTTTTCAATTATTAATTTGATTAATATAACTTTTGAATTTGATAGGAATTTAATTAAAAACTATTGTTATTAAAAAATCTTTAAATCACCTACAAATTTAATTAAAATTTTTAATATTATAGTCACATAAGTAGTTTAACCATCAACATTTTAATATTAATGATTAACATTTGTAAAATTGACAATTGAACCAAAATGATTGATTTTGAAAAATAAGAGGTCAAATGTTTTTATTTTTTTATAGAAGAACCAAAATTACCAATTGAATCAAATAGTATAAACAAAATTATATTTTAACCTTATTATAAATATGTTTTGTGTATAGAAAATTTTGTTTTAGGTTGTCGTGTGTCCTTAACACACGAAATTTTATACGAAAACCATTACGAATGTTTCATAATTAATATGGATAAAAAAATAAACAATTATAAAAAATTATATTAAAATTTTAGGGTAAAAAAGTATCTTGGTTTGAAATAAGAATCTTTAAATTTATAAATAAATAAATAAAACTTATAAAAGATTTATATTTATTTTACTTCAAATAAATAGATAAAATTTTAAATTTATAAATTATTATGTGCAATATTTTAAAGATAAATTTATTAATCTTTTATAAATGATTGCAAAATATATTGATGCCGTATGACATTTTTCATGTAATAAAATAAGCAAGGGTGACAACGACAATCACATGCGAAGAAAACCATGTGCGCAAGGCCATCGGTCCCACATTATTTTTAATAAATAAACAAGACAATGTAGTTTTCCATTTTCCCAAAGATTGTTTATTGAAAATGTTCAACTACACTTAAAAAATGATGGTAAAACAAAGGACATTATAGTAATACATAAAATATAAACAACAACAAATCAGACACATACACACACTTAAAACTAAATAAATTAGCGATTTTCCTCTCCTGATAGAAAGAAACTTTAAAAATAATTGTCGATTTTTCTTTCTTTTGTTTTAAGATCAGCATATACCCAACAACAACTAAAACTAGTACAACACAAAAATAACCTACAACAAATATGAGTAAAGCAATACAATGTAATATAATTAGTAAAAAAATGGAAGATTTGAGTAGAGTAGTGCTACCTGATGTAACTCCCGTAGAGGCTCAATATATATTAAGAGCACGATTTCCTAATATCAAAATGCTGTTAAAAAAATACAAAGGGATGACTCTCTTCTCTTACTTTGGTAAGGATGATCCTTCTTCTTCACTCAACCCCTTCATATAACAAAGATTTATGACTCCACTTATAAATGAGACTTAATCAACCTTGTCTCATTTCTCCTAAATTTCCAATCAGCAAAAAAAGAGAGCTTAAAAGTGTATTAATTATTATAAAAACTAAAACTGAATCTTGAGATATTTTGAGGTATTAAAAACATATTTTACCCTGGATATAATAATATATGTGACAATTTTAAACAAAAAAAAAACACATAATTATATGAACTTCAAGAAAAATATAAAAATTATCAATTCAACTCATTTTTTTTATAGAACTAAATTCACTAATCGTCCAAACTCAAAAAAATTCTAATATTCAATAACATTGGTACGTACAACACCATGCTATAAGTCTATAACAGCTAGCAAGGGAAGGTTTGTCTGCTAGACTTTTTTAATTTAGTCCTACTATTTTAGATAGAACTGGACATGTAGATCACATGCATTCATTTTGATCATTCTTTAGTTGTACACTAATAAAGGTCACTTACTCATATCATATGCTTTGGTCTTCATAACTTTTCCCTAAAGACCTTGTCACTGAACCTAGCTAAAAGATTGTTTATTACGCATTGCTCCTTCCTGAAAATATATAATTTGGGAAAGTGTGACCCACCATCCACGTGAACGTTTCCAAAAAATACAAATTAGTACAGGATGCATGTATGGGTTTTCATTTGTTTGTCTGCGGATGCAAAAAAGAAGAAATAAGGGATCCAACAAGGCAAAAGCAGAGGTTCTATAGGAGTGTCTCATTTGAAAGTTAGTGGCTTAATGCCCTATGCCAATTATTGATGCAGAGAATCCAAAAGAGAAGATGAACAGAGAAAAAAGTGAAGCACGCTTTAATTTAGTTGGACATGGGTAAGTGGGTCAGAACTCGGAATTAATTGAGTCCACGGACTTTGAATAATTTGTTAGGAAATTGCTTATTGTTAACTATATGTACTAACATTCAGGCAATACTTGCTTCATTAATAATATGTGTGAACGCAGGTGTTTGGAAGGAAAAAGAGAAAGGGAGAGCAATAATTTTTCGTTTGGTCTCTTTTTCTTTTTTTGAATCATCTAAGGGTCAAAAGCACAAAAAAGAATACTTCATTAGTTCATTTGATCTTTCTCTGGATACTCTCACGAGTGACATTAATCGCAGTTCAAGTCACTCAATTACTCATTTCTCCTAGCCTATGTTTTCATTAGAGTTTTACAGTTAAATTAAGTCTAAACTCAATTCAAAATGATATTAGAGTTTATCGAAAAAAATTCAAGTTTCACATTAATTAAGCTCAAACTCATATGATACTAATAGGAGAAGGGGTTCACTAGTTATAATGCTGGAGCAGTGTACATAAGCTGAAGATTTTTTTTTTTTTGAACAGGTATACATAATACTTACTTTACATTCTCTGAACATAATTAACAACGATTTTTCCAAAATATATGATGCACTAATTTATTAAATTGTTATAATAAAGTCATTTTTGTGTTTTCATTTTCAAACTTAGTATTTATCCATTTAATATCACTCATTTTTCTCTGTGTGTAACTCTCTCATCGGAAGTTTTTAATACTAAAAAAGATACACGCCTCATTTAAATGCGCGGGTGCATCACAAGGGTGCAAAAGCTAATTTAGTAAATAGAATGAGGGTGTTTTTTTTCTGCACTTTTCATATTGCTCCCAGAATGTTCCGCAAGTGCAGGAAGCAATTGCCATAAAAGGAACGTAAGTCATTGCTAAAGCCTAAGAGTCCAAACAAATTAGTACAGGTTCAGATACATGCAAACAAGGGTTGGTGAAAAAAAAAAACTAAGTTACTTAGTAACATGTGTTGTTTTATGATAGGAAGCCCATGACAGCAGGCCCAAGAGGAGCACTAACAGACCTTCATATCTTGATGATTTTGTGTAGCCTCTGTAGGATCGAATAGCATTACTGATGTTTCAGGATAATGCCAAATTCTATTAGAAGCTGTCAGTAATATTAGTGGAGTATGAAGTCTGTTATTAGTGGAGAATCAATTCTGTTAGGATCACAGAAGCTTGTTATTACCTATATAAACATGAGTAAATAAATGAATCAGCAGAGATAAAGTTGAGTAAGAATGTAAGGAGGTCCCTTATCTCGAAATCAAGGTCTCTTCCCTCTATTTCTCCCTCTGCCCATAACATTTTACTTTCGAAATGAACTTTGCAATTAATAAAATTTGATATGATTTTAACAAAACAAGTTATTTAAACTTTTCTGGTGCTAAAATGGTTCTGATTTATATACTTTAAAAATTATACTTTTAAAAATATTTATATTTTATCATTTAAACAAAACCAATTCATCTAAACTCATTTAAAATATCATTATCTAAAATAAATCAAGTTTTTAACATTAATCCTTTCAAAATCCTTTTACCTTCAATCTACTAAAGTCTAAAACAAATAAACTGTTAAATGTCGAGAAAATATTGAGAGCAATAAATTAATACGCGTTTGTACTAACTTACGGTGTTGAAACCATTTATAATCAATAAGAGAAGACTGAGAAGTTGGAAAAAAAATGTTTTTTCTTCAGAATCTAATCAAAATCAAACATCCCATAAACGCTTGAAAGGGGTTTACTAAAACCAAATCAGAGTAATGTTCTCAGGCCACTTTTGTTTTGTTTTTTTTTTAAAAAAAAATATCATGGGTTTGCCACAAGGGAAAGAAATAATAGATTTTAACTTGAGCACCCTGATTGGTGCTGATTGTAAACCTGACTCGGCTCAACTCATGATGAAAAAGTTGAGCTTGAGCCAAGCTTGTTCTGTCTCCAGTGGTTTTAGCACTACATGGTTATGTTTGTCTTACACTGACTTGCCTGAGATCAGTTCCTGAAGGAACATAGATAGTTTATCAGAAGATTCAGAACAGTTGAGAACATAGAGATCAACGCACAATCACTAATAGAGATTAATCAACCTTAAAACACAAGGCGACTCTGGTATTTTCCACCACTTAGACACAGTTTAGCAGATATCGCCTCATGAATGTAGCCCGTAATTGCTTCATCAATCATCACAGTGATTTATTTGTATTGAGACGTATCAGAGTATTATATAATTTCGTAGAAAATTATCGGTTAAAAATGAGTAGAAAAAAATATATCTATATCCACATCAATTAAAAAACACTCTGGAAAGTACGAACCGATATAGTTCATACAAAATTAATTGCTTAACCATTTACAAGTGGTTCACTTATTTCAAGCAATTCATTTCTGAGACCGGTGAAAACAACAGAATCTGTTTCCAGGGGCTTGAACTTAATTAGAGCAGAAGGTACCAGGTCCTCTTCCTCTATTGTTTTAGCATTTTCCCCTGCTTTTGGAAAATGGGGGATCACACGTCGTTGGATAAGTACCGGATGCATTAGCTCAAATTCCAAGCCTGGTTCTTTTAATGCCGAGCAGACAAACTGTAAATCAACATGTAAAACAAGAACAGTGCTCAGTTGCTGACTTAGAATAAACAGAAAGACATAGAAAATGAAGAACAGACAAATGGTAAAAAATCCATTCAAAATGTGTTACAAATGTTCACATTACATGATTATAAAATATAGATCAGGATTAGGGACGTGTGTGTAAATTGCAATTGTAATAATCTAAACGTAAACTGCAAAATGTTAAGAGGGGAACTTTTATGTTGCAATGAAGAATTTCCAAGGTTGAATTCAAAACAAAGCTCCAAATTAGATTACTGGTGTTTTGCTATAATATGCATTAATGAGACTTATCATTGACAGCATGCCCAGAATCCTTTGTTAAATGCAATCAAGTTACGCATGGCATTTGCAAAATTCGCTTCATTGTTCTTATGAGAAGTTTCATGTTGAGCAGCTGAGTGACATCTATCTAAGACACCAGTATAAGCATTTAGAACCAGATGTAAAGCTAGCTTTGCTCCAGTAAACCACAAAATACCATATCATCAGATGGACAAACAAATTTAAATCAAGTAGCAAAGGACAAACCTTGTAGATAGCAGCAGTTGGTTCCCATGGAGCAAATACACCTTGAAGTACAACTCCATCTGGAAACTGAATCCTGATAATAGCTTTAGTGTATCTCTTCCTGGAAGCTTTTGCTTGTTTTTCTCTAAGTGACTTAGGGATTAAAAGCTGAGAATCTGCAATCTTTTTTCTCCTTAATTCAGCTTCTCTACTGACCTCTTCGGCTGAAAGGCTATAGAAGGAATCTGGTAGCTCAATTTTAGCTGCAACCCTTTCAGGGACAGCAAAGAAGACCTTCACCTGTAAGACCATTTTAAATGGGAAAAAACAGACATTCAATCTAAAGATTAGTTGATTACTTAATTTGGAAAAGCACTAAAGTGACAAACTAATAACTAAAGCACCAAACAGAATTACTCAAAGTCTCAAACAAGGAGATTTCACCAAGAAACTAGAAATACTGGAGAATAGATTTATGTCTCTCATACAGTCACAGTTACTAACAGTTTCCACAGCTGAGTTAGAAATGCCAGAAATGAACAAAATATATCCTTGTTTAAATTTAGGTATCTGCCTTTTCCTCTTAAGTAAATGAATAGAAGAAGTGGAACAAAGACTGAAAATTATTGATATTCAAGTCAGCAGGTTGTGGCCATGCACTCCAAAAGTTACATTAGCTTGGAATTATAGGGCTAACAAATGGAACAAAGAAATGACTAGAAAAGTTCTGAGGCTTCACTAACGACATTTTGGATCTTACTTTTTATGCCTGTAGACATTTAGCAATTTCCTTAGTAACTTGAGAGTAAATTACAAATATTGCATGCAGGATCTACACATAAATAATTCCAACTTTACATAAATTAAAAAGGGTGCATTCCTTTTTGAAGAACAATAGAGATATTAACTCAAGTAAAATACTTAAATTTTATGCATGATTTTTTATTTGTTGAATTACTGTATTAGGATGAGTTTCTCTTGGGGTGTTTATACTTGGGCACCACAATAATAGCTTTTGCTAGTAGTTTTGCTTTTGCTTAAATCTTCTCTGCCTTATGCCTCTTCTATTAACCACATATGGCACCCAAATTTAAACCAACATATGTCAGCCCTAGTTATCAACCCTTACAGAAGTGTTTTGACCAAACATATCACCAATTTTTACAATGTCTAATTGTCCACAAAACCCTAGATCACCGCCCAAAAGAACCTACAATTTACTAAGCCCCTACTTTTACATCCAGAAACAAAAATAAAGATATAAGGGTAACAAAGAAATCTTAGGCTTCAACTCTATATAAAGTTACAGTTGGAACCAAACCCAATGGCAATGATTATATGAGAGATCTTCTACAAATTAGCTAATGGAGAACTAATTTTAGCTTATGGAGAAGCTCATTTCATTTTTTTCTTCTCTTAGAAAAGCTTCTAAAGAAACTTACTCAAACAGGCTCTATATATGCTTCATATCCTATCTTAACTCTGCTATTCCAGCGTTAGATATCTTTTATGTTCCTAATCCTGTAAGCAGTGCTACTGAGATTAAAACCTAACAGTGGTTTCTAGATCTTCGACACCTTAGTAAATTATTCACAAGTAGATTTTCCAGCCAGAATATGAATTAAATACGCAAAGAAACTTCCTACAAAAGCAAAATGCACAGTGGCTATACTTAAATGCAACCAAGACACACTCATAAAAGCAAATGAGAATCAGATAATGGACTTATTTTCTCCACTGCCCACTTTCAGAAGCATCATCAACACAATTATACCTGTCTGTCGACCAGCTTTGGTTCAGCCTTTGGACCCATCTCAGCAGAAGTTGCAGACGGCGAATCATCTCTCTTTGGAGGTCCTTGTTGTACAAGTTGTGATTCCAGCAACACTATTGCTTTCTTAATGATTTTTATTTGCTCCTCTGTGGGAACCTCCATCACTGCCCATGTCTCTCCATTCTCCTCCCGGAGTTCAAATCCTACGAAACTCAGCAACTCAACTCCCCCGGCAACATCACCAACAGCCTCTTTTATCTTGGGATTATTCATCCTGATCCTCCTAAACTTCACATTCGCAGGTTCCCTACCAATATTCCTCAACAGTTTGAGAACAACATCGACCGATCCTTCAGATGGCTTCCCTGAACTGTAAGTCTCAACACAAACCTCAAATTCACTATCACTATTAGTATTAGACCCACCATCACTCTCTGAGGCCCCATTTCCATCATCACCTCCACGCTCAACAGGGTTATTCAAACAACCGTCAACATGTGCAGACACCTCTTCTTCGGATCTAAAGGGTTGTTTACAAATAGGGCATTCAAAGACGTCCAGCGAGTACCCATTTTGTGATCTATTGGAATTAGTGACCAAAGAATCAAAGGGGTCAAAGCCATCATCTTTGCGAGGCTTCTCGGTGGTTCTATATGGGTCCGTTTTCTGGGGTGAGGGTTTGGGATAGGGTGTGGCTGAAGAGGAGGGTTTCTGCGAATTAGGGTGGGGGCGAGGGGTAGGATTGGAATTAGTGGGAGAAGAAGAAGAAGAAGAACCGAGGACTCTACCTTGGCCCTTGAATTTGCCGGATGAGGAAGAGGAGAAAGGGTTGTTGACTTTCTTCATGAAGCCCTTCACCTTACCTTTGACGTCGTCCATTGCTGAAACTCAAATGACAGATCAGAAAAGAAGGCTTAAACGAGTGAGGGTTGAGATCGCATAAATGAAATGTTTGAGAAAGAAAGCACAGAATGTCCAGAAGCTCGAGCTGGGTTGACTTCACACCTATGAGGAAACTTGTCCAATGAGCTTATGCCACTTCATCAATCCTCAATCTTTCACAAATCCCACCCTATTCTTTCATTTACGGGTCTCCTCTCCATCTTATCTTATAATAATAATAATCTTACAAAATTAAGAGTATGAGTAAAAAAATAGTTAACATTACAAAATTAATCATGTTAAAAGTGAACTTGCTTTGTTTTCCAATTTGTCTTTTTATTATTAAGAAAAGATAACCAAAATAAAATACAAGCTTATTTTATAGAAATTCTTATTAATCGTTGTTTGTTTTAAGATGAATCTAAGTTTTAAAAAATACTTATTTTCTCTCTTTAGTCTTTACAAGACATTTATTATAAAAAAAATAAAATTTATTAAAAATATATATTTTTAGTCTTTATATTTCAAAAAAATTCTTGATTTTAGTTTAAGTAGTTTACAGCCAAAACATTTTAATTTCTGAACTTTTAAAAATAAATAATTTTAGCCCTTATGATAGATACACTTAATAATATTTTGTACGTGACATATCAGGAGCGACTAAAAATAATAATTTTTAAAAGTCCAAGGATCAAAACATTTAATAATAAAGTATAGGAACTAAAATCAAGAATTTTAGAAAATATATTGACTAAAAACACGTTTTTTCAGCCTTAGGACATCATGTGTTTCTTCCTTATAAATAAGATGTATGGTTTAGGAAAGGCAAATATTATAGATGTTTTCCTTATTTAGTGAAAGAACATGTTTATTCAAAACTAAAAAATCACTTAGAAAGGTAATATACGTGTTATTGTCCTTAAAGCGTTACAAATGAACTCATTTTATTTGGTAAAAGAACATATTTATTCAAAACAAAAAATCTTGAAGAAAGATAATATAAACTGTTATCGCCCTTAAGTTGTTACAAATGAACTAATTTTAACTCAATGTATTAAAACCTTTGTGAGTAGAAACAACTATAGGACATGGCAATTTTTCACCTAACTTAACGTATAACTCGAGGATCGACACATAACTGAAAGTAGGATGTATACAAAGAGACTCTCTGATTGTGTTTCTTAAAAGTATTTTTCATTCAATAGGTGACAGTAATTCTTCATAATAAGGACCTCTTATTTTTAAATTCTGATAGCAAATCTAAAATTACATTCTTAAATATTTGATTGAGTTCCTTCCACTGCAAACCAATACATATTTAATATGCCATGTCTTGAGAACATTTTATATAAAGTTGTATTTTTAAAATTTAACGGATTAATTTTGTGCGCAGCGGTTGCTTAAATTATTCATCACTTTAGTATATAAATTTTTTAAGTCAATTCATTAGTAAAAATCATAAAAACATTGCATTAGCAACTGCTTTTCTGAATGACGTAGCAGAAAAGTAGAGATATTTTGATGCATATAAACTTATTTCTACAAAAAAAATAAAAAAATCTGTATATAAATTTAAATATGAACCACCAGATAGAAAATAAAAGCGAAAAGAGGAGGGAAAACCATAAAGAAACTGTAAATGCATGTTTGAATTAAAGTTTAAAGTTTACAAACTTAGGTTTGTAAAAACAACCCAAGTTTTGCTTCTGCAAAATTAAATTTCCAACCAAGTGCAACACATACTTTTGGAATAAAATAAAGTGTCACCAAAATGAGTTTATTCTCTAAACTGAATTTGAAAAACCAACCTAAGTTATCAAGAGATGCAAGGGTTAAGCATTTTATGATAAAAGAAAACACTTTTCAGATGTATAAATCAAAAGATTACTGTTTGATTGGATTTATAAGAACGATAATAATCTTGCGAGGCTTCCATCCGATGTAAGTAATTAAAGTTAATCTAAAACTTCTTTAAGTGTCCTATTCAGATTTGATATTTAAGAAACGTTTACAGAAGACACGAAAAAGAAGGCAAAAACAAGATATTAAAAGGGGAATAATAGGAGCCCAGCAAAGGAATATCGCGGAGAATTACATTTAACAGGACAAAGCACTTGAACAGAGCAAGATTCTGCTTGTTGCCTCACCTTCAGGATTAGAATCTGTTCACTTGGTAAATAGGCAAACAGAACGAGGAACAACCATATAATGTGAGACCCAAGACAAGTAGACAACCCAATCTCCAAAAGTTCAAGAAAAGAAGATTCAAGCAAAGTATAAAACACGCAAGCTATGTTGAAATATCACTCTAATCTCTATAGAACTATACTAACACCCCTCATCAAAAGTACGGAAGAGTCTTAACAATTAACATTATACAAGTTAGATAACATTAACGAGTTTATAGAGTTCGTTAAGAGAATTGCGGGTTAAATCTTAAAACTAACAGAAATACTACAACATTAGAAGAGAATTTAGTAGGCAGATAAACGATTCAATAATGAACCTAAAATAGAATTTGGGGCATAATGAACCCTAATACTGCAGAAAGGGATTGAGTTCAAAAACAAGATAAAAGAATTACGTTAAGAGAAAATCTGCTTACATTAACCCCTGCTTTGTCAGGTTATCTATTCTTTATTCAACCATGCAATGCTAGAGATCCCTTTCCCTAATTTGACAGCTCTATGAACTTGAAAAGAGAAATTGATAGCAAGATGCTCGAACTCCTTATAACTAAATAACCGGATTCAATGCACGTCTAACTTAATGTGCTGAAGTTGTTGACAATCAACAAATTGAGGTTGAAATTTTGATAATTCTCTTACAACCATGTCAAATTTCAAGTAACAGAACAGACTTCCAATACGGGCATTCTCACGTCAATAAACAGCAATAACAACAAATCATAACAATGCGCAAAATCAAAGTAACACTCAACAATAATAGAAACGGTGTTTTTCCTATGATATAAGAGAACGACGAGGTAGACACAACAAAAAAGGTGATAGAAATAGATGGTTCCTAAGACAAAGAAGAAGACAGAAAGTGGAGGTGTATATCGGAGGGAAGGATGGATGGAATAACCGAATTATCTCAATCGCGATTCTTGAAGCGTTGGAGACGCTGGTTCAAGTTGTCGATCCTGACGACGAGGTTGGTGACGGAGTAGAGGAGCCAGTAGAAGAGGAGAGCGGCGGCGATGAGGAGGGCGTTGCGCTGGCTCTTCATGATGGATTTCTGGTGGCGAAGGTGCTCCGACGGGGTGCAGGAATC
Source organism: Glycine soja (assembly GCF_004193775.1). NCBI lineage: Eukaryota > Viridiplantae > Streptophyta > Magnoliopsida > Fabales > Fabaceae > Glycine > Glycine soja. The sequence continues at coordinate 43,139,254 of NC_041006.1, read as the reverse complement.
TGCCTCACAACTTGGACGAGTCTCGTACTTCCAATATATGTCCATGAGAAGGAACAGACAGAAGGGAACAACCGAGAGGAACGGCTTCAGCAGGTTCCGGGTCACAGCGACCAGACCCTTTCGGAGAGCGTCCAGCCCCGGGATGGTCAGGAGAATGACCATTATGGCCTCTGCGGCCGCGGCGTACCCTAGCACAACCCACTCTAGCGCCATCAGATCTCTCTTACTTTTCTTCCTCCGCACAAGCCTTTTATATCCCACCGCTTCGCATTTCGATGTAACTCTGACTAGACACGTGCACACACCTCCTCGGCTAAGTTAAGTAACCGCGTCTTTTTTTTTTTTTTTTTTTATAATAATACTCTCGGGCATTTTCTACAAACTCGGGCTTTGGATTAACTTTCAGTTTAATTATTGCCTATTGGGTCCAATTTGAAGAAACAGAATCGATTTGGTTGTTTCTTCTTATACCTGTTCCAAAATATATGTTTGATATATTATGGATTAATTGATCTGGAATGATACATGTATCATGGAAATGAATTCTATAATGTCTATTCCGTAATATTTCAAACACACATTCCGGAACATGTATTCAAAGAATACATTTTCAGAATACTTGTATCGTTGATTCATAACGTAAGGTGACAAAGGGACATAAGGATAACGTGATAATATTAAAAAGGGACTTGTTATATTCACTCTCCTTCTTTGCTTATCCACTTCCCTTTTCTAAATAAGGGAGTGTATTTTTTGAAAAATAAATTGAAAGGGGGAGTGGATATAGCAACTGCCTATTAAAAATTATGCAAAAAAGCAATAGCCCACAACATCTTAGATTTATAGATTTATTATTAAAAACCCATTTAAGCCCAAAATGAAGTCAGGCCAGTTTACGTTGATTCACCTACATTTGGGCTTGGTTTGTCCTGCAATATTCTTAGTTTGTTGCGTTCTTTACTTAAAAAAGTTGACTGAACTAATAAGGGAGTTGCTACGTGCACCCAGCATTATTGCTGGGGCACCCAGCAAACAGTGAAGTGGCAAAATTGTCCTTCAATAATTCTTCTTCCGGAAGAAGTATTTCCGTAAACTTTTCGGAACAAGTTTTTCCGGAAAGTTTCCGGAAAAAGACTTCTTCCGGAAAAAGAATTTGGGAATTCCGGAAGTACTCACAAACTTCGTCCGGAAGACCTTCATCCGGAAGTTTCCGGAAGAACCTTCTTCCGGAACTGAACTTTTTTTAAAAAAAAATTAAATAATATTTAATGCGTATGTAATGACGATTTTGCCCTTGTGTAATTTTCTTTAAATTAACGCGTAAACGCTTCTTTCTACTGCGCTTTCGCTTTCTTCGCTTCTTTTTACTGCCTTTCGCTTTCTTCTGCTTTGTTTCTTCCGGTTGCTTTGTTTCTTCCGGTTGCATTTTCGCTATTTTGGTGTTCTTCCGGTTGCGCTTTCGCTATTTTGGTGGTGGTCCCGTGAAGTATTTAGAGATTCGGTGGTCCCGTGTTCGGTATTTGAAGTTTTGTTAGTGGCTGTTCTTCCTATTTTGTCGGAGGTACGCTTTTATGGGTATTTTTTTTCTTTTCCGGAAGAAAAGTAGTAAAAAAAATGTGTATGCGGAAGAAATTTTAGGCACTGACGCCTTTTCCGGATGAAGTGTTGCCGGAAAACACATCCGGAAGAAGGTCTTCCGGAAGTTACTGAGCCCTATTTCGGAAGAAGTGCTTCCGGAAGACACTTCCGGAACCACTTCTTCCGGAATAGGCCTCAGAAACTTCCGGAAGACGGTCTTCCGAAAGTGTTAAATTATTAGATTTTTTTTTATTTATGTTTTATAATTTATATATATATATTTGTTTAATAATGGATTATTTGTTTAATTAGGTATAATGGTATATATTGTGGACATTAAAATTTATAACAATAAAATTCATTTAATAATTTTTTTGTTTTATAATGATATATATATATATATATATATATATATATATATATATATATATATATATATATTTCTGTTTTATAATTTTTTGTATTTCTGTTTTATATATGTTGTGGATAATTTAATTAGGTATAATGGTATAATATTAAATGATTTAGGTAACTTAAATGTATAATGGTACAAAAATGTTTTATTAGTTGTTTATTATAGTGATAAGTTTAGTTTAAGTAAATAATGTAGTTATAAATTTAGAATATAGTGATAATTTTAATATAGTCGTGTATGATGCATATGTCCTATTAATATGTTTGTTATTTAAGGTGTAGTAAATTTTTGGATGTGGTTATATGATAATTTGAATGTACTTGTGTATGATGCATATGTCCTTAAGATGGACGAAGATCAATGGAGGTATGACTTTGCGATGTCACAAGAAGTTCATATGGATTATGATTATGATAATCAAGAAGAATGTGGAGTGAATGAACCACATGTCGATTGTTCAAATGCTTTTAATACATCTCAGGTAATCATAGATAATTTGAGTCATTGGTTGAATTGATGGTTTGTATGAAAATTAATGTGTTACGGTTGCGTTGTAGGTATTCGCTACTCGAGATGATGTTTTGCAATGGGCTCGAACAGTTGCCCATGAAAATGGATTTGTTGCAGTGATTATGAGATCTGACACAGAGACCGGTAGCAGAGGAAGAAGTTCATTTGTGTTAATTGGGTGTGAAAGGAGTGGTACGTACAAGTGTAGAAATAAAGAATTCGTTAGAAAAGACACCGGGAGTAGGAAATGTGGTGAAGTTGATCTGTGGGATTCATAATCATGAATTGGCGAAGTCCTTAGTTGGACATCCATACGCTCGGCGATTGACTAAGGAAGAAAAGAAAATTATTGCTGATATGACAAAGTCGATGGTGAAATCGAAAAACATCTTGCTAACGTTGAAGGAACACAATGCCGACAGTTACACCACGATAAAGCAAATTTACAATGCAAGAAGTGCATATCGTTCTTCAATAAGAGGAGCTGATACCGAAATGCAGCATCTGATGAAGCTTCTCGAACGTGATCAATACATTCATTGGCATAGATTGAAGGATGAAGTTGTGGTGCGTGATCTGTTTTGGTGTCACCCAGATGCAGTAAAGTTATGCAATGCATGTCATCTGGTGTTTTTTATAGACAGTACCTACAAAACAAACAGGTACAGACTCCCACTACTTGACTTTGTTGGAGTGACACCAACGGCGATGACATTCTCTGCTGGGTTTGCATATCTGGAGGCTGAGCGTGTTAATAATATTGTATGGGCTTTGGAACGATTTCGAGGCCTATTTTTAAGACACGATCGCCTCCCTCTTGTTATTGTCACTGACAGAGACCTAGCACTGATGAATGCAGTGAAAACTGTGTTTCCCGAGTCTACTAATTTGTTGTGCAGGTTTCATATCGATAAGAATGTGAAGGCGAAGTGCAAATCTTTAATCGGGGAAAAAAATGCGTGGGACTATGTAATGGATAACTGGGGTACTTTGGTTGATTGTCCGTCCGAATACGAGTTCCATGAGTCATATCAGAAGTTTCAAGTTGCTTGTTCGCCTTGGCCGATGTTCGTTGACTATGTTAACGACACATGGATTATCCCCCACAAGGAAAAATTTATTACAGCATGGACGAATAAGGTCATGCACCTAGGCAACACAACAACAAACAGGTATTAACAACTGATTTTATTTGTTAGTAACGATTAATATTAAATGGTATTTAATTGTTGTATATTTTCATGTTTGTTGTGTATTTTAAATGTAGGGTTGAATCAGCTCATTGGGCTCTCAAAAGAGTACTACAAAATAGCGTTGGAGACCTATGTAGTGTTTGGGATGCCATGAACAACATGATCACGCTGCAACACGTCGAAATTAAAGCATCCTTTGAAACCAGTACGCATGTGGTTGGCCATGTATATAAAAAAACCTTATACAAGAGGCTTCTTGGGATGGTTTCGAGGGATGCTTTAAATCAGATTGCTTCTGAGATTGACCGTCTACGTTATCTCGGCAACAATCTCTCTTCTTGTGGTTGTGTGATGAGAAGCACGCACGGGCTTCCTTGTGCATGTGAGCTTTCTAGGTATACTGCTAGCAGCATCCCATTGGAGTCAGTCCATCTTTTTTGGAGGAGACTTTGCTTTTCAGACCAAGGGTTATGTGAGACGGAAGTCACCATCAAGGAAGAAATAGAGGTCATATCTAAAAGGTTTGATGAACTTGATGTGGCTGGCAAAGTAAATCTGAAGAGTAAACTTCGAGAAATCGCATACCCTGATCATAACTCTATGTGCCCTCCTCCATCAAAGGTGAACACTAAAGATGCACCGAAGAAACCGATGAAAAGAAGTCAAACATCCACAAAGCGTGATCCGTCTTACTGGGAGTATGTTGATGCTTTTCATTCTGTTCAAAGCAGCAACTCTCCAGTGAAACGAAGTGCATCATGTTCTCAACCGCGTCAGCCAACAAGGATCATCCCGATGTTGGATCAATTTGCATCATTCTTTCAAGGTTTCATTCGTGACGTTGTGGATGTGAAAGCGGACGGTAACTGTGGATATCGGTCCATTGGCGCTTTATTAGGTATGGGGGAAGATTCGTGGCCGTTAGTGCGTAATGAATTGCTTAAAGAACTTGGCAGGTGATCGCATGAGTACATGAACCTCTTCGGTGGCACAGAGAGATTTGAACAATTAAAGTTGTCCCTACTTGTTGATGGATTTTCAAAGGTATGTTTTTAGGTTAATTTTTTTTAATAACAATGTTTAAATTACTTACATGTGTATGTTTGGTTCATTCAGGTTAGTGTGGACAAGTGGATGGATATAACAGACATGGGATATGTGATTGCTTCACGGTATAACGTAATCCTTGTATCGTTGTCCCAACAACAAAGCATGACATTTTTCCCTCTTAGAAGTCAACCACCACCTGACTCTTCTGGCCACCGCATCATATGTGTCGGTCACGTGTTTGGAAATCATTTTGTTCAGGTACATTGAATATAGTTAGTGTAACAATTATGCAATGACTTCGCTTGTTCGTTTGGCACGGTCAGCGCATGATATAATGTTTGTTCATGTATAACAGGTTTATTTGAAAGACCATTGTCCGTTGCCGCCCCCAGCGCTGTTGTGGTCAACCAATTGTTATTCTCAGGCAAAGCAATGGGCAATTCCATATATTAGTAGAATGCAGGAATACACAAGCTTGATGTCATTCAAAACACACTATGTAGACCTAAATGAAGACTAAACATTCATTGTTTATTTATTTGTATTCATTATGCGATATAATTCGTTGTAACCCGTCACTAACCAATTAATATTATCAACTACTCGTTTGGTTAAGCAAGGAAATTGTTGGTCCAACAAAAATCATTTACGCGTACAGCATACATCATTGTCATAATTGACAACACATAATGACATGCATGCGTGTTACAGTTTGAGCGTGATAACACATTGGTTGACTTCAGTACACATTTTGAAACTAGCAGTCGCTCAACAACACATTGGTTGACTTGACTACACATTAGCGACAACACATTGGCTGACTTGACTACACATTTACGCGTGTCTATTTTTTTGTAAACAAAGTTAAACAAAGGCTCGGTCACAACCATCTATATATATGGCAGACTAGGCTACTAAATCACTCATTATCTTGCTTTCAAATAATCTCCCAACTGATACACAAACTATGGCATTTCTAGGAGAAACTAGCAGTCAGACAATTGTCAACTCAAGGTTGGCTTTCATTTATCCAAATGGATCGATTATTCACAATGATACTGGGGTTTACTTCCAAACTTCAACTCCGGTGCCCATTCGAGTACCAAATAGGTGTGATTTTGCAAGCCTAAAAACCAGAATACACAATACCCTTCAGCTATCCGACAAACAATTTTTGGATGAAATTCACTACCGGAAGCCATTCACCGATACAGGTAACCAAATTCGCTTTGATTGTATCAAATTGATAAATGATGACGATGTCAACACAATGTTAATGTGTAATGATCAATTTTCTTGTGTTGGTCCGATTGAGTTATTATGCACCGTTGGAAGAACACCAGATGGAATAATAAACTTACTTGAACGCACTATGCCTCGTATTCATGACGCGATCCCGTATTACAACGGCAAATGGAACATGCCACCGCAGAACAAATTTGTTGGTTGCGCGTTCACAGGAAAAAATCCTAAGAAATTTCAAATTCCTTCAACATGTACCATCGATGAACTGAAGAATTTAATCAAGCAAGTTGCACCTAAAGGGATCCCCCCTCTTGGAATTCACGAATCACAAATGGTAAGACGATTGTTTTTCCGCCAACCAGCTCGGTTTGAGTATTCATATACGGTTATAAAATATGAAATAAATGAGCTGATCACCAACGAAGAACTGCTGAAGGTGTTAGTACAATCTAACTACTGGAAAAAATATGGACCAATAGAAATTTTAGCTGTCTTTACTAAATATGTTGAAGACGAGGTCAGTGGGACGTCGCTAAACAACTGAATGTCATGTTTAATTTTTTGTTTTTTTGTTGATGTAACCTTTATATGTTTACGGCGTGTTTAATTCCCATAATAAAGTTGAATGCGTTGTTTCAGTGGTCCAAAAATTTAATTGTTAAAAGGGTTCATTTCGTAGTTTTTTGGATTTTGAGACTTTGTTTTGACGTGTTAGTTGACGGAACTGGGGAACGGGACTATTTTTTTTGGATTCTTTGACGTCCAAACATGAGAAATGGCCGCCCTCCATTGTCTCAGGGCACAGGCACACCCACGCAAAAAAATCCCAAACATGGGTACTTGAACATGGAAAAAGGGTTCATTTCCTATTTTTTTGGATTTTGAGGCTTTGTTTTGACGTGTTAGTTGACGGAACTGGGGAACGGGACTATTTTTTTTGGATTCTTTGACGTCCAAACATGAGAAATGGCCGCCCTCCATTGTCTCAGGGCACAGGCACACCCACGCAAAAAAATCCCAAACATGGGTACTTGAACATGGAAAAAGGGTTCATTTCCTATTTTTTTGGATTTTGAGGCTTTGTTTTGACGTGTTAGTTGACGGAACTGGGGAACGGGACTATTTTTTTTGGATTCTTTGACGTCCAAACATGAGAAATGGCCGCCCTCCATTGTCTCAGGGCACAGACACACCCACGCAAAAAAATCCCAAACATGGGTACTTGAACATGGAAAAAAGATTCATTTATGTAATTCTTACAAACAAAACTCATGATTCTAAAAACTTATGTTTTTTATGTAATTCTTACAAACATGGAAAAATGGTTCATTTATGTAATTCTTACAAACATGGGTACTTGAACATGGAAAAAGGGTTCACTTATGAATTATTAATCATTTTAAAAACTTTTATTTTTTATGTAATTCTTACAAACAAAACTCATGATTCTAGGTTCCCTTTTTTTAAAAATAAATTTAAAACAACCGTAAACTTCGCTTAAGGACCACAAACAATCGGAATAACAAACTATATTATAAAATAATAAACTGTGCAAAACACGTCAACTATATTAAACAAAAACTGTAATAATTACAAATATTCATGTCAACTACAACACAACAAAATAAATACAATGATCAATGGTCCGTGCGGCGTCTCTGACGAGCCCTGACCGTCCCATCAGCACTGGGTCCCCCTCTCGCGATCGTCAGGCAGTCCTGCATAATGTCATATAACTCTGTGCCTGCAGTGACTATCCTAAGGTTGAGCACACGCTCCAACCTCTGTGCAATCGCCTCATATCCCTCGTAATCATCCTGTCAAAGTCAGTAAAAACATTTATTATGAAATTCAAAATAAACAACAACTCATAAAACATTAAACGCGCAAATAATCTTACCACATATGGAGGGGGGTCAAATGCCACTGGAACCTGGGGGCTGGGCGGCTGTATGTAGTCCTCAGGGTCTGCAGCTGGTGCATCCCTCTGCTGGTCAGCTGCCTGGGTCGGTGTCATGAAAGGGTGAGATATGCGGAAAAACCACTCAATGTAATCCGCAGATACCTGCCCAGGCACTAAACAAGGCTGACCCGCAGGTAGTAAGTGATCCGCAAACTCCATCCACCTGTCATCTATCTGATCCTGTGACAGTCGTGCACTAACAGGCGGCGGAGGGATGCTCTGGATGTAACCGAACTGGCGTACCACCCTCTCCGGTCGAACTGCGACGATCATAGGACCCCATCTGAGCTGACCCTGGAACGATGAAATCTCCTGAAACGCCCTAACACCCCGATGCTCCGTGTACGGCAACCAGGACACATCTGTGACGGTCAAACCATCACAACGTGCCCTGTAGGGTGCTCCTGTGATGCCCTTCATGTGCGCCTTCGACGTCAACCACCGGGAAGCACGTGGGGACGTCTCCTGGTATGTGTCGTCAGTCACGCACTGATGCACACTAGGGAAGTGCTCATAGATCCAGCACTACACAATAATTGAGGTTAACATAACATAAAAACATGTTTAAATCATAATCGAACCTAACATATTAATAAACACAAAATTTACCTGAAATAGCGTCAAGTACCCCGCAAGCTGTCGGGTGGTGGTCCTACAAGCCTCATCTAACTGGTCGTACATATGAACCAGCGCGGCAACCCCCCAAGCGTAACCACCACTATGAGCGAGGTCCCGGAAAGCGTCAAGGTGGACCACATGCACGTATGTTGCACTCTTATTAGCAAAAAGAGTGCAACCGACAAGGTGCAGCAAATAAGCGCGAGCTGCGACAATCCACCGCCGGGCCTGACATCTGGTCTCATAAATGTCACGAACCCATCCTAATCGTACATATGCTCCACGTGTGAGCGCTGTCTCGGCTCTGGCCTCCTCCGCAGACACTTTCAGCAACTCCGTGAGCAAGAATCTGGCCTCCTCCGTAGAAAGAGCGTGGAAACTGTGCAAGGCGCCAGTGATGGGCAAATGTAGAATGGACGACACATCATCCAATGTGATCGTCAACTCTCCTACTGGAAGGTGGAAGGTGCTAGTCTCACTGTGCCACCTCTCCACAAATGCGGATATAAGTCCAGGATCGCCAGTAATAACTGAACAATCTATCAGTGGACTTAATCCTGTGGCAGCCACCAGGCCTTCAATCTCAGGCACTGGCCTCCCAATCAGTGTCAGCTTCCTCCCATGTGACACTAACTTCAAATCAGGACGTTCCTGATTTGAAGTACAAATTATACAATTATTAAAAAAAAAATTAATCATAAACAAATAAATAAACAATGACAAATAATTAACAAATTAAAATACCTGTCCACTCCACACGGCATGTGCAACATGCTCGGCAAATGATGTGAGCACTGACGGGTCACGTGGACCACCAGGGAATCCCTCTGCAGCATCATCACCATCTGACCCCTCACCACTATCAGCACCCTGTGCGTCCGCACGCATCTCAGGTGCCTCCGTAGGCTGCTCAGGGACATCATCAGTCATGTCAGCGACGTCCTCAGCCATATCACGTCCCTCCGTAGTCATCTGATGAACGCGTAGCCTACGGGCTGAGGCAGTAGGCCTACGCCTCTCGGGAACATCGCCAGCATCCTCGTCAGCAGCTCTATCTCTGCCTACAAATCTACCTATGGCACGACCTAAACCTCGTGTTCTGGCCATGATCTGTAAATCATGTCGAACACGTTTTTTTTTCGGTCAAAATATACACAATTTTCTTTATAAAAAATCAACTTTATTTATAAACAAATAAGACTAACTTAAATCAAATCATTTTCACACATACACGACCTAATTTTAAAAAAAAAAATTAAACAACTTCATTTATATAAAAAAAACAACTAATGTAAAATAAAATTATTAATAAACATGCACAACTTAATTTTTTTAAAAAAAAATTAAACAACTTCATTTATATAAAAAAAAACAACTAATGTAAAATAAAATTATTAATAAACATGCACAACTTGATTTTTTTTAAAAAAAATTAAACAACTTCATTTATAAAAAAAAAAAAAACACAACTAATATAAAAATAATTCATTACTAAACATCCACAACTTAATTTTTAAAAAAAAATAAACAACTTCATTTATAAAAAAAAAACACAACTAAATTACTTAGTAAACATCAACAAGTTAATTTTTTTAAAAAAAAATAAACAACTTCATTTATAAAAACAAAACACAACTAATATAAAAATAATTCATTACTAAACATCCACAACTTAATTTTTAAAAAAAATTAAACAACTAATGTAAAAAAAAAATTATTTAGTAAACATCCACAATTTTTTTAGTAAATAAAATACTTCATTTATAATAAAATAAACTAATTAATTATAAAAAATTAGTATTTTTATAAAACTTCCAAAACACACAACTTTAATTATAAAAATAGACAACTTCATTTTTAAAGAAAAAACACTAATTTAAAAAAAAAACAATAAACAAAAACAAACACAACTACTTTTATAAAAAAAAATTAATTTACAAATTAATATTTAGTAAAAATACACAATTTAAATTATAAAAAAAATATGACATCAAAAACCCAAACTTCATTTTTCATAAAATCTAAAAAACAAAATAACCAAAATAAATAAAATAATTCATTTAAAAAAAAAAACAATTTCTGTTTAAAAAAATTTTTAAAAAAAAAACACAAAAAAAAAACAAAAAAACCACTTCCGGAAGAAGTGGTTCTTCCGGAAACATTCCGGAAGAAGGGTTCTTCCGGAAAGGTCTTCCGGAATTTTGGAAGATCTTCCGGAAGTGCGCGTCTTCCGGAATTCTTCCGGAAGAACCACTTCTTCCGGAAAGTTCCCGGAAGACGTTTTCCGGAAGTCTTCCGGAAGAAGTGTTCTTCCGGAAGACGTTTGGTTACTTCCGGAAGAACACTTCTTCCGGAAACTTTCCGGAAAAGGTTCTTCCGGAACTTCCGGAAGAACCCCTAACGGGTCTTCCGGAAGACTTCTCCGTCATCCTTTTCCGCCATTTTTTCCGGCGTACTCTCGTCTTCTCCCCGCTCGTCTTCTACCCTAAGGTTACTACCCTAAGGTTACTATCCTAAGGTTCCACGCTGAATCAATACTGGATAGTAAAAGCAATGGAGAGTTAGGGAGACTAACCTCGAAGGCTGTTCGCGGAGAAGACGGAGAAGAAGAAGAAGCTTGGCTCGTGGTGTCCGGAAGAAGACGAAAGCTTGGCTCGCGGTGTCACGGAGGATCAACAGGAATGGAAGAAGAAAAGAAGTAGCAGTGGTCTTCCGAGAAGAGGAGCGCGTTTTTAAATTTTTAACTTAAAGGGTAAAATGGCCATTCACTAAAATTGCTGGGTGCACCAGCAATATTGCTGGGTGCACCTAGCAACTCCCACTAATAAGTATATAAGGCCCTATTGAAATTCGGCTATGGCTATTCTGCTTGTCTGTGAATAAGATGATGATGTGGCTTAATGTTCTGTTGTCCCGAATAGACTGTTCTGGTGTTCTTAGTGGAAAAAAGCAAGGTGGTTGAGTAAGAAGTGTTTTGACTTTTGAAACAGTAGAGTAGGTGCTTGACATGCACACATATGTACAACCTCACAATCACTAATTACATGGAGATAATAATCCTTCAAAGCTTTATTTTTCTTACTACAACGCCAAATGTCTAACATTTATGGAGACCTAACCTAACTATCAATTTTTATCGTAGGTCATGATTATTATTATCCCTACAAAGGAAGCAACAAAGCTGAGCTGATTGATATAATATAACTGAGGGTTTTCTAACCGATCATCATGATTAAAATGGTGTTGCAATAGTTTTTTTTTTTTTTTTTTTATAAAGGTGTTGCAATAGTTGAAGGTAGCCTTATTCCACTCTCCCACTCGAGTATGAATTGTTCAATATTAGATTATGTTAAGTATTTACTACTGGATAAAATAAAATAAAAATGAGATGAAAATGAAGTAGAATAAAATTAAATGTGATATAGTTATAGTTTTATAATTTAAATATTTTTATAATGAAATAAAAAATAATTCTATCCCACACTCCTTAAATTTTTTTTATAAAAAGAGTAGAAATAATTACTCTATTTGATTACTTTCATTGATAGATCCGATCATAACCTTAATCTGTAGAGAAAATTGCTAAAAGTTATGAAATTTGTTTTCGTAAAAAGCGCACGAAGGTTGATTTCGGTGAAATTCTTCTTTGATTTTATAATTATCTTCATCAAGATTTGTTTTACAAAAAATCACCACCTTAGATGCTTGTGACTCGTATGATTGATCCAAAAAAAATAAAAATCCTACTAAGCACTGCTCATCAATAGAACTGTTCAACCTTTCAAGAAGAGATCAATCTCATTAATTTTTTAACCTTTTTGGACATGAAGACGAAAATGAAGGAAGAAATAACCTGGCATATCGAATATATAGCCTTTTCCCATTTCCTTTCTTCTACCCCCATTTTGTATCATTATCCAAATTAAAGGACCTGAGAAGCTTCCTGTGTTGCTCTTCATACATATGTCACGGTTGAAGGAAGATAACAACTAATCGAAAGTAGAATCTTACCTTTTCCAATGGCGCCATATTGCAAAACGAAGAAGCAAGTGTAAGCCACGTACTGTTGGTTTACACGCCTTTGTTCGAATAGACTTTTGAAAAGGTATAACATGCCAAAACTACTTGTTCTGTCATTTGCTATTCACATTATTATTATGGTAGAGTCACTCTTTTGGTAGTTTCTTCGTCAATTTCATTCATTTCCCTTATTCTCATATATTAGTTTAATTTCTTACATTAGCTTTTTAACTACTACTGAATTAGAAAATTAATATAGTACCAACTTATTAAACTAAAAATATTTTTAATTCAAGGACGAATTGATTAAAGTTGTTATCACATGGCCGAATTCACATCCATAACCACGGATGTATGTGAGAACCATAAAGTATGCTTGTGGATAATCATGGATGTTTATAAGGACCACAAAGATGTCGTTTTTTTGGTCTTCTGATTTTGAGGACAATGAATTAAGAATTAATGTTTTAAGTTTTTGTTCACCGAATTCATATAATCAAATTGTACATTTTGTTTAGATAACTATATATATAATATATGGATTCTCTTCATTTGCTACCAAAATGTTGTAATTTGCAACAGAAGTAGGTGGACTCATGAATAGTATGGACGAGGGATGGATGTCTTTAGCCAGCTAGAAACTGTGTTGTGGATTTCAAGTTAGATATTAGTAGTGATTTGAAATTCCTAGCTATACTCTGGTTCCTATTCATCTATATGGACCAGGTATTTTTACCTTATACATTTAAATAAGGCATCAATGACACTACTCCGAAATTCAACAAAGATGTTAAATGTATTGATAAATGCAAACCATAAAGCCGAACCTATAAACAAGAAAGCCAAATCTGATAAAGCAGAAATGTACTGATGCTCGTGAAGCCAATCTGTATTGCCAACCTAACAAGTTATTAATCCAAAGTTAAAGAAGAAATTGTCATTGAGATCATATTCAAATCCATTACTGTACATGTTCTTGGCACCTTAACCATGCTGGAAATTAAAAATTAGAAGTCTACTCTCAAACAAGAGAGTAATTAAGTTAGCGGTTAACGTAGATAGAATTGTTGATAGAAAAATCTCCTATAAAGAAAATGTATACTTTGCCTAATAAAGTTCTTGAGCATCTCTCGAGACATATTGCTGGGAAAAAAAAGACTGATAGATCAAATTCAACGATTTCTTTATACTACTAATAAGACAGCTTATATGCTTCCTTGAGTATGCGCATACAAAATTGAGAGGGCAATATCCATGCACAGATTAAAGCTTAAAACCATAATTGTACATGAAAGGTGTGGGAAATGGTGCGAGACATCAATCCTCTTCTTTTTTTAAGACTTCATACCTTTTTCTTTAGTTAATTAGACAATCAGATTTGCAATATATAATACTAAAGTTTTATAGCTTTTTATTCAGTTCTGTCATACCACAATCAACCATGTTTTGTAATGTCATGCAATTAATACTACATTAATGTAATTGAAACAAACAACTACATTGACTATTTTTCTAAGTGATTTTTATGCCGGATTTGGTATTACTGCTCATACATTTTCAGAAGTATGAAGAAGAAAAGTATTAAATTCACAGCTTTTTTCAATTACGTTATTATTACAAGTTTCAAATATACATAATATTTCAAAATAAACAAAAAAAATCCTATCTTATACAGAAAATGCACGTGGAAAAAACAATTTTCTATATTAATCCATTTAAAATTTTGGTGCCTAATGCACAAAATGGTTAATAATGAGATGCGCAATTTTACGTATTCTAATAAAAAAATTGTTACTCTAAATTCCTTAACCATTGCGACATTACTCTAAATATTTATGATTTTTAGTTGATAACTTGCATTTATTCACTGTCATGTTGCGTTTAAATTGTTACGTGAATTGATTCTATTAAATATTGGATAAAATTTAGATGAAGTAACATAATTGTAAAATGAAGAGAAGTTGAAGTATCCATTTGGCGCTATTAAAACTTTGGGAACTAAAATGGTACGATTATAATACTTAAAAGGATTAAAAATGTAATTATGTCATTTTTTAGGGGAAAAACAAAACTGACAATATAAGGGTAGGCTACATAATGTGCAACATTAAGATTCCAAATTCAAATTGGTAGTCAATTTTAAAATTTTATTATCATCCTCTTATTCCTTTTTTGATGACCCTGCTTACACTCGTCTTTACTTTAATGCCCCTCTTTGGTCAATGCAATCATTTCTTCTTCCTTATGAATTTGTTAATGCAAGAATATACAATGAACAATGAACACAACAGGATTTCATAACTTTTGTCACGTATGCCATCGTATGTCCTACATTCTGCTTAAGAAAAGAGAGACAAGGAATGTTTCCATAATTAAGATTAGTAAAGTAATGACGCTAAGTGGTGCCAAGAATTACATATACTAGGACAAAAACAAGTTTCTTTATTAAAAGCGATCCCAAAAAGCAATTGATGATGAAGGAAATAGATAAAGATGGGAAGAACGAAGAATCCGGAGGGATCTCGTGAACATTGTTAACTTATGAGGACCATGGTTCTGTAATTATTAGTACTTTATACCAATATCTAATCCATCCTTTTCTCTTAAATTAATGGCACATTGGTCCTCTTATAGTAAAATAATAGAGTGATGATGATACTTCCTTAATCATTGCAATATTATAATTTGGCATCTTTAGTATTCAATGTTTTCTTTTATCAGAAAAGCATATCCTATGAAAATTAGAGAGTATAGTGCTTCGTTTTTAGCCCATCTTCAGATTAAAATAGCTAATAAAAAGCCATTCAGGATTAGCTTCCGTAATTGAGATAGGAAGATACTTAAGTAACGATTAGTAAAACTAAAAATTATAACGACTTCTCAATTGATATAAAAAAAATGATACACATCTGTCAAAACAATGAAAAAAAAGGGGGTATCCATGTACTTAATTTGAAAAGGTCTCAAACTGTAATGTTGAAACTTGAGATTAACAGTGCTGTGCTGACTTTCATATTGATATAAGCATTGGCATCAAGGTCTGAGCCAGAGATTTTGGGTCTAGAACAGGGTTAAGGGACTAAGTACAAAATTTGCCATCCTATGATGAATTTTGAACTCATATCATATAACTTCATCGAGAATTCAGGAGGGGAGTACTTTTTCATCGGGTTGTATATTTTGATTCAACAATTTCCTTTTATTAAAAGAAGATGAAGAAACAAAATTTATAAATTAACACTTGCATGAGCTCATAGCATATCTGAAATTATTATAATGGCCACACAGGGTAAAGAAATATCAGCGATAGACAAAATGACCATGTCATAAGTCCCAAATGATAACAAACTGGGACACCGATTTGACAGAAATTTTATCAAACTTTTCTTAATCTCACTTTTTCAGATCGAAAGTAAAGTTGTTCATCGTGATTTAATATAAAAAGTAAGTAAAAACTCTAACTAATTATAACCATCAAAGGCTATCACAAAGCATGCATGCTGCACTTTTCACTAAAGTGTTCAGTATTTGTACACATCGATGGACACTAGACAAGAAAACGAATGGTCATTAGAGAGTGGAATCTTTGAGCTAGCCTTTTCTCCTTATTGCAACCCTTGGCCTTGTGTAACTTGTTTCATGGAACAACTTTTTTTTCCATAACATCTTTCTATCTATACCTTCGCTGGTGTTCTTTATATAAAGGGGACTATGCAGGAAACTTAAAAGATAAGAATAAGATCGATTGATTACAAAAAGGACATTTGAGACTGAGGGACTAAGTAGCAAAAGAGCTACCGAAAGACAAGCAAAAGCAAAAGTTCAATCTCAGTACTGTGAACATATTATATTCTTTATTTACCACCTGCATAATTCAGAAAAGAGATGATGCATTAGTGTAACAATGACAAATCAAATACTACTTAAAGAGAATACATATATATATATATATGTATAACAAAAACCATACCTTTGTGCTTTTCGCAGACCTTGGACAAGAAGGAAAGGAAAACGATGATTAGAGCAACCCCCGCAATGAGTCCAATTAGTATAGCGAGTGTCTTCTCGATCTCATCATCATTGTGATTGCTATCATCTACATTGTTCAAATTAATTAAGAAAATTAAGCATCTCATGCTCATTCTCAATGTTTAAAATAAGTGTTGTAATAGTAGATACAATGAAATTTAGTTAGGTTAGTGTTACGGGACTTGTTATGCCCCGAATTTTTTTTCGCACGTGCGTTACTGCAGTTATATGTAATGTTATGAGAACTTATTTTAGTAGATTAAAGATTTATTTACTAAAAAAGTTAAATAATATAAATTAGAAGTATTATTTATTTTATTTTTTAAGATACCAACCAACCTATTTTAAACAGCACATCCATAAATTGTATTAAGTGTAATATGCTTTTTTATCCTGTTCATGCTAATTAAGGATTAGGACAAATGATAATATCATTTCATGGATCGTGATTGACTTTTCCATACATAGGATTCTTCATCAAATCAAAGCGGCACATCATCGGCAAACAGGGTGTTACTGGAATGTTAGCATACATACATATACTCGGTAAAAAAGAAAAAAGAAAAAAAAAAGCATATATACATAATATACATTTAGCCTGGCACAAAGACAATCCAATCCAAATACTTTGACGAGGCAAAATCATCATATAGATCAAGCAAAATTTTGCATATCTCCTTTTTTATTCTCCTCGTTTGCAGAGCCTAGAGAATAACTTTTAATAAAGAATGTAAAAGGAGCACTGGAGCAATGAAGCAAAATATAAAATTAAGATACAAACCTTCTAGAAAGAATAAATTAATTATGATAATCACCAAATGTTGAATAAATAACTAGATCACGTAAAACAAACTAATGAACCCATCATTGTTCATTGACACGTATAATGTTAACAGCGACAATTATCCATTCATGCTCATGACATACAAAATCTATATGTAATGGAAATTTCCGATCTAGGACGTAAAATTGATACGTTCCAAACAAGAGACGCCTTGCACACAAGTACTAACTTTCTCCTTGTTAAACAAAGAAAAATTATAATTAAAATTGAATTTTTAAAATTTCTTTAATCAAATAAAAAACACATGTCTTACCTACCACCCTTTTTTCCCTGCAGAAACATAATTTAACAGTGGCACACAGTACACAATAAAACACACAAAATATTTACCAAGAACCAAAAAAGGAAGAAGAAGAAGTATCTAGACTAAATTGAGTTTCCAGCCACGTTGCCACACACAACAGGGTACCTTTTTGAGGTGGGAAGTAACAGCATGCAAGCGAAATTGAAAACTATTTAAGCCATATTAATAAATTAATTAGAATAAAAGAGAATTTTTTGTAAAACATATAAAGTAAAGGAAATGGTTAGTGTAAGACAGAAGCAAAGGAAATAAGGAAATGCGCGCGCGCACGGTGAGGGAGGAGAGTGGCTTACCATTATTATTACCACGCGAGCGAGTCCCACCTTCGGAGTAGCGCGCGTAGCACTTAGCCAAGTAAATATCGGCCCAGTTAGTGGGCCCGCACTCGGTTTTCAACCGTTGGATGGCATCAGAAAGACAATCCTGGCACTCGCTGGGACTCAAATCCCCGGTGCACTGCGCCACACCCTGGAAATCCCCATACCCGCTCGTCCTGAACGTCTTATAAACCCCATCGGACGTCTGCAAATACGCCAGCACAGCGTCCCTCCGGGTCAACGCGTCGGAGGTCAACCCAACGGACGGCCCACATTTCTTGGTGACCAATGTCTTGTCCTCGACTCCGATGAAGGTGGCATTGTCATACTTGACGAAACAGCCGTCGACCTGCAACGCGCCGCCACAGGAGGCGAAGCAGAGGGTGCCAAGCTGGGTAACCGCACGCGACACGCAGCGAGAGCACTGGTCGTTGGTGAGGTCGCCGCGGCACTGGAAGAGGCCGTAGACGGCGTCGGAGGAGGCGGGGACGGTGAAGTTGTTGTAGTTGGCGAAGGCGGCGGAGTTGACGAGAGAGGTGAGGAGCGAGTTGACGGTATTTTCGTAGGCGGAACCCGGCGTGAACTTGGGCTGGGAGCAGCCGGCAAAGATGAAGGTGTCGATCGCGGAGGTTGACGGTGTTGTCATGGCTGAGAAGAGCGCCAGAAGGAAGAGGAAAAGGAGAAGCATGTTTGCGTTTGGCATGGTCTGTAAGTGTGAGAGGGGTTAGCTAATTGGGTATGTGTTGTGGAGTTTGGTAGCTTCTCTCTAGAGACTTGAGAGAGTGTGGTTATGGTCACTGCTCAGGGTTGCTTCGTGGAGAATTTACGTAAGGAGCTCACCAAGTTGATGGAAGAACAAGGTATATATCAATGTGGAAACAAAAGCAAAAGTGGAGTGCTAAATGCTCAAAGTTACTAATATTATTAATCTATATGCATATCTCTACATACTAGAATATACATCTTTTTTAAGAATATATTATTTCATGACTGACTTGAAAAAGCGGTTTGGTTTTTCTTTTTAACAAATAACAAGATATCTATCTGCTTTACGTGCGTGGAGATGTAAGATTGATATATTGATGAAAGGAGAAAGGGAAGAAAAAGAGATATAGGAGGTTTAAATATGATAAAAATATATATTTTATATTGGTAATTAATTTATTATATGATTTAATGGTAAATATTTTTTCACTTTCTCATAAAAAGCTTTCTGTAGACATCCTCTCTCTTGTACTTGTTTTAAGAATATAATCAATATAAATTTAGGTTATATAATTATAAATGGTTGTGTCTCGTGTTGTGTTATACATTTGTGTGATTTTTAACCCCCTTGAGAGGGGTCTTCCTAAATTGTAAATTTGGACATTCGGTTCCTATTTCTTGAGAAGAATTTGATATAGATAGCAATGGTTTCGTGATTCCTCTCAACATCACAGTTGAGTTCTTGACAAAAACTATAATATTAGATATCAGTTTTAGTATATGTTTAGATTAAAGTTTGAACTGATCGAGTTTGTAAAAATATTTTAAGTCTTATTTCTCCAAAATTGAAATTTTAAACAAAATTTTTTACTTTCAAATATATTTTTGAATCTTCCCACAAAAAAATCCAAACATACCTTTAATCCATGAATGTCCACACCCCATCCAATTTAAAATGATAAGCAAAAGAGTTGTGGACATTTCCACTAACCAGGAGAAAATGCAGATCTAGTAATATTAAAAAATAAATGTAGGAAATTTTTTTATCACTATAATATTATTAATGTAAAATAGTCATTATGTTTTTTATGATTAATCTCAGTAAAAAAAAAGAAGTAAATATATGTAGTTTTAAATAATTTTGTGATTATTAATTAACTTTTGTTTTTTATTGTTTATGTATAATTATATGGCTTAAATTTATTTTTTTCTTTTATTTATACATGGGTTGATGAAATTTTTGTGATCTTGGAAGGAAGTTGGGTTGAGTTAATGGCAACGTGTATTGGTAGTATTGTACTGAGCTAATTAAGGTTGAAGTCAAAAAATGGTTAAGTGGGGCGGGTGATGGTTGACTATAAAGGCATCCAAAGGCCCAAAGGTGGGCTGGGTTTTACCTACTACTACTATTTTTTTTATGGATGGAAGGTCACTCAGCTCAGAGTCAGTCAGAAAGTTATAACAACTACTATATTTAAAAGAGAAAAAAAGAAGAAATATTAATCTGGTCATCATCTTCTTGTCACTAACAAATTCGCCTTTTAAATGATTGATGATCTTTATATAAATATGACCAGAATATGTTTTTGTGAGGTTTTATATGTTCTTAGTATTCATATTTATCCACACTCGTGTTTTTAATCTTTGATGATATAAAAAACTAAAATTACACTACTTTTGATAAATATATTAAATTTTTATATGGATTAAAATCAACATTTCGAATTTTTTTGAAAACTAAATATATATTTCAGCGACCAACAGATAAAAAGCGGCACGTAGAGTTTTAGAATATGGCCATAAAAAATTGTTGACCTTGCTATGATTTTGAAACTAAATTAAATAATAGGCAAAAAAGAGTCCCTAAATTAATAGTTTTGAAAGAAAAGAAAAATGTCACTAGATGGGTCCTGGCTTTATATAGAGTGAAGTTGCAATCTAAGTGCCCATCGCACTCAGCTGCATAGACCACAGTTTATTTTGCGAAATTCTTGGTCATTCGATTTTCCTCCGTTTTGGATTGAGGACAGAGATGTATATAAGAAAACTATACTTTTTCTAAGGGTTGAATTGGCCTTGATAGGAACAGTTTGTTTGAATACGACGGTGTGACCTTTAGCATGTCTGATCCCTTTTCCTTCCACAATATCATTCATTCTCGTAATTATTTGGTGTTACACTGTTAGCCCACGACTACCAATTATTAGAATTTAGAAGTAACAGATTGTTGATTCTGAAAAGAAAAAAAAAATAATCATCATAAACATTCTCTCTATATGGGGTATTATAATGGAGAGAGAAATTAAAAAAATATTAATATTACCTTCTGTCAAAAAAATAATTATTACTTTTCTTAGTTCCAACTGTCTTTTTAGCACCAATTGTACTACTTTTTAAATATTTTCGTTAGTGTCAATATTAAATTTTGTTGAATAAAGATATGGTCCATTCACACATGTGTGCTCAACCTTAGTTTGGGCACCTTTTTATGGAAACTTTTGGTTTGTGCAGAATATATATTTACTACCCAACTGCCGTGTGTTGTGTACAAAGCGAAAGAGGAAGATATGTACTTCATTCAGTTCATTGTCTTGCTGTGAGGAAGAGAATTGGTTATCTTGTTGGCCATATTCTTTGGACAATTACCTCATCAAACCTTAATTAATGTTTGATTTTGTTACAATTTGGGTTTATGTTCAACTCAATTCCGATTAAGGTAAGGCTAGCCCGAATGTTATAAAGACAACATTGATTGTATTTTTAGTTGATAGGATCTCAAGATAACCCCTAATAAGAGTGAGTTAATAGTAGATTTTTTTATGGTACATTGAGGAAAGACTTAATAGTAGATATAAGATAAGTTCTGATTATTGCTTAGTTTAATTTTACAAAATAGGCTTATAAAATAAAAATGATCACAACCTTATAAAGATAATATTAGTCATGTCTCTAATCATAGTAAATCTTTCCAAATTTCTTGATTTCAAGACATTATATATTATTGACATTTTTTAGAAGTCCGCGTCCCACTAACATATTAAATTCATGTTTGAACAATAATTTATGACACTAAAAAATAATCAATACTAATAAGGCTGAGTTTAACTGATAGAGTTAGTCTTTATAACTTAATAAATTAAGGATTGAATCATCATTAGAAAAATTATTTATATTTAGTATCTAATTATATCTCAAAATATAATTGTCTTAAAAAACATTAGCATAAACAAAATAAATAATAATAATTATGTTTTGCTTTTATTATAATCTTAAACCTCAATATCTGAAAGTGAAATTCTTATTAATGTAAGTTAAATTTAAAAATTAAAATCATTTTAATGTTTTTTTTTTCAGTTTACAAAATTCAAACAGAAGAACAAGAAAAATTTTGCTGCTTAGATCAACTTTGTTGGTTAATTTCTATATATATGTCTGGCTCTATTGTGTTGTGCAGTTTGTTTCAACTATTTTTTTTTCTTTTTGCTTTAGTTCATTTTTCTAGTTTAACAAGTTACGATTTTTCTAGTTTATTTTTTTACGTAAGGTATCAATGTGGTTGGATAAAAAAATTCAATAAAGTGATGGTCAGTCAAATTTTTTAAGAAAAATTAATTTTAAATAAAATAAAATAAATAAATATTTCAATGTCATGATAACCTAAAAAAATCATAATTTACTGGTTCATAACATATGTAACAAATTTGCAGTGCTATATACGTTACATTCCATTTACGGAGTTTAGCTTTATACGTGCAATCTTATGAAAACTGAAAACTCTAGTCAGACAAAAAATTCTTATATTAAGCTTTAAAAGAAGAAGTTTCAAGTCACGCAATTTCCATCATTTTCTTCAGGAAACAAAAATATATGGCGGAGGAACACACAGCCTTCATGATGCTCCAATTATTAAACCTACGGACAACAATCATAGAATCTCTCGATCGTTTCTACTATTTTATTTTGGTCCATTATTTTTATAAAATGCACAATCTTGTTTAAAAGATAAATCATAATTCATCTTAATAAAATTATGAAAGGAAAAAATACATCTTAATTCACAAGTTTTAAAATTAGTGGAATAAAATTCAATTAGGATTACCATTTTATGCCATTTTTACATATTTGTGCTAATACTATAGGATAATATATCTTACACAAGAAAATACACATTGTATAGTAAATTTATAAGAAAAATATAGTTGTATTTGCGCGATCCCTGAATCATTGAAAAAAGAACTACATGAAACCTAAAATTTTATTTGATATCGCAAAGATTATATATAAAAGGGTTTTTCAAAAGAAAAAAATTAATAGAAAATAAAAATTAACATTTCCCATCGCATTTGCTAGCTGGCAATCAGGCTGGGCCAGAGGACACAGACACCCCGTGGGTGAAGAAAATTATTTGAGGTAGATGGAGATGTCGTTATTCAATTTATGCTCCATTCCCATTTTCACCAAGCTGTTTGAGATATTAGGTTGTGTTGGTTCGTCTATTCAGTTAGATCCTTTAATTTCAAGTATTCAATAGTTTTCTTTCAGATTTTAATTATGATAAAGGTGTAGTTCCAAATGCTGCAATTCAGTATTTTATTTTTTAAATGCATTGCTTCGTTTTAATATTTCACAACGCTTTTTCTAGATATTAATGGATTTAATTTAAACCCATTCATAATCTAAATATATTTTATATTATCATTTAATTATATAGCATATAGCATGTATAATAAAAATATTGACTTAAAAATTATGATCATGTTAATTTTTAGTCATCAGTTATTCGTGTAAAAGATTTTACATTAATAACACATAAAAATTAAAGTTGATATTATTTGGATCCGGTTAGGTTCAAATTTTATTATTTATTTTTATTTAACACAACACATGTAATAGAAAAAATCAAGTTCACCAAGCTCATTAGAATCGATCTAATAATAGAAAGTTTGAATCATTTATATGAGATCCTAAATTTAAACCTCATTCTTGTTATTGTAAAATAAATAATCAACATGAACAAAAAGTTGATAATAAGTCTAGAGCAGAGGGTTCACCCACAAATTTTAAAGAAACATTTTTTTAGTCCACAGGCAATTGGGGACATGGGACGTACACAGATCAAAATATGATAAACATGCGTTTAATTTTATAAATTAAGGAGAAGGTGTACTTAGATAAATAAACTAGCTAGTGAATATCGAACCCATGTGTTGCAAGCTAAAATTTAATATCATAAATTGAAACACAAAATTATTTAAACAGAAGGGAGATCGTGATAGTCAAATTGAAATATAAGAAATATTTTAAAATAAATAATTAAAAATACTATGGGTTATTCTTTAAAAATAAAAATACAATGGGATATTCTTTAAAATAAAAATAATGTTGTGGGTTATAGTCTTTAAAATAAAAAGTACAATGGGTTTATTCATTAATATAAAAAATACCAGTAGGTTAATTATTCTTTAAATTATTATGGATTTTTTTAAATGAGAAATAAATTAAAATATAAAGATACTATATTGTGTTTGGAGTGAAATAGAGGGAAAGAAACAATTAGAAAAGAAATCATAATGATAGAAGTAAAATAAACAAACAAATAAATAAATAATTGAGTAACAATAATGTGTTGTTTGGACGAAAAAAAAAATAAAGAATTAAAAAAATCACTTTACTTATTTGGATAAATACAAGCGTTGGTGAAAATGAATAAATAAATAATTTATATAAATTTTATACTGAATAAAAATTAAAATTAACTAAAAAAGGATTAATTTTTTTACTATACAATTATTTTTCTGAACACAAAATTATTTATTATTTTATATGCTATGAAAAAATTTAAAATTTTAAGAAAATAAAACAAAATAAAAACAAGGGTATATAGTCATTTTCATTCATGATTGTGTGGAGCGCTAACAAGTTCGTTCTCGAAAAATAAAAATTCAATTTTTAGTTTCCAAAAGTGAAAAAAGTGTGACAAATCTATTTATCTGTTAACTTTGATCCTTTACCGTTAGTGAAAGAGTCTATATGACACATTCAGAAATAAATTTGTCAGCACACTCTACACATTCACAGACGAAAATGAATATTTACCAAAATATAGTTTAATTTTCCTCTTTCCCCCTTTTAAAAAATATGAAAACAAACATAAGTTAGAACAAATATAATACTAAGCATAATATTGATTAATAAGTATAATCTATCTATTGTTATGAAATTTTTGATGTGATAGTATCTTACCCAAAATATAATACTCTAACAAAAATATACAACCATTAAGTTAATCTTTATAAAAAAAATTGATACCTAACTTAATTTTGTCACTATTTAATATTGTCAGAACACAAATTTCAAAACAACAAACATACTATGCTTATTAATCAATATTATGTGTTTGTTCTAACTTATATTTACTTTCCCACTTTTTTAATTGACTATTGTAATATTATGCTTATAACGATTAAAAAAGAGAAAAAGATGTAGATTAAATTATATTTTAGGTAAACAGTCATTTTCGTCTCTAAATGTGTAGAGCGTTGACAAATTCGTCCCTAGATATATCACGTATACTCTTTCATTAATGATAACGGAAGAAAGTTAACAGATATATGGTTGTCGCACTCTTTTCACGTGGACTAAAATTTGAATTTTCATCTTTTGAAAACGTATTTGTCAAACGCTCTATATATTCACAGATAAAAATGACTATTTATCCTAAAATAACTATTTTTTTCTAACTCTCTTCTCACACAAATAGTGAAAATTTAATAGTTTTGTTGATTATTTAGTAGAGATATTCAATGTGTACTTTTTACTTTTTTTTTTAGTATAGTTATAGGAAATTATAAAACCTATCGATCATTACATGCTTTTGTAGAATAAAACTTTTAGAATTTTATAACTTGTTTTACAATTAATGCATAAGGCACGTACCGCAATTGATTGATGTTTACTATCGATAGATTAACTGAAATAAAAAAGATAATTTTATGTCTAAGTATTAATGTTAGTTGTGCTAATCCTATAGTTGGTAAAAAGCATATCGTCATTGATACCAAAGAAACAAATGTGAAATTTGCTAGAAACACAAGGTATTGCACAAAAGAAGCATGGAACTTAAGCGTGACAAATTCTTACCAGAAGCTACGTACTATATTACAATAGCTAGCTAGGTTGA
Organism: Glycine soja; assembly: GCF_004193775.1. Lineage (NCBI taxonomy): Eukaryota > Viridiplantae > Streptophyta > Magnoliopsida > Fabales > Fabaceae > Glycine > Glycine soja. The sequence goes on along the minus strand of NC_041006.1, from coordinate 43,113,283 downwards.
TTGGACAAAGACATTTCTCCGTCCGTCCAATATACGTTGGAGTGAGAAGCTTCGTAGCTTGAACTATATGTCCTCCTTCATAGTCAATTAAACCCAAACTTGGTAAGCAAAGCAAACAAAATTGATTGATAAGGATTAAACTAGCGAGAAACTCTCATGCATATGACTACGAATAATAATAAATTTAAAGCACCTGCAGAAGAACGAAACCATCTTAAGTTCCAACATTGGTCCTCAACCATGTGATATGCTTTTCAATATTATGCGGGGCATTCACTCATTCGTCTAAGTTAGTATTCCACAAACTAGACAGGATAAATTAAAGTCTCGATTTATAAACTGAAAAAAAATATTTTTTTTTTCTGTATTTTGGTTCCAGAATTTAATTAGAATGACAAAAGGTCACAAACACGAGATACCCAACCATCACAGTCCACAGGAATGATACAGTAAAACAGACGGAACAACACGTCTCCTTCGGGGTCGGGGGACAAATGAACTTCCCGGAATAAACTTTAATTTTGGACAAATAAACTTTATAAATATGTGTCAATATGTGTGTGTAAAAGATAAAAAAATCAACGAAATAAGTACACATAATCAATTATTTGATATTTAGATAAAAATAAATAGTTTATGTATTGATAATATATAAAAGTTTTTTTATTATTTTTAATCACAAATTGTCATGTAAGTCTCTTTAAAGAGTTCATCTCAATTGATTAAGAAGTATACATGAGTTATTATAAATGTCTTGATACGGTCTTTAATTCCTACAAATTTTAAAAAAAGTTATTATGTATGATAAGTTAATTAAAAATAATTATTTTTAAAATTATCTTAAGAATGATCATAATTAGTTGATAGTATTTTACATTTAATATGTATAAACTCTTTTAAACAATTTGACACAGACTTTAAATTGTATGATTTAAATATAAAGGAGCAGAAGTTGCAATTTAATTAAGAGAGCACTAACCATGCTTGCTGTTTATTTATAGATGACACAGATGCAGAGGCTTGTATAGTGAGAGATAGTGAAAGAAAGAAAACATGGCTCCCCTGATCTCATCCCTCTGCCTCTGTTTCATGGAAAAGTTTCATTACGTATTGCAATTTCCACCTATCAATAGCATGAAAAGAAGAGAAGCGAACCACCAAAACAACTTCAATTATTTTGTCCTCTTTTAACTTGTCGGGCAATAAGAAAATTTATTTTTATATTTCCACATAAGAACAAAAATAAGAAAAGAAAAGGCGATCAATTAGTGGCATAGACTTATATTTATGTTGTTATAAGTATTACGTAGAACCCTCGAACAACATACGAAAGTAGGATTTTTGTGGGTTTTTTTTATTTGTATTTTCATTTTTTCTATTAACCCTCTGATCCACCAAGAAAAAAAATAAATAATTAATCTAAAATTTGATAGGAAGGTAAGTAAAATTTTATTAAGAATTTTTTCTATTGCAGATTAAACTTAGATACTATATAAAAGATCTAATTTTAATTTTAACACACTAATCACTTGTGTTTCATTACTTGACTATTTGCATTTCCATTATAGAAGTAGTATTAGATTCATTTTCCAGTAATCAAATTGAACAGCCTTACTATGTAATATTTTATTGAAGTTTATGCGTTTTAAATGTTTTTCTTTGCCACAAAATTCAATCTCCATTTTTTCTTTATAGAACTTTTAAACTCAAGTCAACCGTCAAAGAGTTGGTTATGCTGGTCTTTGTGAATTATGGAGAAGCAAGATAGTACTATCACTATAGTTAGTTCGAAATTTCATCACCTTAACTAGTCAACATAATAAATTCTGCAAACTTAATTCAAAAGCTATATGATGAGTAATTAGTAGTCAATTATATGGCTTTTTGGGATTGCCAATCTTACGTCTTACTCCGTGAAATTATTAGTACTTTCATATGAATCCGTGAAATTATTACTTAGAAAGTTTGCTCCAAACTCTGAGACCGAATTTCCCCTCTCCATATAGAAAGATTTCCATTTTCAAACTTTGGAATATAAATCCCAATTAACAAAATGATTTTGCTTTATATTTAATTAATATAAGCTTGTAGTTGAATAAGATGAAGTTGATTGATGCCTACGTATCAAGCAAGCTTCCATTATTGACTAAATAGAAACAGAATTCCTTCAAACCCGTCTAAGCACAATCTATATATCTGGTCAAGTCGTTGTATGAAAAATGACACATTAAATACATCTCTTTTTCCCCCTAGCTCAAATAGTAGTAAAAAAGAAGGGTGTTTCAATGATTGACTATATATTAATTAAACATTCGACGTATTGTTTAAGTTTCTTTCTCTCTCACTCTGTGGCACACATGGTTGGTGGGTGCAGTACACATTCACATTGGTAAGGAGTGTGCATTGTGAGTTCCATCAAAGGAAAAAGAAAAGCGAAAGAGCATTGGAAGAGAGAAGGGAAGGTCACCTCAGGTTCAATAATGAAGGGCATAGGTTTCGCTATCTCTGATAAAATATTTTGTTTACATGAGAAGTTATGAGGATTGTTGTCTTTGCCTTGTGATGTGCCACCACAAGAACACATCACTACAACTCTACATTAGGCTTTCTGCCTCAACTTCCGACCAAAAAGCCAATTTCATTTTGCCCCTACGGATAAGGTTTTTGCATGAATGAGTTATACCATCGCACCGAATGGCTTTACCTTTACATGAATAAATGCGACCAACCCCATTTGGTTTGTTAATCATGGTCATTAGGGTATTTGTTTAGTAACTAAAACATAAATAGTGTAATTTGTTGTCTCCTAATAAAAATATTTATATTTAAGTTTCTTAACTAATATTCATAGGATACTAATTAACATTTTCTTTATACTAATACTACACACAAACTACATGTATGGATATGGGAACACAGAGACAAATTATTGAAAACCCCATACTGCTTATTGCTAGCCATATTACTTTGCATTCACCTTATCCACATGTCAAGTTGCCATTTCTATCTTACTCATTATTGTTATTATTTCATGTCCTAGTAAATGTTCATCAATGTATAGTGCACCAGCCATAACAAAGTTTTAAATACAATACCCAAAACTTGCTCTCTGTATAGGAGAAAAAAATTATATAAAAACCACATGTGCTGTATTAATTTCTTTTGTAAAAAATGGGGCCTAATTTTTTTGTGACTAAAATTAGCATTCACCCAATTAAAATTGTATCTCGCATCAAATGCCAGTTATCTTTATAACCTGGCGAATTAATCAAAATCTTCCATATGGATTTATCCCAAATAGAAAGTGGAGTTTACAAAATGAATGGATGGACATTTTTTCCCTTTCTCTTTTCTTCTGTAAATTAATTAGTGCTGTAGACAGCTCCACATTCGTATCACTCGTACCCATAAAGACTCGTATACTAACGTGTCCCTGCCACTCTCATTATTCATAATGCTTGGGGAATAAAATTGACAAAAATGTCTTCTTGCCCATATGATCATGTGCTGCTTCCATCTTCACACAAAATAAATGGAACAAAATTTGCACTATACTATGATTCGTATATCGAGTTAGATGAATCGTAACGCGATTATTGTAATATCAATGATCATATTATCTTATTATAATTATACTATATATATATATATATATATATATATATATATATATATATTTTTTTTTTTTTTTCTGACCAAGATTGGTTTATGATATTAATACTATTACCTTCCGCTTTATGTCTTCTGATAATAACTCACTCTTTCGCTCTTTTCCCTCAATTGTAATTCCTTAACTACGTAATAGTGTTTTTTATCAATTAAGTCGTTTCTTTTCACTTGCAACAATTTTTCATCAGTCTCTTAAACAATGTTCCCTGACTCACATTTTTCCTCTCTCTTTTTTAGTTCTTTAACTTCAATTCTCATTAACATCTCCACCTTCCTTTTTTGTCTTGCGATAATGATTGCTCGGACATTACGAAGTTAACCATAATTATGTTATCCATAGATCAAATAATTTTATGGATTGAATTTTACTTGATTGTCTATTGTCTATGCATCCAACACAGCCTCCTCTCCCACACCATTAGCCAACAATGTAGTGAAAATAATTTGAAGGTCTATATGGAAATGTAGCATGTTGGATTGTCTGCAATTATTGCATTTTGAGGGTTATGATGCAGCTCAAACACCACTTCTTCAACACCACTCTTCAACACCAGATCTTGTTGCTTCCACAAAACAAAACACAGCCGCAAGATCCAATTCCTTCTGTAGAGAACACATGCATTCTACAACTCCCATCAAAACAAAACCCTCATCATATTTAAAAAAAAATCTTCTTTTGACCTTGCAATTCTAATCCATTCCATCCCATATTTTTCTATCAATTCAAATACAGCCTAAAAGATAATGAAAAATAAGAAATATAATCCTGAAAGATATTTTAAGATATAATGATTAATAAAAAAAATTATATTCTAACACTTAATATAACCTAATTGTCATATGGTAAAAGCACATGATATTTTGGAAAAGAAGTTGGAAAACAATTCAATGATAAATTGAATGTTATCCCACAATATTAGGATCAAAGTGTGCATACGGTTCACACCTACACAGATGAATGTATACACACTTCCAAATTAGAAACCACAGTAAAATCAGCTTCAACACGATTGACTATAAATTTTCAAGGATTCGTAGTCGCTCTTTAATTGCTCCATGTTACATAAGCGAATGGTCCATAATTACATTTATAAATGAGTTAACCCACAAAAGGATTATCTATTGAATTATTTACATTATTATTCTTTGGTTCTCACCTGAATTACATGACACAACATCTCAGAGCAAGCCCCTTTTGGTCAATCCTGCCATCTTCATTGCCTAAAAGTCATAACACACGATTCAGCTTCATCTTACACTTTACGATTCATAGGAGAAATGCGAATCTTCTAACAACCGACTACAAGTTTCAACAGTGTCATATCACAGCAGCTTATAATCTAGTCAGGGACGGATCCAGAAACTTATTAAAGGGGGGACTAATTTTTTTTTCAGTAATTGTTTAAATGTCTAACTTTAAATAAGTAATAATTTCTTTAAAAAATATTTACTATTTTTACACATAAAATTGAAATTAATTTTTATTTTAAATGATAATAATCTTTAAATCATCATCATAAAAACAATAAACACACAATTGTTTAATACAATTTTATTCTAGTTATCACTTCAACTGCTTAATCATAAAACAATTAATTTTATACTAACTAACCTTAATAATTATTATAATAATAACAGATAATTAAATTTACACAATTTTACATTGACTAACTTAAAAATATATATCTATATACATGAGAAGTGCCAAGGAGGGGGCTGCCTGCCCCCCTTTCCATCCGTCCCCGAATCTAGTCATCACAAGCTAAAAGCTAGGAGCCTAGGAGCTTAAATTTTTCATCCAGTTAATGCAAGCTTTCTTACACTAATTCAGTGACATGCTTAACTTACTAGTGTTGCAAACTAAATGGGATTGGATTAAATGACACCAAGTATCAAATTTGGTAAAATGAAATCTGTAATAACGATTTTTTTAAAGGATTCTGTAATAATGTTTTTATCAAAAGTAAATTCTATCAACCCAACTGTTGAATTATGTTGTATAAATGCAATGACCATAAAAATAAAAGTTTACATGAATTAGATATTCATAGATATGAAATCAAATTGTAACTATTTAATTATATTTTAAAAAACATGTTAAAGTTGAAATAAAGTGGGATGATGAAATATCAATTTTTTTACAATACATGACAATAGCGTGTGGGTGTGTGTACTTCAACTTCTTTTTTTATGTAATATCATGAAAAAAGATATATAATGCTTTTGTAAATTACCAATATATAAATTTATAGTTACATACTGATCATATACATTAGGCACTGAATCGGTAATTTTTAGCTAAAATACTTGTCAAACATTCAAGTCTATAAATATCAAATCCTGGGAATACCCACACTAATGCAGTGTCTCAACTCTCAACTAACAACAAGGTGTCTACAAACAAAAACTCTTAATAAGATGACTAACACAGAACAATCCATTTGAAAATTATATTCTTGAACTATTCTAAGAAGTTAAATGCTGAATAGCTCATAAGTAATCAGGCACGTCTTCATGTTTTCAATTACCTCATTTCCAAAGCATTACAAGCTCAACAGGATCAACAATCTCAATAATCTTTGACAATTAATATTCAATCAGATAACCCACAGATACATAAAGTTCACATCCAATAACTAATCGATAGGAATATCCAACTAAAATTCAATCACTTACTTATCCAACAGATACAAAAATTTCACATCCAATAACTTATCGATATGAATATCCAACTAACTTTGTACGCAGTCCATCTAAATTGTAGAAAAAACTAAATTTGCAGAAAAACATAGCAATAGATAAAATAAACTCATAAAGATGAAATTATAAATAGACTAACAAGTAACAACAATCAGAAATAAGATTGACACACCTTCAGGTGGCTGAGCTAGCTTCCGATTTTGTGGAGATATCATTTCTTTCTTCAATTGCATCAAAATGTCTTCCATTGTACACTCTCTTTGCCAATTAGCAAGCATAGGAAACAAATGTGGCTCAACCTGGTAATTTAGATATTTATAAGTTCAAATTCAATCACAAGTACAAGGAATCCTTAGTGAAAATGTTACCTACCACTCCAGTTTCTTGGTTGACACAAGTCATGTTAATCCTAGTCTGAAATCTAACAGTTGGTGGATTGTCTGGATAATCCTTGCCACAAAATAATTTCAGCTGGTATATACGCCCTTCATGAACAGTCTGGTAAGAGAACAAGGTGGACAAGAAAAAATCATCATATCTGCATATTGTTTTGGCAGACACTACTGGTTCCACTTAACAACTAGAAAGCAGTACATACATCCTTTGTATGGAATTAATTTATTAAAAAATACTAGTGGTGATAAAAGTAATTCAGATAATGACAGAGTAAAAAAGTATCTTGGAAAGATGATATGGATTTAATTACTTGGAAACATTAACCTATATATTTTAAACCATGCTAGCTCGAATTACATGGTTCCATAAGAAAAAAGACTCCAAAGGAAAATGCTATTGCCCATAAGGTAATGACCATTTAGTTGCCAAAGCAATGTTCTTGGAAACCAAACCCCTGGTACCCACCTACCTCCCATTCTGATTGAACTATAATCAGTTCCAAGATGAGATACACAAACACCAAAGTTTGCTAACATAAGTTAACAAGGATGAAGTGTATTTTTGATAAAACTCATAAATTTCTATAAAAATAGTAAGTTCTACAATTTTGCAAAGAGGTTTTCATAGTAACACAATTTTTCCAAAGAACAGGACAGCTTACACCAGGGGGGCCAATAATAGTCCCAGTCCAGGACTGCATGTAGATATCATCAGCATCATCCATTCCATAGCTAACAGTTCCATCTCCAATTCCCTTCTCACCTCTCTCAAGCTCTTCCAATAATCTGAAGTTCCTAGGAACTACATACATAGACAAAAAAAGTTTGACAAGATAGGTGCCAATTACAAATTTAAAAAAAAAAAGTTACAACAAAAGATGAACACAATCAATGATAAGTTAAATTTACAAGTAAATTGGAAAAAAGGGAGCATATGCAAAAACATTAAATTGCATCATAACTTGAGCATATATTTGGTCACTTCTCAATATCTGAGTTCACATATCCACTATGATTGATAAAAGGAGAATGACTGGATCCAAATACTGTCAATTTTAGTACCATAGTTATTGGCCCAATGACAGCCCAAAAGTTGTTGGTCTGATTTTAGATCAAGTGTGATCAAGCTGGGTTGGTATTAGCCCACACGTGATCAAGCTTGCTTGATTTCAGCCCAAAAGCAAGTGGCCCAATTTCAGATTATTAATAATAGCCTAATAGGTCCCTATTCACCTGCCTGAATCTAGTCTATTGTTCCTTCAAATCCAATAAAAGAAAGAACCAATGTCAACACAGAAATCCCATTAACTGATCTTTAGAAGAGTGACAATTTTACAGTACATGTTACACAAAACTATGTTTAGCTGAATAGTTAGGTTTCATCTTCTTGCTCATCATATGCCGCCAGCACCACGAACAGCACATTCTTCCCCTGCTTCATCTCTGCAACTGGCAAATTTGTGTGCTCTCATTTCCTCCTTTTTTCGTTTTTGCAATTGGATGACAATTCCTCCATTCAATGTCTTTATTTTTTTTCCTCATATTTCATTAAGTTCAAGAAGCTGGTTCACCATTTTGCAAGATCTAAATTGCATTCCAGATCACAAAAGTACCACAATTTAGTTTTGAAACTTTGCTATATAGGACAAGGGTGGTAGGAGCAAATTTAGCAACTATGATGGAGAGAGTAAATGTGACAAGAAAAGGAAAGATTTCAAAGAAATAGGATTTGCCCCAATCACACATCCTCCCAAAATCGAAAGCAAAACCATTCCCCAGAAAAGGATAAAATAACAGGTGTAACAACAAATATAACTACCAAAAACTGACATGTGGCATGCCACCCATTCTAGTGTAGGTCAAATAACTACTAATTTTCAATAACACAGGTCCAAAGGGAAGCATCAACAGATTAACCAATAACCACTAAGGAAATATTTTTAGACACCAGATTCCCAGGGCCAGTCTAATCCATCCGACTTCAAAAGTCATAAAAGACATTTCCTAGCAGACTTGATCCCTCCTATAATCTCCTGCTCCTGACCAAAGAAAGTATTTCATAATCTCCTCCATCTTTTGCATCACATCCCCAGAATAAGTGGATATACAAGTTTTTAAATGTAATGACAATTTATTTTAAAAAGATTGAATTTTATTTTTATAAAATTAATAGAGAATTACATCACCACTTTGACCCTCCAGTTTTTTCCTAATTTTACTTCCACTCTACTCTTTCAATCTTTGTATTTAAACTATTTCCTAACCTTGCACACAATTGTGAGCTCATTCAAATATAGTGCCAGGGAATGATGCCAAAGTCAGTGGCATGGTTAAAGGACAGAACAACAATGCTGCAAGATGCAATTAAATATAGAGAGAATATGCTAGAGCATGGTGCCTAAGTTTCCACACTAAGTAAACTAAGCAGCAAAGAATTTATGTACAATCTCAGCAAGGAACAACACTGAAAAAGAAAATATATTCGCTAATAAATAGGAAAAGAAAAAAAAAACTCAAAGCTCATTATTACACACTACTCTTTAAAATCAAAGCTTTTTGGCTTTTTTATTTTTTTGTTTTGTTTTGCTCTTGCTGTTTGTTTATCATACCACTAATTTGTGGTTTATCTTAACAATATAGCACAAATTCCACGCAACACAGTAACAACTTCAAACACAAAGCATTTGTATCATCATTATCCATATACAACAGTAATTGTAGACTCTATCCAGAACAACCAAAAACTCATAATTATAATTAGCGAACCACAAGAGTAATTGATAGAGAGAAGGAAAAAAGATATTAGGAAATGAAGATGGATGTGAAGAGGTTGAATACTGACCGACGACAGTGGAACCTTCAGAACCCATGATTGAGGGTGAATTGGAATTGGATGGGGGTAGGGTTTTGGAATTGAAGAGAGAGATAGAAAGACACAAAGTAAGAGAGAGAGAGAGAGAGAGAGAGAGAGAGAGAGGGCGTGAATATGATCCTGAACAGACGATGACTGTGACTCAACTCAAGTCTAACAGCTGTTCGCAAAAGTAGAAGGTCTGTTACACTTACACTAACACGTACCAATATATATAAATTAAATATAATAGCAGTACTACCAACAAAGTTTAATCAAACAAACTCATCCATTATTTCCGCTACCGAATGATTCTGATAAGTTCCAACTCACATAATTTCTTTTTACTAAAAAAAATATAATAGTAATACTTAAGGTAATAAAGTGTACCTAGCCACCTAGGCTAAGTGCATGTATTTGACTTCCAACTTCTTGAATTAACTTTTTTTTTTACTAAAAAATAAAATAATAGTAACTCACATACATTACTTTAGATTAAAATTAAAAATACATCTTTTTGGTAACCAATATTACTACATCTTATTCCATGAAATTTTGGAGAGTTGGTATAATAATTCTTCAAATTTTAAAAATATTAAATAAATTTGTGAAATTAAATTTGTTAATCATATTAATGATAATAAATTATAAAAATTAAGAAGTATAATGATCATAAGTTACACATGTCAAGGACTAAAATGAAATTTTAGTTATTTGTTTGATATTTATCTAATTTCAAAGACTATTATCAAATTTCAATGACTAAAATGATAATTTAAACCTCTGATTGCACGTAGTTCAGCATTTTCCCATAGAAATTTACGTCAACTTAGAAGAAAGATAATTTAGCTTCCACGTATTTTCAATTTTTTGACGTGAAACTTTTAACATAATGTGCATTAAAATAATCTTCGAAATTGTCTTGGTTTAACTTCCATTCGCGCAAGAATAGCAATAAAAGCTAAAATGAATTACTTTTGGAGATTTACTCTAAGAAAAAGAAAGAAAGAAAATTAAGGCAGTAAAACAAAAAAAACGGCGGAAAAGTAATGGTACCATGGGATAAAAGGGACCATCAATTTACAGCTTAAGTCGGGATAAAACATGTCATTTGCGCAATTAAATTTGGTAAAGGAACATGAAACAAACACCAAATGTCATCAAAACCTGTACTCCTTCAAAATTCTGATGTCAAAATGAATGTGGAACTACAAAGTTGGCTCCGGCATATACTGGGGACCTTAAGGGTATAACCGTCTCCGAAGTTCCTCCACAAATTCTGCTCTAGAAATCTTAATATCGATGTTGGCCTCGAGATTTTTCAATTGCACCACGCCTTCTTTTATTTCCTGCTCATAAACAAGTACCATCCAAGGGATCCTTGATTCTTTTGCATATTCGAAGTGTTTCGCTCTTCTTTTATTGACCAAGAATTCTGCTTTCACCCTAGCATCCCACAGTTCTCCTGCTAGCTCTGCAGCAAGTGTAAAGTCATTCCCCACTATGCTCACTAAGACTTCTGTCTTGGTCGGACGAGCCATCTAACACAAAAAATAAAAAAATTAAGACATACTACAAAGACAATGCCACCGTTCAAACTTTCTTGGCCATGAAATAACCCAAACACGTTCACCACGTGATAAGAGCATATAAATTATAAACTTGTCGTCAAAATTAGTAACCAAAGGAGGCAACTGGGAGATCAGTTTTATTTATCATCATTATATGCAGCAAAGTGATGCAAAAGAACATGTTTCCACACTAAAAAAGCAAAATATTAGTTATACATAAAAGCCTTTCGGTTAGTATTATCATGCAGAACAAGTCACCGTAATTAAACCATAATAGAAAATGTTGGTTATCTGTGTATGCATGAAGGCATGTATATGTTCCACGATATTACAAGAAAATTGGTGTTCAAATGTGATTTTATAGTTGATCCCCAGAATAATAATCAAAATTTATTTTTTAACACAAGCAACTAATAAAGTTACTTATCACAAGCATTTTGGTCACCTGGTTCAGATTCTTCTGTTGTTGCTCCATTATGGCAAATACTCTCTCAATTCCCAGACTTACACCAACTGCAGGCACTGACCTTGAGCCAAACATCCCTATAAGGTTATCATATCGGCCACCGGCAGCAATTGAACCAACCTGCGTAAAAACCATATGCCCATTCCTAAATAAAAGCTGAAGATTTCAACAAAAACAATGTAAATGAAACACAGAAAGAACAGGGTGTGTGCACAAATTCAACTGTCATAAAACTACAGAGAGTTAACCCACTTAAAGAATCAAGAATTTCAATTTAATTTTTCATATTCTTAAGCTTTTTCAATAACAATTTTAATTACAGAAAAGTGGTTGCAAGCCTTCAATTTCAAATTAAATATGGTACTGATTGATTGAACTTTCTATACAATAAAACACGAGCTGAACTGAACTACAAATATCAAATCATATTTCTGATTAACGAAAAGTTTTGGTAAATGATAATATTCAATTAAGTTGAATTATGGGAATACATGTGCCCCAGTTTAGGGTGTCACACAATATACCTAAGCTGGCAGAATGCATTGTTGCCCCTGGAAGGATGAACAAGAGATGAAAGAAGAAGCATTTTACAATGGAGAGAAGATAAAAGACATGAAAAATACCTGAGTGCCTCCTTTAAAAACAGCTTCAAATATAACTCCAGTGTAATAATCCAGACCTCTGGCAAGACTCAAGTCAAAAACCACTTTATCAATGCGTTTTGATTTTTCCAGAGCTATAAATAAAATTTCCAGCTCTTTCAATGCTTCAGAAGCTCCTTTGTGTTTTGAGAAATCACTACCCTCTTGTTTAAATTTAGATAATAATGCTAAAGGAGATCCTTTTTCTTTAACAAAAGTTTCAATTCTGTCAGCTGTCTCAGCAGTTAATCCTTTTTCTTCCACCTACAGCATCACAGTATAAAGCACATTACCAAACATAACATAATCATTAAGTTAATTAACAAAACAATAACTTCCAGATACTAACAGTTAAAATGGGATATTAATGTAAATTTTAACCAGAATTATACCTAAAAGTAAGACAACAAAAATGACAAGTCTCAAAGACCTAAGCCAATGGAATGGATGATACTTGTAGTTCTATAGATATATAAATCAAGAAACATAATTTCTTTTTGATTTTATCGAAAAATGTAAATTAGAAACAAACACAAACACACAATATGAGCATATCGACAAACATACTAAAATGCAGCTAACACAAATGTATTACACAAGCTAGACTCTTAAAATAATATGAATACATGGAGACTGGATATTAGATCATGCCACTCAAACAAGACATATTCAAGCAGATTCCAGACCATTAACATTTGATGAGATGTAAGTTAGCTTTCTAACAGAATAGTAATACTTTACTATATTATAACAAATGCAAAAACAATATAACCAGTTTTGAAGATAATTAGTCTAGTAACTTCAGCACAACCTTTTCTCCTCAACTCCAACACATAAAGATCAGACATTTGTTACCAGTAATTTCTAAATACAAAATGAATGAATATGTAAAAAAAACATTTTTCTTACAACCCAGATGGTTCAGGGATGAAGAAACCGCACAAAAAATTCTATAGAATGAGGTGACCATACAAACAGTGACATGGTGTTTTGCTACCTCAACAAATCACATGAGAAGATTTACCCAAAAAATGTGAAGGTAACAAAATGAGTTTAATCCCTAACCAAAACTGCTTCCCATAATAAATAAAGCATAAATTATGAAGTATTTTAAAAATGAATATTGAAAAAATAAACCATACATCATTTATAATGTGCAACAGAATGAACAATATAAGATCAAAAACACTACCTAATCATCCAATAAATAAAAGACACAAGCAGCATATATCCTCACCATTTCTTTTCTTATCTGTTGAAAAGACTGTTTGTCTAACTTGTCAATGCTTGAACATATTGTTCTAAACTTTTCAGGAGGTACACCACATATTTGCATCATGCTATCCAGTAACTTTCTATGATTCAACTTTATCTGGAAAAAAAAATCAAGAAAAAGGTCAAACATGAACACACTTGTATTGCAATCTGAATACAGTATTGAATATGGTTTTTAACCATTAAGTAGGAAAACCACAGTCAATTGCCAGCCACATCCAAATGACTGATATTAGGTTGAATTCTAGCACATAAGCTGGGCAGAGTAAAGCTGATCAAATTTTGCAAGAGCAGGACAAAGATCACTTCGGTTAGCAAGTAATCTGATAATTGACATAATAAAGACTTGATAACAAAGTTAGGCTATACCACAAGTTAGGTAGGCATCAGCCAGCAGGTAGCAAAGACCTGATGCAATCAACAAAGATGCTAAAAATCCCACTTCAAAGTGTAAAATGAAACACAGCACATATATCAATTGTAGCCCAAAGTCCCCATATACTAAAGCACATTCTGATTTCTGACAGTATCACTTCATTCACTAGGCATAACTATTACAATGATAACCAACCACCAAATAAGTATTGACAGACCATGAAATAATAAACATGACGGTTTATGCCAATTTAAATTTATGAACTGAATAGACAGTTCCACAATTTCAGAAAATCGATACTATTAGAGATTAGAAAATGAATATTAAAAAATTTACCTCATATTCCCCGATGTCCAGCTCATCAAGTAGTTCAGTCAAAATCCTAACAACCTCAAAGTCCGGACCCATAATTTCAGATGGAGTAGGAGTACCAGCAATATCAAAGTCGCATTGATAAAATTCACGGTATCTTCCCTTAGATGGGTTATCCCTTCTGTAAACCTTGGCTATTTGGTACCTTTTGAAAGATGTCAGACCATTCATAGCCACAAACCTAGCAAATGGAACTGTCAAGTCATACCTCAAAGAAAGAAGCTCCCCACCCTGTCAAACAAGTTGATTACAAATTAGCATGAAATTAACATTCAACTCTCTATATGGAAACAGGAGAAGGGGGGGGGGGGGTTATCAATCTGGCATAGAATTCTAACTGCATACATTAAAAACACAGCTCCGATTCAGCATCAGACACAAACAAGAAAATTTCTAGATGAAAAAATATCCACTCTTCTCATACTTTTGAACATTTTAAGTTTATCCTCACCCACAGAAAAGAGAAAGGCTTTGTCATAACATCAAAATGAACAGGCAATAAACATATTACCTGGTCAGCAAGATCATAAATCAACTTCGAATCTTCTCCATATTTTCCCATGAGAGTTTCTCGCAATTCAAAAACAGGAGTATCTAAGGCAGTTGCGCCATGCCTCTCAAAAACTTCTTCTATTATTAGAAAAGCTTTCTTTCTAATTGTCATTTGTTCTTTAGCAAAATCACGAGTCCCCTGGTACGTTATATTGTGAAACTCAAGGTAAGACTACTGACAAACATATCCCATCCAGAAACAGAAACAAACATTAAACAATTCCATTATCTATAGACAACCCCATCACATGACAATATGACATAAAAAAATAAAAATAAATGATAGCTACATCTTGAACAAAATGCCTTAAACTATGGATTATACAATTAATATTATCATTCTCATGTCTCTATCAAAGTGAAATATGGCTTACAACAATCACTTGATATTACAAATACATAAGCATACACCCACTCTTCCAATACCTGGCCAACCCAGTGTATAATACTGCCATACAAAATTTCTAATTGATTGTTCTGTTATTAGAATGGCCACTAGCAAACAAAATAACATAGTGCATATTTCTTCCATTATTCTCTGCCTCTTTAGATACAATCTATCCATTCCATTGAAAATTGCCAATGACTGCACACTTCCAATTGCATAATTCAATAACAAAATGTCAACAAGTCAATTGGTAAATTACTTTTATATTCAGTCAAACTTGCTTAGTACTAAGAATGTAACTTCCTACAACTGATCAAACAACCAGCTCTTTTAATGAATGGTGATTTAATCTTCTCCTCATAGCAGTGTGCAAAATGCATTGGATAAAATGCCCAAACATAATTTCTCTTTGTCTACAAAAGAGTGGAAAATTTAAGCAGACTATAACACACCTAGAAAACAAAAATAATCAAAATCATACAAGTAACCAAAACTAGAGAGAATTACTACCTTAGGAATCTTGGGTAATCTCCTGCTTTCATTGCTCTCTACAACATCCTTTACTTTCAATAAAAATTCATTAAACTCAGGTTTAGCCAAATCCAAAAGTGATAGAAAATCTGCCACCCAAGTCCCTAAAGCTATCTCTCGACCACTCAGTAACCTCTCCTTGATCAATGCCAAAATCGAGCTAGTCCCTTTCCCCAAAACAACTTTCTTCTTCTTCTTCTTCTCCTCTACTTTCGTGTTCCCCTCTACTTTCATTTCCTTGACACCTAGGATCACATCATTCAACTCAGCAGCCTCAAGCACCGCAACCGCCGTCACAGCTTCCCACACCACAACTTTCCACACAAGTCCAAACATCACAAAGACCTCGTGTGCAAACTTACCATACTCCTTTCCCAGAAACAAGTTCACAGCCTTATTTAAACCACTGCTCAAACCATCCTGAGTGGGGCATTCCTTCCCAAACACCTCCCCAATGCCCAATCTCAAACCATCACCACCAATAACCTCCGAATTACTCTTGGCACGTGCGAAACTACACTCACCAAGTTCTTTCAGTGCTGCAGCCAACGGCAACAGCACAGTGCATACAGCTTCCTCACTCCCAACAACAACACCCTTAACCCCCGAATTCAACTCAACACGCATTCTCGAGTGCACGGCTTTGGCCTGCTCCCTCACACTCCCGTGAACCTTGGGAACCCTCGCGACGGATCGAATATTCTCCTTGCCGACGGACTTGGATCCGTTGAGCAGAACCCGCATGTCGGCGGCGACGGCGACCTCGGCCTTGGAGGCGTGTCCGTCGCCGGAATCCATCAAATTGAAGGGCGCTATGTCGGCCTTCAAGGCCTCACAGGAGAAGGCGGCGGCGACGTCGGCGAAGGCGGAGAGCGCGGCGGACTGGCGGTCGAGAATGGCGGAAACAGCGAGCAGCGTGGAAGAGGTGAGAAGGTCTGGTTGGGTGACGTCAGCATCGAGGAATTGGAAGGTGGGAGGATTGGAATTGAGGGTTTGGGATAGGAGGAGGGGAATGCGGGAGGGGGCGTTGGAGAGGACGAGGTTGTTGAGGAGGACCAGAAGGAAGGCGCGGGATTCCTCTAGGGTTAGGAAATCGGGGACGCAGATGCGGTGCTGAGACGACGTCGTTTCCGTGGCGGTGGTCTTGGAGAGTCTATCGAGCGCGGATGAGTCGATCCGCACGTGAGCGAGGCCCGTGGCGACAGCGAAGACGGAGGAGGAAGAGAGAGAAGAAGCCTTGCCTCCAACCGTTACGGAAGCTTCGGCCATTGCTAATGCTAAAGAGTGGCAAGTGAGGGTTTAAGTTTTCAGGGTTACTTTGCGGCCGCAACGCTTTCTATGTTTCTCTGTGCTTTCTTCCAACGGTAAAACGAAAACTACAGTTATTTACAAAAAGGTAAAACTATATTGCCTTGTGTTCACATTAAAATTTATATAGTAATTTTCACACATCTCACCCGAAGTTTGATTGAATTACATTACATAAGGCTTCCTTGCATTTTTGCACATTACTTTTATTTTGTCAAAACTGTTAAGTGAGGCAAATTAAAAAAAACTTCAAAAATTATGTTATTTCCCATCGTGCCCTTCTCGATTAACACCATCACTCTCTTTCTCAGCCTTCTAAGGACAACCATGGTGTGGAAGTTGTTGGTGGCGGACAGACCGTCGTCACCGGTGCTGGGAGGCGAATGAGCATGACATGGAAAGGAAGTGTGTGTCTGTGTTTGTGATGATGTCGTTGGACAATATGACTGCGGAGGAGGTTCCAAGTTAAGGGGATCCGGCCACATCTGAAGCCAAGAGGGTTCCTGTTCTTTCACTGCTTTTCATTTTTGCTTGATTGGTGTTTTGAATTGTTTCTAATTACTGGGTTCTATTTTACATCAACTTCGTTATTTTCCTTAATGTTAGGTTTGTGTTTGCTGAAATGGAGGGGCTTGTACCATGGTCATAAAAAGAAAGATAAACAAAATTCACTAAAAGTCATGTGACATGTAAATGACTCTTTTCTGTCAAAATTAGTAAGATGAACATTGGGGAAGAGGAAAGAGAATTAGAATGAGGAGACTTGTGTAATTTCAAGAAACTTTAAGTGAAAATTTGTGTAATTTACTTAAATTTATATTTACCAACACTCGTGCAATGCACCTAAATTATTCTTGTATGGCACAATTTTATTTTTTTTGCTGATATTGCATTGCAGGATTAAGAATATATTGTTTTATATCTTTATTTTAGTTATTCTTGCATTGCACGATATACAGATAAAATGTTTTAAATCTTTATTTTAATGTTTTTTATTATTATTAAAGAAAATCTAATTATGGATATTTTGTTCTTTGCTAGATGGCTTTTTAAAAAATTAAATCAAATTTACTTTACCGCAAACAAATTTGAATTTGAATAAATCCAATTATGTTAGAAATTAAATAACCAAGTAATAGACCAGATAACAAATTCAAAGGAAATGATAAATTCAAAGGAAATCAATCTTAAATTTAGTTCATCAACTTATTTAGTTCATCAATCGATTATATTGTTTTACATAATTAAATTTCCTATTCTTTTATATACGCATGATAGAATAATTTTTATTTATAAAAACCTAATTATACTTTTTTCATACTTTGTCACTCTACATACATGATAGAATAAGTTTAATTTTATCTTTTAAAAAAATTAAACAATAACTTTATCTCAAAATTTACTAATAAATTATTAAAAATTTGAAATGTACAGAATTTCAAAAACTGATATGGTTTCTCCTCATACAAAATGATGATACCGAAAAAAAAATTCTTTGGCATTTTTCACATGGCTTTTTTGAATAAATTTCCAAACATCCTATAAATGGGGCTGTCAACATGTTTTCTATCATTAGACAATCGAAGTCGATCCTGAACCATTTATGATTGTTTTTTCAATATCACCGGCTTTCGCATTTCAACAGTATATATATATACCATATTTTTTTAACTACTCTTTTATGGCACCTAGGATTTTTAAAAAATAACAAAAAAATGGGTTGCGTCATCCCATACAATTGAAATAACAAGAGTTGGACAAAATAGTAATGAACCTTGAAAGAACAAGAGTTGGGCAAAATGGGAACCACCGAACCAAACCAACTCAATCTGATAGAACAGCCAATCCGGCTCAACCCGTGAACTCATACAATTGGGGTACCAAAGTTCCAACCTTTTAAAGATCCAACCAAGAACGAAATTCCATTCTATCCATTAACACGTTCAAATAGCATGGAGAATCGGCCTTTGATTCCATCAAGTCCCAAATTCGTTTAAATACCATTTCAACAAAATAAAACTAACTTCAAAAGATTAAACAGAAAAATCTTGATACTATGGAATTAAGTCATGATAAACCATACGTCCAAAATCATAGATAGGCAACTCAAAATCAAATGCGCAACAACAAACAAAATCTCTTATAGGAGTTGAAATTTTCTTCAGAACCACTACAAACTAAAATGTAGCTTCCCAGTAACAGTTTTCACTTAAGAGGAATAAACCTGGATGAGTGAGTAGCACCAATACCAGGTCTCCCGTGCTTAACGGGTTTGTATGAAATAGAAAACTCTGCCAGATAATGCCCAATCATCTCAGGTTTGATTTCAACCTGATTAAAGGTCTTGCCATTGTACACTCCAATAATGCTACCAATCATCTCAGGCACAATAATCATGTTGCGGAGGTGGGTGCGGACAGGTTCTGGCTTCTCACCTGGTGGAGCTTCTCTTTTCTGTGAAAAAACAGAAAGGATTGTTAAGCAGACAAGTCATTTCCTACAATTAAACCTCACAGGAAATAAACATCTATAATCCATCTCAAACAACAGAATACACCTGTCAGCAAGTAAATGAAAAATGAACACATTAACAGATATTCATGGTATGAAGAAATTAAGAGTTTGCATGTTTTCATGGTGGGAATCATAAGAATTCACTTCGTAAAATATAGATGTTTGATTATTGCTATGTAAATTTGATTTTATCTCAAAACGTTGATTCAACTAAATAATAAACAGTAACTTTGTTGTTGTGTTAAAAAATTTACAACAAGTTTTATAGCAAACTTATTTTCAGGGTAAAAGCATCCAAACACGAATCAATTTTGCAAAGCCAAACCTTCCAGTCATCTGGGGCCAACACAAACTAAATTAAATGAATTGATTGACCTTAAAGTTCATCGTACGTGTCGTGCAGGACACTAGTAAAACATAGCACATAATACCGTATGCATTAGAAAGCATAATTGGAAGCAGAAAAGAGTACCGCTTTGCGAAGCTTCTTGATCAAGGCCATGGGCTTTCTGGTGAGGCCTCTCTGGAACCTTCTACGTGCGCGAGCACTGAACATCTTCACGAGTTCATCGGTGGACATGTCCAGAAGCGCATCGAGATCCACGCCCCTGAAACTGAACTTCTTGAACGTTCTCTTCTTCGGCTGCCCTGCTGCTGCTGCAGCCGCCACATCGACCTCAACGTCTGCCTGCAAATGCAATTAATTCCGACCATTAGAAACAGAAAAAATAACGGAGAAATCAAGCGTCAATGTCGTCGGAGAAGAAGAAGAATAACTCACCATTGTTCCGCTTGCTAGGGTTTCTTTCCAACAACAAGAAGCAGATCTATCTGGCTTGTGAGAGTCCCCCGGCTTTGCTTAAATATGAGGATTTATGCAGTAACCCTAACCCGTATAGAGTTAGTGGACTGGGCCTCAATATCAGTATCTCCATCCCAAAAGCCCGTTCAATTTCAATTTTTTTTTTTTACTACAATTTTACATTTTAGCTCAACAATATTATATACTCCATCAAATTATAAGAATTGTGTTTTTATTTTCGGTAAGTATTAAAATCACATGATCTTTTGTTAAATATGACGAGTAATAAGAATATTATAAAGACTAAAGTATATTTAAATTTAAATAAAAAATAAAATCGGAGGTGATATATTAATATTGCGAGCTCCACCCTCTCTTAGCTGTGAATGAGGCACCGTGGTAGCAAGAAAAAGAAGTAATATATAAAAGGATAACAGGTGTTGTACCAATAATTTTATAAGTAAAACAATGGTTCCCTATGCATTGAGTATGTGGGTGAATAGTGTATAAAACAAAGCATGCCCTATCTTGTATTAAGAGTGAAAAACTAAAAAACCCAAGTGTTGTGAATGGTGAAGGGGGAGTGCATGAGTCACTGGTGCCTAAGATCGTGCTCTATAAATTTGGTAGTTTTGAGCGATCCATCTCAGTCTAAGGGTGGTCGATCGACACAAAATTTTAAACATCTGTGAGACTTGTTCTGGTGCCCACCTTTGCAATGCACTAGTGTTAGAAATAAAGAAGTTGAGTGTTATTTTCAAAGTCTTGCATATTCTATGAGAGGCCAACCAAGTACCAATGTGCTTGCAAAATCTGCTTTATTCATGTAGTGTAGTTTTCAATTATCTACTCACTTATCTACTTTAATCTTGTATATTCTTCGAGAGGCCAACCAAGTAGCCATGTGCAATTTTCTCATATCGAGAGATGCTAATTATTTTGGATTCCCTCGGAGTTTTTAATAAATATTTGGTGTGGGATTAGTTGCCCATTTTTGTTAGAAAAAAAAAGCTAATAAATGTTAAAGGAAAAATGTTTATATCATATTTTGATAAATTTTAATTTATTTTACTGATAAAAACACATCTGGGAGTATTTGTAATTTTATCTTTTAATTAATTTAAACTTGTTGTAATTTTTCATTTATCGAACAATTATTTTAATTATATTTTTAGTTTCAATTATCATATTTTTTTTGTATTGTGTATTTTACTATTATCTTATACTATACCCTTAAATATTTCCAATCAAATTTAAAAAAAAAATAAAAAAAAAAACATACCGTTCATGACTTTTTGTTTGTTCTGTGTCAATTTCTTATCCAATATAATAATTTTAAATTGAAAAATATTTAATATTTAACAGCCACAAGATTAAAAAAGTATTTTGGGTTGGTTTGGGGCTTTTGGTATTATGATGGGCCGAATGTAGAATGGAAGCCCATAGCAGTAGTTAGTATTCTAGTGAGCAAGGCATAACATAACGCCAGACCACAAAGCTGTGTTGCGTGTTGAAGAGGGAAGAAGATGTCGGGTATGGGAGACGGGTACGTGGGCACCGCCCAAGACGCGGTGAGGATTCGACGGTTGGAGAAGCAGAGAGAAGCGGAGCGTCGCAAAATCCAAGAGCTCAAAACCAAGTCGACCTCCGCCAAGGGCCAACCCGGTCTCCTCCAATTCGGTTCCAGCACTTCCGAGGTGCCTTTTCTCTTCTCTTCTAGGGTTCTTTCTGCTTTTAAACCTATAATAATATTAGTTAACCTTTTTATGTTTGTTTGCATGTTTCAGATTCTTGAGACTGCCTTTAAGAAGGAAACTGTGGGTTTGGTCACTAGAGAGCAGTATGTAGAAAAGGTACCTACCCTCTCTTGGCTTTTTAATCCCTAATTGCACTACTATTGTGATGTGTCCGATGTAATTTTTGTATTCGTTGATTTTAGAGGGTTAACATTCAGAGCAAAATTGAGGAGGAAGAGAAGGAGAAACTTCAGAAGCAACAGCAAGAGTACGTCTTCTCCTCTCTCCTTCTTCTTCTTCACGATTTATTACTTATTATTCCCCCTCTCCAAACAGAGAGGAGGAGCTTCAATTAGAAAAGCGTAAAAAGAGGAAGATCAGGGGCAACTCTCGATTGTCCTTTGCTGAGGATGTTGACAATGATCCCCAAGACGACGAACCACATCATAGTAAGGGTAATGCTTGCTGTTTCAAATTAGAGTTTTTCTTCATTTATCAGTGTAGTGGGCATGTTGCCAAGCTGGTTAAATAGAGAATTGTGAATGTTCATTGATCAATGATTTATAGAAAATACAAAAAAAGGCATTAAACTTTGCTATACTTCTAGCAGATAATCTGGAAGCAAATAGATTACGGTGTGGTAAGCTTGGTAAAGACCCTACTGTTGAAACTAGCTTTCTACCTGACAGGTGTGTGTGTGGCATCTCATCTCTTATTCTTTCTTATCCCCCCTTTAGTACCCCTGTCCTTTCTTTATTGGTTGTTGCCCTAACATTTGGGCATAGGAGTGCTGAGGATTCTTGTTCAGTGAGCGAGAGGCTGAGGAGCAAGCTGAGCGTGAAAGGCTGCGGAAACAGTGGCTTCGTGAGCAGGAGCAAATTCGAAGTGAGTCTTCTCCCTCTTTTATATTAGTTTCCATTGTCTCTTAAACTCTTTTTAAACAATATCAAATAAAGGGTTAAGAAGTATAGCTAATGCAATATGATTATATTAGTGGTGAAAATTATGCTCATTTGACCCCTATGCATATAAATTAGCTGATGCAGAAAACCCTTATAACTAAATTAAAAAGTTTATGATTAAGTTATTTCTGGGCATCAGATGAGCCTCTTGAAATCACGTACAGCTACTGGGATGGAACTGGCCACAGGCGTGTGATCCAGGCAAGTAAAGACCTTAAGCTTCAAGTTTTCAAGTTCCTGAATATACCTTTACGATATGATATTGTCTGAACGATTTTATAATATGATTCAGGTACGCAAGGGTGACAGCATAGGAGAGTTTCTTCGAGCAGTTCAACAGCAACTTGCTCCTGAATTCCGAGAGATTCGAACAACTACAGTAGAAAATTTGTTATACGTGAAAGAAGACCTTATCATTCCTCATGTATGAGCTTTGAATTGGTTTTAATTTTAGAAAGTCTGTGTGCAACTTGCTATCTTGTTTGTGTCTGTATAAGCTATGTTAACCAAAGGATATCTGCTAACTTATTTACCTGTTTCCATGTTTATTACAGCAACATAGCTTCTATGAGCTAATTGTGAACAAAGCTAGAGGCAAAAGTGGACCGGTATGTTTCTTTTATTTATTTATTTTATGTTCTTCTCTATTGGAAGGTGCATCTTTTGTTGTTAATAATATAATCAATACTTAATTTCTTAATGCTCAGGGGCAAAGCATAGTTAGGATTTAGGTCCCTCCAAACTTTTCTGCAAATCATTACTCATTTGTACTTCATTTTTCCAAAATAATGTTCCCCTGCCCCAGTTATTGTGTTTGTTCTTTTTGGCTCCTGTGAGAAAATTTCCCTAGTTTTTCCTGTGTAAATGGCTTCTTTGATTGACAGTAGTAGTATTATAGATTTAACATTCTGCTTATAGGATTGATTTCTTTATCAGAACAAGGAAGAACACAATCAAAACTATATGGTTACTTGGAAGAAAGAAGTCATAAAATAAGCAAAAATAATACAAGAGTGACAAATGTAATAAGATGGAGGAAGATACAACACCGAGTGGAGATTTTTTCCACAACTGCTTACTTAATTGATAAACCAAGTTATTTTTTTCTATCAGTGATTTTAGTTTTTTAACCCTGGGAGGAGGGAGGGGATGCTGTACTGATTTTAGTTCCAACTTCCAATTTTTAAGTTGCATGGTTGTCTGTGTTGCCTTGTAATCCTCACTGATGGCTAATTAAATATGTTAGGTTCAAGCATGTCTCTTTTTTCCCCTCACAAATTTATTTCCTTTTTACAAATGGTATTAGAGATACTAAGTCGAAAAACAATTAATAATAAATTTTCATTTCCGATCTTCTGCAATGAACTTAACTGTGATGGTTTACATGACAACATTCAGTTCTCATGAGTCATGACCAGTTGGAATTCTTCTGATAATTGCTGGGTTTTTTCTTGTGATAATGCTTCAATGTTGTAGTGTTTATATGCTTGCATGCTCCTTCAAAATGGCATATCATCTGAAGTATCTCATCCCTAAATAACATTTGCATGCCATTATAAACTTGAAAGTGTCCCCTATTTAACTTGTGATTAATTTTGCGGTGTTAAAATTACTTGTTTTTCTATCTGTACAGCTTTTTCATTTCGATGTGCATGAGGATGTACGAACAATTGCTGATGCCACTATAGAGAAGGATGAGGTATACTTTATTCCTAATTATTACTGCTAGTCTACTACTATTTTCAAAATCTAAATGTTAAAGATAATGAAAACAAGTGTGCATATTTGTCTTTTCTGGTAAACTTCTGAGTTTTTTGCTTAATTATCTTACTCTGATGATATTGTCTCAACCAACAGTCTCATGCTGGGAAGGTTGTAGAAAGGCATTGGTATGAAAAGAACAAGCATATATTTCCTGCTTCAAGATGGGAGGTACTCTCTCTCTCTCTCTCTCTCTCTCTCTCTCTCTCTCTCTCTCTCTCTCTCTCTCTCTCTCTCTCTCTCTCACGTATGCATAGTACATGAGTTGGTCTTTTCACTCTTTTGTCCTCCTCTTGGCTTGAGCATTTGTAGTGATGTTTAATAAATCTCTATTAGTTAGGATATTCTGAACTGACTATTTATTATAACAGCCTGTCAGATTAGAGTGCATTCTGATTCCGGTCACCATTTTTTCTCCTTCTATTGCAGATATATGATCCAGCGAAGAAATGGGAACGTTATACTATCCACGGGGATTGATTTGAGGCTGCTAAATAATTTGCATTAGCATTTGCTGTATTGGCATTTAAATTGATCATGTGTTTGCACTCCTTGGTGTTAACTATGCTATTATTAGTCATTCCAGCGTTTAGAATGACTAGGTTTTGTGTTTCTGTGATTCATTGTAGACAACTTGGACTTAAGTATTTGGTAATTATTATAGAGGATTTCGTGTCAAATAAGCTAACTTCTAATCTATTTACTAGCTTATGTACTTGTTTACCGAAATTAAGTATTTGGTAATTAAGCTTTCAACAATTATAAAGTTTTATTTCACTACGTGAGGTGGGTTACATGATGAAATTATGATATTTGGTAATTAAGCTTATTTTACTATAATGAGCTAAGTTAAAATTTTGTAAACTGTAAATGTACCAAAAGAAAGTAGTATTTTATTGTAATACACTTCTTTTTTAGCCTTTTAAAGAAAAAAAACTCATTTTAGACCCAACCTTTTGAAAAAAAGTAGCATATTAGTGATGTGTATGGTTTAACTTTGATCGAAGCTAAAATGCCAGATATCTAATTTAAACATTTTGTATTCTTTTAAATATACGTTAATTTGGTTTGATAGTTAAATGAAATGTTAATTACTTTTTTCAGCAATATATCTATCCATATTTGTAGAATCAATGAGTTAATTTTAATCTGTCAATTAAATTGTTTAAGTTAATCTCTTGATAGATTGATTAAAACTTTTTGCACTAATTATTTATAGAAAGTATTGACATATAAATTTATAAAGATTTTTTCTATAATCTATTTGGTTTCGGGTTGAAGACTAATAACGTGCTTAAAAATTGTAGAAAGATGAAAGTTATAACCTGACTATAAACGTTGAAATTGGACATAAGTTTCCTTTCATATCATATTAATTATCATCAACTCACAACCTCTTTCCTCATAGTTCTTTCCCAATCACTAAAACCACCTTAAAACTCTTACCAAGTCCATTTACTTTTCTCATGGTCTTTTCTCAACCACCAAACTCATGTTATAACTCAGACCACGCCCAATTACTGAAAGACGAAACTATCTTTATTAGCTTCAAAACATGAATGTGGAAATCTACGTCGTGAATGGATAAGCAAACACGCTATGAGTCATTTTGCAGCTTTCTACTTTCATCTCCAATTAAATCCTCATTGGATCATGGGCCCTCTTCATTTATATATCATAGTGGCTGCAATTCGATTTCCACTACAAATACACCAAAGTTTCCAAAAGTGGTTACTTCTATATATTTACGAAATCTTTATTAGCACTCAATCTCCAACTGTTTGTGTTTTGAACTAGTGACTAATTAATGACTTTTCTCAATCAATACAAATTGCAAAACAGAGTAATGCAAAACAGATGTACAGAAAACAATCACCATCTGTATTAATTAATTTGGTAGTAGCTAATCAACAGTTCATGATAACAATAATAACATCACCAAAGATAGAGTCTTGGTAACTCCAAAAAAACCAAACCCTAAAATCTTATTTTTGTAACTTGCTAAATTGCCACAATTCATCCATGTTCCACATGTTACATGCAAAATCGCTGTTTACCCAATTGCTTCCTACCATTTGACAATCACCAGTTGGGTATTGCGCATCCTCAGCCACCCTTGTAGTAGGCGTTTTGAAGTTGTCCATCTCATAGACATTGTTGCTTACATTGTAGCCGTCATATGTGAAGGTGCCAAAGTCATTGTTATTCAAGGCATGATATTGGGTGATGGTGGTGCGTCCAAAATGCTGAGGCACTTTTGGAAAATTTGCTGACTCAGACAAGGAGATGCATGAACCATTGTTGTGTTCAGAGTCTGAGTTCTGCTCATGTTGGTCCATGTAAGTGGGACCAGCTTCATTCATACAAGGTCCCTGCCAAGGGGTGTGTGAATGTGATGGTATGGTCCCAACAGTTGAATGCTGAGAAACACCATCAAAAGGCATAGGAGTTGCCTGGTTTTGAATTGACATGGCTGAAGAAGATGATTCTTTGGCTTTTTGAAGCAATCTAGGCATCCAGAAACGCCTAACAAGTTCCTGAAACTCTCTGCTGTCAGTGTCAATTTTCAAATGTCTTGCCTGTTTCTGAATCCTAGTTCTCCAATAGTTCTTGATTTCATTGTCTGTTCTGCCTGGCAAATTTTGTGCAATTTTTGACCACCTACAGTCATTAAAGAAAGAAATGAAAATCCAGAGAAAAGACAATATTTTGGAATGGAAAGCATGCTTGTTGATAGTGGCAAGATTTGCATCTTTGCTTCTACCAGCATTTTGAAGAGGCAGGTTTTAAAAAACAGTATGTGATCACGATTTTGGCCGCGACCTCAAGGCTTTGAGAGTCTTTGTGACCGTTTCAAGGCTGCATTGGTCGCATTTGTCTACAATTTCTCACAATACAAAGAAATCGCGATAAAACGCCGACTGTAAGCACAACCTGGACCACAATTTAAAACCTGTGGAGCTCAAGAATCAAATGCACAAGATAAGCACCTGTTTCCCCACTTTGAGTGGAGTTCGAGGATTATAAGTTGCTCTTGTGGGGTTAAATTTCCCCGTTTTACATCTGGCTTTAGATAATTTAGCCACCTTAATCTGCAACTTTTCCCAGTTCGCTTTAATCCTGATTCATAAAAAGGAAAGAAAATTAATAAGCATGAGAATTGATAAAATTAAAATAAAACTACAGGGTAGCCTTTCATTTATGTATTTAACTTGTTGTGTTGTTGTCAAGTTACCTGAACGTTTAGCTAGCAAATTCCATCGCCCTTCTCCATGACTAGAAATATATTGGGAGAGCAAATTATCCTCTTCAAGAGTCCAAGGCCCTCTTCTAAGTTCATTGTCATCTTCACTAGAACTGCTGACGCTCTTTGAAGTAGACATGGCTATTCTCACTCACTAAAACTATAAAAAAAACTACGCATATATATGCAGGACTTAAATGGGGTCAAGGGAGAAACTAAAGTTACAAAGCAAATTGGCCTACGCAAGATGCATAGTGTATAATATACTATTACTATGTCTGTATCCCATTTTGGGGAGTGAGATCAAGTCAAAGTGAATACTATACACTTTAATACTTCTCTAAAATCATGCTCTAAATTCCATACGACACCTTCCATTCACCTTCCATAGTCATTGCCACAGGAAACATTGAAAGGTGGATAGGTTCATTGTTTGGCATCTTACCTTTATTTCTTGACAAAACGACACGTAGCTATGAAATTAACGTTACAAGCTTATGGCATGCCTTGAGCTACATTAAATTGTTCTCAGTCAAAGAACAGACTGAAATGAATTGAATTCCAAATTAATCACTCAATATTCCATGCAGACATCAATAAAAGTCTCCACATTTGTTTATATGGATAAAAATGAGTGTTATGTCACATTCTTTCTGTTATTCAATTTGCCCATCTAGGATGTGGTGTTGCTGCAGTCATTTCAACATTTATCTTTGAATTGTCTCGGACTCTTCCTTCTTTCTATTCTTTGTCAGTGGTTTTATATGTATTCTCGAGTTTCATCAATCAATCCAAGTGAAGTGGGTGAGAGAAAAGCTGTTAACTTTGGTATTATTTGGTTCCAAAATCATCTCAAACTTATTATTCTAAATATGGCCGAGAAAAGAAACAGGGATAAAAGAAACGAGAGAAATTGAGAAATTTCTTTCTACTTGTAGAGTGAGTGAAAAAATGTGTTAAGACTTAAAAAAAGGTAAAATAAATGGAAATAAAAATGAAAAGAGAAAATTTTCCGCACATAAAAGAAGTAAAGTAGATTTTTTTTTCTCACTCAAGTACTTTTAATCATATATTCATTTTCTCTTTCATTTCTTCTTATGTTTCTTTCTTTTTGTTATATTACATTATTTATTTCTTTTTTCTTTACTTTTTTTCGTATTTTCTATTTCTCTTCCTTTTATCTCAATTCACTCAAAATGAACAAATTATATTTTTCCACTTCTCTTAATACGAAAGAACTAGAGAATTTAATTTTATCCAATCTTTATCTTATTTGATTCTTACCACCGTGCTTGTTTCATGTTTCGAATGTAATTTTTTCACGTCTGGAATATATTTGTGATGAGTTATCGGTATAGTTTCCACATCTTGAATGTGATTTCTTTTTTCTAAACGGGTTTCCAAAGACATTATCTCTCCTAAAGCTCAAACAAACAAGAACGGCCAAGAGCCCAAACGTGATTAACATTTCATGCTCATAAAAAATTGGTTATTTTCAAATTCGTTATCATCAATGGTCGAAACACTTGAATGCAGCCCTTATCTTATGAAGCTATTGTCATGAGTCATGAGAAGAAGGCATTGAAAAATCGATGAAGTAATTGGCTATTTGTCATAACATAACAGTGACAGAAACGTGCTTGACTGAACATAACAAAAATTAATAATAAACTTACTCAAAACGTGTGGTAATTGGTGTTGGCAAAATAAGGGGCGGCATGGAAAGCCTGCTAGGAATCTTAGAACAGGACCACTTTTTATGTTTGATTGGTTGTCACTTGTCGCATGATGTCAGTCTTGGCATAAGAATAGCGTTCGGTACGTGGTTCGCGTTAATCCAATTTTTTTCGTTGGTGTTCTGAACGTAAAGACGAACAAACAATACATTAGAAATTTAGAAAATTTGCTACGATATTTCGCTGCTGCTTGCTATGTTTGACTTACGATGTACTATTATTTACTTTCTGCATTTTCTGTTGTTGATTTTTTAGTTAAAGACAACCACAGAGCGCTGCATAAATGTGACAGGAGTGATTATATGTGACATAAGTGATTAGTAGTTTGCATGTTTTTAGTATATGATACAGGTTTGATCCTTAATTATGCACATAGAGCAACACTTGTGGGTTGAAAACTTGTATCTTTATTAACTGCTGCTTTACCTTTTTAGAGATTAGTTTTATGACTTTTCACCACGAGGATATTTTAGAGTATCCAATTTTGGGATCATTCCATTTTCCAAATCAAGGGGCAAATTATAATTGTAATTGAAGCTGAGCTGATACGAAAAACTTGGTGGTCAAGAACACTGTAGGATAGTCAATGTTAAATTAATGTTAAATTGTCTCGTCTGTTCTATTCAAATTCTATGGGATGTGTTTGTCAATGATGGGTTCTTTTTATATTTGGAAAATAACCAATTTTTTTTTTCAGCATATATGTGCTAAATTCCAGCCTGATTTGTTTGATTGCATTAAACTAATCAGTTACCACCGGTAAAAGATGTATCAAGAATCATAGTTTAATAGGAGATATTGTAATAGCATGGATGAATCACATTTCATTGAAATGAGAGAAATTTAGAAATTATGTAGGTAAGAGATTGTACAATTAATGATAATTTAAAAGAATTAATTAGTATTATTTATAAAAATAAGATATATCTATTTTTCGGTATTATATAACTTAAAAATTTTCTATAATTAAGTGTGTTTTGATTATTTCTATTAAAGACTCTCATTCCAACCACTTAAGTAAGTTGCTAAGTGTTTATTTGTATATTAAAACACAATGAATATGATTAACTTCACCCTAATATTTAAAAAAAACAAATGACTTTATAACATCTTGCCATGGCTATATGTAAGGGTGACAAATGAATCAATTTATTTACTATCCATTAGATTCATCTACAGTAAATTCATTTAATCCATCTATCACAAAAAAATAAAACAAATGGATGGATCCAAATCCATCCATTTTATTTTATGGATGATTAATGATTCATCCACTAATTTTCAAAATCCAATTGATCCTCTTATCAATATTTAATGGATAAAAAATTGATCAAACTTAAAAATTCTTGACTAACATCAGTCAAATAATAGTCAACTGACGTCGGCAAAAAAAAACTTAATTGATATCTGTCAACATATATTATTTGTTGATGTTAGTCAAAAAATACTCTTGACTAATCTCCGTAAAAAATTACTCTAGATCGAGATCATCCAAAAACAACCTCAATCATCTTTTGTTTGAACTATTGTTGTTTTAGAAGGTATTGTGAATTTTTTTAAAATATATTAGTTTTAAACTTAAAATAATTAAGTTTTAAAATATATTTTTTTTTATGGATTGGATGGATATCCATCCATGAAAAAAATGTTGATAAATGGATTGGATTCATTAAATATTTTTAATGGATCAAAATGAATTATTTTGATTCAATCCATTAAAATACATATTGATTTAATCCATCCATTTGTCATTCCTAATTATACATGATATCATATGTGATTTGTGCAAATATGCAAGAGATACATTTGAGACATTTCAAACAAAATATTAAACACATGATGAGTGGTTTAAACTAAGATAAAACTATAGTGCTTCATCTAGATGATTTAAGAAATTTAGGTCTTCGTGTAGAAAAAAAAAATTAGGTTATAACTATATGCTATAGTTTTTCACAAAAATGATATGCGCTTGATTTATAATCCTCTTAGAGCGTTTTTGGAGCATTTCTAAAGCGGGTATTTTATAAGTTGGTTAAAATTAAATAATATTACGTAATAAGTTTGTGTCATTAAAGTAAATTTTTTGATAGTGTATTGTTTAATTAAATTGTTTATATAAATAATTGCTGCTTGATTCATTTTTATCAATTAAAGAATCATTTTTCAATTATAAAATCTATTGTGGTTTAAGTTAGACACTTATTCTAACAACTTTTGCATTAGAATAAATTTTTGTGTAAAAATTTTAAATTTATGTAACATTGTAATACTTACAAATTTAAAACAAACAACTTATTTAAAAAATGATGCATTATAATTACTCTTAACTAAAACCCAACAAAATATAATTAATGCATCCCCTTAGAATTGGGATAGAATCACGCCTAGGGTTCAAATGGCAACCAACAGAGCAAGTCTATGGCATTTTCATTTTGTGAACTTCAATAAATCTTTGATGATGTTAATGTTTTCGATTAGATTTCTAATAGGAGATCTAGAAGAGACAATAGACAAGACAGGTTGAGTGACAAAGTTGTACAAGTATTCGCAAGAAATACAACCAATGGAATGGAGAAAAAATTTGACCCTTGATTATTCACGGGCCCATATTTAATAATTAATACCACCAATCCACCGCCACATTAATTATAACAACAATTATATGTAAATTTATTTTCTCTCGTATTTTATATGTTTATCATATTTTGGAATGCGCATTCTGATAAAACATGTGTCCCTTATTGTCCAAGAAACATGTATCCCTTATTTTCTCTTTGATTTTTTTTATTTTTAAAAAAGGATAAATAATCAAAAGACCTAGATTATTGATAATGTTTATAATATTCCAGAATAAGTATTTTAAAATATGAATAAATAATTGAGAAATCTATTCAAAATACTTATTCTAAAATATGAAAATCTTATTTTGAAATATATATTCCAAAAGTATAAAAGGTGACATTGACAAATTTCTCTTTTTCTTACAAATTCCACACCCTCTTCGCATTTGCCCTAGTTTATTCCCTCATTCCTTGTGTGTCCCCATTCATGTGTGTGTTGAGGTGGATGCAAAATCTTCTACGAAGGGGCAAGGTCGACGCTCACAGTGGTTACGGAGGCTTGCCCTCTAGGGTTTGATGGGAGAGGCAGGAATGTAGGGTGTCTGATGAGGGGTATTGTTGTCCTTTTGGTTGTTTTTGGGGTTGCAAGTAGTAAAAAAGGGCAGGAAGTATTGTTTACCTCTCTTCGGTGTTTTTTTTTGTCATTATGGATTCAAATTGGATCTTTAAACGATACTGAAAGATGTATTTGGCCCAATAAGAAGTTGGCATGCGTCAAATATTGGGGATATCTTACACAAGGCCACTTTTAAATTTCTCCCAGAAAATGTTTCCTTGGCTGTACCAATGATGTGAAGGATGCACTTGGACATCCATAGCTCTACCTAAATCAGTGGGTGCCATATCAAATGATATTTTGCTCCAAAAGTAGCTACATTCACGTCCTTTGTTTTTTTTATCGGCATGTCCTTTGTTTTATCATTTTTCAATGTAATTCAAGTAAAGCGTGTATGATTGCATAACGGCTTTTATGATAAATTTATATGTCAACATTAAAGAAAAATAAAATAAAAAATGAACAGTTGAATTCTGTGTACTTGGATAAGCTTTAGATGTCACATTTGGAAGAGTCTATAGATGAGTTCTTCATATATTATAATCGATTATTGTGAATTTAGTTCTTTTGATTTAAACTAAAATATGAAATATCACAAAAGCTGATATATTTTTACTTTTCACTAAGAACCTAATCTGATTTTTAGTATGATTGAAAAAGAGTGACACTTTTCAACCACTTTTGCAAATGAACCCCTCTATTATCAATAAAGTTATATTATTTTATAACAATTTCTGATAACATTTTTTACTTACAACTTTACTTTTTCTCTATCATATAGCTCATTTTATCTTATATATTTTTCTTCTTATTTCTATATAATTGTATAAAGAATTGTGATTAATTTCCGTTGTACAAAATAGTATGGACAATTTACTCTCCCAATAAAATATATTTTAGGAGTGATTAGAATTTTTACCTGAATTAAAATATATATAAAAAAACAAGAGAAAGAAGGAGAGTAGGAAGCAAGGTAGAGAAACTAGAAAGTACATAGGGTTGTCCCAAAGGTCAAGTGCAGTTATGTGTTAGATAAATCCAACCTAACTAGTAGCCATTCATAGGCCATCTTTGTATATGGTATCCTCATCCAAACTCGAACTTGTTTGGCTGTAGTACCTTAAGGATTAAATGCAAGTGCATGGGCAAGTTGATCGCACGTTTATAACATGGAAGATAAATATATCATCGTCCAATTAATTAGGCAAATGTGATAACTAAAAAATCTCATGCAATCTCGTAAGGTCTTACATTCAAGTTGTCAAATTAGGCAATGCCTGCTATATGGCTTTGAAAAGGGATAGTAAGGCCTTACTTCTATAGGGAAGATTGTCCCAAAGTTTAACAGTTTGTCTTTGTATACGAATCCTCGATGCTTACAAATGTTCAAACCATGTCCACTTTTGTAAGGGCTACAACTACAATTGGGTACATAGGGCAACCACTATTGCTATTTGCCCATATGGTTTCTTTAGACATTGGAGGCCTAAGAATCTATCCCTTAAATGAGAATTGAATGAACTGCCATACGCCAAAGGTACACTCCACATGTCATAAGGCCGGTTCTATTCTAAAGTTTGGTTCATTCACTTCTCAAATGTCAGTTCAAATCAGAGGCAAGTCACCAAACAAAAGAAAATAAAGTGCGTGATTTAAACAGCAGTAATTGAAAGGTTTTAATAGCTTAGTAAAACTTGCTTGCCAAGAAATCCCGCAGAGTCTTTTCCCACTACGTGTATGATCAATTTTAAAATTTATACTTTCAAGTTTCAACACAACACTTTTTTAAAGAGGCAGAGGGAGTAAGGTTCCCAGTATCAAACATAAAGCACCATGATGATATGGCATCAAGTTTGAACAAAAATGCTGGAAGATCAACTTCGAGGAAAAGGTTGGGTTGCAAACATGTATCATTTGGACTATGTTTCTAAGTTCTACGGCTACAATTACCATATACTTGCTTATTACTGTGTTAATGATGCAGGTAGGTACCGAGTAATTCAACAGGTAAAAATTATAAGAATGGAAAACAAATAGTATTACAATCAATTTTTAAATTACTGTTGAGCAAAAATGGGAAGGATACAAAATTATTGTATACAAGGAGATATTGATATAACACCGATTGAGAAAAAGATAACAAAATCGGTTAAAGTGATTTTGGACACGTAAAAACTACAAAGAAAGTCACTATAGAAGCATCGGTGAGGAAATTATATTACATGGTTTTTAGTCTTTTGAAAAGGGGGATTTGAGACCAAGAAGGATATACAGAAAAGTTATTAAGGGATCTCTCGATAAATAATTTCTCTGAAAATCTAGTCTATACCCAAGTTGAATGACCCTATGTGATCCATGAAGCTGATTTCAACCGGTGGAAAAAGGATTTCATTATTGTTGTTGTTGATTAAGAATTTAGAAGTTAAAATCAGGAAATAAGCCCTTGCTTCCGAAAATGTTTGTCGAAAGAGACTAAATCTTCCAGTGCTAAAAGCTAGAAGAATAAGTTCCACTCTGGAATACAAACTCAAGAGTCATAAATCATAGTGTTCAAATCTGGGAAGAGTACTTGAAAAACTATGTGCTTCTACAAACAACTACCCTTTTCCCACTACAGTTTAAACTTTGATAAAAGATCTCAAAGATAGGATCCCAATTAAAGGTTTTTTTTTTCTTTCTAAAAGCTCCAAAAAATAGACCGTGCTTTCCTCATAAAACATTGACCCATATTACAGCGCTTGTCTCACAAAGCATGGGCCCATATTGAAATTGGACATTTCTCCTGTATATGGGGCCAACCAGGGGAACACAACTAAAGAAGCTTGAGTTGCCACGTGGGTTAGTTAGACTACTCCTATTGGTTAATGTAGCTGCAATCTCACATTATAAATAACAGTGTCAGGAACATTATCCAGATACCAGTTAAAACCTTTCAAAAACTTTGTTCTTAAAATCCACATGGCAGAATTCACTGCAGATTTGCAAAGTCTTAGATTTCCTTTCTTAGATATTGACAACATGGAAATGCAGAACTTGATGATGCCATTCTCCTGTGAAAGCTTCTTAGGTTCTCCAGAAGCTGAATTTGCAGGAAACTTGGAAGAGAATTTTCCTGATCACAATGAAGTTCCAGTTTTAGTTCCTATTATTAATTCAGTTAAAAATGAAATCCATGAAGGTCAAAAGAGGAAAGCAACTGATATATGGGAGCCAAGTTCTGCAAATTCAACTCCTGCTGTTTTTGAGAGTGGAAGCAAGACAAAAAATGTAGATTTTCTTCATCTAGTTCATTTTATTATTTTCTTCATGCATAGTTTTTTACACATATACGACACAGTGATTGATGTTTTATTTGTTCTGCATGTGTTCAGAGTTGTGGAAGAGGCAAGAGAGTAAAAAGGAATATGATAGAAGACAAGAAACCGAATGAAGTAGTTCATGTTAGAGCCAAACGAGGTCAAGCTACTGATAGTCACAGTTTAGCAGAAAGGGTATATTTTCTTAATCTCCTTCATCATTTGTGACTTTTAAGATGTTTATCCTAAAAGTTAACAAACTTATCATAATGATTTGTGTTTATATGACAATATAAAAACATTTTATACTCTCGTTACAGAGACTATATTTACTCTAATTTTTATGCTGGTTAAGATAAACGTGGGCTAATACATATTTTTCATTTATTGGTATTCAGGTTAGAAGAGGGAAAATCAATGAAAAACTTAGGTGCTTGCAGAACATTGTCCCAGGATGTTACAAGGTAAAGATTTGTTTATTTACTTATTTATTATTGTGCCAAGTTAGCATGTGTCTAACTTTAAATGTTAAATCTCTGATTTTCTTTTTCCTTTCACATAAATGGACTTGCAGACAATGGGTATGGCAATAATGTTGGACGAGATAATAAACTATGTCCAGTCCTTGCAGCACCAAGTGGAGGTAAGTGATAAAAAAAAAAAAGAGTGAATGATCGAAAGAATACTTGAAACGTAACATTAAAATCACTTAATGTTTGATTTTACTTGCAGTTCCTCTCTATGAAGCTTAATGCAGCAAGTACCTATTATGACTTCAATTCAGAGTCAGATGTTTTGGAAACAATGCAGGTGCCTACTCCTAAATATTTCTCAGCCTTATGTTTCTGAAGGATAGGCTAGTTTTAATGTTGCTCATTACTTCATTATGTGTGGTGTGCAAACAATTGAGACTTGTGATGGATAGTAACCTCCACTTTATAAGATTTTGTACATCTCCACTATTGTCCTGACTTTATAAAATATTGTAAGGACTAAATTAAATGAAATTCAAGCTAGACTAAAGTAATAGTTTTATAGATTTAGGAATCAAAGTGAATAATGTCTTATAACTATAGGAAGCTACGTGAAGGTTTACTCGTGAATATAGGTTAGACATGGTCATGAATTAATGAATAGTTGATTGTCAAATTGTTTATTTATTTATTTATTTATTGTGGCAGAGAGCAAGAGCATCCGAGGTGAAAGAGTTGGACAGGTATGTGAGAGAAGAATGTGAAGGAGTTTCTTGCTTTGAACCAACATGGTCATGGCCCCTGTGACTTGGGTTTTGGATGTTGTAACACAAACCAGACCATGAATTGAAGAAGCTCCATTGCATGCACTTCTTCTTACTTTCTATAATTTTAAAGGATCAGATTGTTTTCACTCCTTAGTGTATAAGTACAGAATAGACATTCTCGTTTGTACAATCCCATCAAACACGTGTAGAAAAGAATTGGAATGGAAGTGATTAAAAGCCTACATTTCATTTATTTTAGGGGTGTGGCTGTTGCACTTGTGTTATATACACTTTTGGCAATATATGTACTATTAAATTGAGAGTTAATTTGGATACCCTTTTTTTTAAAAACAAAACGGAGAAGGAAATAACATAAATTTTAAAGATAAAATAAATTAAACATATGTCATAAATTAAAATTAATTTATGAAAAAATGACAATATTTAAAAATATATTAAGCTAGGTACATAACTTAAAACATTATTTATTTTTCTTTTTTTAATTTTTTATTTTATTATTTATGAGTATTTATTAAGAAGTTTATATAAACTAAACATAATAAATAACAAAATTCATAAGAAAAAAAGAAAAATAATATGGTTAGTGTGTGATAACGACCTAAATAAAATTAGATTTGGAGGGCGAACAAGTTTCAGCTCAGTTAGTTGAACCTATCAAAAGTTGTTTAACCTTTTTTTGCAACAGTCCACTTGTAAGTGTTAAGAAAAAATCTCAAACAGGAAACTAATATTATATACGCCATTAATTCGGTGATAGTTACAAAATGACTTATAACAATATATATCACCTTTTATTACGAAGCCGGAGGATACATAATCTCTAAGTTTTAAACTTCAAAATGCCATTGTATAATCGCAACAAAAGATGATCACAGAAATTCAAGACAATAGAAATTTGAGCGAGCCATATTACATAAAGTATAAAAAAGAGGTGTGCGATTCAATTTGGTTTCATTTACCATATGATTGAACGCGAGCTACAAATCAATTTATGCGCGCCAAATTGAAATTATTTAAGAGTAGTTTTTATTGACGGTTTCATCATTTTTCGTCGTTCTTTACTTTACATTTCGTCAGTATGAAATTTAAACATTGACTTGAATATGTATATATGCCTTTCCATTCCCTCTCTCTTTTTGTTGAGATTGGCAAATCTTACACAAACCCCACATTATTATTCCAATGATCTTGCTACAAATCTTGGCAAATATTTCACATACAAATCTATTCACGTGATTGCCGTCATGGGTCAACTCGAGGTCCATGTCTTGTAGGCCCTACGGCAACATCAATGTTCTCAAGCTAGTTTTATTTAGAGAAACCTCCTTTCCCCCGTATAATAACAAAATTGTTGATCCATTTTCACGGTGCAATGAGTAGGTGCCAGTCTAAAATGGATCTTGTTATTTCAAGAAAATAGAGTAAGTTTGATTTTTTTTTTTTCACTTTTTTATTTTTAAAACTGTTTTTTAAATAAAATAATTTTTTAAAATAAAAATCAAGTATGCTCTTAAGGTTTATTTGGTTGTCAAAATATGATAGGATAATGGTCATATATAACCTACTACTTATATTATCTTGTTGACATCCTAACCATCATCTTGTCACTATTATCATCATCATTATCATTATCATTGACATTGTAATTACCACTACACTCATTATAACAATTATCATTATTAATATTATTGACATAATAGTTGTTACCATTATTATCGTCACAATCCCACCATCATATATCATTATCAGGTTCATTTCACATATAATACAATGTTATATACTGTGCGCCAAACATAGGATAATATTAAAACATATATATTTTTATCATATTATATTCTCATGATGCTTTTTGTATCTTATTCTATTTGACCGCCAATATAATAGGCCCTTAGTTCCTATCTTTTGATGGAAACGGTTTACTCAAAAAATGAATAGGTGGTAGTGCAACCAAATTTAGATATATGACCAACCGCAAGCCTTAATCTTATGTTCTTTGTCTGTTTTTAATCTTGTTTAATTTATCTTTCATTCGTATAATATGTTTTGTGTCTTATACCACTTTTTATCAGTTACTTTTTTTATATGTGAAATATTCACGAACTTCTAATAATATTAATTGTTTGAATATCCTTATTTATGTATGTTTTGAAAATTAAAAATATTTATTGAAACTAAAACTCAAACATATCTGTACGTAAATTTTATATTTCAATATGGGATGGTTCATCCAAGAAATGAGTAAGTGGAAGTGCAACTAATTTTAAATATATGCCCAACAACAAGCTAAATTGTAGAATCGGCTCATAACATCCACTTAAACTAATAAATTAGTAAAATCTTGTACCTGCTGCCAAATTCATCAAGTTAATGATTGAGAGGGGTAAATATTCATAAGATTACAACATATTTGTTGTCGTTGTTTAATGAAAAGTGAAAGGGGCCTGATGCATTGCATCAATGTAGTTAGGAGAAAAAAACAGTTTGAATGGGCCACAGCGTGATCAAAAGGGGATGGGCAACGTGGGCTTGTAACTTCGGAAAAATGATCAGACTTAAACCTTTTAAAGGCACTTTTGCTTCTTCACAACAACCCTTTTTTATTTGACTACTTGTCTTTATTTGTCAACTAGCATACATGAATGAGGAGGAATATATAAAGACTTGAAGTTGAAGGGTCTGTCCGAAAGGTAAGTTGATAGATGGTATATCATACCTTCCCAATATTGATTTAGATTTGGGGACATATTTAGGAGGTAGTAGTTGAAGGGAGGCTAGAAATTAACTGGGGCAAGTTCAAGGACTCAAGCAGTGTGCCCTCACTATCAAGCTTTTGAGGTTGTGAGTGGAACTTGTTGACGGGTCTGAATATTATAGATATAAACCGACCAAATTAGCCAAAATAAAAAACAAGGTTATACGTGCATGTATGATCTTGGAATATTGAAGATTCATAAGAAAGGTGGTCACCCAATTTCGTCAATATATTCTCAAAAGCAACATGTTAACCTCCCACTACTGAGCAATGATTTTAAAATTGATTAAAGCAGTTATATATGTATCATCAAGCATAACACGTTCATAATCCAACAGTTGAACTAATCAATGTGACGGTGTGTTAAGACGACAGTCCCTTCAGCTTCGGGATGTGACTTTTTATTTTAAATCTGCCACACTCAGTTCATCTTGATAATTTTTATTTGTCTCGCTCCGTCAAAAATAGGGAAACATAGAATCAAAAAAATAAAAAAGCCAATTCATCTAAATAATAAAAATATAAAAAATTAAACCAAGTAGAAATAAATGAATGTGAGCGAAAAAATGAAAATAAGCATCGAATTAAAGATAAAAATAATTTTATATTATTATCCAATCATAAATTATTATTCATATAACTTTTAAAATATTATAAAAAAATCAATAAACTTATTATATACAATAAATTCTAATTTGATAACTATGTAAAACTGAATTACATGTCATTTGTCATTATATAGCCTATTTTCTCACAAGGATAAAAAATGAAAAATAGTCAAAACAAATTTAAGTTTTTGGGAACTAATGACTTTGAAATTAATAATAATATAAAAAATAATTCAACTTGACCTATGTAATTTGTGAATTATATAATAACCAATAGATAAATTAACATTTTTTTATTCATGATAGATTAACATGTTTACAAAGACATATAATAATACGGTTCCACGAAAAAAAAGTATGAAAAGACAAAAAAGCCGTCGAAATTATTGTCCTTTATTTTACAAAAAGAATAACCAAAATGCTATCAGTTTGAGTGTTGGACTAGAAATGAAGTCATATGTGATTGACGCGTGCTAGTTGTGTAGAACGATTAGAATATTAAGTGAAACGTTAATAATATATTCTTTATGACACTTTTTTTTATTTATTAAAATTTATTGAGACTAAAATAAATTACAGCTCTTACTTTTTATTTATTAAATTTTACACGTAATTTGATGAATTTTATTAAATTTTAATAGATATTAGACCAATCTACTTTCAAATTGTGAGCTTTAATCTGAGTATTTTTTTTTTAAAAATAAAAC
Source organism: Glycine soja (assembly GCF_004193775.1). NCBI lineage: Eukaryota > Viridiplantae > Streptophyta > Magnoliopsida > Fabales > Fabaceae > Glycine > Glycine soja. The sequence continues at coordinate 43,071,632 of NC_041006.1, read as the reverse complement.
CACAAGAAAAATGCAGTGCTGTGAAAATGGGATGAGGGGGTGAAAATGTTTGAAAACTGAGGAAGGGGTCAGGGTGAGGGGGTACCGTGGAGAAAGTTGGGGGTGAGGAAAATATTATATAAAATTTTGAAAAGCATGAAGGTGTGAAGATTAAATAGAGAACTGCAAATAACAGCTTCCTTTAGCAAATCGTTACCTCTCCCCCCTTTTACCAATCCATTTCTTCTTTTTCTTTGGGCCTGAAATGCCCATCTCATGCAGAAATTCATGGTAGTTTTTGAGATATGAGGTCCACAATCATGCTCCGTGTTATTCATGGTACTTTTAAAAGATTGAACGAGTAATTGTAAAAGAAAGATATACTTATAGAAGACCCATATGTTCTTGCTACTTGTCAATAGTAGGTTTCTATATGGCCCTAACCAGATATCAGATCAACTACTTCCAATTATTGTAATTAAACATAAATAATTAGATTGATTCAATTAATTAAATTTATTTTCAAATAGAAATATTTCAGTGAATAAAATTGAGAATGCATGCAACAATATCATTTTTGTATAGAAGCCAATAAAATATGCAGATTCAGTGAAATTAATTGGGATTGAAGGATGAAGGAAGGGAAGAGAGTAGAGGGTGCATTGGGGGCTTGAATCACAGTTTGACGTCTTATTTAGAATAACTAAGTTAACTATTAAATTATTCAGAATTGTATAACTAGTAAGAATAAAAAAGAAAATGGCTCTTTCCAATTAAAGGAGAAGATCCTAACCCAAATGATTGGGGTAGTGGTGTAAAACTCTTTAAGTTCACATGAGTGAAAACAATTTATTTAATAGAAGAATCTGTCTTCAATTCTTATTTTTGCAAAAAAAAATTTGGGCCAACAGCAATCACATATCATAAGTGAAATTAATCTCTAATCCAATAGATTAGAAAACACCCATAACTTCTAACCTAAAAAAAATAAAAGAGAAGCTCCACCAGTTCAATTAATTTAGTGATTGGTGAACGTTAACATATCAAAATTTTAAACACATGAAATTCTTTTTAGGGAGACATTTTCTGAATCAGCCTAATAATTGAAGCCCAATTTCTAATATGGGTCAAATGTCCTCTCCTAATGACATCATGTTCGTAAGATCCAGAATCCCACCTCAAGCAATCTTTCTTTCAACCAGACTTTCTTTTCTTGCATTCCTTAAGAACATTTTTAGTGTTAGAATAAATTTTGGGTTCTTGAATTGTTTTTATGGTTTTACGATGCTAAAAAAATGTAAGAATTTTTTTTAATTTTTTCTCTAGTGATAGGTCTCACTTTTATATTTAATTACAATAATTTAAAAGGATTTTTAAATTACTTTTATGAGTTTCACAATAAACTTTATTTAAATATATTTTATTAGAGAGACGTCAAAAAAGAAAGAATTCAACCTCTAGAGAGATCTCTAAAGTAAATATAATAGTAAATCTGGTATAGAGAGATTCTTGAACTCTCAAGAACCCCATTAAATATGCCTAACACAACATATTAAAAAGTTCAATGTTCATATATTTGACCATTGTTCTTTGGTATAGTATTAATTTGTACATTGACTCCCATCGTGAGGAACCATATAAATTTGAGTCAGCAACATTTATACATGGACATGGACAAGTAACTTGTTAGGACTCTATATAGTCAGATCCTACTATCCTCAACTCAATAATCGATATTTTCCCATTTCATTTGGTATTTTCTGACAAAACTGAAAAATGAATTATATTGCAGGGGAAGAGAATGATCATCTTGGCAAAACTCATTGATACTTCATTGTTTATTCGACCTTTTCTTATGCTTATTATCATTGTAGATTCGCCTTCTTTAATTATCTTAAATACAAGTTACAAACACAGTACCTGAGATGGATTTTTTTTTTTTTAATTTTTATTCCGAATTCAAACAACAAACAGTTCCCTGTATATTTTCAATGGAATCAAGTTTATTAATTAATGCTTCAAAAGTACTAGAAATTATATTATTAAAAATGAAAAAAGAAAGTCCTATCGGGAAAACTAGAACTCCATATTATTGGGAAAATAAATAATAAAAGAAAAAAGAGTGAGGAAAGTTGTTCATCTCATCCTGAGAAGAAGGAGGGATTCGCGAAGGTGAGCAAGGGCTTATTCAAATCGGATTCAAATACCGCATAATTATTGGCGTTGTTGTAATCAGGGATCAGCGGAGCCACGCAGTTGCAGCAACTACTCTCCACCTCCTCCGGCGACGCCGCTTCGTTCGCCTTCGGCTCCTCCTTCCGCGGCGGCGTCGGCGGTTTCAAGTCGGCCTCGTCGGCGTCCTCGGGGTCGTGGCCAGCGCGATAGAGTCCGGTGAGATTCTGAACGAGTTCCATGAAGTTTCTGCGTGCATCTGAATCACCTTCGGAGAATGCGTGTAGATTATCACCGGTGGCCTCTGGTGTGCCTCGTTCACTGATGATGATTTCTTTATCAAATGAGATTCCTTGTTCATTTTCAAAGCACCTTGCCCCTTTCCCATCGTCAATTAATTTGGAGGGAGAAAATTGATAAGAATGTGTGTGTACATAGGTAGGTTAGAAGGAGAGTGATGGAAGTGTTGGTTGATAGAAAGTGGAATGGCTAACTACATTTGTTAAGCTAACTTTCATGGCATCGAGCCAAATATTTTCTCACTTTTATGTTCTTTTCTAGTTAATTTGGATTGAGGGCGAGATGAATGGAACTTCTTCACCTACAAAGATGTGATTACTAACCCTATTTCTACACATAGCACATGTCATCTCAACAACTAGAAGGACATTTTGCCACACCCTTCTGCCAAATCCACTTGTAAATTCCATCATGTTGTATTTTTTATAATCAAGTAAAGAGATACATAAAATGTCTATCATTAGTATTTATTTATTAATCATCAATGATTAAACAACTCAGGGCACTTAACTGATGTTTAGTAGGAGTCGTCTAAGATGAAATTTAATAAAAAAATATATTGTTGATTTCTTAACAAATACTATATACTCTATAGGCACTAAGTAGTTAGACATTTTTATTTATTATCATCTTATGTCATTTACTTAAAAATATTAAATGTAATATATAAATAGACGACTATAAGTTATCTTTAAAGATATAATTTTTTATTTTTTTTAATTAATCAAAGTTAATTATTAATTTTTTTATTAGTTAAGAAAGAGATTCATATTCACCTCCCTCTTGCACCCTTCAACCCTTAAATCTTTTTTTTTCTAATCATCAAACCAACATTATAACTCCCAAATACGTTTTAGAATACTTATCTAATCGATGAAAATATGATCTGCCTTATAAGAGAAACTACTAATTTACAATAAATTAGTTAGTAGCCTTTGCATATCACGTCAAATAGATTTAACCATTTACAATAAATAGTAGCTTCTGCATATTTTCTCTTATTCAATGTGATTCGACGCACATATAAATTGTATGCCTAAACAAGCAGTACGTCTTACACCAAATGCTATTTTGTTCATTGCTATCATTTTGTAAGGAACATATTACCATTTATATCAAATGGTTAAATCTGAAAGATATATCGATTACAAAAAATTACCGTGGAAATATATGAAATATGCATTTGGCTCGCAAACAAAAGGACATAACATTAGATCATGAGTGCTTAAATTTGATCTTTACTGCTGTCATTGTAAATAAAGAAAATAAACAAGGCGCTGACAATATAGCAATCTATCATTTGCTACGAGTGCATCAGTGAGAGATATCTATAAAACGAAGTAAAAATTGAATAATTTGCAAAAATTCTCCACCCAAAGAGTTTAGACATGAATTTTACTAACCAGTCAAAATATATTTCCTAAATAGTTGAGCATGAAATAGGGATATAATTTTCAGCACTTTATCACACCAACTCTGCAGGTTAGTGGAGAGTTCTGGAGTAAGTACTCGGTTATCGTCTTTACTTCATCATCGGATATCATGTTCCACGGAAGAACCTTTTTCATTTTCAATGACTCCAATCTAACAAAACATGGAGGTTGAATTTTCGTTGCAGCGAGACTTGATAGATCCTACACAATTAGAAGACATATTTTAGTAAATATTTTGAAATTCAAGATTGAGCATTGAAAAAATAATGCAGACATCTAATGAGCATTATGAAAATAAAAAAGAGGAGAAAACAGAATAAAGTAACTTACCTTGATATGGGAAGAAAGTGTCAATATCTTTACATAAGAGAGCACTTGTAGCCAGCTTATGATGACTGAAGAATCTATAAGCGCACCGGTGTCAATATTTACTTCTTCAAGAAATGGAAGATCACATGTGGAGGCAAGTTCGTAACAAGATAAAAATAAACTAACATCAATTGTGACCGAAACAAGATTTGGAGTAGAAAGCACAATTTTAGGTTGAAAGGTCGGGTTGACGATATTGACCAGTTTCAAGGTGGAAAGGTTAGAATTAGATATGCAGAAGACTTGTGCATCATGGTGTATGGAATGTTGTAGGACCAAAGTATTCAACGACTTACAATTTGAAAAGGGCTCAGTGCAGCCATTGTCACTTGCGGCAAAACTAACATTGGTGAGATGCAGGCTTTTTAGTGATGGTAACAGCAGAGATTTTGGAAGATTCAAGGTAGAGCCAGAACTCATGAAAAGCTCAAGAGATTTCAAAGAATGACAGCCAAAAATGAGAGGGACAAAAGAATTGGGTATTTTTGTTAATGTGAAATCTGTTGTAATTGTCAGCTGCTGGATATTGTGCGAAGCAGCATGTTCTAGGATGTTCTTCAGGAGTTTGCTGCGTGCAGTGGAACGGAAGACAATGAAATCAAGATTGAGTAGCGAAATCGAATCATCACGACAAAACAGAAACCGAGACAGAAAATTGTTATAACTGTGAATCCTCCCATTGTAGTAACTCATAGAGAAACTAGTGAGACGTTTCCAAAGGTCCTTCCATCGTTTAGACAACACACAAGTCTGTACGGCATGTCTTGTGTTCATAAATTTCATTATATGGAGCAAAATGCACTCAGGCAAGTCACTCAGTCTTTCCCTCTCATAATCTTCTCCGTCTTTTCCACTCACCATTTGTCTCTTTGCATTTATCATCTCCTTTTCCATTTTGCACTGATGGTGGTTGATGTAATCGTGCAATCGGGTCAAGTTTACGCAAGTCTCCTATTTATTATTTTTAGTGGGCAATAGATATAAATAACATACTAAGATATGAGAGTAGAATACACCATAAAATATGATAAATAATCTTTAATAATATCTGTTATCAAATAACAATACTGTGTTTTATCTTGTACTGTATTTATCACGAATCAAATAGTTACAGGATAATGACAAAATTATTCTTTTTTTTAAATTACATATAATTTTTTAAATTTAATTTGTCTTAGGATTGTTTTATGCATCATGTTCAATCTTTTAAAGAGGGAAATAAAGTAATCATCCTTCATGGATGACAAAGAAATAAAAAAAAAATTGAGCGACATTTTTGTAGGTATTTATAAATAATAGAATTGAGTGAGCTTTTATAAGTATTTATAAATAAGTGGTATTTTTTTATATGTTGATTTAGATTAAATTAGAATTAATTATAATAGTAACATATTTTTTAGGGTTGCAGTTTAAAAAAACACATTTTAGGGATTAATTTCTTTTTAATCCCTGAGTTTTTTTAGAATTTTTGTTTTTAATTCCCAAATAATTTTTAGCGTTTCTAATCCTATAATTTTTAAAATAAATAATAAATAAACAAAAGCGATCGGTATTTCTAATGAAGTTAATTCAACTTGACAGAAAGAATAAAATTGATGTATTTTTTAAAAATTTAAAAACTAAATTAAATTTTTAAAAAACTTAAGAACCAAATTAAGTCTCTTAAAATGATTTGGGATCAAATTGATAATTAAATCTTTCCTTAGTATAGTAGGATAAGATATTATATCCTTCTTGTTTTTTTGGTAAAAAAATAATATGATAAGATATTATACGAAAACAAAACAAGATGAGAAATATTCAACTTGATTTTCGTAACTGTTCATCTAATTTCAAGAGTTGTTATCATTCTCGTAAATTGATTTTCTAATTGGGTATTGTTTCAACATTTTTTTTTAAAATATAGCAGATAGTTAAAAAATAATCTTATATCACAATATAAATGATTTATCATAAATTTAAATTATAATTTATATGTTCAAAAATCAATTAAAGTTTTAATTTTTAAAAACATAAAAAATAGCATTTTAAATATAGTTAATTAATGTACTTTTGATTTTTCATAAGTAAATTATGTATGTTTTAAAAAAATTATATATATTTTTCGCTGTACATTTATAACTTTGCAATTATACTTTAATGAAAGATAACATTTATATCATATATGAACTATAACTTAAGAATTTACTCTTTCATTATACAAAACTAAGAAAAGATGCAGTCGTGCCAAATTTCAGAAGAAACGAATAATATGGTCTATAATTAGTTGCATGAATTTGTATTAATTTCTATAAAACTTGGCAGCCAATCGGTTTGAATATATACGACATAATAACCTCTTCCAAACTAGGATTAAACTTTAAAGATTGCCTAACTTTCATGGTGAGTATATATGCGTATTATATCATTGACGCAACATCTGTTGTAGCTGCAGCACTTGATTTCTTTGTTCTGGAGGCAGGAGATTTATCTGCTCCGGTGTGAGGCTCATGACCTGCTGAAGCAGTGCCTTCTCCATCTCTGGTGTCAACTGCATGTACGCAAGAAAAGAATATCAATAAACAGCCAAACTATTTATACAAACTAGATGATAATTCAAAATAATTACCCCAGGAGGCCGAAGAAGCTGATTAGCAGCAGCACTCATCTGACCAGGAGGACCAGAAAGATGTGCTAGGTTTTCTGAGGGACCAGGCAACCAAGAAGACCCTCTATCTACTTGCATAGCATTTCCAGCTTGATTGCCAAAATCGGGCCCTAAAGGCATATTCCCAACCTAACAAGCAAGCATCACTTAGCACGCGAAAAGTCAAATACTACAAAGCACAGATATCAGGCACACATTATCATGATTGATACTACTCGCTTTGCAAGTCCTGCTATTTAGATTTACTTTCTTCTAGTCAAATCACCAAAATCAACTTGCTTTTAGGTCCAATGCCAGCATGGTTGTCAATCAACCAAGCTGATTAAGTATCTTAATTGTAAAATTCGAATGAAGCAATGATAAATTTGTCAGGAATAAATTGACAGTCATGTACAGAGAAGATTCACATAAGAGGCGGGAAAGAAATGATATCTCAAAATTCATGTTTCACTCAAATGAGGTAAAAAATGCTAACTCCAAATGTAAAAATAGATTTTTAATAAATTATCTGAGAAAACTAGAAAAGAAAAAATAACTTTCTACACCACAATTAAATTATTATTAATTGGCTTTCCATATTCAATTGTGCCCAAAATATATTTTTCTAAGGTTATGTTCCTTAAATTATGTAGAAGTTGAATTTTGAACAGAAAAGAAAGGAATGACAATTTTTCTATTTTTAAATTAAGAGTTGAAAAAATAAACAAAAAAATTAGCACATCAAGTTTATAATAATCTATCATTTGATTTCTTTTATTAGAAAATATTATTAAATAATTAAATTAAAGAATATTTATTAGAAGTGAAAATTTCCCCGTCTCATTTCCCTTACCCAAATCCTAAATAGACCCTGAAGCAAATATAACTTTTTGTTATAAAAGCTACTTTATAAGCCAGCATCCCCTTTAGCCGACAACAGTGCCATTACTAGTAGCAGATAGCATAATGACTAATAGTTTAGGGGGGAAAGGCCTATACTTTAAACAAAAGAATTAGGTTCAATGCAGATAAATTAGGATTTAACTAGCCAATGAAACAAGAAATCATAAATTCATAATGATAACAAGAAAGCCTAATAAAGCGCCAATAATGCAGGTACCATAGAGCCTAATTGCTTGCTCCCCTCAGAGTTCATGGTATCAATGCACAATCTTAAGTCTTAAGCATCAGTTACAGCTCAAAATACCTGATAAGGTGGCTGAGATGATGGTTGACCTGGAAGTGGTGTCTGCCCCTGTGGGAATGTGGACCCAACACTAGCAGAAGGTTTTGTACCAGGCTGAAATTTACCCAATATCATAATATTCAACTTGCATGAAACATGGGAATAGATTATGAATTGTAAACAGAAATATTCAACTTACATGAATCATTGATTGCGGAAGATTGTGAGAAGTACCAGCATGTTGGAAACCCATGTTTGCACCCACCTGTGGGGGATACTGGGGATGGAAAGTTGGCAATGCAGTTGGTCTGATCTGTGGTGGCAGAGGTGGTTGCAGAGGTGGAAACCCCGATGTCTGCAATGGTTGCTGTAACTGACTGGAAGCAGTTGCCATTTGAGTTTGATGAAGAGAAGGCAGAGGTACGTTTGGAAGTTGTGATGATTGTGGAAGAGACACTGGAGCCATTTGGGGAGTTGGATGTCCTTTATGCTGTTGTGGCATTGGCAAGGAATGTGCAGCCATGGGCTGAGATTGATGACTCATTGCAGGAACAGCAGATGAAATTGGCACTGAAGGTTGGTTCTGGTGTTTCCTCAGAGGAATTTGGGTTTGAGATACACCTGCTTGATCCTGTGCACCACCGTGCCCAGGCAATAATGGAGCAGGCTGAATATTTGGTTTTTGTATTAGTTGTACTGACTGCTGATTGCTCTGTGAAACCATTGGCCGAACTTTTGAAACCTAGAAGCAAACAATTTTCGTCACCCAAATTTCTACCGATGGATGATTGTGAAACAGACATCAAAAGAAAGCAAAAAACCATACCACTTGAGGTGCTTGCACCATTCCAAGCATAATTTGTGCCTGATTAAACAAAAGAAAACGGACAAAAATTTCAAAGTATAATGTGGCTGAAGAGTGAAGACCCTCAGGTAAATACTATGGTTACTGAACAATAAAACCAAAGTGGAAGTCCGATTTTTCCAAATATAATTCAAGGGAAGTCCAAGAAAAAGATACACTCATACATGCACGAAACATCAGGGACCCTCTAAAAGAATCTTAAAAGTGTTCAAATTTAAAGAAATAAATAAATCTCCATCACCTCAAACTGGGTAACTACATTGTCAAGGGCATCAACAATTGAAACACTAATCACGGGTGAAGAGTGAGAACTGTTTCTTTAAACCAGACGACAACTCAATACGAAAATTAATCGATTTAGGTTTAATCTCATGACAAAGCATTAGGGAAAATAGCTCCTCTAAATCTAATCAACCGAAAATAACTACACGAAAGTAACTATCAAGTATCAAACACGCGCATATGGTCATCAATGTAATTAACTGAAATTCAGAACTTGAATAAGCAAAATTCGAAGCATTTAGTGAATAAAAAAAAAAAAAAGAAGAAAGAGAATTGAAAGCCCTAAGAACCTGGAAAAGCGCTTTGGTTAATATAGGATTTTGTATGAGGATCTGCCTGGCCTGTTGCTGGTTCTGTTCGATTAGATTCTGAGGGACAACAAACGAAATGGTTAGCGTGTTGTTCTTCGCTAAGAGTGAAAAAGAAGTATTGTACGTACCTTCATCTGAGACATGATATCGTAGAGCTGATTCTTCGACATTCCGGCGAGGTTCGCCGCTAAGCCCTCGCCGCCGACATGTTTTCCGGCCATTGTTCAGCCCGCAAAGCCAGAAACAGATGTCGTTCGTTATTAGTAGCTATGAAGGATTCAATTCAAGAATCAAGGTGAAATTGACCCTGATTCATTTGGGCCTCATGGGCTTACCTTCGTGTGTATGGCGCATATTGGAACACAAAGTCAGGGACATGCTAGGCACACCAGCGTTATTGCATCCAGTATTTTTTTTATTAATGTTCAAAATGCTCCTAGCTTGTTGTTCCTTTTTAAGTTTCTTTTTCTGCTGTTTTTTTACGTGTTTATGGTTTTGTGTTTCCTGTTCTCCCTTTCGTGTTGGTTTTCCATTGTTGAGAGAGGTAACGATTCAGTGGAGGTGAAAGTGTTACCGGTTGGTGATTGTTGCGATTGTTGGTTCGTTTTCATCGGAGGTACATCAGATATGCTTTTCTGGCTGAGTAGTGATCCGTAAGCAGATTTGAACATACAGATCAACTTAATCCGTATGAATTATACAAATGAAGTTGATCCATAAGTATGAAATTCATATGTATAAAGCATACGGATGAAGTTGATCCGTATGGTTTATATGGATGAAGTTCATCCGTATAAAAAATACAGATCAAGTTCATCCGTATGGTTTATACGGATGATGTTGATCCGTATAAAGCATACGAATAAACTTGATCTGTATGCTTTATACGGATGAAGTTGATTCATATAAATCATATGGATGAACTTGATTCGTATTGGTTTTTTTAATTCCTTAAATTTTTATTTTTTTTAATTATTAATATGTTAAATTACTCATTTGGTCCATATAATTTCATGATTCATACATTTTTAGTCATTATAGTTTGATAGTGATTTTTTTAGTCCTTATAGTTTACATTTTATTACAAATTATGAATTATTTATTTATTACAAATTATATATAGTATTAGTATATAATTTAATTATTTAGCTACAAATTAGTTATAAATTATCAATTATTTTTTATTACAAATTTTCTTATGATAAATTAATTACGAATTACTTAGTAATATTTATGTAGTTAATTTTTATTGATAATATTAATCAAATTTTGATGGTAAGGACTAAAATGGAATTAAAATATAAAGTATAGGGACTCATATAGGGTTTTTGTTTATTGATATATATGACTATGAATTGTAGTTTGTATAGAATGGTGTGCGCTAAAAGATTGTGTAGAGTTTTGTATGATGTGAAAATTTTTTATTTGTTGTTAAGACGAATGAAGATTAATGGATGTATGAAAGTATAATGTATAAAGAAGTTGATATGGATGATCAAAATGAACAAGAATGTAGTGTGAATGAACAACATGTTGATTGTTTGGATGCGTTCAATACTTCTCAGGTAATAATGTTCATTATTGTGAGTGATTTGATAAAATGAATGTGTTGTAGAAGACTAAAATTGTCTAGGTTGTGTTGTAGGTGTTTGATACCCAAGATGATGTTTTGCAGTGTGCTCGGTCAGTTGCTCATGAAAATGGATTTGTTGCAATCATTATGAGGTCTGACATACAGACTGGTAGTAGATGAAGAACTTTATTTTTGTTAATTGATTGTGAAAGGAATGGTCAATATAGGTGTAGGAAGAAAGATTTTGTAAGAAGAGATATTGAGTAGGAAATGTGGGTGTCCCTTCATGCTTCATGGGAAACCAATGATTGGAGGGCAAGGACTTAATTCCTGATCGCTAGTGGCTAATGAACATGCGATCAAAGGACATAATCCTGTGACAGCGACTAGCCCTTCAATTTCTGGAGCAAGCCTCCCAAATTTATGAACCTTCCTTCCATGGGAGGATAACTTTAATTCAGGACGTTCCTGAATTGAAGTATAAATGATTCGATAATTTGTAAACACAGTAATTTAAATTATGAAAAATTTAAATAATAAGAAATACTTAACAAATAACTTTACTTAACAATTTAAAATATCTCTCCATTCCATATGCTCACTGCAACATGGTCACAATAGTCAATTAGCATTGATGGGTCACGCGGCTCACCTAGGAATCCCTCAGCATCATCAACAACAAATCCCTCAGCACCATCAACAGCTTCTACACCATGTGCAGGTACATCCTCAGTCATATCAGGAGCATCCTCAATAACATGGGCATTTTCTCGTTGCCTACGTGCGGATGTTGTAGACCTTCGTCACTAGGAAACATCATCTGAATCATGATGATCCTCTCTCCCTAAGGCTTTACCTATAACCTTACCTAGAGCACAACCTAACCCTCCAGTTCTAACCATGATCTGTAAATCATGACGCACATGTATTTTTTTTTTGTCAAATTCAATATTTACTATTCAAATAAGAATACGACTACATAATCTTAAACCCTCAACCCTAGCAACTAAACCCTAACCCTAATCCAAGCACACTAATCCCTAAACCCTAACAACTACACCTAAACCCTAAACATCTACATATTGTAAAACTACCAATAACATATGACCATATATGACTACCTAATTAAAACACAAAACACATAATTAAATAACATATGACTATTTTCATTCAAATAAATTAAACATAAATAAGAATACGACTACATAGCCCTAAACCCTAAACCCTACACCAAGCCCCAACATCCATAAACCCTAGCCCATGAGCACTAAGCCATAAACCCTAGCCACTACCACTAACCCCAAAACCCTAAACACCTACAAATTGTAAAACTACCAATAACATACGACCATATATGACTACCTAATTAAAACACAAAACACATAATTAAATAACATATGACTATTTTCATTCAAATAAATTAAACATAAATAAGAATACGATTACATAACCCTGAATCCCAAACCCTTGCAGCTAAACCCTACACCAAGCCCCCACATCCCTAAACCCTAGCCCATGAGCACTAAGCCTTAAACCCTAGCCACTACCCCTAATCCCAAAACTCTAAACATCTACAAAATATAAAATTACCAATAACATACGATCATATATGACTACATAATTAAAACACAAAACACATAATTAAATAACATATCACTATTTTCATTCAAATATATTAAACATAAAAAACTAAAAAATTCAATTATTTACTATTAAAATTTAAAAGTATTTCATACCACCATGCAATCATACATATTATTTTTATAAACACAAAAGATACCTATTTTTAATACAAAACAAACAAATACAAATACTATTTTAATTTTTTTTTCAAAACAAATAAAATTTTTTGCAAAAAAAATTAAAAACCTTCATATGGATGTTGCACTTATGAATCAACTTCATCCGTATGAATCATACGGATGAACTTCATCTGTATGAATGTTACAGATTAATTAACACTTATGGATGAAGTTCATCCGTACCAATACAAAAGGGGAAATGCATAAAACGCCATTAACGAAGACGCGAAGCTTACCCCGACCCTTGACGGTGGAAGCCCAAAGCGTAGCTGCAAGTCCTCAATGCCTCAAATCACCAAATGCGACACGGACGGAGGAAGAAGAAGTTCAATCGGCGGCAAGAGGTAGAAGGCACTGCGGAAGGAAGAAGAAGCGTACAGAAAGAGACCTGGTGTGCCACTTTTAAATTTTAAGTGAAGGACATTTTCGCCCATTCACTTACAATGCTGGATGCACCAGCAATACTGCTGGGTGCACCTAACAACACCCACAAAATCACGATTCGTTTGGGCCTCATAGGCTTACCTATAAGCTAAATCCTCGTTAATTTAATGACATTACCAAAAGTTGAGTCCTTGCTAATTTTATGAGTAATTACTTGGGACTAATCCCTCAATAAAAAAATACATCCATATCAATATACAAAGGGGTATAATTTTGTATAACTATTTTTTATCTCCATATTTTTAGAACATTTTATTTTTATTCTTAATAATAATATTAAAGTAATAGCAATAATTAATCATTTTTAATTATGTAGATTAAAACTGACTCATTTACCAAAATTAGAAAATCACTCTGTAACCACTTTTCATTTTTATTGGACAATTTTATCTTTAAATCATTTTTAAAATTTTCAATTTTTCTTTTAACTTACTTTTATATTATTAGTTTTTATTTTATCATTTTTTTATTAACTATATTTAACTTCTACTTTTATACTATTAGTTATAATAGTGAGAATTCTTATTTCCTCAATGAAAAAATATAATATTGTGGTGAATTTCTTATTTCCTCAACTCTTTTTCTTGTACTAAAGAATATAAATGTTGATGGTTTTTCTTATTTGGTCCAAAACAATGCTATTTTGGGTTTAGATGATCATGTGTTCATGATTCAGACTAATCTCTAGATTACAAATATATAATCTAGTTTTTCAATTTATTAAAAAAACACTCAATTATATATGATGTAAATATTAATTGAGACCACGGTAGTCTTCGAAATTTGTAATACAGACACAGATATCATCATCATCATACATATACAGATGCAACTGAACCCTTGAATGCATTGTAAGGATTCATAACAATTATTTTTTTTCCTTCACATTTTTCATTCAAGTTAATTCTGTTGCTGAGTACCGGCAAAGGAGATTTTCCTTATCAAGATTGACGAGGATAAACGTTGACAGTAATCCACAAGTTTCCTATAATTTTGACCCCACCTGGTTACAACAATGCATGAGCTAATGTTTAGTCTTTACAACATCAAGAGATTTGAGTTTAGTTTCTCTTGAAAAGGAAATAATGACGTACGTATAATAAAGTGATTCCATTCTACTTTGAAATGGCCTGGGACCATATATATATATAGCATGGACTTAGGATAATAATTCACAAGGTGTAAATGATTTACACAATTAACTTCGTTCACCAAATGGAGTCCATATTGAATGGTTGCTCCTGCTGCGGCACACAAGATTCTAAAGCTTTGGAAGAAGAAGAAGCACTGAGATTTGGGGGGAAGTGATGTTTATCAGTTCCAATATTATGATGAGAAAATCCTTGAGGAACATATGTTGCAAAGTGATGATCACTAGTACTGGTCGTAGTTTCTCTTTGTTGATAAGTATTTCTAAGTTGCAATGCCTTGAGAAGCAATGAATTCACAGAAAGGTTAGGATTCAGCAATCCAGAAGGCCATGGGAGAGATGGAACCAGCTCAGTTGAAGAAGGCCAATTCATGGTCAAATTCATATTATTGGTGTTAACATTGCTAGGATGATCACCATTGTATGCAATATTGTTGGTGAAGCTACTGGATGAATTTGCAATGCTATTAAGATTTGGTAGGTCGACATCACCAAATTCATTGACCATTGAGATAGGAGACTCTTGAGATGGTTGGGAGGATGATGTCTGCTGTGGTTTCTTTGGTGCTGAGCTCTTTTGGAAGACTCTGCAAATCACCCATTCTTCCTGCAAAAATGAGCAAACCATACCAAAATTTATTTCTCAACTATATACATAACAAGTCTAAAGTACATTAATAACACACAAACACACATGTATTTTATTACATTCATAATTGTTAATTTTCTAATAAATGATTATAAAGTAAAATTATACTTTATCCCACAAAATACACTTCTCACTTTAAAGTAAATAAATTGTATAATTAGTTTAAGTTAATTTAATATGATTATATGAATAATTAAGTACAAGGTTATCAATGTAGCAGAAAAAAAAAATACAAAATTATCATGAGTATATGTGTGTGTGATATCTCAGGCAGACTATAATTATATTGGAAAATATTTATTTAATGACATCTTAAAAAAAAGTATGTTAAATATTACAAAAATATTTTAAATTGTTTTAGATATGTGCAATAATTAATAGTCATTAGAATATTCCCAGAAAATGATATACTATTTATGTGTATCTAATTTATATAATAAATTTAAGTGATTATTTTTTAAAATGAAATAAATTTTAGATGTATTTTTTATTTAAACATAGTTATATGTCTTTTTCTTTGTATGATGATATGTCTTTTGAATTTACGCACACATACATCAAATCAATGTTTTTTTCTTCTTCAATTAGTTATTCAAAGAAAAGATATTTTTAATTTTCTTAAATTTTAATTAATATTTTTTAATTAGCATTAAGTATAATAAGATATTTGAAAATTATTTTTAAAATGATATTTACTAATTAAATTATTAAATTTTAAACACCTATAATTTTATATTTATCAATAAAACATTCTCCAATCAATTAAATTAAATTTCTCTTAAATATTTTTAAATTCATGTTTTCACATTTTGCATATATTTACAAAGTGATTCTGTTATTTGTTATTATCAAATGCTTAAGTGCAATAAGGGAACTTAATCTCACCTCTACTAAGTGATTTGGAAAGTTATTAAAGTGACGAGCATCTTTTATTTAATTTGTTATCTATAACGAGAATTGGTAATAATTAATATATTCATTATTTTAATACACTTTTAATATTAAAAATTGTTAGACTGACTTATAATGTTATAATTTTCAGTAAATTTTAATCTTACTACATATTTCTATACCAAATTTTAGAAGGAATGCGAGTGCATAGCTAACATTAATACTCTTCATATATACTACATATTTATATACGAAATAATTATCCTTCAAAAATAAAAAATAAAAACAAAAAATGTAAAGACTAATAGTAGTGAGAATGAGAACATTTTTTATCTGTGGTGCATGAATGTATTTACTAATTACCTTGGAAGAATAGGGTTGCTTGTTTTCAAGCCTATATTCGTGCATAACCCAGTTACTTTTCTCACCCCTCGGAGCTCTTCCCATATAAAAGACTAAGGTTTTCTTCATCCCTATCAAAACTCCACCCCCAAATATTTCCTTGTCTTTTCCTGTGGTTTTCCAATACCCTGATTCAGTAGCTCGGTTGGTTCGAAGCCCAGTTGGATATTTCCGATCTTTCAAGCTGAAGAAATACCATTCCTTCTCGCCCATCGAAGCCTTACCTATTACCACACAACATCAATAATCCTAATTTAGTTTATTTATTTTTTCACTTAAAAGCATATATATAATACTACGCGCTATAATATATAGCGCATATTTATTCATATATGCACATCAAAACTGTATTTAATTAATTATATATATGCATAATGCATGGATTATGATTAAAGTGTCAAATGAAGGTTCAGTTTGTGTGAAGTATGAACAATCATATAAATGAAAATTAAATATCTGAGTTCAGGTAAAGCATGCTGCAAATTAAAGCTAAGTGCTAAAACTATATCTGTGTAGGATGAATAGAGATGAGAAGCAGAAACAAATTAAGACTACTTTGCTTGAATAACCTGAAAGTCATAAATCATGAAATTAGTCTGAAGAATGATATGCCAATGATGTTTTATTTACACCTCGTCATTTAATTAATTAAGCTTCCAATGAAAGTGAAACAGTGAAAATTTATAGAGATGTGCAGAAAGAGATCAATCTGAAGCAATTGTTCAATAATTTGCTGTTTCTTTTTGCTTCAATTAGTAAAATCTTGCTTTAGAAAGACATTCGATAAGTAGCTGTCCTTAAAAGAAAAGTTTTTGTATTGCAAATGATAAAATTGAAGAAAGAAAAAGGATATAGGTGTAGTTTTTTAAAATACAGAAAATAAATTTTAAAAAAAAGGAAACCAATTATATATACAGAGAGGTGAACCAGGAACTACATATAAAACTACCTGGGAGGTCCCAAGGTTCAGATTTATTGAAATCAACAACTGCTACAGCTTTGGATGTGAAGCTAATATCGGACACTTTCCTTAATAAATAATATGTGATGAGTTCTTCGTCTGTGGGATGGAACCTGAACCCAGGAGGTAGCTTTTCTTCCATTCTTAATTAATTGTGAACCAGCTTTTAATTGATTCCTTCAAGAAGCTAGCTATCTTATCAAAAAGTGAAGAACGTAATAATGCATCACAAGTACGGACAACAATGATTCACAAAATTAAGCCAATTTACATCACCAAGACGAGGTCTTATATATGGCTTCTCCACTTTTCACAAGTTGCATCCGTACATATACTTCTCGTATTATTTTTAATAAATACATAGACAGCTAACTCTTTGACAAAGATGATATATCCCGGGAAACATGCAGTTTTTTTCTACCTATATATTAATTTTAAATGACTATCAAGCTTCGGTTGTGTATAATGGTTAATTCCAAAATTGCCACTTTATTTTACGTGTATTTACTAACCAATCCAATAGTAAATACGACCATGAATATACCAATATTGTACGCCTCTTATGTGCCACAAGCAATAATCCACCAAAAAACAATTGTGTCATAATCAATACATATAATAAGGATGGGAAAATATGTACTAGTAGTATTTATTAGGAAGGCTAGTTGCAATTATTTGTGCACGAGGGGGTTGAGTCTATGTTACACCCTATTTGGGATGTAGATTTTCGTCATCTTATGATCCTCGATCTCCAACTACCTTCACCCATTTCTACCCACCAAAACATTTGCCAACCTTGCGCTATAGTCCAATGAGAACGTGTACTTAATTGAAACCACATTCTCTTTCATTATAGATTTATAATTATTTACACAGTAGCCAACACCCACCGTTATCTCCCTTTTTCTCTCAAATTGTAATAAGCAAAATGCATTAGACTGTAGTACATAACATATATGATATTTTAAATGTGTGTGCATATGGCCGCGCGTCTATTGATTAATACACTATGATAAAAAAAATTGATTAATATATACACTTAAGATCAAAATGATATACATGGTTTTGGACGATAATGTAATCTCCACTAAAAACAAAAATACTAGGACAATAATTAAAGAATTAAAAGTAGAAAATTTTATTAAAGGGTGTTTAATGTAATTAATTTATTTTTTTAATAATTTTTAATAAAAATGTTTTAAACGTCTTAAATTGTTTTTGCAACAATTAATGTTTAGAAACCGATCGATAGTTGAAAATCCCAGCAAAAGAACATGTTAATTATAATAATTGATTTTTTTTCAGGGGGGGAGGGGGTAGTATTTACGTCGGGTATTCATATATATATATATATATATATATATATATATATATATATATATATATATATATATATATATATTTCATTGTTTTGACTCTAAAAAAAAAATCATTGTTTTGGGAGGTTAGTGCTTACGTCGACTAATATTACTACGAGTGGTTAAAATGGTCACCAACCCACGATATTACGTCCATTTCTAAGGTATGCGTTTCAGTTGGATATTTCATGGGTAATCTTCAAATCATCCCAAATTTCCATCCTACCCAAAACTTTACGAATTGAATCCCCATATCTTGATGGTTTTTACGAACATAATGATTCTAGAAGAACGCCCAGTCATCTACGTACACTTAACACTTTGCTGCCGTTTACTCTCTTTCTCTTTTTTCTCTTCATATTTTTAATGGCCTTTTTGTTACGTAGGGATGGGAGCACCCAATTCTCAATGACCACTAGGTCATTGCTCTAATTAATTGAAGCCACGTTCTCTTTCATTCTAGATAACTATGGACACATGCAGTTGCATACACCCTCCGTTATCCTCCATCTTTCTCTCAAATTGTAAGAAAAATAGATATGTTGGTACATAAATATGATCGATCCTTTTTAACCATAACGAAAGTTAATTAAGGAGTTACAAATAATATCGATGGGTGATTTAAGGAAGAAGGAAGGAGAAAAAGACCATAGACTCGAATCCCTTCTATTAATAATTAATATTAATCGATAAAAAATAATAATAAAAGTTAATGGGTGTTAAATTTGAGAGTATATTGATCATTAATGCACTCAGATAAAAAATACTGCTATGGTTGTGCACGATAGAGTGATAATTTTGACTTAAAAAAAGAATATTAGGACAATAATTAAAGATTTGACTGATGATTAATATTTATCTAAAGATAATCACTGTTATTAGATTCATCATTTTTAACTATATTTTTTTTCATCTACCTATAAAACTCAAATTGAAGATGTTAAAGGAAACCAAAGTCAACTTCATTTAAATTAATGATATATTGGTTCTCTACTTTCATATTTTTTATGGTCTCTTTGTTACATGCATAGAGATGGGAACACCCATTTCTCAGTGATCACTAGGTCATTATTGTAATTATGGCAAATAATTATATATAGAAGTATAATGTCTTATAATTAAAACAAATTCTTACAATATTATTTTATAATTTATTTTTTTTATTTAACTTCATTGCAACATTTGTCTCACCCCACACTTCTCCCTCTTAAATTATAAAATCGTGGTAAAAAAATTGTGTGCTGATAAAATTATCCTTGTTTTAATTGCCTTTTTTATTTGTCAATAGAGAAACTGACCTAAAGGCCTTCATTTGTTTTTTAACAAGAGAAAAGTCATATTAATTTGGCAAATGTTTTCAGCGCGGTGCTCAAATTAAAACAATATATATACATTTTTCTGTGAGAGAAATGAAGTGGATGCCTAAAACAAAAAGGTGAAGTGGTTATGATATATATATGTGTGTGTGTGTGAATTTATTTAGGACATATGATATGACCCATGTATATTTTATCATGTTATTTGTGTTGTTATTCATTATTAGGCCCTTTGGACAAATTTTGTACTCTAAACGAAGGCATTAGTGTGTTAGTTACCTACTTCTCTATCAATGAATTGTAATGATGGTCGTGATTGCAGCAAGGCTGCTGCAGGAAGTCCGCCATTGTGATTTGATGTAGAGGTCTGCAATGATTTATGATGAATGGACTTTAAAGTGGTTAATATATAGGACAAGAATTTTCTGTGAGGACTACAAGCATTGTTACAAAAGTTATCTTTACACTCCTTCCTCTCAAAAAATCTCTACACTTTTTCTTTCTTCATTTAACTAATCGTACTTAGGTTTGAATTTTAGTATAATGAGGAGGATTAAAAATACACTCTTCTAATACAAAAGTTATCTTTACACTTCTTCCTCTAAAAAAAACATCTCTACACTTCTTTCTTTCTTCATTTAACTAATCATATTCAAATTTTACTAAACTGAAAGTTTCTTTCATTCCTCAGCATGTTGCATTTTATAACGTAATTTCGTCATTAGTAACTCCTAGTCCAGGCGTCGATGATCTACGAAACAATTGTTGGCTTTTTTTTTTTTTTTTTTCCAGCGTGTTGCTATACAGACATTTAGTGGAAAGGTCTTTCTAGCCGCAACATGTAAATTACTGGTACATCAAACATAACATGTGTAATTCTAATTTTATCTTTTTACAAAATTGATAGGGATTGATAATTTGTAAGTCTCATAAAAATTGTCAATCTGCATGAGATTTATAGATTGTCTGATCTGTAAGTAGTTCATATGATATTTTTTTTTAATTTTCAAAAATAAATTTTATAAATTAATTTAAAATTAATGACCTAAACATAAATTAATCATGTAACTTTCGTATTATTAGAATGACGTTCTAATCAATTGTGCTAATAGGTTAATTATGTTATAAAATAATTAATGTGTTATATATAATACTAAAACTTCTAATGTATATTTAATGCACATATAAATTTATAGAATAACTTTTGTGACAATTAATTTTGATCTAATAATTAATTTGTTTATATATATGAATTTTTATGAAATCTATAATTTTTATTTAAAATTTATATATGTCAAAAAATATATTATTAGATAAAAATTAATTGTAATAAGGTTAAAAAATATATTAGTGGATTCATGTTAATAATGTATTTTTTTACGTATATAAATTTTTATTAAACCTATTATTTTTATTTACAATTTATATATGTAAACAAATTAATTATTAGCTCAAAATTAATTGACACAAAATTTATTATGTAAATTTACATGTGTATTAAATATACATTAGAAATTTTAGTGTTATATATAATGATATTAATTATTTTATAACATAATTGACCTATTAGCTTAGTTAGTTGGAGCATCGTGTTAATAATGCGAAAGTCACAGGTTCAATTATAAGGTTTACGGGTGTCCAATCGTTGTGAGGCTTACGGATTGCCCAATCCGTATCAATTTTACGAAAGGGTAAAATTGGAATTACACATGTTATGTTGAGTGTACCAGTAATTTGCATTGTACGGTTAGATTTACATATATATATAAATGTTGTTTTAAAAAAAGATTTCTAAAATTTAATGTGATTATCTCTAAAATATTTACCAAACAAAAATATATATAAAAAAATCAAACAAAACTTAAATGTATAAAAGATATTAATTATCACATTTTAAAATATCTTAATCATTTTTTTAAATTGTTGTTAACTCATCATCATAACCAACATAATTATTGTTATCATTATTAGCATAATCATTGTTGTTATAATCATAATTGATGTTGTCACACATGTTTCTGTGTGCAATTATGTGACAATAAGAACAATGATGATGATAATAATAATAATAACAATAATGATCATGATAATTATGATATGATCATAATGTTAATAGTGATATGAATGGTTACAAATTATTTTATTAAGTAAAAAACAGATGAATCTCTCATTTTATGATAACTAAAGAAGTAATTTGTGGTGACTTTTAATGACTAACAATCTTTTATAAAAAAAAAAAAATTGAAAATGTGAAAAGGTGTTTTTGAAAAACGATTACTTTAATTTTTATATACAAAATCATTTTTCAAAAACGACTTATACATTTTCATAATTAATAATTATTATAAATCTTTTGAACCGTCAGTTGCACTCAGTCACGTGTAACAGTATGCAATCTTCTCATCTTTTATTTTTTCTTTTGCATTTTAAAATATATCCATTTTGATAGTTAATTGAAAAAATTACACCATTTTGATAATAAAAAATCTTTAAAATATTTATTATAACTTTTTTTAATTGAATAAATAAATTGTTAATAATTTAAATTTTAAATAGAAAAACATCAAAACAAAATATAATGATTTATATAACGAAGAAAGGCATTAAAAGATATAATGATCATGAAGTCTCAATTCTTAGACTATATAGCTCAATCCATGGTTCATTATTAGATTATATATCAATTAATTTCTCTAGGTTGAATGGGATCGATTGATTTGAACTGAAAAGAGATTTTCTCTACTACGTAACTGAAACTTCTTTTCATTTGAATGTATACATCAAGTTCCACAGAGCAACGAATAAGTTAGATAAACTCTAATTAATAATCATATAAAATTTTGTAACATCTGTTCTACAACCTGCAATCTTAGTAACCACGTTAAAGACAAGGATCAATAAAGAGGAGTGCCACAAGAATTCGCACTTGACACAGCCAACACTATCTTTTCCAAATGGATCTTTATTCCATCAATAGGTAAGGAATACACTAAAGCCTGGAAATATACAAGATTAAAAAAAAAATCCTGTTTTGGAATCGGAAGAATCGGAACTCAGAAACAAGACCTTATTATACGTGCACCCTGAGTTAATACGCATAATCTATTCAAGTAAACAATATAGTAGTTCAACTTCTCCACGAAGAATGTCATGTAATGTAATTCTTTAGTAAAGTGTACTTCATATTTGTCTACCTATGCGTGTGGCTTGGTTTTGGTCTCTTCTTTTTTGCTTTTTGTTCTTATAGGAAAAGGGACCCTCTTAGACTGGGATTTTCTGCGTTAAATACACACTACAAAACATGACTTACATGTACTTTTTCCATGAAAAGTAGAATTAAAATGATTCCCCTTGCGTTATTTTATACATATTAAGAAGAAAAAATTACAGTCCCGAAAAGTTACGTAATAGCTTGCACATTATACTGTTTAACACTCTTCCAATAAATTTTTATTTGATGAAATTCATGTAAATCTCATATCTTCTTTGATGGGTCTCATTTTCAAATCAGTAAATAGAATTTACCTAAATTTCAATAAATAAAAAAGAGTGTATTAGAAAAGAGTATGTTATTAGCACTGTTATTGAATCATAGAAGGACCATGAGACACCCTTCTTTCTGAATCAAGTTTGGACTATCAAATCAAAAGCAAAAATTTATGATAGAAATGGATACCTCATACAACTGAAAGTTAATTTCTGAATTATAGAAAATGATGACTAGTGTCCTTCTCTAATAAAATTACATTATAAATTGCATGCTCCTACTAGAAGGCTTGTAGATCTTTATTGTAAGAGTGAAGCCACGAATACGATTGTCCAATATTCCAAACTATGTGAACTTCACGACAGGTTTGTCCTTGGTGCTTAGGGCTTATAACAGACATGAACCAGTTGGGGATATCAGAGATTTTGACATTTCAGTTCAGACAATGTTATTGTTGACCAAGAAGGATACACATTACAAAAGCATCTGAAGGGCACTTAAAGGAGTTGCTTTGCTTAGTGGTGGAGTCCTCTGAGGCTCACTTTGGAGCCACCACAAAGAAAATGCCGCTATGTCCCAAAGAAGAAGCACTTGTTAAACTCTTCTACAATGTCTCTAGCCCTTTCCAGCTTCTCTTCCTCATTCTCTTCTCCTCTGCCGTTTTCCTTGTCACCTTCTTAACCTTCACAGGCAGATTCCCCTTAATCCAAAGGTCTTGTCCGTTTCTCTGCTAGTTTCTTCACTTTTACATTTTATTTTATTTTATTGTGTTTTTTGCCTCCAGAATCTTACTTTGTTTGTTGCAGGGATCAAGAATATGAATATGTGTATACCGAGGATGAAGAAGAAGAGGAAGAAGAAACTCAAGAAGGGTATTCTTGTGTTGATTCTACTGACAGATTAGAAGTAACTTGTGGCAAGGAGACTCGTGTGTTTCTGCACAATGAGGGGCATCAGAGGACTCATTCTTATTCGGAAGAATTCATAAGCCCCGAGGAGAGCTTGAATGAAGAGTCAGAAGAAAAGCATTATTCTGAAACGTTGTCTCTCCATAACTCAGCACAAGTTTCTGACTTCGAAAATGAAGAAGCGGAAACGGTTCAAGTAGACTTTCCAGCAAGAGATGCCGATTCTGCCCAGGTTGAAAGAAGGACCACCTCTCCCATCAACCTCACCGCATACAAAAGAAACAAAAACCGTGACGGTATCTCACATTATAACTAATATAGCATTCTATTCTATATTATATGTTGAAAATCCTACATTCATAAGTGATATGGTAAAAAAAACATTATATATATGTGAGGAGACAACTCTTCCTTTTTGAGCTAATTTTTTGGTTGAATTAGGCTCAAACTCAAATTTTAGAAAGATATCAGACTCTATCTTAGTGATTGTTGTTTGGACTATTAGACCATCCATTATCAGGCCGTTATGTGTTATCAGATCACCCAGATGTCCAATCTTGCGAACTTTAGGTTGAAGTATTCAATCTTTAGCATAAGGATGTGGTAGAAACCCCACATTAGATGTGGCCAAATTTAATACTATATATAGGCAAGGAATCTACCTTCATCTCATAGGCCAGTTTTAGTGGTTGAGCTAGGATTATAGTCATTTGTGAATTCAGTTGTGAATTATTCACATACACCATTACTCCTTGAGTCCTAGTTCAACTGTCTGATATTAATTACTTTCTGCAGACGATCATGTTAGCGTTGAAATTATTAAAAACAAGAAGGTGCAAGAGACAAACCTTGCAAGGGATGAGAGATTCTTTGTTTTTGCTTCTACCCAATTGCAGAGTAAGAAGTTAATGATTGAAGAGAGGGATGATGAGTCCTCGAAATGGAAGAGCTCCATCATTGGCAGGGATTCTGATACTGAAGACGCATTTTCTTCTTCATCAAGAAGAAGTTGCCCCAAGTGGGAATCATACACATTGTTCCAAAAATATGATGAAGAGATGGCAATCCTAGACAGAATTAGTGCACAGAAACATCATGAAACTGGTAACCACCCTTTTTCTAATTCCCTGTGTATTATTGTAAGTGTAGATTATTTTGTTACACATTGGCAAACCAATTTTCAGAGTCATTAAGGTCCATCCAAATGTCTCCAAGATCAATGTCAGAGCGTATTGTGTACAAGTTTCAAAATGTAAATAAAAAGCCCGCTGAGGTTGGTCACAACCCATATCGTGAACTAGAGGCTGCATATGTTGCACAAATTTGTTTAACATGGGAAGCCCTTAGTTGGAACTACAAAAATTTTCGTTCCAAACATGCCTCACGCCAGGATCATGATACCGGTTGTTCTGCCACCGTTGCACAGCAATTCCAGCAATTTCAGGTTTTGTTACAGAGATACATTGAGAATGAGCCTTATGAGCATGGCAGGAGACCTGAGATCTTTGCTAGAATGAGGCTTTTGGCACCAAACTTGCTCCTAGTGCCAGAATATCAAGGTATGGAAGTTACTTTTTCTCAACTCTCAAGTATAAGATCAAACTTAAACCCATGTAATGTAACAACCCAACCTTACTTAAATCATTTTTTAGTTAGAAACCTTAATTAAATCATTGTTCATGGACTTGGAGTGCGTAGTGTATAATTAGTGTTGTTGGTAAAATAGAACCTGACTTTTAAAAACAACTCTATTTGTACATCATTATTTAGTGTAAATGTTACATTTTTACAATTCCAATATGGCCATCGATTCTGTTTTCATTTTTCTCTTTTCTCTGTTTCCTAAACAAAATTTTGAAAACACAAAACAAAAAGATAAATCAGATGATGGTTTTGTAATTAAAAATATAGAAACATTTTCTCAAATCAAATATATGCTGGAAAAACAATGTATTGTGGTTTCACAAGGAAAAAGATGCGCAAAATCATTACCCTGAAATTGAGTATAGAGCATTATTCTGAAAAAATATTTTTCTTGATTGTTGAAAAGATTTAGAGGAGGATCAGAAGGATGGTGGTTTTCAATGCAAAATATCATCAGCTTCATTTCTAAAGATAATGGAGGACGGGATCAAGACATTCATGAATTTTCTGAAGAATGATAAAGAGAAACCCTGTCAGATCCTTGCAGCCTGCTTTAGGAGAAACCAAAGAGGCACGGTTGATCCAGCACTACTCCGACTAATGAAGAAGGTTAATCAAAAGGCAAGTTCCAAATTTCAAATCAATCTTCCTTCAATTCTTTATAGATCACTTGTTTTTAATTTAATTTCCTAACACATGTTTTTGTCTCCACCTAATCTACAGAAGAGGGTGAAGGTTAAGGATCTTAACCATGCAGGGAAATGCTTGAGGAAGAGAAAGTTAAAGGTGGAAAAGGATATGGATATTTTGATGGCACTCATAGACCTAAAAGTGGTGTCAAGGGTTTTAAGAATGCATGACTTAAGTGAAGAGCAGTTGCACTGGTGTGAGGAGAAGATGAGCAAAGTGAGAATCATGGAAGGGAAACTTCAAAGAGATTATTCCACCCCACTTTTCTTCCCCTCACATTGACCCCTCCAGATGGTATAATTTGGTGACTGGATGATGATTATACTTAACTGCACCAGAGGAATATCCGAATATGCACAGCACTCTTCTGTATTGTTAGATTAAAGAAAATGGAGCTGCCCTGCAAATCAAAATAAAAAAACATGTTGATTGTGGAGCCTAAAATTCAGAGAAAAGAGATAGAGATGAATGTTTATGTTGTTGATGCATTTTGAAGGTAAAAGATCAGAGCCAAATCAAGTATCTACGTTTGATTTGAGCTGAATCAAAAGAAGAATGAACAAGGCTGCAACTGTGCCACACATGAAAGTTGAATAAAACCATAGTCTTAAGGAGAAATAAATAGAGAAAATAATACGAACCAATGGCAGGCCTAACTGTCTACAAGTTACTTGTAAAATTAAATTTACAGCAGCATACAATACGTTATAAGAAATTAACAATAAGAATTTTTAGGAGTATTCAAAATTGTATATTGACATTCAAGTTCTAGTTGACTCCAAAATACAATAAATCATGTCTCTTTTGGGAAACTTGTCCTCATATATTTTGACATTTTATTATTTAACTATTAATTTAATTGTTAATGTTTTTTGTAAATGGTGCTCTTAGATTTTACTGTACTGTTTGAATCAGTGCAAATGGTACTGACTTTTCTTTCTCAAATGTTAATTACTCCCATGCAAAAGGCATTTCCTAATTAAAATTCGTGGAATACTTGCTAGAGCCCCAAAGAGCCCCAAAGTTATGTACACTTGGGTAGTGTAATTCAGTTATGGAAAAAAAATGAAACAATAGGTTAGTTATATTACCATCTAAAACAAAATTATTGTCACTCTGAATTTCATCTTGGACATATGAAGTAGTAATATTTTTCTTTATAATTTTCTTTGACTCATATGAAATACTGTTAATTTTTTTTACAATATTATGCTATGGCCTATGGATTAGATTGATCATCCCGTGTTGTTGCTTTGTTCATCTTCAATTAAATCTAATATTATCAAGAAATCATGCTGATCATTTTTTTTATGTCTAGATAATTTAAGAATGACTTTTCAATTCAATTGTAAAAAATAGTATTTTATTAATTTTATAGTTAAATAAAATATTTATAACGACTATGAGTATGTCTTATAGAAATAATAATGATGATTAAAATTGTTACTCATGCACACACACTATATATAAACACGTGAGATTTATTAACTTACACACTCATGTTTTTTAGTATGAAGACATTAGTAAATTATAATTAAAAATTGTTTTAAAATACACCAATAAGGTAGTTTATTAATGTACTAATACCAAGAAATAAGAGTATTTATGTTAGTAAAATCTCATATATATATATATATATATATATATATATATATATATATATATATATATATATATATATATATATATATATAGAGTCAAGGATAAGTTATCTCAAAAGACTAGCTTATGGCCACTCGAGTGAGAAGACCAATGATTCAAACTAATTAAAGACTAGCTTATGGCCGGTGATGAGCCACCAGCAAAATGGGCTTAGTTCGATTCTCAGTTATCTCAAAAGTCCGACATTCCCTTCCTCAAAGCACACTTCCTCATCTATTTGTATTTATATTCTCTTTAAATTGAGGTATTTTTTAATATGACTTATTTGGTATTTTAATATAGGTATACAAGGCTCGGTATTTTAGTGTTTTGGGGTATTGATTCAATGATTTATTGATCAGACCACTAAATACATAAATCAACTGAAAATTATTTCAATTCAATCAGAAATCTTGTATTTAAATTTTAAATATATAATTATATTAAATACTTGATAGTAATCTTATCTTAGTCGAATACGATTGTTTCTAGCGAAGGATAACTGTGATTTTTAAAAAAATGATTCATCCATAGGAACATATAACGGAGCACCACTTGTTCACTGGCATTATTCCAAAACGAAAAAAAATAAATTTTGAATAAACAGAGTTTTGTGTTACAAATGAATTTCCATCCGTTAATTATGCTGTGATTGCTGCCCAGTGATTCGATTTGAATGTACTGAAAAAGATCCCAAATCAGCCAGCATTTATGAGACAAAGTAAAATCCATGGCGACTAATATGCCAAAAAGATTTATTTATTTTTTACTTTTGAGATCATCGAGATTAGATTAGATTAAGGGATTTAATTTAATTGGTCAAATAATATCCGTTAGTTATTAATAAAAAAAAATGAATTAGTTTAGTTTCACCACCAATTAATGATGGCGTGATTGTTATTTGTTCTAGTTGTACAGAAAAAAGGTCGAAAACCCACTAGCATTTATGAGACCAAGCAAAATCCATTCTGATGAATGTATGAAAAAATAATAATAATCTTTTTTTAAGATACATTCTACCATATGCAAATTATAATAACAAAAAAACTTTATTTTGTCATTGTATCTTGAATTAGTTTTTTTATTAAAATTAAAATAATATATTAATAGCTTTTATAATAAATATTAATATCAATTATTGAAGTGAAATTCAGTTTTAATTAAAAAACAATATGAAAAATATCTAAAATATTATACTTAAATTTTTTTCTTATAATAAATAATCCGTAGATAAAAATATTATGCATGTCCGGTTCATGTACTGGGCTAATAAAGTTATTTAGTAGGTTTGATAAATTTTTAATGATTTGTAGAAGAAAATATTATATTTTTTTATTTATAGAAATTAAAGGAAGTTTCAAGCATTTATAACAACTCATAGACTTTGTTGAACTAATTAAATTATACCTTTTTGACTGAAAATATTATAAATGCATATTCGATTCATGTATTGAGCTAATAAAGCTGTTTAATTAGTAGTTTTTATAAACCAGCTATTAATTTATTTTTTGTTACAAGTTATTATTTTATTATCTATAATTCTTTTATACATTTTCACACATATAATATAAATGCATTTTTCAAGTTTCCAAGTAGATCTAACTTAATTAGTTGGTTAAACAGAATGCTTTAAGTATGTTATTGTAAACCCTATCACATTAATTTGTGTTTGATTTCTGTATAAGAAAAATATATATACATTTTCAATCGTATATAGCATGCAGATTTTATAAATTTATAATTAACCAGCACATATAATTGATAAGATACACGTTAATTTTGTCATTTTGATTTCAATCGAAAAAGGAAAATCTTTTTTTTTTCCTCAAGTAATATGTGGTATGTATGTTGTTATTGGTCTTCGATCTCTTTAATTATAATTTTTTTTGTTTGTTCTGTGGCATCTTTCATCTTTGTTTCGTGTGGGGTGGAGGAACATAGTCACAAGTCACAAGGCATCTTAAAATCAACCCACACGAGATACCAAAGCTCTGGTCCACGCTTCGTGCATGCCCACAAATATTGGTAGCATCCAACGTACACCGCTTCATCAAGTGGTATATCGGTTCACCGCTAATATCTAACGTTGGATATAACTAGTATTTAGTGATGTAAAGTGGTATTGGTTCTCGATTCACACCCAGCACCGTCTCAATTCAGAGATTCCCTACCCCCACGATGTTTTCTTTTTAATGTTGTATGGTGCATGTATCTTCCATATTAGTGTCGGACATTATGCAAATCTAATTGTGATAGCTAACGTCATGTTTGATCTAGAAAATTTGTTGTGTTCATTAATTTCTCTAAAAAACCTAATACTGCTAGCTAGTTTGATTTCTGAAATGGTACTTTGTAGTTTCTAGGCAATATACTCTTTTTGAGGCAGCAAACTTAATTTTTTCTGGATTCCAATTTGCGTTTAGAGCTTGCTGCGTTGAACATGTGCTAGAAGAGAGCTATTTTTAATCCAATTTTGCCACGGTTAAATGTGCGTATATGACTTTCTAGATGACTTGTAATTGTTTATTGTATAATTGTGGTTTTATGTTGTTTGATTAAAAGCTACATGGATGTCTTAAACATCAAGTTAAATGAAAATTTCAAACGTCTGGTATTATATTCTTGATATTCTTTATTAGGTTGATTGACTTGGCTCATCAGTATCTGTTGTTGGTTAATCAATTCACGAAATTGAAGGTGAAAGCCATCTAATTATACTCTAGGGGCAAAGAGATTGGGATGCTGAATTATGAAGAATTATTATATCAGTTTGGCCTTGTTATTTTCTATCTTTCTTTCTCTCCACTCTTTTTTAATATTGTAGTTTGAAAAATGTGTGTGGGAACTTTCAATTTGGAACAAGACATTGGAGGAGAGATAAATAGTGGATGCAAGTTACCTGGCCTTCATAATTTCAGTTTTTAACTAGTGATGTTTTTACTTTTTTTCTTTAAAAATATATACCGACATGGTCTCTCGCAAATTAAAGGCTTAACTCTAGAGGCATCACTCCTCAAAACTAAGTTACTAAATCAATTTTTTTTTTTCTTAAAAAATGTCAGGTTCATCTTGAATTGCATATTTAAAAGGATTTTTTTTTTTTTACATCAAAAGCTATTTGACACCTAAAAAAAGAGTGAAAAAAAGAAAAATATAGATATAATAAGTGATATTATGATAGAAAAAGAGCGACTGAGAAATAAGAATTATTACTGAAGTATTTAAAATACGTATATATTAAAATATTATTATTTTATTTTTAGTTGCACCTCAAACTAATTAAAATGTATCTCACTTTTCATATTACATGATCTTGAATTAATACACCATAAACTACTTCAGATTAATTCTAAGATGTCCTAAGATTGCCTTTTCCCATCTAATAAATCCAATGCAAATACATATTACAAGATATGTCCCATTACATTAAAACAGTAATGTCTCCTAAAAATTTCCATAGTCCATACACCCGCATCACATCAATTGTCTTGTTTACATCAAGTGCTTTGAGATGATTGCAAAATTAATCCGAGTCATTAATCTTAACAAAAGTAACAAAGCATGACAATTAAATTTAAACTTTTGATGCCTGTTCAATTTCGATTTAACTTTAACGAGGAAAATTCACTTTGAATAAATTCAGGATTAATAGGATTAAAATTAGGTCAAGAGATTTATTCATTTGTCTTACCCTACCCCATCTACACATGCATGCATACATACTTATCTATTAGAGTTAAAATTTTATTTTCATACTTTCATTTTCTAATTATTAAAAATATGAATTAATTATTTTAATAGTTAAATAATTTAAATTATAGTGATTAAATAATAAATTTAATTAAAATATAATTTAATTCCTATTTTTTGGAACTTTATTGTTTATTAATTATTATATATTATTTGAATTAAGACGTATTAATAACATAATATATTTATTTAAAAATAAATAAGCAAAATAAAATTTTAAAAAGTGTGATTCATGTTTTTCGTGGATTTCTCCCAAGTGCCATAAAACTTGACAGAAATAGGATTAGGTTTATACATTTTATCCTAACCTCTCCTAAACTTAACCCCAATGCCTTTTGCGGGATGGAACCAAAGACAGCTAAACCTACCCCTAATTTGTCCAATTGCCATGCCAAATTAAAGTTGGTAATTGGCTCTAGCTTCAGGGTAAACCACCCTTACTTATATGCACCTCCTCAGTCCTTCTCCATCCCATTATACTATTATTTTGCTAGAATTTCCAATTACTTGAGTATCAAAGTCTCGGTAGGTGTTACCACCTCCATCAGCCTTGCTCAACTGCCTCTCAATTTCAATTGGTGTCATCTATGTGAATTGGTCAATTAAATGTATCCCCATCATCACCTTCCTTAATTTTCAAGCTTTCATTTTTCTAAGCGTTTTCCGTAGTTCCTACCCTCTGTTTTTCACCAAGCGAAGCTCATGTCATTAATCTAAAATTGTACCTCCTTAATTACTAATGCTCTATTTGGTATAGAAAAAAGAAATAGAATATATGAAAATAAACAAAATAAATAGAAATAGGTGAGAAATATGGTGAAAATTAAAAGTATTCGAATGAAGAAACATAGAGAAGAGATAAGGAGAGAAATGGAGAGAGATAATGAGATGAGTAAAAATAGTACAATAGACTCCACAATTTTTAAAACTATAAGTAAAGTAAAATAATTTTTAATTCATTATTTTTGTTCTCCTATTTTTTTGACAATTTTATTCTTTGTGCAAAATAAAGAGAATATGCAAAATTAAAGATTTGATGCATCCCGAATTTTTTTATTTCTTTATTAATTGCGTAATGATATATAAATATTATTTTATTTTAAATATCTTTTTTTTTCATCTCTCTTCTTATAATATATTACTATTTATATTTTTCTTTTTCCTGCGATGCGTGTTAGATAACACATTAGATATCTATCAAGCATTGTTTCCAATCACATAAGAGTTTCATTGTTGGACTTTGAACTTTGTTTTGGTTTTACTTAGGTTTGGAAAAGGGATGAAATGCCATTGGTTAACAAAAATGTGAAAAATTAATTAAATTAAAGCGAAATGCAGCACAAAAGTAGCTTATAATTTTAACGAGCTGAAAAATAATTAAAATTAAAATCCATTGATGATGTACTTGTCCCAGCCGTGTCATGGTGACACACTTTTTGTTGACTCTTTGTGGATTTATTATGATCGACCCCACATGCATGCATAGAAGTAAAATAATGTAGCTGCTTTTCTTGATGGGATCCTACTCTTGTACGAGTTCGGCTTTGGATTAAGGGCTTGTTTGGTTGTGAAGAGGGGAGAAGAAATAACAGAAGAGAATAAGTGATTGCAAATTTATCCAGACATTCTGTTCATCTTGTCATAGAAGGTTGAAGATTATTGCAAATTTATTTTTATTTTCTTCTTACTTTTAAAGAAATTTATCCAGACATTCTGTTCATCTTGTCATAGAAGGTTGAAGATTGCAAATCAATGATGATATTATAATTTCTAAAGTTTCAAAGTTAAATACTATTCATTTGAGGATTTTTTTGGATGTTCATCTGGGACATAATTAAAGTTTTGTCAGGCTTAGTATCTATGTTTCACGGCTATTGGCGAGAAGGCATCAAATGCAGAATTGAAAATGGAGAATCTATCAAAATTAGGTCCCATCCTTGGCTACACTCATGACAATTGCTACATCACATCTCCCCCAATCTCCGGGCACGAAAACATGCTCGTAAGTTCCCTTCTTGATCGTGATAATAATGCATGGAAAAAAGATGTTTTTGATGTTTTATTCTCAGAGGAAGATGCCCAGAAATTTTTGAAGTTGTCTCTGCTCAACACTTTCGATGATGACAAGTTGATTTGGCACTTATCTCAAAATAGTATGTATAGTGTTAAAAGTGCTTACCATAACATTATGGATACTATTAGATAACCAACATTTAAAAGTTACCGGAAACTGGATGTTTCTTCGGAAAATGCACATACCACCCAAGATCAAACAATTTTGCTTGGAGACTTCTTCGAGGATTCTTACCATTGCTTCAGAAATTAATCCATAAAGGGTGTCCAATGTCCAGCTGCTTGTGTCTTTTGCTCCAACAACATAGAAACCGATTGACACTTGTTCGTAGATTGCCAAAAGGCTAAGTTATTTTGGAAAGAAGCAAATTTATGGCCTCTCATTGGGAGCAAAGTTCACTCGATTGATAATTTAAAAGGCTTGATTTTTTACATTGGCCAACATTCCAATCAAACAGTAAGTGCAAATTTCTTCACAACACTTTGGGCAAACTGAAAAAATAGGAATGAAAAGCTCTGGAATGAAGTGGACATTACTCCTTCCATATCAATCAGCCTCTCCAAACATTTTCTTTTTGAATGGTTAGCTGCAAGGAGAAATTGCTCAACAAGAACCGTGCAAATACCATCAACGCAGTGTATTAAATGACAGAAACCAACTCCTAACATGTTGAAATGTAACCTTGATGCTGCCATTTTCTCAAACAGAAACGCTTTTGGTGTTGGCATATGCATTCGAAATGAACAAGGAGATTTTATCAAAGCAAGGACCAATTATTTCCATGGAGTCTCGAAACCAGTAGAAGCTGAAGCGTGGGTCTTATACTAAGTGATTCAATGGACATCAAAGCTTGGTTTCAGCAATATTGTTATTTTTACAGTGATTGTAAAACTATTGTGGATAATTTAATAAATGTATCAACATGAATCTCTAAGTTTCATGTCATTATGGCCAGATGTAGAGATATCCTTCCGGATATTACAAACTCATGGTGAGTTTTGAGAGGAGACAAATTAACAATTAACAATGTTGCCCATATTCTAATAAAGACATCATTATTTAACGCTTGTAGTCAGTCCTTTGATAATATTATTACTTAGTATTGAAACTTTGATTTGGGGTGGAGGCTAGCGTGGACTAGTCATTTAAGTGAATTATAATGGACCACTTTACCCACCATAAGATTTATCTCATCCACAAAATGTTATGATGCACCTACTGCCTATATTTTTTTACCTTTTCCTATTTCTCCTTCATTTCCTCTCTCCTCCATTCTCCCACCGTCATTCTCCAACCACCCCCCCCCCCCCCCCCCCCCCCATTTAGATGAACAACAATTCTCCTGATATTATTGATATTAAAAATTTGCCCACCACGACGCTTCATCATGTCACCTATTCCAATGTGAGCAACAATTTTTTTTTAGCACGAAAAAAGAAATGTGGGTTTCCCATAAAAAAAAGTAATCGTAGCTTCCGGCAACTAAAATTCCTCCCACCATCCGTATTGGAAAATTCCTCCGACCACCTTCCTTTTTTGCCTCGTTTGCTTTTTGTTTGCCTTCCCCTTTGACTTAAGAATTTGGGTCACATGAAAATACATAGTGAGGACAAGACGCACCATTGAAAGGAAACAACACTGAAGGAAGAGAAAAAGAGAGTGGTGAACGACACTGTTGCTTGGCACTCGATCAATAGACGATTAAATACACTAAAATAGAGTAGAACGTCGTCGACGAGGACAACAACAAGGTCAAGAACACCAACACCACGCGCACCCGCAAATCCACCAACGCGTGTGTTTTCGCTACCAAAAATCGATGGTGATGATGAATAGTTGTTAGGGTTGCAAGAGAGTTGACAAAAATAATCAGGTGTATAAGATGCATGATACATCCTACTGAGATGGATTATTTCAATAATTTAAATTTATTATCCACGATCAAACACTTGATAGGTGTGGTCCATGATAGTAAATTAGTAATGGCCTTGATTTGGAATGAAAAATTCTACGGGTACTGCTAGTGACACCTAGTAATTTTGCTGTACACCCAGC
Source organism: Glycine soja (assembly GCF_004193775.1). Classification (NCBI taxonomy): domain Eukaryota; kingdom Viridiplantae; phylum Streptophyta; class Magnoliopsida; order Fabales; family Fabaceae; genus Glycine; species Glycine soja. The sequence continues at coordinate 43,035,314 of NC_041006.1, read as the reverse complement.
ATAATGTGTGAAATGTCAATTTTGTCCTTATCAATCCGTATTAGGTCTACGAATTGCCAATCCCTAAGAGACTCATAGGATTTGAATTGAACATGTAACTTTCAAGTAATTAGTATAATATTCTAATCAACTGAACTAATAAATCAATTATGTTATAAAATAATTAATGTCGTTATATATAATACTAAAATTTCTAATATATATTTAATACATATGTAAATTTATATAATAAATTTTATGATAATTAATTTTTATCTAATAATTAATTTGTTTACATATATAAATTGTAAATAAAAATTTACATATGTAAAAAACACCAAATTTATTTAGTTATCAATTGTTGTAATAAATATCTAAATACATCATTCAATTAAATATCATATTTGTTTAATTTTCAATCACTATCATAAACTTCCAAATACATCATTCAATTAAATATCAAATTTATTTAACTATTAATTATTGTAATAAACATTTAAATACAACATCCGGTTAAATATCAAATTCTGTAAATAAAATAATATATAAAAAAATTATAATTTTTTTTAAAAAATTATAAAAAAAAGTTATAATTTTAAAAAATTATATTTTTTTAAAAAAATCAAAACATAAGGATTGGCAATCCGCGGATTGATAATCCGTATGTTTTGATTTTTTTTTTAATACGTATTTCTTCTTCTCCGATAATGAAAAATCAATAAATTTCACCGTATATTTGTAAATAACGCACGTACATCACTGACGACAACAAACACTCACAAAAAGACACTAACAGAAACAAGTTACAATAAAAGAATATGATTTTAAGGAAAAAATGCTACAAAAATTAAAAACTAATATGCTATTTGTAACCAAAAATACATATAAAGATATTTTCATTATTTTAAAAAACTGCTAAGTATACAGCAAAAATACTGGGTGACCCAAGTTTTCAAATTCTACTTATATTTCCTATAAATAAAAAAAGAACTAACCGCTTTAGGCCCAATAAATACATACACGTTTTCAACTGTAGAACAGAAGGGTAAAAGAAGAGAAGAAAGATGTTGACAAAAGGCAGCATCAGTCATCACCACGTGTGTGTGGATCACATTCACATCGCCTTTTTCTCTCTCACTACTCACAAGACGACACATCACTCTGGACACAATCCCAGATCTCAATCATCAATCAATGTTCCACAAGTGCGGCCTTACATCACTGCCTCTGCACCCGCCTCCACTGTAGCACTTCTCTCTATTCATATCCTCTCACCCTGCTACACCCTTTTTTCTCTCTTCTGTTTCTTCTTCCTCTTCTCCTCTCGGGGTGTCCCCTCTCACTCTGTGACTGTCGCTGGCAGCTCAGGTACTCTCTTCTCTCTTTACAAATAAAAACCAGCTCAGGTACCCTTTTTTAATTCAAATTTACTTGTAAAGTCTCAAAATTTAAAGCCTTTTTGGGTTTTCATCTGCTGAAAAATAAAGGGCCTGAGAAGAAGGTGGGTGTTTTTCATGCTTGCTATCAATCAAGTTTCAAACTTTTTTGAAGCCCTTTTGGATTTATAAAACTGTGAAAATGGGTTTCTTTCTTTTTTGTATGGTTTCATTGGGTTTAGTTGAATTTTCCATGGCTTCTCAAGCCATAAGAACTGTGTGATTGCAGGTGTTCCTTGTTAAGATCTGTGGTTTGGTTTTCGGGAGGGAACAAGAAAAAAAGGAAAAGATGAATAGCTACAGCTACTATGGGTACCAAGAGAAGAACACCTTGACAAGCTGTGAGGAGACGAGGATGGAATCAGTGATTTGCCCCAAACCTCGCCGATTGGGTCTCATAAACCACTCTTCCATCAACACAGAAGTCGGACCCTCGAGGCACCCCATCATCAGGAAATTCTCTGTTCTTTTTTCTTTTTGGTTTTTCAAGCAAATCGGTTATAAAAATTATGACTTTTCTGTATTTGTTCACTAAAAATAAGCAGCTTCCAACCTGAGGTGGAAGATTCAGGAGTTGGGGCAGCGCTTCTGGACATGCTCCTCCCCAAGGTTCTTTACTATGTAATCTTTTGTTGTATTCTAGGAAACAATATTAAATTTACTTGAAAAAAATGTTAGTTTCATACACAATCTTCGTATTTTTCCTCGTACTAGTATTTTCATGAGAAACAAGCATATTTTTATGATTAAAAATGTTGATATCTTGTGTGATAATCCACTAAATCAAGCCTGGAGATGTTTATGATCAAAGGTTATGCATCCGTTTCGATTTTTCTAGTACAAGAATTTCCTTGAAAAACATAACTTGTAAAAACAGTTGTTTTCTTGTGATACCTAAAAGATCCATTTATTTTAAAGTTGGATAAAATTGGTTTTTGTTAAATTGATTTTAATAAAGTTTTTATTTCGGCCACTGAATATAATTTGGGATGTGTGTTCAAATTAATCTCAGCTACAGACTTTATATTGGAATATGTGCAACTGGGAGGAATTGATTATGGGTATTTGCCAATTAGGCACTAAATCAATTTTTAGTGATAATGATTCATGATCAAAGCTTATGTGCCCTTTTGACGATAGTAACTTCATCATCATTTTTTGTCATGGGGTTCAAATAATCTAACTAAAGATTTTTTACTTTTTTTTTGCAGGAAAATTGCTATCTGGAAAGATCCGGAGGCCAAGAGGTAGCATCATCACCACCATTTTTCTCTGGATCTCCTCCTAGCAGGGCCTCTAACCCTCTAATCCAAGATGAGCAGTTTGGTAATGGGAATTTTATTCCATTTACCGAGGCATCCTCTTCTTCAGCTCGTGGTTGTGTTCCAAAGAAATTTGGTCACACACCAGCTGCGGTAAGGATCGAAGGTTTTGACTGTCTTAACAGAGATAGGAGAAGCTGCAGCATCTCTGCTGTAGCATAAACCATTTTTGAACTAAAAATATATATAAAAAAAAAGAGAACTAATACAGGAAGCAGAGAAAAGATGGTAGAGGACTAAAACTCAATCAAGTTCAAATAGTACTATTGTGTATATAAGTGGTCTGTGCTACTCTGTTTTTGAGTTTGGTGTTATGTAAAATTTCAGATGGGCAGGATTTTTTTTTTTTTTTTGTGGTTTTTCCTTTTGATCAATAAAAGAAAACATGGCAGGGGGAAAATGAGCAACTGTCTTGTTAGGTTCGTAGAGTCTTACAATTGTTATGTGTCTGTCACTAAGGTCCTCCCGTTGTAATTGTAATTTGGAGGAAATTGAGGAAAAATCTTTGGAATTTTGTAAATCAGTTTTATTTATTAATTTTTGTGGGTGCCCTTTTTTGGAGGTGTTGCCTATTTGATAATATTATGTTATATGATAATCTAGAAGAGAAGTTGTCTGTTCAACGCAATCCACCCATGATGTTGGATTGTATTTTTCTATTAGTGCATATACATGATTTGGTTCTTTAAAGATAGAGACACAAAGGGAAAAAAATATTGATATAGGAGGATCTTAAGAAGCAACAAAGCGCATTTTATGGTCAGATTTGAGTGGCTGTCTAGTGTTCTAATCATGGACTAGTTGATTGATTTGCTGGAAAATGATGGGTTAGTATTTGCTTATGTGATGGTGTCGTGGAATGGTGTAAAATATGAGATGTGGAGTCGGCTATGTCGGATATGCATGTTACCAGTGCGGCAAACAGGGTGTTGGAGTGAATGTTTATAAAAATTAATATTATTAATTTTCTAAAAACAAGGTAGTAGTAGCATAGTATATATTTTTTTATTCTCTACTTAAAAAATAGTTATTTAACGCAAAAGTTATTTTAGCTCAATTAATTTTTAGTGTATGAATAAATTTGTCGACTTTAAATCAAATATGTAAAGATTGAATGTGTTTATCAAGGCATTTTAGTAGTTTATAAATTACGTTGACTGGGTGATTTAGATATAAAATCATATTATTTGATATTTCAACGTGGTACTTGGTGATTTAGTGGGAATTCAAAGTGATTCTGAATGTGAATTTAAATAAGCGCTTAAATGGTTTTATTAGGGTGTCCATCTAGGTAATCCTGCTGGGTCGACAGTGTTTCACAAAACACCACCTTTATGTGCATGTCACAAACTAACCGTATGAATATAATTTTATATATTACCAGCTACCCTAACAGAGTGGGCAACGACCCCAATAGAGTAGTTGCTGCTAGGCATGCGTTGATTCGGAAAATAAGAAAAATACATGAGTGTGAAAACTATGTTTTACTGTGTTTGTATCTTCATGATTGCTAACATATTTAGTTTTGAACATGCGTGCTTGATTTGCTGTTATTTATACGGGTGCACTAATGTAATGTTCTTTTTTTTAGTATCCTGTCTTTTTGTAAGTTTGGTTGGCCATTTTCAATGAATGATGCTTTGAAAGAAAAGTATAATTTTGCAAAGTAAGTGATATAGAACAGCACATTGTTGTCAACGCGTATCAAACTTTGTACATCAACTTGTTGAATGCTTGCTATAAATCCTTTTCTATTTTAAACTGATGGAATTTAGCTCTTGCGTTTATACATAAACTAGCATTTTTTTTTACTTAAGAATACAAAATTGGACTGGAAGCAAACACCCACAAAAATGACCAAAACTCAAAGTGTTAGAACATAGCAACGAAACAATTCTATTTACACGGTGTGCGCGTGTCACATAGTGGAATAGTAAATAAATAAATTGTAGCTTCTGCTTCTTACTTTACTTCCACAGTTTTGGAGGTTTAAGGTTGCCTATACTGACGCTCTTTTTTATACCTGACATCAAATTTGTGAAAGAAAGTTCAAAAGTTAAACGAACATAGGTTTTAAGAATAGTATTCATATCCCCAACGGAGACTTCAACTTTATGTTAGTACATACCTGGTGACTTCTTCAAGGGGTCCTTTACTGGGGTGGTCGCGATAGATGAAGTTCGGTTTAATTTCCTCATCACTTGAATAGTTTTGCGAATTGGTTTAGATCTGCAAAACATATGAAGAAAATTAAAAAAATTAAAAAAATTTAACAAATGAATACACATAATAGGCTTCAACTTACAAATGAATATAATATGCAAATTTAACATTCATCAATCCTGAACATTGTAATAAGAAACTGGTATATTAGAAAAGCAAAGTTGTCATCAGACGGCTCAAGTAAACTATATTCTCCAGAGAAGAAATATATTTGTAGTTTGACATCTTGCTTCTCAATTATACTTTTGGTCCCTCAGTATTCTTCAAGTTTCAATTGTGCCAAAATTAAGTCTCTCAGGCTTCATAAATGCCTGATTTTAATTCCTGAATTTCAATAGTGTCAATAGGTATTGCAATTGTGAGATTTTAATCCCTAGCTGATACAATTGCGTGATTTTTGTCCTCACAAAATTAGTTTCAATCACACAATTAAGAAATTTTAAAGACTAAAATTGTACAATTATGATATCCACCAATTGACACAATTGAATTCCAGAAACTAAAATTGCATATTTGCGAAACCCAAGGAACCAATTGAAAAGATGAAAGATTAAAATTGCACAAGAGAAACCAAAAGTGTGATAAAGCCTTTAATCAACGTGGTAAAAGTTCCTACTCAGTCAATGAAGAAAACCCTTTGTACCGTACGAAATGTTTCATTAGATAGTTGAGTCCACGGGGAAGGGGTTATAATGTTACCAGATATATTTTGATAACTTTAGTATAGATAACTAGCTAGGAAATTAACAAGAATTCCCTTTCTAATATGAAGATTTAGTAAACTGTTTAGCAGGAATGTAAAGGGCAGTGACCAAAGCTGTAATAGAATAAACACTACTCACCTCTTATCTGATGATGTTGTGCGTTCGGTGAGACTAGAATTTTCTGAACCGTCAGTTTCTGTGCCTGGAGCAACAGCACTGTCAGAAAGATCACTTGATTTTTCATCAAAATCAGAATCTGTAAATCTTGAAGTTTCTGCAATTGCAGCAATATTCTTTCCTATATTTCCCTCATGAAGTTCAGATTGATGGAGAAATTCATTTTGGTGTATATGGTCATCCATCGGTTGCTGGTTAAAAGCTTCATAGTGCTTAATACTTCTACTTCGTGAAATTTGGTTTCGCTTAACAATGCTACCAACTGAACCTTTGAGTAATTGAAGCCTCTCAATCTCCTCCTCTTTTGCAAAAATAGCGTTCTTCAAAGAAGACACCTGGAAAGTCAGGCAAGGAAGAGGATAATTAGTTGTGTTTGGTAATCAACTAATTTTGGCTATGTTTCGTTTCCCGTTCAGCTGCCTTGAGCATACGTTTGTTTTGCTAAACTCAGTTTGGTGATATGTTTAGTTTCTCGTTCAATAACTATAGACACTTATGTTTGGCTTTAGACCAAGTTTCAAATGAAAGAAACATCAGGGTTGCTTTTAAAATTTTGTTTGTAATATGAAATTCATTCAAACTTTACAAACGTTAATCCAAACATGCACTTCAAAAGTATAAAATGAAAGCAAAGGAAACAGATATAAGATCAACTGAAAGACATTTTGGTTCATTCACAAAGCTGAAAAGAATGTAATACAGTCATGCCAACATAATTTGGTAGACAAAAGGTAGTACCTGTTCCATTAATTCTCTCACATCTTTGCTCTCTTTGCTACTTCGTGCAGCTCCTAATTCAACTCCAGAAACCCTTTCAGCAAACTTTAAAGTGCTCAGTGTTTCAGAATATGAACTTACGTCTGAATTAATTTGAACAAACATGAGTGTCTTCGCTTGGTCACCTGTGCAATAAAATCAAAGACAAGAGTCAAAGATCATAAGAAAATCTACATAGAAAAGATTCAAGGCATGTGACATAACAAATGATGAATAAAGATTTACCAAGAGAAGTTTGTAGAAGTTGAGTAAGTTTGCTGTTTCTGTATGGTACATGGGGGCTTTTTTGAGAAAGGGCAAAAATAACATCTCCAAGGGCAGATAGTGATCTGTTTATATGTTGTGCTTCCTTAAGCCTATCCCCAGTTACTTCAGACCGATCTACCCTTTCACTTCCTGCCAAATCTACCAAATGAAGATTACCAACCATAGTAGAACCAGTCTTCAAGTCCTTCCCACGAATATGAATTGAGACAACACTGTGTACATAAGTTTACATGGTGTTATCATAATAGACGCCTTTGCTTTCAATGTTAAATCTTAAAGAAAGGGGAAAAAAGTGGTGTGACCTGTGAGAACGGCTACTTCTTTCATTCATAGCAGTTGCACCAATGGCTCTATTTTTAAGTCCAATGTCCATTAGCTTAATTACATCTGAAGGCGATTTCACAGGAAACAAGCTAGCATCTGGTACTGCTAAGCCCTTTGGTTGAGGTCGAGTCAATATCCCAAGTGTGTGCATTTAAGGAAATCAGAGAAAGAAAAAAAGTAGAAGAAGAAAATCCATGCAAAGAATAACATATTAAAAGTTAATGAAAAAAAGGATATCTTTTTGGAGAACCATCTGTTATTAACAAGTCACGGACTTGCTCATTATATATCTCAACCATTTGAACTCCAATCTCGTAGTCCATGAGGCTTTCTCTACTTGTGGCAATCTTGAAGAGGTCATTTAGAGCTCGATAATTAACACCAATAGTCTCGCTTGTTGCCCCATTTGGACCAGTCTGAGAAAAGTTGGCATCTTATAGAATGAAGAATTCCTTCAATAACATGATGTATGAGATAAAAATCAATTTATTCAGAGGGTTCATACCATTGTATAAGTTTTCCCTGAACCAGTTTGGCCATAAGCAAATATACACACATTATACCCATCTAGAACTGATCTTATAAAGGATTGAATGTCAGAGTATACCTCCGCTGCATTATTCAATTTAATATCATTAGTACAACATTAGAAGGTTAACATAACAACTAAAAAAGGGAGAAACTGTGTTAAAAAAATTAATCTTAAAACCTTGAGTTGTGGCAGAGCCGAAAACCTTGTTAAATTTAAATGATCGAAGAGCATCTTTTCCTTCTTTGGATGGATTTGCCACAACCAAATCATTTTCACCAATGAGTTTAACAATAGATTGTTTTTCCTTTTTGCCTGAAAGAAATGGTCTAATTCGACAATATACTCTGATATTTCCTGTATCAGAAAAAGTTTGTGTGAATTCAAAGTACACTTGCATCAATAGCCTAGTAGACAGACACATAGATAATGCCACCTTTTAATTCTTGAATCTCATTAAACATTTTTTGATTTTCAGCAAGAAGAGTATGGTAGTTCTCAGCTGCATGTAACAGCGGTTTAAGATAAACACCTGAAAAATTAATTTACAATCAAGTGATGAGTTAACTCTTAAGAAGGAAAGACGGTGCACTAAGATGACATTCTACTAAAAAGGCCTACCTAACCGATCACAATCCTCTGCATAAACCGTTTGCTCTTTCATAACATTTTGCTTAATGCATTCCCAAGATAATTCCAATTTCTGGATGTTTGCAAATTAAGTACAAAATTGAAATGTTTGACATCACCAAGATAACATTGACATTAACACATTTGTAAGTGTACCTGTAGGGAACTCAATTGAAAGTTTATAACAGTCTGTATTTGGTTCATTTTCATGTTCCACTTCTGATCTTTTGAATCAGAAGAAACCTCAAGCTCCTTAATCTTATTTCTTAATTCGTCCAATCGATGCTCATATTCTCGAGACTTTTGTTCCAATGTTGAAATTTCCAAATTTTTGTCCTCCTGCTCTTTCATCAACCTGATGATTTCTTTCTCATCTGCCTCCTTTTCTTCCTCTCTGATCTTCTCAGCCTGTATTGAAGGACCAAAGGACTCATAATACAAATAATTAACATGAAAATAATCAATACTATGTAAGAACTGTATATTGCTTGCTGTATCTATTCAAACCTCTCTTGGAAAGTTAGGACATCAGTCAAAATGTTGCACAAGCGAACACATCTTACACATATGATGTCTCCCGAAAATCATTAAAGTGCTAATTAAAATAATAATAATAATAATATAAAAATTAGTTAATACTGCCGCATTATTTCGCTTTAACATTTTTTCTCTTCCCCCTCTCCTGTATCTTAACAAAATAATAATATAGTTATATCAATAGTCGATAAAATTAAAATATATTCAAATCATAGTAAAAAAATATTATTATTATATTTAAAATGTTTTATTATTATTTATTTTAAAATAATAGTGTTATTATTTTAACTGCTCTCAATATTTTACTTTATTTATGATTTGGCATTTTATTTATCAAAATAAATAATAATTAAAATAATATTAAACTAATTAATATTACAATTGATATTATAAGAATAGATAAATACATACACGTAGGTTGCTGATAATTTTTTTTTAAAAAAAAATCACGTACGTTGCCGGGATGCCAATCTAGATTAATTGTCTCTGCATATAAAACTAAAAGTGTACCAAAATGTTGCATATCTTGAAAAGTAAGAAACCGTTACCTTATTTCTTAATTCTTCCAATCGGTGCTCATATTCTCGAGACTTTTGAGTTAATTCTACTTTAGCATCCTTAGCTTCTGTTTCCAACTGTGAACGTTGTACTTCATATGTTCTTTTGGTTTTTTCTAGTTCTTGCTTTAATGCTGAAATTTCCAAATTTTTGTCCTCTTGTTCTTTCATCAACCTAACAATTTCGTTTTCATTTTCCGTTTTTACCTCCTCTTTGATCTTTTCAACCTGTATTGAAGGGCCAGAGAGCTCATAATACAAATACAATAAAGTAATTTATTTAAGGATAAAACATAAATAAAGTTCCTTATATGTTTTTTATGCTATTTTCCAATCAGAATTAGTTTTATCTCAAGAATCCGTAATAAAAGTTTCAGCATAGGTTACTAAGGTGAAACTCCTATTCTGATCAGAGAACACCAAGTGCATCTAAGTCTTGTATTTCAAGTTTTAACTAAAACCTCTTGATCTTGTCCTGCCTCTCAAAGTGTACTAATCTATTGTTTATCATGCAAACTGCAAAGAAACCATTACCTTATTTCTTAATGCTTTCAATTGATTCTCATATTCTTGGGCCTTCTGTTTAGCATCTTTAGCTTCTTCTACGAACTGTGAACATTCTACTTCATATGTTTTTTTTTTTGTTTCCAGTTTTTTCTTCAATGATGAAATTTCTAATTTTTTGTCCTCCTGTTCTTTCATGATCCTAATAGTTTCCTTTTCGTCTGTCGTTTTTACTTCCTCTTTGATCTTTTCAGCCTGTATTGAAGGGCCAAATATTTCATAATACATGAAACTAATTTCTCCATGGATAAAACTCAAATGTTTTTAGTGCTACTTTCCAATTAGAAATAGAGTTCTATGTCAAGTATCTGAGTAATAAAAGTTTCAGCATAGATTACCGAGGTGAAATTATATTCTGATTGGAGAACACTGCCAAAAACATGTATGCTTTTTTAACTAAAACCTCTTGGTCTTGTCCTGTCTCTCATGGTGTACCAATATATTGCTTTTTGTGCAAAATAAGAAACCGTTACCTCATTTCTTAATTCTTCCAATTGATGCTCATATTCTTGGACCTTCCGTGTCAATGTTGCTTTAAAACCGTTGGCTTCTTCTTCCAACTGTGAGAATTGTACTTCACATGTTCTTTTGGCTGTTTCCAGTTCTACCTTCAAAGCTGAAATTTCCAAATTTTTGTCCTCCTGCTCTTTTATCAACCTAACAACTTCATTCTCATCTACCTTCTTTTCTTCCTCTTTGATCATCTCACCCTGTATTGAAGGGACAGAGAGCCCAAAATCCAAATAACTTGAACATGATTTAATTAAAAGTGTATCAATACGTTGTTTATTGTGCAAAGCAAGAAACCATTACCTTAAACTGCTGAACCTGGCTAGAACATATCTGTTACAAAAGTTCCCTCTGATAAATAGAAATCTCATACCAATATGCAAAATTTGAAGGTATATAAAATTGGTATAATTCTAGCAAAATAACTAGACAAAACTATTTGTGATACCTCACTCTCATCTCTAGTTCCAGATGCAAGTGCCTCAAGTACTCTTATTCTCGATTGGTATTTTTCTTCCCGAGCCTTGAAAAGATTGTTTTGCTGAAGTCATAGGGTAAGAAGTGATATGGAGAAAATTATTGAGAAACTAAAAGTAACTAAATAACTAGCTTTTGAAAATAATGTAACGAACATAACATACAGTTCGCAAATGTTCTGCTTGAGTTGACATGCGCCGCTCAATCTCTTGGGTAACCTTTTTCAACAAGCATGCCACACGCTGAACAACAAAGATAATAGACAGTGTTTGTGAAACTGTTTGTGGCACGTGTTAGGGGTGTAAACCAATTGCATGGATTATATACATGTAGGCTAATGAATGAGTTTATGAACATATGTAACACCAAACCAAAGTCTCCGAGGCCATACATGAGGTATTTCCCCATTTCTTCTTTCAACACTTTCTTCAAGAATACCATTCACAACACTCAGAAGAGACTGAGTGGGAGCATTCTGCAACATTAGACTGAAACAAATCAGTGATGTATCAAACAGAAAAAAAAATGTATATCTATATACATACACACATACATTAAGCGCGTGTATCTGGTGGTTGACTTTAAGAACTTACATCTATACTGTTTGATTTCATCATTTCTGATATTTTTGCAGCAGGAAGATCTGCGTAACTCCCAGGTTTCAGTTGAAACTCCTCATGAAACTTATGACCAACATGGTGTATTAATGAAACTGATGGTTCTGTAGAATATACAAATGACTAAAACTAATCACTTAAAGACAAGAACACCATCTATTTGGAAACTGATGATAGACAAACAGTATAGATAAATAGTATTTAACAAGAAATTTCAAGGAAAAGGTCTTCCATACAAAAGTTAAGATTTAACTTTAGGACAAAGATATAATGTCTCAAGTTCTTTTGACGCTATTCTCTAGTTAAAATAGTATTTCTTCTTAGTAACTAGTAACTGCTGCTATGAAATGCCAATTTTGATTAGAGAGTAGTACCGACACTTTTTATAATAGCTTTTTAATAGTACAAGCTAGAACTTCACAAATTTTGTTTCTTAGGAAATTCAAGTTACAAATAAGTTTTCTTAATTGTTAACATAACCATGTCACCATGTTTAATATTGTATGCTTAAACACACACAAGTCTGAGTTGAATAAAATTCACCGGACCTGCCATAATAATAGGGGTACTATTAACACGTTGCAACATCGACCCAGCTGCAATCTTCCTCTGCTCTCCACCAAATGTTGGAGAACAATGAAAATTGAATGGTGCATTCCCATGAGGGCTCACCGTGTTGGAATTAGTTACAGATATATTATCTCCCAAAGCATTCTGCAAACTTTTCTCTCTAAGTGTTAAAAGACAATCCACAACAGCTTTCATAGACCCCTACACAACAAAAGAGTCATGGTATGCATCAAAACAAAACCAATGCTATAAATAAAATTTTGATCTAAAAAAATTGATATAAAAACTAGGCAGACATATAATAAGAATTTAATTAGAATATTCTGATAATATAAAGATTTTTACAAAGTCATTTAATTATTGATTACCATGCTTAGTAAAATTATTTATTTTTTAATGATTACTTTAAAAGATATATTTAGAGTAGTAGAGTTATTTTGTAATTGGTTAAAAGTCTAATTTAAAACTCGAATTAAGTTAATTATATCTAGTATAAAAATCTTTTCACAAACAGGGTATCAATTTAAACTCAACAATAATAATAACGCCTGATTGATTACAATTGTGCAACTCTAATTTGAATGCTTGACACAAAGTTAGGCATCTTATACCTTCTCTAGGTCGGATATTTCAAACCGGGGCAATCCCATTCCGTCCAAAGCTTTCAGAAACGATTTAACATTTTCTGATTGTGATGGCAGAAAATTATCAGGTTCACTAACCTACATAAGAGAATCCAGACTAAAAGGTATATCTCAAATCAAGTTACCAATTACAGTCAGAGTTAGTAAAAGGTTAAAAAGTGTTACCACATTCACGGTACCATGTCGTAGCTTGTTCAGTATCTGGCACAAAACTGTACCATTGCTCAAGCATGCTCTTAATTCACCATCCGTGACATTTATTGGAAGGTTCAATGAGGGGACAAGACTAGTTAACCACTGAACCAAAAGCAATCGATGTTTGGCTGAAAATATTCAAGTAGAAGGAGATCAACATATGAATGAATACATAACATGCAAATTACTAATAGGTGTAGTGACTAAGTAGGTCATATTCCATTACCTTCCACCTCACCATATAAGGATAGAAAATTCTCAATTTCATTGGAACTAGCATCCGGGCTGCCCAACTCTCTAGGTTCTGAATTGTTGTCATCAGGCGGGGAATTCATCACTATGTTCCTGTAGGAGGGGCATGCAACTTCAGATCCATGGAGACATGTTTCAAAGAAATTATTTTATCGTATCATCCTAGAAACTCTTAAAAGCATAAAGCCTGGAATTAATATCCAACCCACCCCCAATGAAAGTAAAAAGTTAGAAATTGTAATCATGGTAGTCTGAATTAAATTACACAAATACAATGCTATCAAAGCATTATGATTCCAATTCCATTCACTAGTTAAGGCACAATCTTTCTACCCTTGTACGTAATTGAGGCTGAGTATATATGTCACTGTTTTGCTCATAAACACAAAACATCAACTTGAAAAAATGGTCCCAAGAGGTTTGGAGTAAAAAAGGACAACTTTTTGTGTGCTACGTTTCAATGCAACAATGTATTTCAAAGATTTTCAAAATAATATTCCAGAAATATAAAGAATACCAAGAATAATGTGAATTCAACCCATGCATAGTAGTTTTCAGAACCCTTTAATGGAAGCCTAACATTCCCATTTGTTGTTGTTGACCCTTCAAGAATGGAAAAATTTGTAAAACTGCAACATGGAGAAGGACAAAATAAAAGAAGGGAAAAGAAGAAGAATTTGAAAAGTTTGAAAAGAGAATATAATGATGCATTAATTCAAACCCGAGAATGCAGTAAGACGTTCACGTAGAATCAAAGATGGTTGTTGAGATTGAATATGAGGAGACTCAGAGAGAGAAAAATCCATTCAATAATTATAATTTTGAAAGAAATTAGTATAATTATAATAATAATAATTTAAAAAATGATGTATGTTAGCATGTTAGTGTTGGTAATGTTTGTTTGTTTGGAAGTGAGAAATGAGAAAGATGCATGATAGAGTGTTCCGAGAAAGTAGGAGAGCAACACTCTCTGCGTCACGATCATTTAGCGCCAGCGCCAAAAGAGAGAACAATCGCAAGTGCCACGTGTTCAACACCCGTTTGTGTTCTTTGTAACTGTTTTCACTACTCATGCATCACTCAAATTAATCTTCCTCATCATGGATTTGCACGTGCATTAACACAACCATGTCCGTGAGCTTAAGAAAAAAAGCTGAAAAGGCCCCGGCTCGTTTAATTTGCCTGCTGTTCCAGCTTATCTATGAAAACACAAGATAATTTGTTTTTATATCATTAAAATTCATAACAAAATACTAAATAAATATGTTTAATTATATAAATGATCAATTTAAAATTTTGATACAGAGTTATTTTTAATTATTGAAATTCAATTCAAAAATAGAGATAAAAGATGATAGTTTAAATGGGATAATTTGTTGAGAAGATCATGCACAGAATTAAAGATTAAAAAAAAAAGAATTTAGTTTGAAGCCGTTGAGAGGGAAATTAATTGTTGAGAAAATATTAAGAATGTTTAGTTGAGATAGTGAGAATTTTATTAAATCGGATTGACTTGATGAATTCGATTATCTAAACCAAATCAATAAATTTGATTTAGATTGGTCCCATTAATACGTTTGTTTCACTTCAATATTCTGAATCAACTTATTTTCAAAAAAAAAAATCTGAATTAAATCAATATAATTGATTTGGTTTTTGATTATTTTTTTTCAACTTAACAAACCTATCACATATTATTAGTCCATTTCACTCTCTATTATAAATACCACATACCCAGACCGAAATCACTCGACATAAAGAAGAAGAATGGAGTTTCATGGAAGGATGGGAATTGTGGTCATATCCACGGTCACAGCTAGGAACAGTTATGGATAGCATTATATTTGTGTACGTCACGTATGAGCAATTCCTCCCGTACAGTGTTCGTAACTATATCATAAAGTACGTACGCAAGTTAACAAGCCATGTGCACTCTTACATCCATGTATCCTTCCCTGAATTCACAGGGGAACAAGTCCTCGAGAGAAAGAGAAGCCAAGCCTACATTGCCATCCGAACCCACCTCAGTGTAAACTCAGCCCAAAGAGCCGGCAGGCTCAAAGCCGAAGTGGTGACGGATAGCCAAACCCTAGTAGTCCTCGGCATTGACGACAATGAAGAAAACACGTTCCAAGGACTTACAGTGTGGTGGAGTGCAAATCATAAATCCTCGAATCCCTCCAAAGAGAATAGGTTCTTAAAACTGACCTTCCACAAGCGTTATTGGCGCTTACATCCAACATGTCTTCAAAGAAGGCAGGGCCATTGCGTTTCAGGACAGGACGCCAAAGCTGTACACCGACAACTCCAGCTGTGGTTGGGTATACTTACAAGACAAATGTTAACGTTCTGAACCCAGCTCATGTACCGCTTTAATTGACAAACAGCCCAACCCTTGGAATATACTACAGTCCAACGACTTATATATTAAGACGGTTCTTGATCAATCATTATCGTTTTGCTGTCGTAAAAAATGTTTTTCCTAGTAGTGAAATTTCATGGTGCTGGCCAAAAGCTACTTGGATGTTGAGTCTCACAGTTTGTTTTCCAGTACTGTTGAGAAGTTTTGGGGGACGTCAACTTGAAACCTGCTGATATGTTGCTGAGAATCTCATGCCTAAGTCAATTGCTCAAGACTCTGAGACTTGCTTGAAGAGTCTGATTGAGTCCATTGAGGAGACCAAGAAGAAGCTGCTGACACAAGATGAAGTAAAAAAGGCCAATAAGGATGAGAAAGCACACTTGAAGGAAGAACGAGAAAAGGAACCGTTAGCTAAATAGGAACTGATAAAAAATCTGGGGAATTAGTTTAGGAATTTTTTTTATTTGCTTTAAATCCATTAGTTTAGATAGAAAAAGATCAATAATAGTTTTAATGAATTTTCCTTTTTTTTAAGCAATAAGTTGAATTGGCAGTTTTGGTATTGGCCAAGTTCTGAGATCATATATGCTACTATCGAATTTGGAGATGCAGTTGCAGGTCTATTTGTTAATCCAATATTATCTGAAAGATACTTGGTCAAACCGAGTACATACCTCGGCTAGGTGACACAATTTAAGCCAATATCAGGAATATATTAATCTTATTTTTAATATGAATCTTTTAAGTGAGGATTTTTAGTTATTTGGTCGTTCTAACATTATTTTTTATAATTTCCACTATGTCTTATTTGTAAGAAATCCATCAATAATTATATTCCAATGTTAAAAAATTTCAAAAAACTCGTACTTTTATATTTTTTAAATTATTAAATAAAACACAATGACATTGAACAAAATCAATAAGATAAATATTATTCTTTGCTAGTAAGAAATTGTTTTTTTATAAAAGATACAACTCTTATTTCTTTCACATAAATTTGTTTTAATGGAAAAGAAACTACAAGAAATAGTTTTTTCACTTAAAAAATCCTCCAAGAATCTTAATTGGAAATGCTTTAAACTGATTTATTTATTACT
Source organism: Glycine soja (assembly GCF_004193775.1). Lineage (NCBI taxonomy): Eukaryota > Viridiplantae > Streptophyta > Magnoliopsida > Fabales > Fabaceae > Glycine > Glycine soja. The sequence goes on along the minus strand of NC_041006.1, from coordinate 43,018,564 downwards.
CTAAAAATTACGGATCGAAAATGATAGATATAATTATCTCCTTAAAACAGGAAAACATGATCAAATCATTACCAGAGATTAAAATAAGATAATTTATAATTAATTACGAAATATCATCGGTATCCTGATCATCTTATTTTTTGAATCGGTAAGAATTAAACTTAGGTATCAAAAATTTAAAACAAGTCACACACGGTGTCCAACTAAATAATTTAGAGCCTAGATTCCTTTCATTGAAATATTATCTAACCATGCGATTGATAGAGCGGTTCTCCTTTACCTCTCATTTGTTTTTTTTAATCTATTAAAGCACCATTTATAAATGATTAAAATTTTGATTTTAAATTAAAGTAGAAGAGTTTTTGAAAGTAAAAGAGAAATATCAACAAAGTTCACATTTTCCCTTTATTTTTATTCTATTAATAGCTATTTTATTTATCAATATTTATACATATTGTTATGACTAAGCTCCAGTGAGCTGTGATCGAGTTTTGGAAGTTGTTTACTTGCCAACTGTTCTGACTAAGTGCTGGAGTCGGAGAAAATATCTGTAAAAGGATTCTAAGGATCAAGTTAATTGGGTTTGAATTCTCTAAATGTTATGTGTGATCATAGGAAATTAGAGATTATCAGTAGTCGAATAACTACCGAATTCATGTATTATACGATACATAAGCACCACTAACCGAGTAACTGTTGAGTTTATGAATTATATAATACACATACATTTTTTTTACATCAAGATTTATAAATATGTGTGTGTGAAGTATCCAACGGTTAGGTATATTTTTTATCTGGCTTTTTCTTTTTCCTCCTATCTTAGAAGGAAAAGACAAGAATGATAATACTGAAAGGATAATAATTGAGTTATATGTTCACAAATTAGTAGTGGATTGTGACCCTGCATGCGCATGTTCAATTCTTGTTGCTTTGGTGCTAATCCCTCTATGCATAGGTGTTCAAATTCAAATCAATCTAAAATAAAAATAAAAAATTGCTAAAAAAACTTGAAAATCAAACTAAATCAATTCTTTTTGAATTTTTTTCGATGATTTTTTTTCTCAAACCGATTGGTTCAGTTCAGTTTGTATTTTTGAAATTGATCCAAACCGTAACACTTGTACTAACACTTATATTACTTTAGTATTATGTATTTTATGTGTGTACCACTTAAATTTCACAATATTTTATAGTGTTATGTATATGAAACTTATATAATGGATATTACTTTTTTTTTAAATGACTTTTTAAGATATATTTGATTTAAAATAAATGAAATTTTGTATATTTTATTGTAAAAGGTTTAGCATATTAATAAGTTAAGTGGATTGTTATCAACATATTTTTAATGTAATTATATTTTAGTAAAAACTACAAAAATCGGATCGAATCAAACAACACAATATTTGTTTGGGTTGGTTTGAATTTAAAAAAAAAAAAAAAAACTGAACCGTATATATTTTTTAAGTTTGATTCTAAGAGACTTTTGATGAAAAATTGAATCAAATGGAGCCAAAAACAACGTTACCTCTCTCTCTATAAATTAGAATTAGAATGATTATCTTTTACAATAACATTTTTAGTAATTGACATTATTCAACTAGAGCGTTTGTATGAGGTTTTTTTTTTACTGCTTATTTTGTTAATCTATCATTTTTAATATTTTTAATTTTAACTTGAATTTCAATATATTTTTTAAAAAATTATCAATAATTAAAAATAACTCTATATTACAATATAAATTATTTATTATAAATATACAATATAATCTATACACTCAAAATATTTCTTTGTCATAAAATTTAATTGTATTATATATATTATAATTTATATAAACTTATGTTATATAAAATAAATATTTAATTTAGATTAAAACTATATATTTGTTGGCCTGGGTAGAAAATTTTCTCATGTACTTTTAGCTTTGTGCTCCTTGACCATTTCCATAGAAAGCGACAGGCAACAGTAAAGACTACGAGATTAAGATTAATCTCTTCAGGAGTAGGGTTAACAATGAGTAAAGCTGGATCATAAGTTTAGTCGTAACTTGATTCATTAACTACTTAATGTTGCTTGTTAAATTGATTCTTATTTTTAATGAAGTAAATGTTACGAAACAATAGTTATCTTCGGTAAAATTTAGTTGAAAATTTACCTAAAAATTAAAAAAATAATAACCGTGAAATTTGAGTTAATTTGATAGTCAATTTTATTTAAAAGTAATTATAATTTTTTTTATTTTATTGTTGTTTTTAATGGAAAAAATTAATATATTTGCAATTTTTTATTAGCAAAATTTGAAAGAAGAAGAATTCAAGTGCTTTGGAAGAAAATGAATGCAAATATTGAAAGAAAAAACTTTGAAGAAAAAATTAGAAAAATTGGACAGCTCTCTTAGTAAGCCATCTTAGGTCCATAAAAGGAGTACGAAGCACAAGAAAAATACACACCGAGTCTAAGATTTATCCAAAGCCTGAGTCTATCTCTTAGGAGAAATCATCTTCCTTAGTCATTCCCTTTTTTTTTTCTTGTTATTAGTCATCCAACCCCTTCTTTCATTAGTTCGTAAGGTGTAAAGTCTTTCATGGTTATGAGAGGCTAAACTCCTTTTGTTAGAAGACTGAGACCAAACTCTTGTAATGTAATTCTTTCATATTATCTATTTAATGCAATTTTGTTTCTATTATTTCTCTTTATGCTTTCCTGTCATTATGGTCTGACCACTCATATAATGTTTAGAGGGTAATGAATTGAAAAATGATTATTTTCTAAAAAAATTGAGAAATAATATCTAAATAAATTCATTGCTAGAAATAGATTGACATTTGTTTTGCCCAAATTAAAGAATCTTTGCATCTCTTATCTTAATATGATTTGTTATTTTTGTCTCTGCAAAGAAATTTGGGGGTAAATGATAAATAAACGGTCCTTCATGTGGGAAACCAAAGATAGTGTAATTGAATAGATGCGGGTGGAAACAAGGATAAGTCTTTTACCTTTCATTATAAGTAGTTTTGACATACTAGGCTCTAACATTATTGGATTCTAACTTCATCTTTTCGCATTTAAACTATTATTTATTTTTCTTGTTATCTTTCTTCTTTTCTTTTATCCCAATTTTCACACTTACAATTCATTTTATTTTCCACTTCTTCTCATTGTTTAATAATTGAGTTTGCATCATTTAAGTACAATCAAAGTTCATGTGAATTCAACACTTGTACTTCCATTTTAATCTTTACTACTTGTGATAAAATTGATACATTTATCAATCTATTAACAAAAACCAACCATTGAAAGCTCAAAAATTAACTTTTAAAATTATAAATGTTCGGTAAAACTAACGGTTAAAGCAGGTGAAAAGTTTAAAATGACAAAAAAATATTAAAACTATGATTTATTTAAAAAGAATAAAAAAATTGGATAAATATATTGAGGATAAAAATTAAAAAAATATAAAAAAAACTAACTAAAAATTAGAAGCTGACATTTTAAAAATATTACTTCAAGTAATATTTCAACAAACGTTACAATATGTTACTAAAACTTGTTTAATGAACAATAAAATAAGTTTTTAACAACAAATTTTTCGACTAGTAAAAAATGTTAGAAGTTAACTAAAATATATTCTTGAACATAACCAACATTAATGGTTAAGATGTTTGAAAAAATAATTCTAAATCTTTCTACAAATTTTTCTTACCAATATTCTTACTAAATAAAAAAAAAGTATTGAATATTTTAATGTTTTTAAATCATTAATATACATATTTTTCATTTAATTTTTTTGCCAAGGTATTACTAAGATTTGCGGAAAGATTTGTAAGATATAATAGTACTCCGTGAAATTGATTTTTTAGTGAATCAATATTATGTCATGCTTGAATAGACTACCCACACCATTCATCAATAAATTTCAATTAATAATAGAGTTAATGCGTTCAAAAGATTCTTTAAGGAGAAGGAAAATCCATCTTGTTGGCTCTATTTATTAAGATTGCTTGGGGATATTCAGAAAAAGATAATGAAAATCTATCTCGGTGGCTTGGAAAAAGTAACTAAGAAGAGATAGGGTGGTTTGGACGTTAGGAAAGTCAAACGCATGAACTTAGCATTGCTGGCCAAATTGAATTAGAGACTCGTGAAATAAAAACAACTTTGAGTCAATTAGGAAATGATATGAACTAGCAATGATATGAAGTGGGAGGAAAAAAATCCTAGACACATTCCTCTCAATTATGACTTAAAAAAAAAAAACATTCCTCTCAATTAGGAAAGGACCATGCATGTTCAAAAGTGCAAGTTGAAAGGAGACGGAACAGCTAGCATATATTGGGTGGCTCTACTCCTATTAACGGGAAGCTAATTGCAGCAGAAAGGGACCCATAAAAAGGAAAGTAATTCATAAAGAAAAGTTAAGGATCGTGTGAGTGATTGGGAGGGACCAAGCAATACAAATTGAGACATGATGATGATTATATGTCGTGTGCTGACCCATTTGCCATTTTGAGTTTCTGCCTGAGCCAATTACCTTTTTGAAGTTTCCGTTATTTCATTTTCATAAAATCTGGTCCAGTAACCACTCATTGCTCATATATAGGGAGAGAACAAAACTTGCATGTCATGATCTGTCATCTACTGCGCTTATGCATGTAGCTCTCGAGCTATCAGAAAGACAATTTAATTACAAGTTATTATATCATTTATAATTGTATGTACCGACCATGGACGCAAGTGGGCACATCTTGTTGAATTTGTATCCTGAATAAATATAAATATGACCATACATGCAGAGGTCATGACTCATGATGATGAGCTTGTGGTTGTTGATAGGAGTTTTCATTTTTGATTTCAGTAATAAGCTGCCACTGTTGGGAAAAATGTAAATTATATTAAACTTAAAATGATACAACAATAAATGGGACATATCCCGCAGCTAGAGAAAATCAAAAGTATCCCTAATACAAGAAGGTCTACATCAAGATGTTAAAACAATTGTAACAAGTACGCTTGTCTATACATAAGAAACTTAATCTTGTTAATAACCTCTATTACAGAAAATTGATAATCTTCAAAAATCAGCTTGTTCCTAGACAGTCAGATGCAGTAGACTGTAATTGTTATAGCCAGACAACGAAATTTTCTTTGAACACCTGATGTGGGTCAGCCCCTAATTAAAGAGTCAGTAATGCGCTGCAAAGAAGTGAAACGTCTGCGAAAAGGAGCCAAATCACGAATGTGAGCCCAAACTTAGAGAGATTTCCTGCAAGAAAAGAACAAACGAGCATTTGACTCAACCTCATTTGAACATAAAGGACAGACGAAACCCTTGTTCAAAAAAGCAGCTTTGTCAAGAGTAAGCAGCCGGTTCCTTTTAACAAGCCATAGAATGAAAGACATCTTAGGGGGAATTGCTGGGTTCCATATAACAGAACACCAACTAATAGTAGGCTTGGTACCTCTAATGTATTCATAGACTTTGCCAACAAGCAATTGTTCATTAGTGCTCCAAGATTGAATTCTCTTTTTGGCTCATTCCGTATTTAGTTCTTTGGAGATAATAAAATCTTTTATTTGAATGATTTTCTTTATCAAAACTAAATCTAATGAAAAAGTATTGTAATTCCACACATCGTTCCCTGTGAAATAGTAATGGTGAACCCCCATAGAAGTATTGTATGCCACTGTTAGTTCTATGTGTTGGGGGCAAAACCCCACATAGTAAGGATGGATGATGAAAATACAACAAATAATATACCATAAAGAATAAAAAAAAACTTATTAACGTGATTTAATTTGTTACTTAAAGTTTTTTATTTCTTCTGATAAACTACTTTACTCATGTCTATAAAAATTCTTCGCAAAAGTGTTTGTTATGTTAAATAAAACTTACACGTTTTCTAAACAAACTTAAAAAGATAGTGAATAACCCTACAAAACTTTTGTCCCCACTCAACGGAATAAGAACAATTTCATAAGAGACCCTTTAACTTGCTATACTCCTTGATATAACAAATTTAATTTTACCACAAGTATATGAGATTGTTCTTGGAAAAACATTTGATATGTCTATTTGGTAAGAATAAAAGAAATATAGAGCATGAAAATTAGGAAAGAAATAAATTACATGACATAAGTGAAAAATAACATGAATTTTAGGAGTGTTTTAGTTTGAGTGAAAACTGATTATGTTGCCTTAAAAGAAACTGATTACGTTTTTTTAAATCCATTCTTATATGCTTTTAACAGTTTTAAACCACCACTAAGCAGAAGCTGGATTTATTGTCTTAATATATATAGGTATGGGGTGGCTTTCCTCTTTCCATAACTACGCTTCCATATATTTTTAAATCCAATTAATTGCATTAACAACTATTCCAATTTCCAACCCGGCCTTTCTCACTGAGATGAATTCCAGATTCCCATCATGCAGTACATAACTTGAGAAGATTATTAATGAATTTGTTCAAATTTGTGATGCATTAATATTTGCAACTCTGACCCTCATGTTGTTTTGTTCTTCATGTACATAAAACATGAAACTGAAGTCACGATCTAGCAGATAAATATATATAAAATCCAGCAGCCTAAAATATCAACTAGCTAATAACAGCATCAGCATTGAACAATTGAATTTCTAATAAGAAACAATGAAAAGGGATTCCAAAAGGCTTAAACCTGCCAATAAAGATGATCATTAATTAGTACTAATTACTAAACCTGTCTAGAGATATATATAGACAGAAATATCCCAAGCAACAATTCTAGTAAAATTAACCTGGCCCAGTAATATTATTTACTAGTATTTATATAATACAGGCTATATATACGTACATATATATAGCCAAACCAAGTATTAACCCAAATTTGCAGAAAAAGCAAAGATGGATCCGTTAATTGATTGATGTCAGTGGTAAGCAGGAAAAGCATTGGCTCCAACAAAGCATGTCCTCTTCACAAAACGACCTTTCATTCTAGGCCTTTTCTCTGCGTTCAACTTCCTTACTTCATATCTTATCTTCTTTGCAAACAAACGAGTCCTTCTCTTCTCTCTATACCTTGACACTCTTGCTTCTCTTCCACCATCTAGGTGCCCCCTTAAGCTTCTTACTTCCCCACCTACACCACTCAAACCCTGAAAATAACAAACACTCACATGTCAATCATAGATGACGATAGATACAATTGTGCATGCATAGCTTATATACTAGCTAGCATTACTCAAAGAGATAAAGGGCATGTTCGGTTAATTTTCAGTTGGGAGGCTCCCAAAGTCTATTAAAAAAGTAAAATTGAAAAAGACTCTTGTTTAGTTTTCAGTTGGGTTGCATTGTAAATTGTGTTTAGCTTCAATTTTTCCTTAAAACTTAATTTGAAATGAAAGAAAAGGGAGGACTATTTTTGCAAACTCGGTTTGAACTTTCAAACTTAAATTTGTAAATTTTAATCCAAACAAGCACAAAATCATTGAAAAAAGAAAGTCAAGTATTAGAAGTAGTAGTAGTACCAAGGAGAAGTCATAATCAGAGTTGAACTTAGGTGGGTTTGAAGTTGTCCATGGAGAAGAACCTTGGCTAGACCAAGCAGTAATAACCTCATCATAGTTTAGTCTCAAAAATATGTCTCTCTTTGTTCCTCCTTCTTCATCACCGACACCTACATCACACGCCACCACACCCTCCTTCTCTTCCCGTGCATCTGACAGCACAGACTCAATGTTATTCCAATGAAAGGCATCATCAAAAACCGATTCCAGATAACACGCTACATCACCATCAATTTCTTCTTCATCCTTAACCTTCACCATTGCACCTTGAACTCCCTCTCCCTCTCCCTCTCCCCCTCCCACACACGCACTTATTTCATCGTCTTCTTTATCAAGTAGGCTTTCAACATCAGCAGCAAACTCAGCGAAATCCATGTCAGAAAAACTATCCAAGTCATCGGTTCTCACATCAAAAGGGTCGAACACGGGCACCCGACACAGCATCTGCTCCTCCGTCTCATCGTTATCCACAACCACCGGTTCTTGTTCTTCCCCTCCGAGCTCCGGCACGAGGGGAAGAACACTGGTGTTGTTGAAGAGAACTTCGTCTTTGAGACGCTGTTGCAGCGCAAAGTGCTTGCTGTTGTGACGCGGGGTTCTTGCCTTGCGTGTGAATCCACTGTGCCATGCGTGCGTGGTGGTTACTTTTGAGGAAGCAGTTTGAAGCCGAACCCTTTCGTGCCTGCTTGCTAACTGGTTCGCGGAATGAACCAAAGTGTCGCAGCCATGGCAGAGGAAAGCATCATCAGCTGCACAGAACCACCTTGCTCTTCTGCTTACGCAGCTGTCGCAGGCTCTTGCTGTCTTGCCTCCCAAGGCACCTGCGTCTTTCATGTCTCTCATCGTAGAAAGTAGAAACCTTTGTTTTTTTGATATGTTAAGTGTGAAATGCTTGTAACAATGGCTTTTCGTTTATTTATTTGCTTAGAATCAGATAGGCAAATGGTTCAAATTCAATTATTGTTAGTGTGTGTTGAGACTTGACAGCGTGGTGTGGCAGTGTGGGGTCTGTCTTGCTTTTGTTTTTTTTGTTTAGGGTATCTTTGTTTCAGAGAGTGAAAGATTAATCTTTTAACATATTACATTCTTGCATACATATAAACTCTAAGTTACTCTTTATCACATATTTAAGAGAAATAATTATTTATTAACCATACTATATATACTAGGCAAAACTTTCTCTTACTAAATAGGGTGCTTTCTCTCTCTCTGCCCATGCATTTTTGGTAATTTCCTAGTGGGGGTTTTTGGGACCTACCCTTTGGCCTCATCCCAGTGTTTATACTTTATTGGCTGGAGATTTGATGTTCATCTTGTTCTCTGAATCCCCATTGGTTGCCTTTCTGATTATGAGATTTCTCATGGACCCATTTGGTTTTGGGTCTACTTCCCTACTGGGGTTAGTGTGGGTTGTGTATTAAAATTTGATTGTGATCCTTTTGTTGTGTTGCTTTTAGAATTCAATAATTTCTAATAGAACATTAAATTTCCAATTAGTGGTCCCCACCTTGAGGTTGCTATCATAGTGCATTTTCAACCATTAGAAGCTAAGTGATGCCTGAATAATTTATGTATGATTCTGGTTAACTAATTTTTATACTAACTTTCATTTTAGAGCTCGTTACTTCTGTTTAAGAAAAATTTAAACCATTAATTTTAATTTGTTATGTTCTAATCATTTTCTTTGCGTACGTGACATGTAAACATTGATCTTATGGATAGAAAAGGAAAATTAATGTACATAACCTGATCCTACCAGCAGAAAAACGGATATATTGCCTACCAATGGGTTCAAATTTAAAGGACGGTTAGTTCAATCATATTGTCAATTTTAGGAAGCAGTATCTGCTGAGTAAGTTAACTGCTTAACTTGGATTTCTACGCATGAAAGGGCAATTTTGATGTAACAGATAGATTTGAACCCCGAGTGTTGACATTTTAGGAATCAGTCCAAAGAATAGTTCACCATACAATTTTATATATTTTTTGGGCCAGTAAATTTTCTTTGATACCAAAACCATGAATTACAACCAATAAAAGTTTAGTATGATAGAATGGACTAGTTTTCACGCAAGTCATGGTTCGAATTCCCATTAAGCACATTTAGACTTTCACATTCTAGGAACTACCTATAGGCTATAGTCTATCTTATCATGTAAATTAACAGGGGAAAGTGGGGGACAGAGGCATATACAGAACAACTATATGTTCACTATACAATAACGCGTGGCATGTGGATAAAAGCCTAAAATACTGACTGAGGAATCTTAGTACAATGTTAATGACAATCTGATTGCGGTATTTTAAAATCTTCATAATTGATGGAATCATAGTAGAAAGTCATTTATTGACACCTGTTTTCACTCAACGTCAACATGAATGTAACTTATCGATCAGATATTGTTGCCAGAATAGGAGGGAAGGTGTTCTTGCAAAAAACAAGGTGCTGGTAATTGGTCAAAATAGCTATCACTCAGATGATAACGTTTTGCTTATAATTGCTTCTCCCTATCAGATTTTTTTTCTCAGCGTATTTTATCAATATCAGCATTGTTGGCTTGGAACTTTCTTTTACTTGCCTTCCAATACATGACCCGTACTACTACTAACCTTGTCATCTACACTATTTATAGAAAGGAAACCTAAAAAATAATGTAGAGTAATCCTTTAAACAGAATTCGGAATGGAGTATTGTTTAGCATCTGGTAAACAAAGTTACTTTTGAAGGCGTTCCAAATTTCCAATAACAAGTGTAAGAAATTAATGAATTTAAGAACAAATTTTCTAAATAATGTTAAGCTTCTTACCTCCTAAAGATTGATTTGAATAAGTACAAATTTGCAAAACTTACCTTTAGAATTTTTACCTATGATATGTAGCTTCTAACGAGGGACAGTGATAATGATAGCGGACAAATTCTCTACTTGCTAGGCCTTTTGAGGAGCAACAAAACATATATATGTATATATATATATATATATATATATATATATATATATATATATATATATATATATAAAATATAAAAATAAATAACATGGTTAAAGCAAGAAATATCAATATTTACATGCAAACCCTTCTAAATAAGGGTATAAACTGCAGGTCCACAAGATCAATAAACGGAATTCCACTATAATCAAATGGGCATAAAAATTGTCTAAATTAAGTCCTCAAACCATGTAAATAGCAACAAAGTTTACAATAGAGAATAAAAAAGATGAAAAAAAAGAAAAATGGCTTTGTACAAAAATTTTGTACACCTAAAAACACCAAATTGAAATCTTTCTTTTCTTTCAGGGGGGAAGGGTAAAGGTAGAATTGAATAAAAGACATGGGTTATTCTCGACTAGATATGCTTATTCAAATCAGAAAATAAATGATAAATTTTAACAAGAACAATTGTAGCACATTGAATAAAAATTGACCGAGGAAGGCAAGAGTCCTCAGAGCAGCCTTAGAAACTGGCAGTGGCAATGAAGGGGATGGCCTTGGAGACATACCAAATGGGTCTTCAGGATATGGTGATGAGGAAGGCCAACATGATGGTCCACTATGACACAAATTATCTACAACAGAGAAAAATATATTAGAGTGAAAATCAAATCAGTAATCTGAAACTTCTACATCTCTTGCTATAGAATAATAGAGATAATATTGTTTACTAGTAATTACCCGGGTACTCGTGGTAAGAAGATTTCTTCACACTGCAAAAAAACACAACATAAAACTTGTGTAAGAATGCTTCTAAAAGAAAGGTTAACAAATTTTTTTTCTGATATGTAATTTAGCATTGGTTTGTGTTATGGCTGGTTTTGGCTTTCTTTTGTAACTTTCCTAACATTAACGTACACCTTGTGCTGTTGTGTTGGGTTCATTAATAAAAGCTTTTTTTGCCATTAAAAAAAACAGAAATCTTTTTTCTCTTTGTGGTCCCATATTCCGTTATTATGAGCATTCAATTTGCTTAACTACTCAGAATTTTGCCACCCCTATGGCCACGGTAAACACATTGGCTTACATTGCAAGCTGTTTGTGAATGATCCACACATTAATCACCAATAATAAGATTGGATCCTTTGCAACGTAAGTTATAGCAGGGGACATCAAATCCAGAAGGAACACATTGCAACCTGGTTAAATTATGAGAGCAAGCAACCATATTTTGAACTTAAATTTTGTAATTAAAAGTCAAATTTGAATTTGTATGCAGATGTAAGTATCTTACGTGATATCCGTTGGTTCACAAGTGCATTTGATGCAGTTGGTGGCAGTTAATGTATATGAGGCATTTGGGACAATCATACTCTCATCGTACCAATTCAAGGTTGCTGATGAACATGCTCCAAAGGATGGTACAATTCTACAGAATATTATGTCAATGTAGTAAGAAATTAACACTTAAAAGAGTTTCCCTTATTTTCTTTGTATTATTATGTTGTGTTATTTATGTTTTACACGATTGATTATCCATGTATATTTATGCTTGGATGAAAAACTTGAGGCTGCAACATTAGGACTAACCCACATCCAAATTAAACAGCATGATACCTGCGAAATTTGAGTTAATTTGATAGTTAATTTTGGCTAAAAAAATTATAATTTATCTACTTTAATGTTATTTTTAACGAAATAATAAAGAAATTAATATATTTATAATTTTTTATTAGTAGAATTTGAAAGAAGAAGATTTCAAGTGCTTTGAAGGAAAATTGATGCAAAAACTTGAAAAAAAAATCTTGAAGAAAAAGTTGAAAATTGGGACAGCGCGCAAGACAGATCCAACGCATCTCCTTGTTTAGCACGACCAGCTCATGCTTAGCGCGAAAAAGACCCACAAAAAAACCCAAAGGCGCGCTTAGCGGAAAAATCCGAGTTAAGCGCGAAGTGAAGTTAGATTGAAAAGTAAGTTATCTTAGTCCTATAAAAGGAGTAGAAAGCAAAAGGAAAAGACACAACCTACATACCGGGAAAACACCACCTCAGAGACTAAGAGTTTTCTAATGAATATATCCTAAGCCTGAGTATCTTTAATAGGAAAAATCCTCTTTTATGTCCATTATCCCATTTCCCTCCTTTATCTATCTCTCTTCTTCTATCCAAGTCCGTCCCTAAAGTATAAAGTCTATCATGACAATGAGAGACTAAACCCTATTGTTGGGAGTCTAGCAGTCGAGTGTCCTTGTAATATAATATTTTCTTATTGTCTATTTAATGCACTTGCCAACGAGCGAAACGTTCTTGTAATGTAATCTTTTCTTATTATCTATTTAATGTACTTGCCAACGAGTTAACAAAAAACAATTTGTCGATAGTGACAATTTTTTTGAGGGATTTCTTTCTTTTCTTTCTTGTCTCTTTCTTTTGTGAGGTGGTAGCGAGGGAAAAGTTTGTACTTTTGTGTGTGAGAGAGACTAGCTTAATTTTCATATTTTTTTTATATAACCTTTACATTTTGCCTCTCATTGAAGAGAAAAAATCAAGTTTTAATTTTTTAATATACTTTAAGTAATATTTTTTTCGTCTAAAAATAAGTATTATTTCAGGTTGTTTTACATGAACTGATAAAAGTTACTAATAAAAATATGAAAGAGAATAATAATTTTATAAAATTAATCTTAATATTAATTTTACTGTAAAAAAATTAAAATAACACTTATTTAGAATATTAATGAAAAAAAATTAATAAAAAAACTTCGTACCCCATTGCCCAGAGGCTCTTCGCTATGCGAAGGTATGAGAGAGGGATGTTGTACGCAGCCTTACCCTTATTAAAAAATAAAATGTGATATTTATTTTAGAACAATTTTTTCTTGAAATGAAATATTTATTTTGAACTGAAGAAGGAGTAATAAATAAATATCTTAGACCCACGCTGAAACTTATTTTCTACAAAAACAAAAGAGAAAGAACATGTGTACAAGACGTAGTACTAATTACAACTGGGGTGATACTGATATATACCAACAAACCAATGTCTCCCGGGTAGCTTCCCCAAACCCATTTACCGATTCCAAGTTCGAAGCAGTTGTACCAAACTTGGTTGCTATGCTCCCCAGGCTCTCCCTTCTCTGCACCACACATGACATATAAATAGCACTTCCCCCATCATTCACATTATCAAAACATGTGCATGGCAATGGAATAACAAGGGTGCCTCCATATGTCTGTTCACAATCTTGATTTGTTCAGCACTAACTAATCCACCATAGCCTTCTACACAAGAACATGAAATTGGTATTTTCACTAATGATTTGGCACTAAGGATTTGGTGTGCACTTGATGGTGTTATGGGGAAGATAGAATTTGAGGCCAAGATATCAGAAAAGTTTACATTGAAGCGAGTGGCGATTTCGGAGAGCTTGGAGTCCCATGGCAAGAGATAAGAGAGAAGAGAGGGACAAGAATCTGAGGAATTGCATGGTTCAATGGTGGACTTTGATTGAACTAGACATAATGATAGTGCACTGAAAAGTATAATTGTACAAGATCTGATGAGGACTAAGAAAAAGCAAATGATTTATATTGACATATATTTTAAAAATATATAGTATATTAATTTTGCTGTAAATGATTAAAGTATCAAATAATTTTAGATTAATATAAATTTTTTAAGTATAACAGTAAAAGAAGTTTTTAATGTAGTGATGATGAATTTTGAGATAAAGTTATTTAATTAAATGACTAAATAATATATACAAATATAATTAGATTCCTCTCGGAACATACATTTTTAGCACCTACGGCCACTAATCAATATTTTTGCTATAAAAGCAAGACATGTACGCAATGCATTAAGGAATGGCATCAGGACATTCAGCATATCAGGAGTTAAAATTAAACTTGTGGATTTCAGATTTTTCCACTATTATTATAGTCGGACAACAGAAAAGAAATTTAGGCTTACTAACCAAACCATCGATTTCTCAATTCTCAAGATCAGAAAATTAAAACAATCTTTTTAAGTCTTGCCATGTTGAAGTTTCCTAATAATAAAAGAAAAATTAAGTCAGAGTAGATACAAAGATAGAAAGAGTAAAATCTAACATACATATTTCTTGGTTATAAAAAAGACTTTAATATATTTTTATCATTAACAATTAATCAATTATGGATTAGTGGCTTTGGGCACCCAACGTTTCTGTTAGTATATCCAATAATTTTTCAAAATGCTAAAACGGTCCTTATAGGTATTTTGGGTTATAAATAATATTTTATTTTATTTGTGTATTTTTTTTGTTTTCGTAAAACTTCACTCTGTGACTGCATGTAGTTTCTTTTTGTTTTCGTAAAACTTCACTGGGTAACTGAAATTTACTCCTGTTACCTTTTGTTGGTGTGTGTTTTTTTGTTGTAAGTGGTGCATGTACTTTGTTAAGGATATATGATAAAGTTTGGTGGTTGTTTAATATGCTTTAAATAATATTACCAAATCAATATTTATAAACTTGTTAAAACTATTGTTAACATAAAAAAAATTCTATAACATGTTAAAAAATTAAAATAATTTAAAATAAAAAAAAACTCATACAAATTATTAATCTGAATGAATTTTTTTAAAAAAAATAATTTTAAACTTTTTAATTTTAAAAGAAAAACTGATACCGATTGATGATCTATATAAGTCATATGAATTGTCAATTCATATTACTCATATTTTAAAATAAATTTTAGTTTTAAATTATTTTAAAAAAATAATTAAAAATTATAAGAAAAAAATCATAAAAATTAATTATTTGTATGAGTCATACAAATTGTCAATTCGTATTAAAAAAATGTAAAAAATATTTTAATTCTTTAACATGCAAGAATACTGGATGCGCAGAGCAACTTCCTTTTTTATTTTGTTTTTGATTCCTCCAGCGCTGTCTGAATGACTTTTAAAGCATTAACTCTAGTATCTGTAACTCTCTAGTGCTTAGTGGATTTGTGGATTTCTCGGAGATATAAGGCTGAGCTTATAGCCATATTTGAGGGTCTGGAATTAACCTGGGAGTTGAACTTTGATAATGTTGTCTGCGTTTCAGATTCTCGATCTGAATGCTATATGAACCTCATCAAACAAATCGGTATGCGTCTATTGTCGAGAGCATTCGTGATTTCATTAAGGAAGATTGGCATCTGGAGTTTGTCCATTCGCCAAGTATCAGCTTTATTACCATTAGATTTGTATATATCTAAATTAGTTAGTTTTGTAATTAGTTAGTTACAATTCTGTTAGGAGGTTAGAAGATTTCTCACCTTGTATAGATTAATATATAAGGCCTAATCCTATTTGTAATAAGAGAGTGTTTTCCCTTTTCACATTCAATGAGAATGAGTTTTCCTTTGTTCACCTTGATCCTCTTGTCAACATGGTATCAGAGCTCACATGAGTTCTGGTAGCCATTGTTGCACTTCTTCCAAAATTGTTATTCTTCCCATTTCTGTTGAATCTTTGATCTCCTTCTATCTTTTGATTCATTCTTTCTTTTGAAGTTTCATCAATGGCACTCCAGAACTTCGTTGATTTTTCTACAAACTCTGCGAATCCATACTATCTGCATCCGAATGAGAATCCAGCTCTAGTTCTTGTTTCTCCTTCTTTAACGGCCAAGAACTACCACACTTGGTCCCGTTCGATGCACATCGCGTTAATTTCGAAGAACAAAGACAAGTTCATCGATGGATCTCTTCCCAAACCTCCCGTTTCCGATCCGTTATATGCACCGTGGATCCGCTGCAACACTATGGTTCTCGCTTGGATTCATCGATCAATTTCTGATTCCATCGCAAAATCGGTACTTTGGATCGATACCGCTGCTGGTGTTTGGAAGAATCTACGTATTAGGTTTTCTCAGAGTGATATCTTCCGCATTTCCGATCTACAAGAGGATCTGTATCGTTTCCGTCAAGGAACGCTTGATGTATCTGATTACTTCACTCAATTGAAGATCTACTGGGACGAATTGGAGAATTATCGTCCAATCCCTCACTGTAAGTGCTCAATTCCCTGTTCTTGTGGTGGAATTGATTCTATTAGGGTTTATCGCGAACAAGATTACGTTATTCGCTTTCTTAAAGGCTTGAATGACCGGTTTTCGCATTCTAAATCACAAATCATGATGATGAATCCTCTCCCGGACATTGATCACGTTTTCTCCCTGGTTATTCAACAAGAACGTGAAATGCTAGGCTCTAATTCTGATTCAGTCTCTGAAGCTACTTCTGACTCTGCTATGGCTATGCAAGTCAATTCCAATCAGAGCAATTTCAATGGTAAAGGGGGATATTACAACAAAGGCAAGAGCTCTTCTAAAGGTGGTAATCGAGTTTGCACTCACTGTGGCAAAACAAATCACATCGTCGACAATTGTTTTGAGAAGATTGGCTACCCTCCCGGATACAAGACCAATAAGTCCAAGAATTCATCATCATCATCTCAGGCCAACAATACCTCAAATGCTTCTGCTCTGGAATCAACCCAACAAGGTTCCTCTGCACAGTCCAGTTTTCAGTTTACACAAGAGATGTACCAAGGCATCCTTGAAGCTCTTCAACAGTCAAAAGTTGGTTCTCAACCAAAGGCCAATTCAGTAACCACATCTCCCTTTGCTTTGCATTCCCCTTCCTCCAATCCGAATGGTAAGAATCCTTCTCTTTGGATACTAGATACCGGTGCTACTGATCATATTACTTTTGATCTTTCCTCTCTTACCACTTATCAAAACATTGTCCCTGTCCCTGTTTCTTTACCCAATGGATCACAGGTTCTAGCTTCCATCTCTGGTAGTGTAGTTATCTCACCTTTAATTACTATCCATCATGTTCTTTACATTCCTTGCTTTCATGTCAATTTGATGTCTGTCACAAAATTAGCTAGTACAAATAATTGCCATTTAAGTTTCACTACTGATTTGTGCAAGATTTTGCAGAATCATTCTCTGGAAACGATTGGTACAGCTAAGCTTCAAAGAGGATTGTATGTGATAGATACTGCTGATATGATTCGTTCTTGTAATTCAATTTCTTCTCATCCTTTTGAGCTTTGGCATTCCAGATTAGGACATGTATCAAATTCTGGTATGCAAGCTATTTCTAAACAATTTCCTTTCATACCTTGTAAGAACAACATGTCACCTTGTGACAGCTGTCATTTTTCTAAACAAAAGAGGCTTCCTTTTCCTAATAGCATTACTACTTCTTTATCTCCTTTTGAACTATTGCATGCTGATGTTTGGGGTCCATATTCCACCATTTCCCTTCTAGGACATAAATATTTTCTCACCTTAGTAGATGATTATTCCAGATTTACCTGGGTCATTTTTCTCAAAAATAAAAGTGAAACTAAAAACCACATTATTAACTTTGTTGCTTATCTAGAAAATCAATTCAACACATCCTTAAAATGTCTTAGATCTGACAATGGGACTGAATTTGCCTTAAATGATTTCTTTCTATCTAAGGGGATTATCCATCAAAAATCATGTGTTGAGACCCCTCAACAGAATGGTGTAGTTGAACGTAAACACCAGCATATTTTGAATGTGGCTAGGTCCTTCTTTTTTCATTCCAATGTTCCTCTCACTATGTGGAATTTTTGTGTTCAACATGCTGTCCATGTTATAAACAGAATTCCTAGTCCCTTACTTAAGTCTAAATCCCCTTATGAATTGTTATTCAAATTACCACCTACCCTTCTCCACCTTAAAGTCTTTGGTTGTTTGTCCTATGCCACTACTATACAAGCACATCGTACCAAATTTGACTCTAGAGCCAGAAAATGTGTTTTCATTGGTTACAAAGATGGTACTAAAGGCTACATACTTTATGACCTTCACTCACACAATATTTTCCTCTCACGCAATGTTATTTTCTATGAGCATTGTTTGCCTTTCAAAACTGTTCCTGGACCCACTCCCTCAAATACTCCATCTAATTTTCCACTTTATGATGATCCTTTGGACATCTCACCTCATCCTTGTGTGGACTCCTCTCCTTTATCCACCGGTTTGATAGACAGTACAAGCACCAGCCCTGCATCCATTCCACCCATAGATCACACTTTGGACTCTAGTTCCTTACCTACCCCTGCTGCTACAGCTCATCCTACTCATCCTACTTCTGATCTTGATCAAAATTCAATAGATCAAACATCATCCCACATTACTAATGTTCCTGTTACTTTAGAGCCACCCTTATCTACCAGAGTGTCAACTCGTCCAAAACGACCTCCTGGTTATTTACAGGACTATCACTGCAATGTCATATCTAGCTGTACCAATCAGTTTTCAAGTAATGTTGCTTACTCCCTTTCTTCTGTTTTATCTTATAATAATTGTTCTCCTGATTACAAAATATTTTGTTGCTCTATTTCTTCCACCATTGAGCCCAAAACCTATAACCAAGCTTCCAAATTTGACTGTTGGAAGAAGGCCATGGATGCTGAGATTACAGCTCTTGAGGTAAATAAAACTTGGACTGTTGTGGATCTTCCTTGTGGAAAGGTTCCAGTAGGTTGCAAATGGGTATATAAAATCAAGTATCATGCCAATGGCACAATAGAAAGGTACAAGGCCAGGCTTGTGGCCAAAGGTTACACTCAGATGGAGGGTGTTGACTACTTTGACACTTTTTCCCCAGTAGCCAAGATGACTACAGTACGTGTTTTACTAGCTGTTGCTGCTGTTAGGGGTTGGCATCTTGAACAACTGGATGTCAACAATGCTTTCTTGCATGGTGACTTGAATGAGGAGGTTTATATGTCTCTTCCTCCTGGTTATGATGCTTCTTCCCCTTCCAAGGTATGCAAATTGAACAAGTCCTTATATGGGTTGAAGCAAGCTAGCCGTCAATGGTATTCCAAACTCTCTACTGCTCTTACTTCTTTGGGCTATCAAGTCTCTCAAGCAGATCATTCCCTTTATGTCAGGTCTGATGGCACTTCCTTTACAGCTCTATTAGTCTATGTTGATGACATTGTGTTAGCAGGCACTTCCATGGAAGAGATAAAGTCTGTCAAACTATTCCTTGATCAACAATTTAAGATCAAAGATCTTGGTCAACTTCGATTCTTTCTTGGCCTGGAAATTGCAAGGTCATCTTCTGGTATTTTCCTAAATCAAAGAAAGTACACTGTTGAGCTACTTGAAGATACTGGATTTTTGGGTTCCAAACCGGCTTCAGTACCTCTTGATCCTCACACCAAATTATCTGCCACTGATGGTGTTCCCTTTGATGATCCTTCTGGCTATAGAAGACTCATTGGCAGGCTTCTTTATTTGACTCACACAAGGCCAGACATCTCTTTCTCTGTTCAACACCTTAGTCAATATGTTTCAAATCCCTTAGTGCCTCATTATCAAGCTGCTACAAGAACTCTAAGGTACCTAAAATCTTGTCCTGCCAAGGGAATTCTATTCTCTAGTCACAGCCCACTTCAACTCCATGGTTTTGCTGACTCCGATTGGGCTTGCTGTCCTAATACTAGGCGATCCATCACCGGCTACTGTGTTTTACTTGGTAGCTCTCTCATTTCCTGGAAATCTAAGAAACAAAACACTGTTTCTCGTTCATCTACTGAGGCAGAGTATCGTGCGTTGGCCTCATTAACATGTGAGTTACAGTGGTTACAATACTTGTTCCAAGATCTTAACATTACCTTTCCCCAATCAGCTTCAGTTTATTGTGACAACAAATCTGCCATATATCTTGCCCACAATCCAACATTCCATGAACGCAGCAAGCATATTGAACTGGACTGCCACATCATTCGACAAAAACTGCAGTCAAAACTGATCCACCTCCTCCCAGTTCCTTCGCAGTCACAACTGGCTGATGTGTTTACTAAACCCCTTCACTCTCCCTCTTTTTCCTCCATGATGTCCAAGTTGGGATTGTGCAGCATACACTATCCAACTTGAGGGGAGCTATCAGCTTTATTACCATTAGATTTGTATATATCTAAATTAGTTAGTTTTGTAATTAGTTAGTTACAATTCTGTTAGGAGGTTAGAAGATTTCTCACCTTGTATAGATTAATATATAAGGCCTAATCCTATCTGTAATAAGAGAGTGTTTTCCCTTTTCACATTCAATGAGAATGAGTTTTCCTTTGTTCACCTTGATCCTCTTGTCAACACTAAGAAAGGGTAAACATTGCGCTGACTTTCTGGCTAAGATGAATCCTAGTACGGGAACTTGGTTTATGGAGGTTGTGAACCCTCCTTTAGGCATGCATCAGTTGATCCTACCTCATGTCATGGGTTTACCTTTTATAAGGTTGTAATTTTCTGCTTTTTTCCCCTTCTTTTCTTCCTGTTACCATAAAAAATATATATATACATACATATTAACTCTAGTGGTTTAGGGTGGTTCAAAATGACCCTTTTGGTCTTGCGGTGCCTTGGTGGTTTGGATTGGCTCCTTGTGGCCCTATTGTTTCTGGGTTCTAACAGCGATGGCTCTTGTACGTAGGTTTGGGGAAGGAGAAAGAAACGCCACCAATGATGATAATGTTTTGGTTTTTGTTCTAGTCGCCATATTAAGGTCTACTTATACTGTGACTAGTTATGATTAAACATCAGTCTCTTTTGGTCATCACAAAAAATTAGTGTCAACTTTAGTAGTGGTAGCCTCAAGGTCGTTGCTTCACCAACATTGTGAAATTGGCGTCCTTGAATTCGAGGACAAGGTATGCCTCCATGAACTACTGATTACTGTTGAATTTCTTGCTTTCCTATTTCATTCCCATTCATCTTATTTATACAAGTGAGTAATTGTCTGGTAGTGTAGAATAGAAAGCATAAAGCACTAACAGAAAGCACAAAACACTAACAGAATGGTATAACAAACTGGTATAACAGAGTCTTTTCTAACAAATTCTGATATAGCCTATCCTAGCACTAAGTGTTGAAATCCTTCAAGTAATCCTTTTGGGCCGTGTTGGCTTCTTCCTATCAGCAATACTATCAATAATCTCACACGTTACTTTTCTCATCAATACTATTAAGAATGTGAAGACTATATGACAGTTGACGTCGTCTTCTTTGTTATGTTTGAAGGGTTTTTTTTTTCTTTTCAAAGTATCATACGTATAAGCAACAATCAGCTTGTGATCCTACTAAAATTACTTGGTCTCAATCATCTCTTCCATATTACGCTGAGAATTTGGATGACTGTTCATTGGACTCCCGTACATCATCATCTTCATTAATTACTTACACTTGTATATTATATTTTTGCTTGTGATTATCATTTTTCTCATATATATATATATATATATATATACTTTCATTGTTTATAGCCTTTTGAACTGAGATTTAACATTCATTATGATTCATTCTATTTTTTTTATTTGTAATTATGATTATAATTACATATTTGCATCAATACGTAAAGCATTTGAAATATGCATTTTTTATTTGCACGTATGCATTTTAAAAGTTCAGGTTTCGTTGCAATTTAGACTTTTCAGGTAAGGTTTTGTCGAATTTTAAAATTAAAATTACTTTCCATCATATATAAACAAATTAAAATTACTTAGCGTGAGTCATTGAGTTGTTGGTGTTGGCAAAGCTGAGATTAAATTAATGATTAGCATGAGCGACAGTATTACTGTAGCTGCGGTAACTTTTAAAAAATGGCATCAACCATTATTGTCCTTAGAGATGGCTACTGCTCCACGCTAATTGCATCAGCTACAGCTTAGCCAACATCACCAATATCAAACTCTGAAGTGTCAATCTGGTGACCAACACTATTAACTCATTTAGCATTATTTTCTTTTTTATGAGAAAGTTTAGTTTAGTTAGATTCTAGACTTTTGTCATGTCAAAACATGTTTTAAAGCTGATTAGACACTTATAAAAATATTTACATATTATTTATCAACAAATTTTTTATATTAATAATAAAATTCAAATTTATGTTCTTATGATATATAAATATATTCCTTATCAATTGAATTAATATTTGTTGGCTAAATATATTCTTTTATCTTTCTTACCTTTTATTTTCTTCTAAACAAATACAGTTAAAATGTTTAAATAATGTGAAAAAAATAGTGATTTGAAAACAAATCATACTAGATCCTAGATCCTGCATTAGATAATAAGAGATTACGTAGATAGCAATTTATAACTAATAATCAAGGTTGCGGCCTTTAGCTCACTCGTTTATATTTTAAGGTTGTTGACCGATACAAAGATAGAATATTTAAAGTTTAAAGAATTGACACTTGGACATAATTTAAGTGATTAGAATGTGAATGAAGATTTGTCCAATAGTACGTACATATAAAAGGAAATACTTCATTTTTAATGTTATACTAAAGCATCCACAATTAATATCTATATATACAGGATATTAATCATACCCTTTTTTTTTCTGTGGATACAGGTTTAATTATACCCTGAGCTTAAACTTATTCGAAACTTAAACTTAAACTTATTCGAATGAAGTGGTTAGCAATTAATCCTTGGCAAGAATACCTTACCCTTTCCCCCATTATATCTTATATTAAGAATATTTCAAAGTAAAATTCGTTGGTTCCACATTGGTGGTGGTGTGGACAACAATAGGAACTTTTTTGAGTTTTCCTCGTCATTATTTTTTGTTTTTTGTGCAGTTCAATATTTTAGGCTGAGAAGTGAGAAAGAACTAAGTGCATCTCCAACAGTAATTTTTTAAATAAGTTTTTGAAGTTATTTCTTTTTTTTTTCACTGTATCATGTTATTCTCAGAGCTCATACACTTTTATTTCAATACTTTTATATATTTTTATTTTTACTTAATTATGGTTCAAATAAAATTAATAATTCAATTTTTGAATTATTACGTTTAATGATACTAAATAATTAAAATGGTGAATAAATATAATGTTGGAGATTTTAAGAATTGTCACGATAGGAGTGGTTGGTTTTGCAAAGGATTGCAGTAATATTGAAGATTAGAATTCATTTGGTTTAAAAAACTTCCATGGTACATTCATTTTTTTTATGCTTTCAATTAATAATTTGTACTCATTTTTTTTAATTTTTGGATTCAAAGATAATATCAAAGGTTAAAATAACTTACACACTCTTTATCAATCATTTGAATTGGATTTTTGACATAATTTGTGTTAAAAGAATAGTTTGTGTTAAATTCATTTTTTTTAACAAAAAACCTCCCTTTCACGTGAGAGAGTCCAGAACTTTCCCATGTCTTTAGCTCACCCTCTCCTTTTCTCTCTTCACCTCACACGGTGGTTCTCCGTCACACAGCTCCCCTTCTCGACTTCTCTCTCAGACAGAGTTGTTCATCCTCTCATTCAGTGACGAAGCTTGACTAAATAATTTGAGGGGTCAAAAAGTAATAAGTAATATTTATATATTTAAAATTATACATATATGATGAGGTAAAAATGTTGAAATTATATATTTTTGTCATCAAGAAATTTTCTCTTAAAAAATGCATATATTCTTTTATGCTGGATCATTTTACCTTTTAAAAATGTCACTTCTAAATTAATATAAAAATAATTATATAACTCAGAAGACAAAATAAGTTATTAAAAATCATATTATCTAGTTATAATCACCGATCAGTAAGATAATTGTTTATATTCACTGTATTATTAATCGTTAAAAAAAAATATTCCATATACTTATCACTAAAAAATTAAAATCCTTTGACTAGTATGTTTTTATTCTCTTACTATTAAACTTTTAAATTAAAAAGAATGATTTTTTTTTCAGATACAGAAATAATAAATTTTTCTTACATCCAACAGAGTCTATACTCTTTGCTCATTTCTCATTTCTTCCTTTCAAATAATTAACTTCTCACAGTATTATAATATTAATAGATGTTGATCACAAATTTTAATGAAAGACATACATTTAAAATATATGCAAAATAATTTGGGGGAGCATGACTCTCCCCGTCCCTTAAAGGATCCACCAGAGTTCTTATTTGGCCCAAATCTCCTTCTCTGTTTCATCTCCCACACTTTCCCCAAAATAAGATCTCGTGCCAGGTGCGGCGGCAAGGCTAGCTTCTGTTGTCGCTGCGAATGATCATTCTGCTGTTGTCGGTGTAAAATATTAATCTTTTTACTGAAGGAACGGCTAATGGTGTGAAGAAATTTTGGGTCCCACATAGATTTATTTGCTCTAATGAAAAAAATAAAAAATAAACCAACATACTACGTTGTTGTTCCGTCATATTTTACAAGAGTCGTGCGGGGAAGCCAGAAAGTTTATAACAAAATGCATGAGCATTTATTCCGCAACTAAAGTTGAACAGAAATATTTTTTTACGGAAAAAAAAAACTAAAAGCAGAATACTTATTAAAACAATTGCTGCAAACTATTATACTAATTTTCCTAATTATTATGATCTAATCCCACCGTCATTTCAATATTGCGCCCCACTGATTGAAAATCAATTCAGATTAAATTATTACAGACAATGATTTTTGTACGGAACATCGATATATGGACATATCTTTATATTTAAATATCTATTTCACATTCTCAATTTCTTTCGATATTACGTTTTCGTCGCATCATATTATATTACCTATATAATATTGTTTAGATAATTTTTTATACAAATAAATAAAATTTTAATATAAATTAGAACTAACTTATACATAAATTATTCCATATTAAATTCTTTAAAAATGTATTTTAATTACTATTTTAATCATTTTTTTAACTTATAGGAAAAAATTTATTTCATTTTATTTTTTTAATTATTATGAGGATCTTTATATTTTTACCAAATTTTCAATTAGATATATAATTTTTTAATTAGATCCTAAATTTTCATTTTTTTCAATTAAATCAATTGTGAGAATTTTATCTGAAGTTTTAACTTTCTATAGAGTCAAATAAATGTGAAGGGTTAAAAATATGTAAAGTTTTAACGTTGGTTTTGTTTTGGCACGTTTCACGTGAAGCGAAATCGTACTAGTAGTTGAGGGGCATGTGCCAATGAAATGAAAATGAATGATGAGGGGAATGTCAAATGCAAAATTGATAATTCCATCTAAAATCTCAAGCAAAGGCGAAAGCTCATTCGTGGCCCACCTTCACATTATTGACCGAAACTGCACTTACTGCCCTGTTATGTGCATTACCCCTTTTTCTCTCACCAAATACCCAAAAAAGTCACAAATAATATCTCATTTTAAATAAATTATTCTATTTTTAAATGCATTTTAATAAGTATGTATTGTCAACCAACATGATACAAAGATGATTTAACTCAATTATTTTATGATACTACATGAGTCATTATAATTTTTTTTATTTATCTTTGATTTCTATGCATAAACAAAAATATAATATTATATAATTGATAGATAATTTTATTTTTTAAAATATATGATTAAGAATTTGATTTTAAATATTTGTGTGAATCTAGATACAAATGAGTAGATTCCATCTAGCTTGACCCAGTGGACCAAATGGTGGAAACAATCTAGTTTGGTCAGGTTTGAAATTCTAATAGACCATGTTTTTCTTGGTTGGCTTGGCCTATTTACACATAGAATCAATCAAATTGACTTTTTTTTCTTTCTTTCTTGAATTCATACTAATATTAAAAGGAAAAATAAAAAATAATGTTGAGTCAAATAGTCTTGATAACATTCAGGCCAATAATTTATAGGTATGGTTTAGCCTAATTGGTTGGACAAAATTGAAATAATCTTTTTCAGGGCAACATTTTTACAGTTTTGCTCGACCTAGTCTAATAGGCCGTTCGGCCAGCTCACCAAGCAAGGCCAATTTTGATAAGTCCGGTGAAATCCATAAAGATTGAAAAGAATATCAACATTCTAGTTGCCCTCGAATTAATCACCTAACAATTACAAATAATACATTATTTACAAAAAGTAAAAATGTTTTAATAATATTACTTCAGAAAGTAACTTATTGTTTTTAAAATAGGTATAAAATAATCTCAAACATCAATTTTATTAATGAAGAAGATATTTATTGTGCTTGAAATTTTGTTCTTCTTTGATTCTAAATTAACATTTACCATTTAAAGGATTTTTTTTCATATTTTAAATAATAATTCATCCATCCTAGTTTGAAGTGGACGGTGGTCAAAATAAAAGATTGATAAAGGGAAAATAGTAGAAATGGTTAATGTCACAACAAAATTAAGAAAACAAAACAAAATGAAAATGAGATGCAAACAATATATTTGAATAAAAGTTAATGTTTCATTCATCCTAAAATAGTGTGTCATATTATTTTACATAAATTAAGAAAAATTAATAAATAAATAAAAAGACTGATAATTTTATAAAATTAACCTTATTAATATTATACTAAAAAGATAAAGTGATAATTTTATAAATTTAATTTTATTAATATTATACTAAAAAGATAAAGTAACACTTATTAAGGATATTAGTGAAAGAAAAAAATGATTCCTTTGATCCTATTCTTTTAGTGTAGACGGATTTGATGGTATTTTATAGAATGTATTATAAAATTCTCATGAAACATTTAATTTTTTTTTGTTAGTTATCCTTGTTAAATATTTTAAGTATTTTTTTTCATTGATAGTGATGCATAATATTCATGAATTTAATGTTTTCACGTTATTCATAATAATTTAATGATTATTAATAAAGATATAGTTTATACATGTTCAACATTTTTATAAAAATTCAATAAAATAAAATAAAATAATTATTTTTATTTATCTATTTAATTGATGTTTAAAGTGTCTTAAAATAAAGATTAGAATCAATAATTAATATTACATTAAAAACTAATAAAATATCTAGTTTGAGATAATTTTTTTCTCTTAAACACTTCCCTCATATTGAAATATATCAATATCATTTAAATTTGACAGTTTCAAAATAAAAATTCATTTCCTAAATATCATCTATATTAATTACACAGGAAAAAAAGAAAAATTATTGAAAATAAAAATCTAATTAAATAAAAAACATTGTAAATGTATTATTTAAGAAAAAATAATTAAAATTTATTTATATTTTAATCTAATGCGGATTTATTGAAATTTTTTTCCTATATATTTTAAATGGAGAGATCCGGCAAACATGTAAGAACTCCAGAAGATTCTGACTCAAGTCCACTGCTCGAAATTTGAAGTGAAATGAAAGGACAAAAAAGTAATTGCATGAAAAACCCGCCACATAATATGAAACAACCTGACGATGGTTTTGCTTTACCCAACTGAAAATGTCAACTATACCACCCACATGTGACGGATCCTTATCTGACACCTCAACCACGTGCCACCATATCAGATTCCCCTCCTTTAACTAGAACATCCCCTTATTTAAATTAAATAGTACTATTTTTTTAGAAAATGATAATATGATTAATTAAATTAATTATTAGCGCAATTTAATTTTAAAAATTTTATAATTGAAGACTGAAAGAATAATCGATATTTGATATAGAAAAAAGAAAGGTTAAATTACTCTATCTATATAGTTTTATAATTCTTACTTTTTTAATCTCTAAAAATAAGAATCATTTTGGATTAAAAAAATAAGAATCATAAAATTATAAAATTAAAAAGTTATTTTTAAAATTATAGAAATTAAAAAAAATTAAAATGTAAATTATAGAGACTAAAAAAATCACTTTCAAATTATAAAAATTGAAAAAGTAAAAATCATAAAATTACAAATACTAAATGAATAATTTAAGAAAAAAGAAATAAAATAAAAGAATATTTAAACTAAAGAGTATTACTATCCCTCATCTTGAATAAAAATAACAAAACTTTTTTTCTTAAATGCATATAAATTTTAATTATTTATTTATTATTTTTACGAATTTGTCTTTAAAATATCTTTTATTTAATAAATTCAAAAAATTTAATACTTGATATCAAGTTGTAATAAAAAAATAATTTAGAAAATATGCTTATGTTGAATTACAAATAAAATAATTTATTAATATTAACTAATTTTTGTTTTATAATATTGATTATTTTTTTTAGTAAGGGTAAAGTATATCTTCTTTTACTTACAATCGAGAAAAGGAAAATATAATTTTAAAAAAAGTTTCTTTCATGCTCACTTATTTTTTGACAACCAAAATTAGTCTTTCTCTTTGGCTTTCACAGTATTCGTATCATACCTATCTTGCATATTATATGCAAAAATGATCCCCATATTACGTGAATGTTTGAATTGTTAAAAGTATTATATCCACGTTCTAATGCAAATTTATCGAATAAAAAAAATAAAAATATGATTCTTTTATAAAATTATTTTTGCCTCAGAGATATTTTTCCACGATTTTCGAACAACATGGACGGCATGTGTCGGGGTCCACCACCTCATTTCTGTAGAGCATATGAGCGTTGGGGTTGGGGATTCCAAACGTGTAACAAATTCTGGATCGGTCTTGATTTTTTTCCCCATTAAATAAGTTAATATTTTTGTCTTATTTTTATTTATCATATAAGTATGAAATTATTACGGACTTCGTTCATAATTTGACTTACAAGATATTATCTTCATGAACTAACTAAAACATTATCTTCTAGAATAAATTACACTTATAGTTCCTGATTTTTTTTAAAAAATTACAAACAAGAACGAATTTAAGAGGGCAGGAGACTCTAGCCCCCTTTTCTCAACACTTTCTTCTAAAAAAATAAAAAATTTAATAGAAAAATAATTGTTGATTTGATCATTTTCTTTCAGTAACAATTCTTATCTCTATTTTTTATACATTCTGTGAAAAGAAATCTCTAATTTTATACATAAATTTAATAATAAATATTTTTTGTGAAATTTTTATTTATTATATAAATATTTATTAAAAAATAATATTTAAATAATCGTATAAAAAAACTCAATTCCCTTTAATATATTTTTGGATCCGTCCCGAAATGCATACAATTCCATTATTTTTATATTCTTTTAAAAATATTACACTTCCTTTTATATATTACATTAACTCTTTTCTTTTGATGTTTGAAGATATTATACTAACAACTAATACCCTAAGGAAGGTTGTCATAAACATTAATAAAATAATTATTGCACGTAATTAAAAAAAATCTCAAGAAATATTAATATAATTTATTTTATTTTCTAACAACTTTTTTCGTAAGATTTAAACTCTATTATTAATAAGATTATTAACATTTACAAATGAGATAACTGCTAACTTTATATAAGAGTGTTACGAGGTCTCACATCGGTTGGATAGTGTCGTTAGCTCTCCCTTTGTGGTGACGAGACAATAGGTCCAAAAAAGTATTTAAAAATATGAAATTTAGATATTTGTTTAGATATTTGTACCCTGTCGACGAGGTAAGGAACCATGGTATATATGTACATTTACCCTTTCTCAAGGCATTTTTTTAGATAAGGACTCCGTTTTTTCCTTTTTTTCGGATGGTAAATATTTCTTAGAACATGGAGTGTGAATCAAACCCATGTTTTAATTAAAATTGAGATACTGATGCAAGTTCTTCCCTTCTGAATCAGGTATATTCGGGTGGTTAATCAATATGATAAGTGCTTATATAACTGGGTAGGGCACCCCTTATGAACCGATTTTTAAGGGGACCTTTCAAATACCTTTGTTGTACTTTAACATTTAATATGATATCAAAGCTAGGTGTTTTGTCCAGTGTTGTGGTGGATAGTGCCGCTAGCCCTCACTTTGTGATGACAAACCCTGATTTAAGGGGACGTATTACTAGTCTCACATTGAGTGATTAGTCAACATGATAAGTGCTTATATAACTCGATAGGTCACCTCCTTATAAATTAATTTTTAAAGAAATTTTTCGAATGTCTTAAGTGTACTTTATCATTTAATAAGGAGTGTACCAGGTTGATTGGAATTTGCTCTTCTAGCAATTATCACCGTCACAACACAACAATATTTTTTTTTCTTACTTTCTAACAATTTGATAGCAAATTCTTCTTCAATGATTATTTACAACTCGATAGAAAATTCTTACTTTCTAGTAGTATTATTTTAAATTTAGAAGATAATAAGGTGAGTAAATTTCATTTTAGTTCAACATTTTTATAATATAATTAATAGGATATTTTTGTTAAATTTTATGATTAAAATATATATCTTTTTTATTACAGATCAATAATTATTAGTGACACGTGAAACTTTCAATTGACATAGTCTGACAGAGTTGTTACATTTTTTTAAATGTTTGAAAAAATATTGAATTTGTAATGTATTACTTTTGAATATTTAAAAAATGAAAATTCACTGTCACCCAAAGATATCATCAGACACTGTTAACAAGATTTTTTATTAATTTTTCTACGGTCCAAAGATGTCAGAGGGACAAGACAATTGGACAAGGAACAGGTTCGTCGGTAACAAACAAAGGGCAGCCTCGTAAACAGCTACCATTTTGGATTCGAGTGTGACCCTGACGTCACCTGATTTTTTCACTTTAGCAGAGTAAACACTGCACCTATCTTTTAAATACTTTATTATTTATTCAATACAAGAGGATGTGAGGGAAAATATTTCAATTTCTTTTTTATTTTTTTATTAATTAAAAAACTTGTTAAAGTATTTGTTAAATGAATTTTTTAATAGTTTGAGTTTTTTATACGTTAATTGAAGTTATTTCTCCTAAAATTAATTAAAAATTAAAAAATGAGTTGATAGTTAAAAAAATTAGTTGATAATTATAAATAAAAAATTAGTTTAATAAATTAATAATTTATTTTAAAAAGATAATAAAAAAATTAAACAAATACAAAAATAAAAATAAAAAATTAGAAGTCAGCATCTCAAACAATACTACTTTAAGTAGAGGTTAAAAAAATATCAGAAACTACTAAAATATGTTTATTTATTAAATAATCAAACAAATTTTTTAACTAGTAAAAAATATATAAATTAACCAAAATATTTTTTTAATCTTTTTATAGGAAAATTTTATTGTTTTTATCTTTTTTTTACGCATGGTAGGCTTTTCTCATTTTTGCATTTTTATTATATATTTCTATAATAAGTTTATGTAATTTTTTTTGTATTTTATAAATAAAAACTACAAATATTTAAAATTAATTTAATACTAAAATTATAAATACTACAAAATATATTTTTATCAATAAAATTAAATTAAATTTTGAATAAAAAATTACATAAATATGTCCATTTAAGTAATTTTATATTTTTTTAATTAGTTTAACATATAATTTTATCAAATATTTATTATTCGATAATAAATTTTTTTAACTTTCAATTTTTTTTTATATATAATCAAAATAGGATAAAATTATAATTACAATAAATGTATTTTTTATTATAAAATTGACATTTAAGATTTTTTATTCCGATTATAAAAAATATCGGAGTAATACATAACTTACCTTTTGAAGTAATACTAGCACAATGTTATTGCTTTCAATAAATGCACAGTGTGTAACTATTGGGTGATTAATGCAAATGGTTGAAAAGTTGATATGCATATTCTTTAAAATCATTAGATTGATTGATGTAATAATTTTTTTACATTTTATTTAAAATTAAAAATATTAGTCAATATAAAATTTTTTAAGACTAAAACATCAATTATTTCAAGACAAAAAAGAGCAAGTAATAAAATATTATAAAAAAAGGGGAAAATGGAGGTATTTTTTTTTACTTTATACTTTATTTTTATATTTCAATCTTGATGACAAAGAGGTTGACGTGGTGGTGGTCGTCGTGAAGATTTTGGCAAAAAATGCATTATAAACAACACTTGTCCAAATCTTACTCACTCTACAAATAAAGGAACGACACCCTCACTTTCAATGTCAGAGAATCCGCTCCCTGAAATGGGAGAGGGGAAGGGTGTCTGAATTATTTTTTGAAGTTTTAGATATTTTAAAAAAGACAAATTAATTTTTAACACAAATAAAAATTAAACTAATAATCCGTATTAACAAAAAAATAATACATTCACAAATTTCTATTTTATGTTAAATTTAATTTTTAGTTAATATAAAAAGTTTGTTTTATAATACTTAAAATTTATTCATTTTCACTCATTTAAATAAGTAGATAACAATTTTCTATTCACTTTTATCCATTTAAACAACACATTATTTTTCTTCTATTTTTATACTTATTTTGTTATTCCATTTCTCATCCCAACAAAATATTAATGGTTTGTTTGGTTGGAAGAAAAAAAATAGAAAAAAATAAAATTTAAAATTTAGATTAAAAAAAGAAAAAACAAATTTATTTCTATAACGCAACTTTCCTCCTTGTTTCCTTTCACTTTCTCTCAAATCAAACAATATCTCTACCATGCTTTCCTTCTTCTTCTTTTTTTTTTCTTTTCTTTCTATTTCACCTAAAAAAGATCATGGAAATGAATTCTGAAATATGACAAAAAATAATAGGGATTGTACTTGAATTATCATCCTTACTCTTGGCGCAGTTGCATCATCTTCTACAGACAAAAAAAAAACCGAAAGTTCTACGTCGAAATTTGTTTTTAATAAATAAATGTTTTTTTTTTTTTACGAACGCAAGCAGTTGTTTTCATAATAAATTAAAGGCTTAGATGCAATTTAAATGCAATTCTGATATTCTTATTTTTTTCAATTTGTAATTTTTTTTATTTTAAAATTGAGACACTTAATTTTTTTATTTTTTTTAAAAATCTATAATTTTAATTATCCCATTTGAAAGTAGACATTTAATCATTATATTATTATATTTTTTAAAAATCTGTTATTTCAGTCATTTTATTTTAAAAAATTTACAATTTTGATCAAATTTTTAATTTTGTTTACATATTATTTTTTTTTCTTTTAATTCGATTTTAATCCAATTGAACTTTAAGTTTAACATATTTATTATAAATTATTTAATTATTACAAAGTAAGAAATAAAAGATAAAAATATAGATTAAATTAAAGATTAAATCAAAATTATAAATTTTTAAAAAGATGAGAAGCAAAATTGAAGATTTTTTAAAATATGAGAATCAAATATTTATATTTTTAAATAGGATGATTAAAATTTTAAATTTTTTAAAATAGGATGACCAAATAGCTTAATTTTAAAATAAATAAATCAAAATTAATAAAATAATGAGATAAAAATTACATTTAACCCTAAATTAAATTAAGTACTTATACACTGGCTTGATTGAGAACAAATTTAATTGATTTCAGAGTAAAGTTGATTTGTATTTAAACTCGTTTAAAAATTTGTGCAAACAACTTAGAATTTTGGGACTTAAATGCAAACAACTTAACCTGCGTTGAATTATAATTTTAATATCCTTGAGATAAGTTTTTTTTTTTTTTGTTATTTCTGCGATAAGAATCTTTAACAAAATACACAAATCTATCTATACAATTTTTTTTAGGGCCAAATCTATCTATACATACATACAATTAGACACAACATATTTAATAATAAGTAATTTTAAAAATTATGTACAGTACCATTTAGCTCATGTTTGATAGGAGAGAAAATATAAAGAAAAAAAAACACAAATAATGAACTATTTTTTTTTTGTTTGATTAGAGAAAAAGGAAAAGAAAAAAAGAGAAAAAAACTGACTTCTAAAAAAAAATTAAAATTTATCATTTCTTTTATTTTTTCTTTCAATTCAAATTTTGAACTTTTTTTACCTTCTCTATTTTCCTTCTTTCTAATCAAGCATATCATTAGTAGTTGATGCTGTCGTACACTTCCATATTACAATTATTATTATTTTTTAAGAATAAATTTAAGTAAATTAAATCTTGGACTCAGGATCAAAATAGACTTTAAAATTCAAATAGCACTTATAAATCTATTTACAAATTACCTACTTAACAATATTTTTACATCTACAGTGAAGTGAAAATTGAACATGTTTTTATTGGAACATAAGTATGTTATTTACCAACAAGACTAACTTTTTTTAGCATCTTACAACTAAAAAATAATAATATCCCGACATAATTGGGCAACATTCGTCCTTACGATAATATTTGTTCACGCATCTTTGAAATAAATAAAATCAATAATTCAATATACATGTCATTTACGTATAACATGAAATGAACGTTTTTTTTTTCTTTTTTCGGGATGGGAAAGGAGAAATAAAAGGTAGAGGTATGTTAAAAAAAATGAAAGAGAAAAAAAAAAGAAAAACACAAGGAAAAAATATAAGAAATAATGTTATACGAAAGAAAGAGAAGAGAAAAAAAAAAATAAAATAAAATAAATAAAATTTAATGATTATGTATTTCTGTTTTTTTAGCAAAAGTATTAGGCGTGCTACAATCCAATTAGTTCACCCTGGAAAAAAACCATTACACATTGCATCTTTGGAAATTAATATTTTTTTTTTGTTATCCGAAGTACAATAATTTTTATATGTATATTATGAATGTGAATTTTTTGTATCAATAAACTTTTTGAATGCGTCCGATCTAATATAATTTAATTATATTTTTGTAGTTGGATTTAATCATTGAATTAGATTGATTTTAACTTAATAAAACTAATTAAAATTGGTCTAGATGACGGATTTAAAATTTTGGATCGATCAAAATTCAACTCCAAAAAAATATTATTAAATTATTAATATAAAAATCCTAAACTAAGCATATTTTATTCTTAAGATAATGTATTATTCATCTTAAAGTAATATATTATTTTATATTTTTTTTTTGTTTATTTTAAGGTAATATATTTTTTAGGGATGACATTGGAGTATATATTTATATTTATTTTTTCTATTTATCATAGTATAACATTTTATGAATACTAATTCTTAAAAATATCCTTATTATTTTGAAAAAAAAAATATATCGTTCCTATTTTTGAGTTTGAGATTTGTTTAATTTTTTTTTCAAAACAAAAAAAATGACCATTTTTAAAATGATCCAACCTAATAATCAATTCAATTTAATTAAAGTTTAATTATATTGAATTGAGTTTAAAAAAATATAATCCAACTTAATTAAGTTTAATTAGATTGAATTAAAAAAAAATAGATAAAAGTCAATCCAATTTTTAATACTTACACCCCTGAATTTTCATTGTTAAAACTTTTTATACAGTCAACTAATAATTGAACAGTTTTAAATAATTATTTGTAAGATGTTTAAAGTAATTGTAATACTTACACCCCTGAATTTTCATTGTTAAAACTTTTTATACAGTCAACTAATAATTGAACAGTTTTAAATAATTATTTGTAAGATGTTTAAAGTAATTGTTTAGATCACTCTATAAAATTTTATATAATTAATACATATAGGTTTTTTATTTATTTCATATAACGCGAAAAGATAAATGAAGAGAGATAACCATTATGAATACATTGTTTTAAATAAATGAAGAGAGATAACCATTATGAATACATTGTTTTAAATTTATTATTACTGTAGGCTGATTCTTGATAGTTGCATGGGAAGAAACCATTTGCAGTTTGCACTACCTATATCAGTACTTTATTGACTAAAGTATTTAATAAAAAAATTATGCTATTTTTTTTAATTTTTCAACAGCTTCCTTTTTTTAGTTACTCACGAATAAAATTTATATTACTCTTTTTCGTGAAATGTCACTCCAGCTTTTGATAATTTGTTATGTATCTGGATCCATTTTCAGGCTTGGGAGAAGATGAACAATGTGGAAAAAAGAAAGAAGAAAATATTTAGTCAAAGCAGAGAAAATAAAAAGAGATGAACCGGCAACATGACGAGACTCAATTAATAGGCGGCAACAAAATCCACAGCAGCAGCAACAATAAGGTATGCTTGAAGAAGGCTTAGAAACTTGTTTTGTTGCTCGATTGAAAAAAAAAAAAAAAAAAAAAGAATCCTGGGTGTAATTTTTCTAAAAATAAGAAAATTAAAAAAAGCAAAAACAGCGGTGGGGTAGAGCAGCCCAAAAGTAAAAATACCATAAAACCAACCACATGATTCTCCCGAAGCCACGGACTTGACACTGAATTCAAATATAGTTAAACGGCCATAAATGAAACAAATAAATATCCTCCCCCTTGGCCCGCAACGGATCCCACACGCAAAATTAACAAACCCTTTCCTTTTTAATTATTTATTTATGCGCCTTTTTCTGCTACGCACGCGCCTGCCGTTAATTTAATCAAATGAATTAAAGTAAAGTAATCCCATCTATCCAACTATATATACCCTCCACCCTTTCTTTCTCCCTCCACCCTTACATTCTCTTTTTCTCTCTCTACACTCACCCATGGACGACTCCCACAACAGGAAGCGACTTCGCCACCACTCCCACTCCCACTCCCCAAAGCACCCCCGACTTTGTTCTAACTCCTCCGACACTCACCCACTTGACTCGCCCCAGTTTCAACTCTCCCGCGTCGACCCGGACCTTCTCAACATGCTCAATGATGCCGAGAACGTCACGGAGCGTGACCCTACCATGCAGGGTCTTGACTCTGTTATTAAGAGTTTCGAGGAAGAAATACTTTCTCCGCTTCCGAACCCGAATCTAGCGTCCGAAGCAGAGGTGTTTAATCCGAACCTAGGGTACTTGTTGGAAGCATCCGACGACGAGCTAGGGTTGCCGCCGGCGGTAGCGCCCGGCGAGGATGCGACAAATCCCCAAACACTTGATTCGGGCCGGGTTGGATCTGACGGAGTGGATCTGACTGGGTTCCTAGGGTTTGAAGATGATATCGTGAACTGCGGAGGGTTTGGGTTAACTGGTTACGATGATGTGGAAGGTGACGGTGGTGGTTATGTGACGATAGATGGATTGTTTGACTATGCGGAACCCGGTGCCGATATTCTGTGGCGATCGGAGTCGTTGCAGGCGATGTAGTTGGTTGGAAAGATTAATTAATTAATTAATTAATTAACATTTGGCTAATGAAGGTGTACAAAGAGATATCTAGGAATTACGTCCCACAGATAACATAAGTGGGTTAGATTAGATGTCAATTTATTTTAGTTCTTGGCTAAAGACTTGTTCTTTAATCTTCTTTTAGCAAAAATGTTGCTTAAATGGGAATCTAGAAATGGTTAAAATTAAAATCCTTGCTGTCCTTAGTGAAACTGGAGAATGATCTATAATAGAACCAGATTTTCAATCCTTTTATGTTTTTCTTTTTGTTTTATTTTTTGTTACGATCCCTGTGAGTTTCTTTCATAAATTTGTTGAAATATATGACACCATTTGATGCATATGAAACTATTCAATTTTACTAAAAAAATTAAATCCGAAGAAATACTACTATTTAGGCTTGTAGTTATGTTCTTCTTATTTTATTTGATCTCTAATCTTGTCTTTTTATTTTAAAATTAAGATATTTTAAAAAATAATAATAAAGAACAAATGGATAATGTTTGAATGTGTAAAAATCAATTTAATAAGTTTATATATATATATATATATATATATATATATATATATATATATATATATATATATATATATCAAATTGAGAATTTGCGACACAGGAACTAAACTATGTGCTTAACCTATTTTAAAAAGAAACTGTAAAATATATCAGACTAGTTCAAGAAGAGCTCGTGTTTTTTGAGTATAATTTCAATGTGATGAGTGCAAATTTTGTTTATACCGTTAATTAATAAAAAATATTATAATTTTAGATATTTATTATAAAAAATAGTTTTATTTTTCATTTTGTTTGCCACAAATATTGCTAAAGAATGGACTGACCCGTTCCACTAATGGGCCAGTAGGTCTGCGATTAGTGATGGTCGATGGATGATTTGTTTGGCTAAACGTTTGCTTGAGATCAAGACAAAAATGAAACTAAACATCTCCTTGCGTACTTTAATGTCGATTTTGATATATTAAGCTAGATAGAGTTTTACATACTTCAGAGTCTGGAATAGCTTTGGAGAAGAGGGAATAGTTTACACTTTCGGATTCCCCCTCCCCCCCAAAAAAAGATAAATCATTTTCATGCTGTGATGAGAAGAGCTTATATATTTTAAAACCGAAATTTATTAAGAGCCCCGAAATACCTAATACGATGACTACGGTCATTCAGAAAGAAAAAAAAAACTAATACGGTTGGATGCCTCAATGGGGAATGGACTACAAAAATTAAGACATGAATTTGCACGATCAAAGATCCGAGTAATAAATGGAAGATAAAAAAAAAAAGAAAAAGAAAGGCATAATAAGGTTTGGAGTTTGGACTTTGGATGTCACATGTGTAATGGGAAGAAATGCTTTTTTCCAAAAAGAAAGTATTCTCTTTGTACGTGGCATATACATAAAGTGGAATAAGAAGCCAAGTATACTGGGAGCCCAGCTTATCTTATATTACAACATGTAGAATCCAATTCTTCAAATAAAAGGATAATCCTTGTATTGTTATCCATCTGACTTTAAACCTTTTTTGGTTCTCAAAGTTACATTTTTGCTTTTACAAGACCCACTTTTCCTTTACTATTCACACTGTATTGGATTCTGAAACAACTCTTTCTACATGGTGATGACCGATCAATATTGATCATCCATTCCATGCAGTTTATTGCAATTGCGAGGTAGTTCTGAAAGTATCTATAACCATGATATTGCGGTTGTAATTAAGGTGCTAATTAACGGCAAATTAAGCAACAAAAGTAGTATGTTAATTACTCTTGTACATATGTTGGGAGTTTTGTTAAGTTTTACTCTTTTTAATTGCTCCTTAACGTTTACATAGCGTTTGAAAATTCGGTTCAGGTTCAATTGTCATTTGTCAACAGTTGAACGAACCGGAAGTATCAACAGATCTGATTATGTTGAATGAATAAAATGATTGAGTACGGTTTATTGGAAACGTGGCTAGACAGTATATAGGTTGAACTATTTATAAGTATTCATGCATTAAAAAAAACTATTTTAAGTATTCATAAATGTCAACTCTAAAATGGGAGAAATAGATCTCATTGGAGGTAACATTTTTCTATATTAAATTGAGGGCACGAGAAATCAGTTTATTATATAACAAAATGGGCTAAGCCACCCCCCGATTTTGGTCATATTTGATCTTTTAAATTGAGCTCAATTCTGGCACTGTGTTGGAAAATAGAAACTTCCTACATGTGCTGAGTTATTAATTGTTAATTGTTAGGTTTGAAAATGTTTAGACATTTTATTGGTCAACTTTCACTTATATACCAACCCAATAACCAACACTCTTCACATAAGGTTATTATATAACAAAAAATAATAATTAATAAGAAAATAACATATAATTTGATTGGTTACAAATAATAACAAACACTCTTCACATAAGGTTATTACATGTAGAGAGTTTCTATTGCGCCCTAGGAATTTTGATATTGTTAATTTTTAACTAATCAAATTATATGTTATTTTTTTATTAATTATTTTTTTTGTTTTTTAAATTAGTCATTGATTATTATTTTTAAATTTTTAAAATAATAAATTTTTAAATAAAAAAATATGATTAAAGATAACTTTAGAAGTCTGAATCTTACTTTTTTTTTTAATTACTT
The DNA here is from genome assembly GCF_004193775.1 of Glycine soja. Classification (NCBI taxonomy): domain Eukaryota; kingdom Viridiplantae; phylum Streptophyta; class Magnoliopsida; order Fabales; family Fabaceae; genus Glycine; species Glycine soja. Next base: position 42,978,575 of record NC_041006.1, on the reverse strand, counting down.
TCAACACTTTTTTTTATAAAACCTATGTTTAAAATAAATAATAATAATAAGAAATTTTTAAATCCTAAACCTCAAAAGATTTTGGTGTTGAAAGTAACTAAAAAGATTTTAGGATTTAAACTTCTAAATTTATCTTTAATCATATTTTCTAATTTTAAAAAGTTATAATCTTAAAAATTTTAAAAATAATAATCAGGGATAAATTTTAAAAAATAATTAATAAGAATATGACATGTAATTTGATTGGTTAAAAAGTTATAAGTATCAAAATTCCTCAAATTATTGAAAACACCATAAAAACTCTCATCACGTGTAATGTAACATTGTTTTGGTAAATTATGTTTTTAACTTTCTTGTTAAATATTTTGACGTCATCATGTTTTTTGAAGACATGGAAATTTAAACAATAATTTAACAAAAAATAATCATAAATTTTTAGAATCGAAAGAGATTTAAAAATGGATTTATCAAAAAATATTATACGTGATAATTCTCTCAGACTACTCAATATGAAAAGTTAACGAGCTACTAATGAAGTATTTGACTGGATGACTACAATAAAAAAATAACAGATACTAAAATTAAAAAATATATTTAAAGAACTTCCTATTTGATAAAAACCAAAAAATTGTTTAACCCTTATTTAATGAAAATAAAATAAAATATGATATAAAACTAAATGTACCATAAGTAATTTAAGTCATTTAAAATGGAATTGGTAAGATCTAAAAAAATTTCATTTGATTTACAATATAAGTATTCAATTATTAATAAATAAACAAGTTGTATAAAAAAATAAAAAAATATAACATTCTGTATTCTGTAAAGTCTTTAAATTTATAAATCTGTACCTTAAAAAAACAAATCCCTTAACTCAATAGTTATCCTCTGCTGGGAAAGAAGAAGAAAAATAGTAGCCCATTTTCCGGAAAAAATGCAATTGTTGTTCTTGACGTACGGGAATTAGGGCTCATCTAAATTCCCACCCTATTTTGTCACCATGATGTCATGTCATATCAGTCTTCTAACTCTAACTCGTATCCTTATCCGCTTTTGCTCCTAACGAATACAATACAAAGAGAAAGACGACACGATAAGATAATAATGCCATGGCAAAAGTTGTTTTGTCTATAATATCTACTCAGTCAGCACATACCTACAGCGAACTCTTAAACAGAAATAATAACATCTTAATTTTCATTCAAACCGTTTTGTTAGGAAAAATGGGTCCGAAATTGGCGAAAACAGGGTCTTTCCGTCACGGTTTGGCGGAGAAGAAGGAGAAGCTTCTCTCTGCGTCGGCGAAGAGTAGTAGTAGTTATTCTGAGATAGGTATTGACATAACCACGCGAGAGGAAGACGAAGAGCAATCGTGGTGGAACACGTTTAAGCGCGTGGCTGGGAAGGCATTGGAAATGGGTCGCTCTGATCCAAGGAAGATTATCTTCTCTGCAAAATTGGGTCTTGCTTTGACCATTCTCTCCCTTTTGATTTTCCTCAAAGAACCCTTCGCCGATTTGAGCAGCTACTGCGTCTGGGCCATTCTAACTGTTGTCGTAGTCTTTGAATTCAACATAGGTATATAACAACTACAACTTTACGTCTATAACTAACTAAAATACCAATACTTTTCTTTTCATGTGTTTTTTTTTTTAATTATTATTATTATTTTATTTTTGCGTGGTGGGGCACTTGATTTCAACAGGGTATGTGTTTTTTCGTTCTTTAAGGTTCGTGTTAGAAATGTGATGCTGAACTGTTTTTGTAATCAGATATTTTCATTTATGCAATTGTAATTAGATTTTTTATTTTTATTCCGTCACGATAAGAATGATTTTTTCATGGTTGGGAATTTGATCCTGTTCTAACCTTCAAATGCATTTCATGTTCTAACACTATCATTTATGCAATAGGTATCTAATTGATCTGTCTATGCGCTTGAATTCATGGTGAATTAAATTATAATGCACTGACCTGATTCAGGGGCAACTCTGAGCAAAGGGGTAAACGGTGGAATGGGGACCATGTTGGCTGGAGGACTTGCTGTGGGCATGGCAGAGTTATCAACATTGGGTGGAAAATGGGAGGAACTTATAATCATTATGTGCACCTTCATTGTAGGATTTTGTGCCACCTATACAAAGCTATACCCTACTTTGAAGCCTTATGAGTACGGGTTCCGCATGTTCTTGATCACCTATTGTTTCATCACTGTATCCGGGTATCAAACAGGGGAATTTGTTGATACAGCTATAAATAGATTTGTTCTCATTGCACTTGGTGCTGCTGTATCTTTGGGAGTCAATATCTGCATATATCCAATCTGGGCTGGTGAGGATCTGCATGATCTTGTCACAAAAAATTTCATGGGTGTTGCAACATCTTTGGAAGGTATTCTACAATATTTTCTTCATCATCACATTTCATTTCCAGTTACTACCATTTAGTTTGTTGCTTCTCAAACTTGTTTCCTAGGTTTTATACAATAGTTAAAGATAGTGTTCAGGACACATATAACATAATAAAATGATTTATTTTGTGCATAAAACATACTACAACACTAAAAATTAGGGAAACTTAAAATTATGTATCCTCATACAACTTTTTAAAGCATCAAAATTTTCTTCAATTGTATTAAGATTCTATATCATATCCATATTGAGATCAACCTGCTATCAATTCTTTGATTTGATGTGAGAAACTAAAATTAAAAAAACAATCCTTTTGTGAATATTTGGAGGCGAGCGGATATAACTTGCACTCGTCCAACTTGAGGTACTCATGAATGCGCCAAATCCAATTTACTTTGCTTTATTTTATATTTTTAGTACTAACAAAAAGTATACTAAAATTTCAATTTAAAAATATTGATTTGATTAAATTAAATTATAATATTAGAACACATGTTTGTATATGTCACCCTCATCAGTTTGATATTAATTCAATAGCAAATTGATGAAAATTAATTTACTAATCAATATCTAACAGTATTCCTTAACGTATAGGTAATATGTTATTATTGTTAAAATCTAATAAATAAAAACATAATATTTATTTGATATATAATTTGTGAAACTCATTTTTTCATTCATTCAATCACCTAATCAGGTCTTAATTTTATCATAAAACTAAAACTCGTTATGAAAACTTATGACTTATTCTTGATTAATTGTCAATTTTACACAAGTATTTAATTATAACAAGTCTCAGATTTTAATGGAGAGCATTACCGAATTAACTATTTAATCAGATAGGATGTTAGCCATACATATTCCCCAACACGATTACTCTGTTGAGCTTCTCTCTCTCCCCTTCAGGTGTTGTCAATCACTACCTTCATTGTGTTGAATATAAGAAGGTGCCATCTAAAATTCTTACTTACCAAGCTGCTGATGACCCAATTTACAGTGGCTACAGATCAGCTGTTGAATCTACAAGTAAAGAAGATTCATTGGTACTGTCTACTATAGCTATAGTTTTATCTGGTTCATAATTATATATGTTTATCCTCATTTTTGACTCAGTCGTATGCTTGTGATTAAAGATGGGATTTGCTGTCTGGGAACCACCACATGGTCATTACAAAATGCTTAAGTATCCATGGAAGAATTATGTGAAATTAAGTGGGGCTCTAAGGCACTGTGCGTTTATGGTCATGGCTATGCATGGGTGCATACTTTCTGAAATACAGGTACCTCTTGTCTGTGAACATTTCTTCTTCTTAAATGGTCGTTGGTAGAAAACATCTGAAACTTTTGTTCTTCGTTATCGAGTATTGAATAGTCACCCGAATCCATTTTTCTTTTATTTTATTAGGCAGTGGCCTATATTAAGTGGGCATATATCATTTTACAATTTTGGTTAAAATACATTTTTTGTGTCTATGACACCCATTTGCTATTTAGTTCCTATATGTCATTTTCAGTGACATTCCCGATTTCTACTGCCATTATAACTTTGAAATTGACATGGAGTTCCTCCCAAGTTTAGTGACCAAATTTATGGTCGATCCTAGGATGAGGACAATAATTTCACTTATTAATAATAGTTTTAAAATCAGTAAACAATAATAATTACTAGATAAATAATATCAATCTGTTACGATGATTAGGTTAGTTTACTCCGTTCGGATCCCTTAAATAAGGCCTTCTAGTCTAGTTGTCGAAATGGAAAAAAAGTAGTTGAGAAGGGAGATCTTTTCAATTTTCAGCATACATTCAGGCCATGTGACAAAGCTCTTTATATTTCCTTGGGCCAAATGTCTTCAAACACTCAGCATATGTGCATGATCATGGCATTCCAAAATCCAAATGCACCAACTTTTTTCTCCCTCCAGAGTCCAGACAGAGAAGGTTTCCAATTGTTAGATATTTTTGTAGGTTACCAAGATAGCACTTTCTATTTCTCATTTTTACTTTTTCTTGCCTGTTTTCCTGAGTTACTACGTCTGGTCATTTTTATTAGAAACAAGTTTTAATGTAAAATACACTAAGAGTTATTTATACGGGTGTACTGAACTTGCTTTTGTGATACATAGGCCCCAGCTGAGAAGAGACAAGTTTTCCGCAGTGAGCTTCAGAGGGTAGGTTCTGAAGGAGCAAAAGTGTTGCGTGAACTTGGAAACAAAGTTAAAAAGATGGAGAAACTAGGTCGTGGAGACTTGCTGTATGAAGTGCACGAGGCTGCAGAGGAATTGCAACAGAAGATCGATAAAAAATCTTACCTTCTTGTCAATTCAGAGAGCTGGGAAATTGGAAACCACTCAAGAGAAGAGAGTGATCCTCAACAACAAGGCCTCTTTAACATGGACGAAGAAAGAAAAATTCTCGAGTATAAGTCTCTCAGTGAAGCAGTACTTGATCTCAGAACAGTTCAAGTTCCAAATACTTGGGAAGGAAATGTAACTCTAGGCAATAACCCTGGTGTGCCTGCAACCGATGCCTCTGAAAACATGTTCAGGAAAAAGATATATTGGCCTTCTCATATTTATTACAATAAATCGAAATCGGAGGTCGAAGAGGGACAAGAGTCAAAAACTTACGAAAGTGCTAGTGCACTATCTCTAACAACATTTACATCGCTTTTAATTGAGTTTGTAGCAAGGCTTCAAAACCTGGTGGATTCATTTGAGGAATTAAGTGAAGTAGCAAACTTTGTTGACCCCCTTGAGCAACAAGCACCAGTAGCAATAGCATCTCATGGGTTTTGGACCCGGTTGTTTAACTGCTGCAAATTTAAGGACTGAAATATATGGTCTACTCTTCCTTATGTCAACTTGAAATTTAAGGATTGAAACATGGACTTGCTCATGTCAAGAGCACCATCTTGCAGTGTCCGATCGACTAAATGAGAATCTGCATGGTTGATTCTAAATTACTTTGGAAGGATGCTAACTTATGTGGAATATAGATTGTTTGTATTGCGACCTACAAAAATTCAAGATACTCTCCACCGAGATATGATGGTGCATTAGATTGGAACGGTTGGAGGTGATACTTATAAAAATACTGTGATGCTCAAGTCAAGAGGTGACCTACCCAGTGTTTATTGTAATCTATTACCAACAAGTTATTTGAATTTCTAGATAATACTAAGATCGTGTTCTCCTATATTTTTTCGAATTAGTTATCATCCCTTAATATAATAAAGTTAATAGCAGGAATCAAAATTATATTATTTCGTAGATTATGAATCAATATTAAACAAAATTATTTATATTAGAACATTTACAAGAATAAAAATATAGTTGAACATATAAATAAGACTTAAATGAACTTTTGGTGCCAAATGTGAACGTGAAGTTTTATATTATTATGTCAATTTTATGGGTTTGTAAATATGATATGTACATTTCATTAATTTGTTATATCATCAAGAAATTTAATAAAACATATTCATGATTTTTTTATAAACTATATATTTAAATTATTATCTGTTTAAAATAATTAAATTTGGACGTTTTTTCTTATTATTTGGTATCACTTATAGTATTTAAATAATGTAGTACCATGCTGCTCATAACGAGCCACCATTCAAGGCAACACCTGGTGACCTTAGTAGCTACCTTTAACACAATCACATGTATGATCTTCACATGTTTGGTTGAGTAGAAGAGGAGAGGAATGGAAGGAAGAAAGAAGAAATGAAGAGATATTAGAATTCCTACATCGTTTGATTGATAAGTGAAGGGGCGAAGAAATAAAAAAGTAAGAGACTCACCTTTTTTTTAATTTTTTTTCGCAAAATAATGCTGAACTATGTGAAAAAATGTGATTCATTAAAAAATTAGTAGGAGTTGATTTTATGTAGATTTATAATTAGGAAGGAGGGAATAGTTGATAGCATTTAGAATGATTTAAATTTTTATTAAATACAAAATTTGGTTTTACAGAAGTCTAAAGTTCGATTAACGAAAAATATTGTTTAAATATGAGTTTACATGATCAAATTAAAGCCTCTAAAAAATTTAACTTGTTGCATTTTTTAATTTTATTTGATTAATTTTCATTATATTTCTCTTAAACCAAAAACATATATTTCTCCTATGTTTGTTGTGTATTTTCCTTCTTTTTATTTCTCACATGCTTCTTAACTTACTTTTACTCCTTTTATTTTTTTTCTACATGCAAAACACAGTATAAGGATATGCTCGATTTATAGGATGAAAATAGAAACGATGAAATTAAAAGATTTTTTTAAAAATTAAAATATAATACGAATAAACAAGCATAAAATTAGAAAATTTCTCTCTTATCTTTGCCTTCCACGCTGAACCAAGGACAACCTAAATCTAATATGAATAAACAAGTATCCATGTCTTTACTGAAGTCTTCAATAGTCAGCGGACTCCCGATAGAACGCAGTTGTTGTTGTCGACGGGAATTGGGGTTCATCCTATGACGTGTCGAATTCTAAACGACGCAGAAGTCAGGCATCGGATTCTGGTCTGTTCTTTGCTTGTCTGAATGATGTCATGTCTTGTAGTAACTCGTAACCCTCTCCATTTTCGTTCCGAAAGAAAACAAAAGAATTACGACACCGTAAACAAAAATAATATAATAAAGCTTTTGTGCGGATGCAAATAACGCAGTACGGCCAGCCAGCCATCACGAGCCACCATTCAACGCAAATCCTGACAACGTTTTTGTCTATATATCTATATCTATTCCACACACACAGTCACTCCCATCACATGTTAGAACAACATTAGCATTGGTTAGGGACTGAAAATGGGTCCGAAATTGGCGAAAACGGGGTCGTTCCGTCATGGATTGGCGGAGAAGAAGGAGAGGCTTCTGTCGGCGAAGATGCGGCAGGAGGAAGAGGAAGAACGCAGGTGGTGGTGGTCGAAGTGGAACAGTGTGAAACGCGTGGCTGAGAAGGCTTGGGAGATGGGTCGGTCTGATCCAAGGAAGATAATCTTCTCTGCAAAAATGGGACTTGCTTTGACCCTTATTTCCTTTCTCATTTTTCTCAAAGAACCACCCTTCAAAGATATGAGCCGCTACTCCGTCTGGGCCATTCTAACTGTCGTCGTTGTCTTTGAATTCACCATAGGTATAGCTGATGCTCAACTTTATTAATTAATAAAGTATGCTTGTAGTTTGATGGGGCCATTCTTATGGGGACAGAATATAGATATCACAAAACTAATTGAATAATTGACCTGTTGGGCCACCGTTTTAATTGTATATTCCATTGGGTTCAATAAATTCTATTCCTTTTTCATGTTTTCCATTGGGTCTATCAATTAATGCAGGGGCAACTCTGAGCAAAGGGTTTAACAGAGGATTGGGGACCTTGTCAGCTGGAGGACTTGCTCTGGGGATGGCAGAGTTATCAGAATTGGCTGGAGAATGGGAGGAACTTTTAATTATTATAAGCATCTTCACTGTAGGTATGCTTTCACAATCACTTTCCTTTCATATCTTGTTTATGTTATATCCACACAAATGTTCTGACTAGCTTTGTGATTCATAGGATTTTGTGCCACCTATGCAAAGCTCTACCCTACTTTGAAGCCTTATGAATATGGGTTCCGCGTGTTCTTGATCACGTATTGCTTCATTACTGTATCTGGGTATCGAACAGGGGAATTTGTTGATACAGCTATAAATAGATTTTTGCTCATTGCACTTGGTGCTGCTGTATCTTTGGGAATAAATATCTGTATATACCCCATCTGGGCTGGTGAGGATCTGCATAATCTTGTCACAAAAAATTTCATGGGTGTTGCAACATCTTTGGAAGGTATTCTACATCATCACATTTCATTTCCAGTTACTACCATTTAGTTTGTAAGTTTGTTGCTTCTCAAACTTGCTTGTATAATTCTGTTGAGTTTTTGTTTTCTTTCTTTTTTTCTTTTCAGGTGTTGTCAATCATTACCTTCAGTGTGTTGAATATAAGAAGGTGCCATCTAAAATTCTTACTTACCAAGCTTCTGATGACCCAGTTTACAATGGCTACAGATCGGTTGTAGAATCTACAAGTAAAGAGGATTCACTGGTATTGTCTACTTTTTTCTCTGGTTTATGAATATATGTTGGTCATCATTTTGACTCATTCTCACGTGCTGGTGATTGAAGATGGGATTTGCTGTCTGGGAACCACCACATGGTCGTTACAAAATGCTCAGATATCCATGGAAGAATTATGTGAAATTAAGTGGGGCTCTAAGGCATTGCGCATTTATGGTCATGGCCATGCATGGATGCATACTTTCTGAAATACAGGTATTTATTGTCTGAACTTTTTGGCAATGGTTGTTGGTAGAAAACCTTGAAACTTTTGTTTTTCATTATGACGAGACAGATGAATATTGAATAGTCATTGCTTAAATGAAGCTTTTATCATGGCAATCCGTTTGTCTTTCTGTTGTGAAGCAATCTTTAAATCATATCAGTATTACTGGGTATTGTTGCCAAATACTATTTCAGGTTCCACAGCCCTTGTATCAGTTCTTATTTTTCAACCTACTTTTCATCATGAATACGGGATTTGTGACAAAAAATCTCAGCCCTTTATTTTTCCTTGAGACTAATGTCGTGGTCTTCAAACTCTCAAACTAACAGCATCATGATCATGGCATTCCAAATGAACCAACTTTTTTTTTGTCCAGATATAGAATGTTTCCAATTGTTAGATATTTTTGCGTGTATTGAAAATCCTTTTGTGATAATACATAGGCCCCAGCTGAGAAGAGACTAGTTTTCCGCAGTGAGCTTCAGAGGGTAGGTTGTGAAGGGGCAAAAGTGCTACGTGAACTTGGAAACAAAGTTAAAAAGATGGAGAAACTAGATACGGGAGACTTGCTGTATGAAGTGCACGAGGCAGCAGAGGAATTGCAACAGAAGATTGATAAAAAATCTTACCTTCTTGTCAACTCCGAGAACTGGGAAATTGGAAACCGCCCAAGAGAGGATCAGGAGACTGCTCTTCAACAACAAGGCCTCTTTAACATGGATGAAGAAAGAAAATTTCTTGAGTACAAGTCTCTTAGTGAAGCAGTACTTGATCTCAGAACAGTTCAAGTTCCAAATACTTGGGAAGGAAATGTAAGCCTAGGTGATAGCCCTGCTGAGACTGCAACCGATGCCTCTCAAAACATGTTTAGGAAACAGATATCTTGGCCTGCTCATATTTACAACAAATCAAATCCCGTAGCCAAAGAGGGTCAAGAATCAAAAACTTACGAAAGTGCTAGTTCGCTATCTCTCACAACATTTACGTCGCTTCTTATTGAATTTGTAGCAAGGCTTCAAAACCTGGTGGATTCATTTGAGGAATTAGGTGAAGTAGCAAACTTTGTTGATCCACTTGAGCAACAAGCACCAGTAGCATCTCGTGGATTCTGGGCCAGGTTGTGTAACTGCTTCAAATTCAAGGACTGAAACATGCACTGGCCCATGTGTCAAGTCAAGCCTTGCAGAGTAGAGCTCCTAAATTAGAATATGCATCACTGAGTCTGATTCTGTGAATGTTACTTTGGAGGGTTGCTAACTTCGTTCCCATCCTTTGTGGAATGTGGATTGGTTGTAATGAGATCACTTTTGTATCCGAGAATGCGGGTGTTAATTGAACTCTCATTTTTTGTACTGGTTGAAATTTTGATGAAATTTGCAAGTAATGCATAAAAATCGTTTGTATATTTTTCTACAGCAATCTTTAAAACCACATCAAATAATTAACGCCTCTACATTTTTTATTTTAAAAAGTTATACAGATATCTCCGAGTAATGCATAAAAACCGTTTGTATATTTTTCTTTTAGATTAAATATTAACTATAGATTTACCGCCACATTATGGAAGCATAAATTAACTATAAAATTGGTTTAGTAAGTCAACATATAACATATTGTTGGTTTAGTCTTCTTGATTTAGAATGTAAATATTGTAACCTCTCTTAATCTACAGAGTATACTCCGAAATTTAAAAATCTCAGCGATTTAGCAATGTATACTACATTGACATGGAAAAAGAAATCACAGATCAAGCATATATATATATATATATATATATATATATATATATTTCGTGTAACAATAATATAAGTATTATTACAAGTGCCTTAGAAAGAGTACATTTAAATGAGATTGTTTCTTCTTATGATATTTTTTATTTATCATTTATTTTTTCTTAGAATTAGTCACAAATATCCTATCTTACAATTTATTTTGTCAATACTGAAAAGATAGGTTTTCTAACATTCTTTTATGCATACAAAGATCTATACACACTATGTTATTTTACACCTTGGGAGAGAAAAAAGAAAAATATAAATATAATAAATGATATAATTTGATAAAATGAGAAAGTTAAAAAGAAAAAAAAATGATTGTCAAATAAATATTTGTGATATATGCATGTCCATATATAATTATCTCGTTTATACTTGATAACTGCTAAATTATATTTTGATAATAGAAAACGAAGCAAAGTTGTCTTTAAAATGATTATTTAGCAGTTATTTGTGCTTAAATGTTAAAAAATTGATGTTTCGTTGAATTTTGGCCGCAGATATAAAAACTGAAGGTGTTATAAGCAAAAAAGTACGAAATAACAAAGAATAAATCAGAAATGGCTTAGCCTAGCATCTCGCTTAGCGCACAGCTCACCCTAAGCGAGACAAGCGCTAAGCGAGACGTTAACCACGAGAGTCAAAACTCGTGCTCAACACACAACAAAAACAGAACCCGCTAAGCACGATTTGAACGCGCTAAGCGAGGAGAGTTGTGTTAAGCGAGTTTACAAAGGTTCAAAGCCCACTTCAGCAACTATAAATAGAGTCTGGCCAAGGAGAAACACACACCGAGTCTTAGAGCACTCTCACTTCTACCTAGAACTCTTACTCTCTTCTCTCTTTTGTATCTATTCTTTCTTTCCCCCCTCTTACTATAAAACCCTCTTATGGCCATGAGTGGCTAATCCCCTAGTTAGGTCTGACAGGCCTAAAAAGTTAAGCGATATATGGTGTACTTCAGATTTATCAATGCAAAAGGATTCCTTTCCAGGTTTTTCTATTCTATGATCTTTTCTGTTTTATCTTGCATTTTTCATCTTTAGATTCTTTTGGGGGTTAGATGTTTGGGAGAGGGTAACTTCTAAAAGATTTAAAGAAAAGATGTAGAAATTAATTTTAGAAGTTAGATGCTCAGGAGATGGTAACTTCTAATAGAAAAATAAAGAAAAGATATCATAAGGAAATTATTGCTAGACATAGAATGATAACTTTATGCCCACACATTTAGCAAACATCTAGAATTTATTCTTTATGCATTTTATTTATTGAGTCTTTTCAAAGAAATTTGAGAGATAGATAAATAAAATAGGTTTGTCATCCAGAGACATGAGGGACAAGTAAATGGATAGATGTAGGTAGAATAGATCCAATTAAATTGATAAAGAAAAACCATAAATTTATACATCCTAGGCCAACAAGGCATGCCAAGTCTTAACATTCGCATTTCATTGAATTTCTTTCTTTAAATAATCTACTTTAATTCTCTTGCTTTTTAGTACTCCTTTTAATCGTTTCCTATTCTTCCTTCTATCTCTTTCTCTATTAATTCTTCACTTATAAATTGAAAAGTATCCAAGATAAGTACAATACAAAATCTTTCTGGAATTCGATACTCGAACTTTTGAGATTTTATTACTTGAACATTTGATACACTTACCAAACGCCTAACTATACTTATGTCAAGTATTACATGTGTGATATGTTGCATGTGTTTTATCCTTACACTCACCACGTCTATGTTTTAGTTTGGTTTCAATTTTTAATTTATTTAATTTAAATTATCTATAACAATACTATTTGAAGGTTTTAATGAAGTAATTGATTTTTTATTTCTAAAATTAAAAATATTTTCCAATTAAAATCTTTAAATATGTTTTTTTTTATCTAAATATTAAAGGATCTATGAAATTTTTTGGATATGAAATGAAATAATTTTAAAAGTTTGAAATTAGTGAAATTGAATAAAAATGGAAGATTTTGTAGTATGTTAAATTTAGATTTCACTGTAATTACATACGACTAAGTTATTGATTTCGCTAGTGTACCACCATTTGTAACAAAAACCACCACAAGAAATGACAATGTTTAGCAATAATAAAACCGTAACATTTGATAAAGAGAAAATACAAGACCATGACTAAATAAAAAAGTTAAAGAACTAAATTGGAATAAAAATAAAGTTGTACAATATTATGAACGGAGCTCCTCATCCCCAATTTAGTTGTTAAACCTAAACTATCAACCATCTCTCCTCTGCTGATCTTATTAGGTTAGGTCCCCTGTATCCGATCTATGGCACTCTATCAGCAAAGGAGGGAGCGAAAGTAATGGTATTTGCCTTTGCAGCACTTAGTGAAAATGGAACTCTGCCAGCTTTATCATCTAGTTAGCTAGTCACTCTTTTCCTAGTCTTAGCTAGTCTCATTTTTCTTTGACTTCTTGTAAGGATTCAAATACTAATTTTACTTACTAAATTAATCATTAAAATGATGAAAATAATAGCAATAATACATGATTATCATTATTAATCATAATAATAATAATTATTAAAATGTTGAGAAATGTTATAAAATGTGTGTGGCATATTAAAATCTTGTGTGTGTAGATATAGATGGCCTAGTGGTCGTAAAAGAAGAAAAAAAAAGCGAAATTATTTTCAAAAAAATAAAAAGTGTACTTAATCTGTTTATCTTGTTTCAGAGGCTGATATCAAGCATTGCAACCTACGGCTTGGCTTCACAAGGTTGCGGAGAAAGTACAGAGTATGGCGAGGGCTGTGTTTTTGGAGGAGATTTTAACTCTGACTAATAAAAATTGTAGAATGACCCATGCATTTAGATTTAGAAAACCATGAGCTCCTAAATTCATTTACAAAAGGAAGGGAGACATATGTACTAATTCGCGAAGAACTTTCTCCGAACTGCCATGGCTGAAATATGTGTCAATTATTTGTGACTGTCAAGATTGTGAGATTTCAAATATTACTAGTTGTTGTCTGCTCTTTAGAATGCCTTCACTAAATGAGAAAGATATAAACAAAATGAAGATGCCTCTAACCACCAAAAGCAAAAACAGAAGACAAAGGCAAAAACTGTTGAACAATGGATGGCATTTCAATCAGCATCCAAGTCTGCTAAATCATAATCCAAGCTCAGCTCAGTCCACTATTTTCCTAGAGAATTATTTAGCGAATCAGTGTAAATGAGTAAAGAAGCAATACTGGAACACGAGTAATAATTTGAGAGAGAGGACGAAGAAATTCAGGGCTGGGAAAATCATCAGGGCATGAAAATATGTAGGAATTGTAATCAGTAACCAAACGAGTACTGGAACACGGACATTGTTAAAAATTAAATCGAGGATGAACTCACAAAAGCAGTGAATATCAACCAGATTCACGCATTCAAACAGCTCAGATGCAAAAGTAGAAAATGCACAAAATGAATCCAAAAGTAGAAAGCATGTAGAATCACTAACCAAAACTTGGCAGGAAAACGTTCAATTATACAGTAGCAGCGATGAAAGTGGGGTTTTCACGGTGGCAGAAGCCTCAAGAAGCAGTATATTTCACCCATATATATTTTGTGCGACAATAATATATTTTACAAGTAGATTATATAGAGTTGTCGAAAAAGTTATGAAAGAGAAAAGTAGGACAACTAAATTATAGTTTGGAACCATATCATGTTTTACCTCAAACTAAAATCATTTTGATTCATTACAAGCTTCCCTGAAAAGACGATACTTGGGCACAGCAATCAAGTGCTTGACTCTCGGTATTGAGAGGCCAAACTTCTCACTCATGTCCAACTCACCTGGGGTCATACCTCCTGGAAGTTCCCAACTAAAGCAATGTACTAATTGAGCGACAACAATTTTAACTGTTGCTAAGCCTAAGTGTATTCCAGGGCATCCCCTTCGACCAAAACCAAATGGTATATATTGGAGGTCAAGTCCTCGAAAGTCTAAATTTTTATTGATGAATCTCTCTGGATAAAATACTTCAGCATTATCAGACCATATCTTGGAATCTCTTCCCATTGCCCATATGTTTATGATGATTCTTGATTTTTTCTTTAAGAAATAACCCTGAACCATAGCATCCTCTGTTGACTCTCGGGGGACTAATGGTCCAGGAGGGTATAATCTCAAGGTCTCCTTGATCACAATATCCAAGTAACTTAACTTTGCCAAATCATTTTCCTCCACCATTTTGTCCCTCCCAACCACATTATCCAGCTCATCTTGAAGGTTTTTCATCACTCTTGGATGCCTTAGGAGCTCGGAAAATGTCCACTCTACAACAGTTGCAGAAGTTTCAAATGCCCCAGCAATCATATCCAAGAGTATAGCTTTAATGTTAGTTTTATCAATGATGTGATTTTGTTCATCATAGGGATCGATAGGCTGGTGCATCAGCGAGAGTAATATGTCTATGAAGTCCCTATGTCTATGGTGCTGTTCATTTTGTACATCTGAACCGTGTTCGTGCTCCTTGATTATCTTTTCCATAACTTCGTCAAGTGCTTTACTAATTCTCTTGTAACTTCGATTTAATCCCTGACAGTTACAAGTTAAATTACTTATAGAGATTGAAAATAACAATGAATTTTCATGCTCAAATTCAGGACAAGCAGCTCCCTTGCAAAGAGCAACTCGCTCAAGTCCTGCATCTAATCTCCCATCATCACTTTAGTTCCAAACTTGTCAAAATTCATTCATTTAAATCTTTTTCCACTTCCTTTTCTATGGTTGTTTGGCGGTAGAAAAGAAGATTAAAGTGAGTAATGTTTTCCATAGTTAGGGACCAAAGTGACAATTTTGTGAATCAAATTCAAATGCTAAACTGAGAGTTCAATAGACATTAAATTGTTTCAAGGTATATCAGTTTGAGTGGGTAGATATTTTAGAAGTTACTACCTTCATCTCTTCCTACCTTTTTTTACTTGTCTCGTTTTATAAGATTTTCTTTTTGTTTGGTGTATTAATTATTTATTTCCTATAATATTCTTAATTAATTACATCTTCTCTTATTAGAAATGAAGAATAAAAGAAGACACATTAATTAATTAGGTGAGAAATAATTAAGTAGAGAGAGAAATAAAGGATAATTTTAAAAGAGTAGTATAAATTATTGATAAATTTAAATATGATTAATAAAATTAACTACTTTTATTAAAATATTTAAATTAATCGAAAATGTCTTATATATAAGAATGAAAGTAGTAGAATATAATATATTCAAAATTACAAAATCATGTTAAATAAGGTGGGAGAAGCATTTTCAAAAATTTTAACCAAAAGAGAGAGTATATTAGAAAATATGACCCTAGTATCTAGGGAGATATTTTAATATACCTTGAACGTAGTTAATAAAGGCTTAGGGGTGAAATCTTTTTGAACTTAATTTCATGCTATAGGAGAAATTACAAAACCTACACAGCTACACTTGACTGAGTGGACCTAGGCTTTGTTTGAATAATTTCTCGAAACTTGTACACTTCCAACAGTTAAATGAAAGAAGTAATGGGAATAAATTGATTCCAACTTTGTGAAAAGGTCTATTTGCCATGCCAGTAACTTACGGCAGAAAAGATATTAATTGCAACGCAAGTGTGGTTGGGTTATTTATATACCTGAAGATCGAAAGCTCGAAGCCAAGGCACATAATCTGATAGATTAAACGCGCCAGTAAGATTCATTGCATTCTGAATCAACCCCTTCAAATCAAACTCGTCATGCTTGCTACTCCCCAACACCATCTTGTACACAATTTCCTCCACAACGTTGTGCACCACCTCGCTAAGATCCACAACGACCTCGCCTTCTTTCGCTGCGGCGGATTCTTGGAGCGACTTCACGGCCAGCTCCAGCTCCCTCTTCCTCAAGGGCGCGAAGGAGTCCACCTTTGAGGCGGTCAGAAGCCGGAGCGTGCACACTTTCCTCATGTATCGCCAGTAGGGACCATACTCCGAGAACGCCAAGCCCTTGGAGCCGTAGCCGAAGTACTTGGAGGCTTCGAGCCTTGGACGGCTCGCGAAAACGGCGTCGTGTGCTTTGAGAAAGTCTTCTGCGGCCTCTGAGGAGGAGACCACCACGTGTGGGACCTGTCCGAGGCGTAGGGACATGATGGGTCCGTATCGATGGGCCAAGGCCTCCAGGGTGCGGTGTGGGAGCTTCCCCAGCATGTGCAGGTTACCGATCACCGGCAAGGCCGGTGGACCTGGCGGGCCATCTTTGCTCTGATTTCGACGCAGGAAGATGATGGAGAGAATGAAAATTATGAAGGTTGAAAGGAGGAGGAGGAGGAGAGGGGGGATTGAAGGATACATGCTTGATCGATCATATGATTCTGGGAAGAAGAGATTGCTTGTGCTTCTGTTAATCACGGTACACCGTTGACTAAAGCAATATTTTAATTTCCAACACCACGAGAGTTAATAATGAGATTAAAAGTCAGTTTGTTTTTAAAAAAACCTTTATTTTAATCAAATAAAAAGTTTTATGTTTTTCTAATGTATTTATCTAAATAATTTTTAATTAAAATTAATAGTTTTTATTTATTTATTTTAAGAAACAAATTTTATTAATCCAACCAAATGAATATTTAATATTGATGCATGATATGTATCATGATTGTGTGCAATAAACTGCGTTCAAGTATATTTAGAGAAGTCATCAATATAAATGTAAAAGTTGGTACCAAACATCAAGTTTCATGAGAAGCCACATTCGATGTGTGGCTTGGAAATTAAAATTACGGCTATTTAAGTGTGTCTTAGTAAGTCGTGTTTGGGTTTTACCAATAGTTGGATAAAAGTAAATTGGATCGTCCATTAGAGGCCTAGGACATGATCATTTTAATAAAAAGATTCAACTCAAACAGTTTCTTTTTGTTAAATAAGTTAGGCCATATAGGCTTAAAAAAGATTATTAAATTTGATGGACAGATCTAATGAGTAATAATATTTTTTCAATACAAATTATTATTATTAATATAGTATATAACATTATAGTTATTCTAATGAAATTACAAAGTTAATTTAGATTAATTCTTATAAATATAAATAGATAATAATAGGAAGAATGAGTTCTGTTGTTTTTGGTGGAGCTTTACAAACTACACAATAACACTAAAAGATATACAATAACAAGAATAATTTACTTTTATAATAACTAGTACTTGCTCGTGCATATGCATGGGTGACTCACACTTTTATAATAATTCCTATAACCATGTACAGTTATTGTATATTATTTTTTTTCTCTGTATAATAAAAGATAAATTAATCCTTTAAAGAAAATAATTAATATTAAGTTAGTATTTTTCTCTCATCTTAACTCTTTCGTAAAAA
The DNA here is from genome assembly GCF_004193775.1 of Glycine soja. NCBI lineage: Eukaryota > Viridiplantae > Streptophyta > Magnoliopsida > Fabales > Fabaceae > Glycine > Glycine soja. Next base: position 42,960,697 of record NC_041006.1, on the reverse strand, counting down.
TAAATATGACAATATTTCAAGTTTCACAAAAATCGTTTCAGTAACATACATAACCATTAACTATGACTTGAAGTTTAATGTTTATTTTATTTTATGTCTGGGTACATTACATAGGAACAATTTTCATTTCATGTTTTTAACTTCTCTGGCTCTGTTTTCTTTGTTTACCCAATGAATCCCTGAACCGGAAGAAAAATACATTCTTAGCGCCTGAGCACCTGGTTTGCATTTGACTACAAAAATCAGAACTAACAAAACAAACTCCCTCATTTCAGAAATCCAAGTTAAAAGTGGAACAAATTCACATTCACATTCAAATTTACCAATCGCAGCCAGATCTCGGAGCACCCCTTCTCTCTCGGGTTTCGGAGAGGGGAAAGGGGAAGAAATCAGAAAAGATCGCAACATCTCTTCGATTCGCCATCGCCATCGCCAGAAGAAATGTCTCCAATCTTCGAGTACTTCGTGGTGTGCGGGATCGGACCAGAGATTCGAACCATGGACGGAAACAAAGGGTACCATGGCCCTCATAAATGTTGCCTTCCCATGGACATACAACAAACCTGTTTAAATTACATGCAGGTACCCATTTAGATATTCATGGCAGATTTTACCTGCGTATACGGATTTTTTTACCATCCCTAGGTGTCACAAATATAAGAACAATTACAAGAATATACAGTTACATAATTATGACAATGTTATCTGACCAACTTGCAATATTACTATAATAATAATTACATATTTCCAACTTGTTTATGGATTTGCATTTTTTTACCAGGTCTGCCAACTATGCATCTTTGGTGACAGCTCAGCTTGTTGTGTTGGCATCACACATGGTATTGTTTTGGCTATTCATGTGCTTGAATTGCATTGAAGTCAAGTTGTATCTTTTTGTGTTTTTAATACTTTGCCTGCATGAAGGCTGGGCTGGGACTTCCTGATAATGATGCTTGGTACATGATTGAAACAATTGCAGAGAGGAATAGCATCGGATCCAAGCAATTTGTAAGTTAATGCTATTTTTGTCTCTGGAAAAATCCTAGTCATGAAAATTATGAGACACTATAATTTTGGTCTCTGCAATAAATCATCCAGAGTGCTACATTTTTTTATTGTATAGTCAGTGTTAATGGTCAGTGGCCACTATAACAATCATACGAGTTCTCTCTCTTGTGAATGCTCCTTTGTTTATGCAATATATAGTTATGTATTAGTTTAAATATTTGTCTTGATTCTATGTGATTGAAAATTTGGGCTCACATAATGAATTATTGCTGAATCATTCCTCATGTGATTGATTCAGATAAAGATCAGAGGGTTCTTGTCTCATATCCAGCAATTACGCAATGGATACTGGGGAATCACCTCAATGAAGGCACAGTCTGTGTTATTACTTGCACTGCCATCCCCGCATTCTAAAGATACCAAAGATGAGAACCAGCAACCCTCTGAGGCAACTGGTGTTGGTAGAAACTGGTTGCAGAGTATGTTCAGCCGAAATAAAACAACTAGATCCAGCTCATTTAGTCACGTTCATAGATGGACGTCTGATGGAGGAAACTCAGGTACTTAGTTCTTGAATGAACTGCCAGTATCATTAAGTTTTGATTCTTCAATAAACTGTCAAATCACTTTGTTCTACTTCTTTATAATTCTAGCTACAAATGAGAATGGGAGTCCTCGCAAACAAGATCTGTCAAGTGGTGGCCAGAAAAAGCTTCATACCAATGTTCGCATACTTAGGGGTCATAATGGTGCCATTACTGCTCTCCATTGTGTTACAAAAAGAGAAGTGTGGGATTTGGTCGGTGATCGTGAAGATGCTGGTTTCTTTATTAGTGGAAGCACAGACTGCTCAGTAAGTTTCAATATCTATCATATGGAATTACCTGGTACTGAGTTGTTTCATTGCCTTCTGGTACCCAGAATGAGGTGATATGCTGTTCATGTGCAAATATGCAGGTTAAGATCTGGGATCCTAGTCTTCGTGGTTCTGAACTCAGGGCAACTTTAAAAGGGCATACTAGGTTCTTCCTCTCACTCATCAAATTTCCTGTATGGTTTTCAACATCTTTGAATAAGTAATGTGTAACCTTGCTTCTGTCTTTAAATGTAGAACCATCCGTGCCATAAGTTCAGATAGGGGGAAGGTGGTGTCAGGATCTGATGATCAGTCTGTTTTGGTGTGGGATAAGCAAACAACTCAACTTCTAGAAGAGCTTAAAGGCCATGATGGACCGGTATTTTTTACTTTAAAAATATTTGGTTTGTTCTACTATAAATAGTATAGGTGTTGTAAATTCATTACAAATATACAGAAAGGATAATTGAAACTTAATTCAGACAGCCAACCAACCATGTAGGTCAGCTGTGTGCGCATGCTTTCTGGGGAGCGTGTGTTAACTGCATCCCATGATGGCACTGTGAAGATGTGGGATGTAAGAACAGATAGATGTGTTGCAACTGTTGGTCGTTGCTCTAGTGCTGTTCTATGCATGGAATATGATGACAATGTGGGAGTCTTGGCTGCTGCTGGAAGAGATGTGTATGTTAAAAAAAAAATTGAGACTGAGTTTTCCTCATGTGATTTAGATATTTGTCATACATTATTTATCTAATGTCTAACCTGCTGCTTGTACCACAGGGTTGCTAACATATGGGATATCCGTGCTAGTAGGCAGATGCATAAACTTTCAGGACATACACAATGGATACGGTAAACAAGGAAAAACATGCATTCTTACTCATTTACAAATGTAAACAAATAATACATGATCATATACAAAAACAAAATGCAGGTCCATAAGAATGGTTGGTGACACTGTGATTACTGGTAGTGATGATTGGACGGCAAGAGTATCGTCTGTTTCTCGAGGAACATGTGATACTGTCTTAGCATGCCATGCTGGACCAATATTATGTGTTGAGTATTCTTCTTTAGATAGAGGAATAATTACAGGTGCTTCATCTCCAATTTTTTGCTATGCTGCCATTTGATATGTTTTATTTTGTTGGTTCTTGGACTTGCTTGAAGAGAAATTTCCGCCGTGCTTTTTATATCCAGTGCTTACTAAAATGTTAAATTTCCATTCCAGGGTCCACTGATGGCCTGCTACGTTTTTGGGAAAATGATGATGGTATGGCAGTCCCTTCATTGTTGCATATATTTTCATTCTTGACATTTTGCTTCTGTTTGATTTGGGTAAAATACAAACTATAAGGTCGCAATATGTTAAAGAATTTTCCCTAGTGTAGCTTACCCTGCTGTTATTCATTAAACTAAATGTCTCATTGTATAATACTATCTGTTGTATTTCTACTCCACCTATACAGTGTCTTAATCTTAGCGCAAATTAAAGCAAATCAATTTTATAAGAAATGCATAAGTTTATATGTGATAAGCTAGAATGTTTTAGAATTGGTGTTATGCCCATGCAATTCTTCTCTGCAAAGTCACAAGGCATTCGAGATCACCTGGTAACATACTCATTGGCTGTGCAGGAGGTATACATTGTGCAAAAAATGTAACAATTCACAATGCTGCCATATTATCTATCAATGCTGGGGAGCACTGGTTAGGCATTGGAGCAGCTGATAATTCTTTGTCACTCTTTCACCGGCCCCAAGAAAGACTTGGTGGTTTTTCTGGCACTGGGTCCAAGATGGCTGGTTGGCAGCTTTACAGAACACCACAGAAAACAGTTGCTATGGTATGTAGTTTATTGCCTCTTTTGTTCATATAATTCCATGTATATATTGCTCCCTCATGCCCCTAAAATAGTTATTGTTCAAGATTAAGTTCTGTTTTTTCTGGTGAATTTTCAAGATAATTGTTCTGTTATGATATTTTTTGCCTCCCAGATAAACTTTATTGCCTGGCTCATGCACAAATTTCCTTCATGTAACTACTATCACAGTATCTTAACTACAGTTCCTGTTATTTTTTGGGGTGTTATTAATATTTGATACAAATAATTAGTTTTGGAGAACTTGCCTACGTAAGCTAATTTTTTTTCTTCTTTTTCTTTAAGATAATAACTATTCAGTACTGATATTAAATAATTAAATATCTTTCAATTTCTTCTGGCTTAAATTTAATTTTTCTTTTCTTTTCTTTATGAAATTATGGCTTACTGTAAACTATTACTGATTATTTGAATAGGCATCAGTTACTTGATAACACTTTTTTGCCAGCTAACGGTGCATACATGGCTGGAGAATGTTATTTTATGCCTGTTGTTATGTCCATTTGTTATTGGTTGTTTTCCTGGGTTGATTTTGGCCGTATTATGACATCCAGGTTAGATGTGTTGCTTCAGACTTGGAAAGGAAAAGGATATGCAGCGGTGGTCGCAATGGGCTTCTAAGGCTGTGGGATGCAACTATTAATATTTGAGCTTGATCGTTAAATGCATGTTCACGTTTGTAAATTCTAACAATTTTATAGGTGAAAAACAAGGTACTTAATGAACAGGGGGGTTCTCCAATATTTTTTGTTTTATTTCCCTTATAGTATATAATGTGCAAGATATGTCTGATGAGTCCAACTTGTGAACAATTGTAATTTTGTGGTTAGAGGTTTCTGTATCCTGAATGTACAGACTGCTACGAAGAACAAGTTTTGTTAGTGTGTGGATAGATTTAGATTTAATGTCTACCATTAAAGCCTCAATTGATGTTGCAATGACCGTTATGTTTACTTCCACATATCAAGATTCTCGGTATGCTTGATAAATTGGAAAAATGATAAAACAAATTTCCTGAACTTCTTATGGTCCTTTTCTCGATCTTCTTCCTCGCTACTTCAAAGCATGAAAGTGTCACAATGCACAAGTTTGATTCATCTAATAAGAGGTGTATATTAAAGTGTTAATTCTTTAATTGAAACCATTTACCAGTAAATATTATAAAAGGACTTAGGCGAACGTGATTCCTGCGTTTTAAATTTTGATGCCAAGGCCACGTTTTTGGGGAATAAACACGAGCATAAAAGATAAACCCTAAAATGCGCAAAATCCTAAAATGAAGTGTCAAGAAAAGAAATAGATAATATGCAACAAAACAAAACCGCCAGTCGCTGTTGCTAGAGGTCGAACCCAAGTTACCTGCGTGACAGGTAAAAATACGTACCACTATATTACATATCCTTATTATTAGTTTAGTTCAACAGACAATTTAAAATAATAAGTCCTATGCATTACTATTAACCTGCAAAATACTAATTTGTTCCAAAGTTATCAAAATATATATATATGTATATAAGTGATAGTGAAATGAGCACTATATTTTCAAATTTGATAATATTACATGCCTTTTTTTATTACTTGCAATTTTTCTTTTCTTAAAAGGTTAGCTTCTTCTTTTTTTTAAGAAATGTTAGCTTTGATGCCTTATTAAGATAACGTTTTTCATTTTTATACGCATGAATTATGCTTTATTCTTTTGTTTATTTTATTTCAATATTACCGATAGCATTTGATTATGTCACCATTGCCTATAATGCAAATCATGTTCACCTATATCCCGTAACTTTTTCTATATATTTATGGAATATGAATTACGTAAAAGAAATGTTTCTATATAAAAGGAAGAGTGATAAATAGTACCTAACTGATAAAAAAAATAGCTATTTGATATTATCGTAAATTGTTTCAACTAAAATATAAAAATTTGTGTAACTTTTTAAAAGTTAATAAAAAATGTTATATGAAAAGTAAAATAGTACCACAATGAAAAGAAATAAAGAAAACTATAAAAATATGGATATAACAAATATGAAGAATAACGAAATAATTTTATAACAATAAATAAAAAATAAATTGTACCGAATATATAATATCAAAAAGAAATCATGTAATACATAAAAATATTATGCCGATTAACATTACGGTTGAAATATTATGTGTTTCAATTCCAAGTTAATTATAATGCAAAATCATTAATAATTAAAATAATTTATTGAATGTTATAATCAATAAGTCGTTGTAGTATAGTGGTAAGTATTCCCGCCTGTCACGCGGGTGACCCGGGTTCGATCCCCGGCAACGGCGTATTTTTTTATTCCTTGTTTTTTTAATAATATTTATCTCTTTTGACTATTTCGCTATCCATTCCGCAGCGATTCCTTCTTCCCTTCCTCCCCAAGCATAACATAGCTTCCTCGATTCTTCGTTCTAGGGTTTGAAAAGATGAACATTTGTGGTTGTTGGGTTTCATCAATGAAATTGCCCTTCCTCGGGTGGCGCTTTTCAAGGCCTTTTACCTCTCTCTGTTCTTCTTCTTTTTCGCCACGCATTATGACCATTCAAAGTTGTTCTTCTCCTTCTTCTTCAGCCTCCTTATCAACGTCAGAGTCGAAAGAGATGAAGAAGGAAGCTTCACCTTGGTTAATTGTTGGCCTCGGCAATCCAGGCAAAAAGTACGCTGCCACCCGCCACAATGTATGTCACTCACTATTTAAATTTAATTAGTAGCTGAAGCTGAAGAGATATCTATGAGATGGTCATCTATCTGACCTTCTTTTATATTTTTCAGGTGGGCTTTGAGATGGTTGATACCATAGCTGAAGCTGAAGGGATATCTATGACCACTGTTTCCTTCAAATCCTTATTTGGAAAAGGTTATATTAGATTAGACAAAACCCTTTCTCTAATATTTCTGTCTAGTTAATTTGGGATGAAATTTTAAAGAGGGATTTCATGGTGAATAATATCCCCCAAATTTGTTTTTTTAACTAAACCCCAAAGGCATTGTTTGACTCAGGTAGTCCACCTTACCTATTGGGATAAGGTTTCTGTTATTGTTGATAAGTCTGAAAGAAGTTTCATGCCAGACCTGAATCTGTCATTGTTCTAATTAATGTTTTGGCCATGTTATGGCTTTCACATAAATAATTAAAATATTGCATACAGCCACTGTTCCACATAATTTCAGTTCAGGTTTCAGAGTGTTGGTGATAAAAGCAAAAAGATAAAATTTAAGTTTTTTGTATGTTCCCATTTATGACAAATTGTTTTCCAATTGCAGGTTTTATAGGTGATGTACCAGTCATACTTGCAAAACCACAGACTTATATGAATTCAAGTGGTGAATCTGTAAGTCTGCTATCTGGATAATATTCAAATCTTATGTAAGCAATAGTATTTTATTGTATCTATAATGACTCATGTTTATTCTTATGACATCAATTCTTTTTTTTGATTTAAAGATTCATGCCTTTATGTTAAGTTTGTACTAATTTTTAATGGTGTATTATAGTCATGTATACAATGATTTTTTTTTTTCTTAAATCTACTATGTCTCCATGTCCATGTCCTCGTCATAACATATCTATATTCCATGTTGTATATTCACTTCCCAAGAATCTACCATAATAAATATTTTATTTTGATTATGATTGGCTGGCGTTTGAATCTATTTTGAAGGTTGGGGCCATAGTTTCATATTACAAGATTCCACTGAAGCAAGTACTTGTGGTATAATATCTATGCTATGACTACTTTGTTCTTTATATTTGCAAGTGACGAAAGAAAAGTAGAAGGATGATTTGCTTGAGTATTCAATTAATAATTTTCTTTTCAGATCTTTGACGACTTGGATTTGCCTTTTGCTAAATTGCGGCTTCTACCAAAGGGTGGACATGGAGGTCACAATGGGTAATTAATTTTCTTTGTTTGTGTTCTCTTTTTGCTATGAAACATGTCGACTTGGTTTGGCTCCTTATTTGAGTTTTATAAATCAACATGTCCACTGGCGTGCAAGTTTCTTCATATTTCTGAAATTTGAAATGCCATATTTGTCTTCCTTTATCTCATCCACAATGTGAGTCAGGGAAATGCTCAACTTGAAGAATACTTTGCTACACAGTCATTTTCTTTCCTATCAACTGTCAAGGCAAAAGATTATTGGTGGTTGTGGGATTGTAGGTTTGCATGCCTTATCAATGCTGGGGAGCCTAATTATTTTTATTATGATAATTTACACTGGGTGATATTATATTTATTCAGCTTGTTTCTTTCAAAGCAGAAGAGAAATGAAGTATTACTGTTTTTCTTTTTCTTGCTATTTGGCAGAATGAAGAGTGTTATTAATCACTTCAAAGGGAATTCTGGTTTTCCCCGTTTAAGAATTGGTACGCTCATATCATTTCCATTACTAAAATATCCATTCATATTACAATAATTTATAATACTATTTGTCATTTTATTGCTGATTAGGCATTGGACGACCTCCTGGGAAAATGGACCCTGTAGCTTTTGTTCTTCGCACCTTCACTAAACATGAAAGGGAAGAGGTATGTATCTGTTTTTTTTTTCTTTAATTTTTTAAAGGTGCAAACTGACAAACTGGCCCTCGGCACATGGAAGTTCTAAATGTTGATAAAAATGTCTTTCAGTTGAATTTTACATTACAAGATGGATTAGAAGCTGTGCGGATTCTTTTGCTTGAGGGATTTGATAAAAGTGCAACATTTGTTAATAGTGCCAAAAAGATAGAGCAAACAGGTTGAGGAATTGCTTGCCTTAGAATATCCCTTTGGCAAGTACAAACAAACAGGATCGTATAGCAAGGAGATACAACTTAGAGTAAACTCGTCCAAAGCTCTGTTTTTTAATTTGATAGGGCTATGTTTGAGCAAGTATTCATCCATTCTTTCAGAAAGCAGTTTCAGCACAATGAATTCGAACCTGATGCCTGGAATCTTCAGGTACTCGTACGTTTACATACTGTGGTGTTTGATCAATTTTGAGCACTTCCAGCACCTTGAATTATAATATTATATAATGTGAGTTGATAGCTCACACGGCACTCAACGACGGTTTTTAATTCTTTATCACCATGTACTATGTACTAGAAGTTCATCACTATGTATTCATACAAGAGTTGCTCTGGCTTGATGTCATGAATCTGTCCATCACATTTCCTTTCCCCATTCTTTGGCTCGGCTAGGCTTCTTGTACACTAAATAACAGTTTTTTGGCTGTTTTCTCAACGATCTGTAATTTTTAACCAAAGTTATTGTGTATAATATACCTACTTATCTTTCTATAAAATTTGCTATTAGCATTCTCTCCAACGCTATTTATTTCTAGGTGAAATTTATGTTAGGCTCACGAAGTAGGATCCGCTGAATATAGCATGGAATGGAACTCACATAATTTAGTGTCCTAGCAAAGCCATTTAAGGAAAAAAAATGAGAATTTTTTTTATTGAAATATATAAAATTATGTTGTTGATAACTTTTTTTTGTCTTTCTATGATTTCCACCATAAATATTTTTTTCTTTTTAGTTCTTTAAGCAATGCTATAAGAGTACCGGTTAGCAGAGTCTTTCTACTTCACTCAATTATAAGATATTACTAACATTACCAGTATTATTGAATGCCTAAAATTAATTATATCATATTATTGTTGTTAGAGTAAAAGTATTGATAAAAGTTATTAAAAAATAATAGCATATAATAGAATTAAATATTTTTCAACGTTTAATTTATTTATTTAAAAGTATGTGTTCATGAACTTGATGCATTTAGGATAATAATTAAGAATAAAAATATTAAAGAAAATAGTACTAAGAGAGAATACAATTAAATAAATACTAGTATGAACTATACCCTCTTGAAAATATTTTTTCAATTATTACTTTATTTCTAATTTACAAAAAAAAAAATTAATGTATCTACAGATTAGTAAATGCCAATATCAAATTCCTTTATTCTCAAACTGTTAATTGAAATCTAAAATTAGTTACTCTTTGTTTTAATGATTGCGTAGTTTCAATTTTCAATTCACCATTTTGGAAATTATTCTTGTAAGAAGAGTGACAGTCATGCATTTTATAATAGTCATTCTAGCATTTGATTAAAATTTATTCAAAACTATAAAATTATAGATGAGATTCATTATTAAAAAAAAAAACTCAAACAATATATTATTCAAAGAGTCATTCATAATTGTTGACTACAATTAAAAGATTTTTATTATATTTTAGAAAATGTATAATCATATTCATTTCTCATAATTACTAAGAGTGAATTGATTAGTTTCAAATTAATTAATGATCTCAAATTTGAGTTTCAAGGGTTCAACTATATTAAATATTTAGAAGGAAATTTTTTTTTATAACATAGTTTTACTTAATTTGAACAATATTTTCTTCTAGGGAAAATACTTGTGTTTATATGGAAGAAAAAAAAACTCATCCCTCAAAGGGAAGAGTATAATTTTAAAACAAATATTCTAACCATTTACTTTGATTATAAAATTAATAAACAAAATGTTTTGGAAAAAGTAGTGTTTTTCAGATTTTATTATAAAAAATATTTTTCTTTTAAAAAACCACTTTTAAAATTTTCAATATATTTATTTAAGCATTTTAAAAATTAGAATAAGAATTTTGTAATTTTTTCAAAAACCTACTTTCTAAATAAAGTCGTAAGCATAATTATATTTTAAAAATCATAATCATATAAAAAAAATCTTGTAACTTTTACTTCACATATCTAATCTAAATTCATACATGGGCCATGTTTGATTGTTTCCGACAGATCTGAAGGGCCCAACAGAAATCCCAAAACGCGGCATCAACGGGAAACTCGAAATGAAAAAGCCCTTTTTCACCCCTTCCCAACGCACGTTTCGTTCTCTTCTCTCTTCTCTGCTCGTTGGATTTCAAACTCACATTCTCTCCCCTAGTCATGTATGGCGATGGTGAGTGTTCACTGTGGCCTCTCTTTTCTAACAAAATTGCAATTTTATTTTGTTGGTAATTGGCAGACAAAGCATCAGCAATAGTGATAGACCTGGGTTCGCACACTTGCAAAGCCGGTTACACTGGCTAAGATGCTCCCAAGGCCGTCTTTCCCTCTGTAAGTGACATACATTGTTACATACAGTGGTTGTTTATAGCTTTGTTATTATTTTGCATGTGTTTATTTATTTAGGTTGTTGGTGCAATTGATCAAATGGACATTGATGGAACTGCTGATGTTGATCAGAACTCAGGAGCTGACAAAAACAAGGGAAAATGCAAACTTAATGTAGGGTCTCAGTCACTAGGATACCGCAGAGACTATATGGAGGTAACACTTCAAAATATCTATCTATCTATCTGCTTGCTTAGGCTTTTAACTATTCTCATTTGTTTTGATGCTCATCAGGTGCTGTCACCATTGAAGAATGGAGTTGTTGTTGACTGGAATATTGTAGACAACATATGGGATCATGCTTTGAGGTTGGTTGTTTCTGATTACTTAATCTGGCTATAATAGGATCATCATTTTCTTGATATAGCATATGCGGTTGTCAATTGCTAAGGTTCCTACTTCTTAGGAAGCTCGTGATGGTTCTTTTTTATATGCAGTGGTCCCAAAAATTAGTCAACTATTGTATAGAGAGTAAAAAGAGAATACTGATGTGGTTGAGCTATCCTGTTGTTTATGTTAGGACATATGTTTATACAAATCTCACTTTATGTTTACAAATTCGTGTTGTATGTATTTCCATTCTTGTGTCAAATTTTGTTCTCTTACAAATTTCTGCTAATTTATTTATCTCTGTCTATGCTTTATGCTACTATTCACTATCACTAGTTTTCAGGGAATGCCTCCTAGTTGATCCTAAAGAGCGTCCAATGCTACTTGCCGAACCATGTTCCAACACTCAAGAACAGAGAGAATTCTGTCAACAGTAAACCCCCAACTGCCCCTCTCATTTAAGTTTTTGGGTTTTAGGCTTTTTGCTGTATACACTATTATATTATTTCATGTTTGTTTAGTAATAAAGTTTGGTTCAAATGCATCAGGGCAGCAGAACTTATGTTTGAAAAATATAAAGTACCAGCGTTGTTTTTGGCAAAGAATGCTGTAAGTTGTATGATCTTTACTGCTCTGTCCATATTTTTTGTAATAAAAATGTATTTTATATTGTTGGCATGAAACCATGAATTTGTGAACTAGTTCATGAAGGAGTATTTTATATTGTTGGCATGAAACCATAAAAATGTATCTTTACTGCTCTGTCCATATTTTTTTTAACAAAACAAATAGTGATAAAAATGTATTTTATATTGTTGGCATGAAACCATGAATTTGTGAACTAGTTCATGAAGGAGTATTTCTTGGCACCAGGTTCTCACATCTTTTGCATCAGGGTGTGCTACCTCATTAGTTATTGATAGGTACGAGTCTTTGAAGTTGTTGACAAACAGTTTGGTTCTGTGTTGATATTAATGTGCAGTACAATTGCCAAATTGCCTACTCATGAATGTGGTTTGGTAGATACTGCAATACATTTGTCTTCCTTTCCTTTCCAGCATGCAACTAAATGTCTGTTGTCACTTTACTTTTTAATATTTCATTTATTGATTGTAATTGATAATGCCGCATTACAATACTACATTTCTGACGAGTAGTTTTGTTCATTATTTCAAAACTCAGTGGTGGTGGATCAACTACTGATGTACCAGTACTGGATGGTTATGTTCTTCAAAAGGTATTGCTTGCTGTCCTGTTAAAAAGAAATCATACATTAGACGACTTGGTCCATTTTTTAAGCATGCTTATTAAATTTAGTTTGTTATCTTGAGACTCTAATTTTAGTACTTTGTATGCACTATTCTTCCAAAACATGCTTCTTCATTAAAAATTATCACTAGTGGGTTATGGTTTCAAGTAAGTCAATGATATATTTCTTAAAGATATTTAATATGATATGTGATAAATTATCTGATCTTTCTTTGCAAAAAATATAACATACTCTAATACAGGGCCCTTTTTGAGTAAGGAAGAACTCCATAGAAAATTGGGAAGAGGAAGGGAAATAGGAATCTAAACTGAATTCATTCATTTTCTACTTTTCATAGAACAATACAAGGGATATATAGCTGCATGATGTAATAACAGAATCCTAACAAACTCAATTCTAGAACCTACCTCTCATATTATCTATATCTATTATTATTAAAAGACAACACTATTAATACTCTATTGGGCCTAACATAAGAATTGGGTCAAAACATACTCCTTCTGGTCCTTATTATAAGACATAGTTTAAAAGGAATTGATGGTCCTTTTTATAATGCACTTTAGAATTCTTATGAAGCATTTAATCTTTTTTCCATTAGTTGCCCTTATTAAATACTCTATGTATTTGTACTTTTTATTGATAGTGGTGTATAATACTCTTGGACCTTTATATTTTCACATCATCCATAACAAGTTAATGATTATTAATAAGGACATAGTTGGGACAATGAGTAACATTTTTTAAAAACTCAATAAAATCAACTGAATTAATTACTTTATTGGTCTACGTGATTGATGTCTAAAGTGCCTTATAATAAGGACTATTAAATTGTGTAATAAAGAGTAAGTAGTAACTATAAAATTTGTGGAAAGTACTAATGTAAATTGGTAACTTTGACACATTGGTGTGCAAGTTCCATTTAGTTTCCTGGGTGACTCCATATCAATATTAATATATCTATATATGTCTGTGGTTGATGTCTTACATTCTCTTTCCTTGATATATAATTTAGAAGTATTTGTGTTATATTGTATTTGTAGCCTTGTATTTTGTCATTAAGGTTTATTCAAGTTTCCTGTGTCTGCTTATGTCTTTATTTATGTCTACAATAGGCTGTGATAAATTCACCAATGATGTTTTTACCTTCCTGGTTACATTGAAGTTCATTATTATCAGATTCTATACATGACATGATATCCATTATGATTACTTTTCCATGGCAGAGAAAGCATATTCTAACATTCCTATGACTCCATACGAGCTTCCTGATGGCCAGTAAGTCCATCGTTACTTGTATTGAAATACTGAGGATTTGTTGAATTATTTGAATGGTCTTCTAATCTTCTTCCATTCTTGTCTCTGTTATGTTCTGTGTATCTACAATCTTTGTTTATTTTACCCAATGCATTGCAACTTAAGATGACGCATTATGATTTTTACATGATTTTGTTTATACATCAAGGAGATAGTGCCCTCTTAATCATGGTGGTAACTCTATGCAGTGTTTGGATAAGGGGGAGTATACTGGCTTCTCTTGGCTCCTTCCAGTAGATGTGGTTCTCCAAGTCCGAGTAAGTGCTAATTCATTGCAAAAAAACTCAGTTATTCAAGTTCATTCACCTTAATGAATTTTTTAACACAAAGCTATTTCACTGTGCTATGAATAGGTATGAAGAGCAAGGTGCTTCTTATATCCAAAGAAAGTGCCCTTGAGTTTTCTAACGGATGTGAATACGTGTTTATTTTCTTACCATTATTGGGAGCCCGGCAGTTTCAGGAAGTCCAATGTTGAGCACTAAATTAGTGCCCTTGTCATCAATGACCTGTTTCGAATTCATGCTATTCTCTTCAGTGTTTTACTAGGCGGTTATAACTATTGTCTAGATTGATATTGACAGCTTATTTATCTGCTGTCGAGGTTGATGTAACATTATAACTATACTGTAACTGGCACAAGCTCATTTTCTTTTTCTGCATCACATTGCATGACTGCATCCCCCTCCCATATAGTGTAATGAAGTCTAAGTTAAATTCCTGTTGAAGTCTGTATAGTGGATAGCTAGCTATTGCCGTTGCTGCACCCCATTGTGCTTATTGATGCCAATACAGTTAATGCTCGAGGCATTAGTGACACTTTAACTAAGCTAAATGACGTTGTACCTTAATTTGGTTGAGGCAAATGTATATGTTACAAGTTACAGCGTGAAAAGGCGTAGATTAATGATTCGATTTGTGTTGTACTAAATTAAAACATTTCAGAAAAAGAATAAAAAAATTAATTTCATGGCATTGTAATTTGGTATGATATTTATTTTTTAATAAATTGAAAAACATAATAAAAATGGTGGCTTGATTACAAAAATACATCTTTTGTTTGCCACGAGAGAAGAAAACAGTGAGAAAGAAAATGAAAGTAAAAAATATGAATAAAAAGAAAAGGAAAATAAAGAGGAATAATCAAACTAGAAACTCTTTTGAATATAGTAATCAAACATATACGCACTGGGAGAATGAAAAGAAAGATATATCAATTTTAATTCAACGATTCAAGTCGGAAAATCGAATGTAATTAAAGTTGGAATTATCCTGCAAACTAGAGGAAGGAAAGTCAGAAAACGCACCTAGTAGTAGGAAGATTGGAGGAGAGGAATTATTATTAAATCATATGCAATGTGATCCTTTCACGTTAAATTCTCCAATAATTACGTTATTTTTGTTATAACAATTTCATATCATATGTATCTGTGACATTTTTACTTGTCTCTCTTGTTACTTATACCATTATATAAATACGATACTTAGCGTAAAAAAAGAAGGTAATACTTCTTTTATAATTTCATTTGATTTCTACTTTTATTAAATCATTATACCCTTCAACCAATTTTAAAATTATCTACTAACTAAAACTATCCATTACTTTCTAACATTCTCTTCCTATTTCATTTTATTTTTATTTTATAAAAATGTAAAAAGGCATACTCTCTTTTCCCTAGTATGCAATAATTATCTTTTCCTTTTTTACTACATTGAATATATTTAGACAAAGAATCATATATATTCATATTGAACATTTTAAAATAGAAAGACTGAATTAAACAAATTAAAAAAATTAGAAGGTTTAAAATCAGTAATTTAACTTAAGTTTATTTATCTTTCTTTTTTTTATCCCCTTAACTAAACAAGAAAGAATTCATAAAATAAAATATAAAATATATTTAATTACAACTTTGTGATTTTTGAAGCCTATTATTATCAATATCAACTTTTTAAGATAAATAATAGATAATATATTTAAAGAGAGAAAAGGAAAAAAGAAACGGTTGAAATGAAAGGGGAAGAAAGAGTGAAAGGCATTGGGATGAGATAACGAATTGTGGCGCTAAACTAAATTGGTTCGTTCAAAGTAAAGAGAAGAGAAGAGAGTAATGGCTTGCAACAGTTTCTCTTGGCTCATGCTTTCATCCACCAACGCCAAACGCGTTCCCTTGTTCTTCGTCCCAACCTCAACCTGCTTCAAATTCGATGTTCCTGTTGCTTCCCAAATCCAATGGCATACCCGCAGCAGAAACATCCCCCAAATCAAACGCCATTGGGTCGAAGCTTCTGATCAATCGCTCGCGTCTCAAGGTTGTTAATTTTCTTCTATCTATATATATCTTCTCAAATTGAAGTAGAATCAATTGTTATAGTATTATGTTCCAGAAAGATTCAGCGTGGCGTCGTACAACATACTGGGGGACAGAAATGCTTCTCAACACTCGGATTTATACGTAAACGTTCCTTCTCGTTACATCAACTGGGGCCGTCGCAAGAGGGTTATTTGTGATGAACTCTTTGGATGGGACCCTGATATTATCTGCTTACAAGTAAACCTTTCACCTTTCTTGCCTCTCTTCTCATTTCTTTGACACTGATATTTAATAGAAAATTCAATCATGCTTTCAATTTAGCCCTTAAGTTTAAAAAGTTCTATTTTGATTTTTTGAAGTGTATCTATTAGACCAAGTTAGTGTTTTTTTTTTTTTTTTTTTGTCAATTTAGAATTTACCACATTAACTTGCTCAACTTAGTGACATGTGACAAACTGTGTGAGAGATGTCTTGTCAGATGAACGTTTGTCATGTCAGCCAAAGTTAGCTTCGTTAGTGCAAAAAATTGAGAGACGAACTAATTTGGTTTAACCGAGATGGACCAAAGAAAACATTTTAAACTTAGGGCTCCAAAGTAAAGCCAAAAAATAAGATAGAGAACAAGAGTGTATTTTGGCCTATTAATAATCTTTGTTAGACTTGATCTCAAATACTAACTTGAAATATTCGAAATGATATTGTCAGGAGGTGGACAAGTATTTCGAACTCTCAGACATTATGGTTAAAGCAGGATATGCAGGATCTTATAAGGTGTATTTTCATTTCCTTTCTGAATTTCTGATTACTACTTTGGTTTTGAGTTTTGACTGACTGATATGTTCTTGATCAACTTTTGGTTCATTAAAAATAAAATGAAATGAAATAAATATATTAGATGATTGGATCTGCACCATTAATCATTAAACATGCTGAAGTCTCTCTACTGTGAAATTTGTCATTATCCTGTGCATAGTAGTACTAGACTACCATGTATAGGTGTTATTATTGAGAACTTAATGAATTGTGTAAATGGAATTGTAGAGACGCACTGGAGATGCAGCTGACGGTTGTGCAATGTTTTGGAAAGCTGATAAGTAATCTATTGATTGCCCAATTTGCTTGTTTGGTAAAAATTGATGGATAATCCATTCACTTTGATTACTTTTTCACTCTCTTTGTTTGTTTGTAAGGTTCCGGTTACTAGAAGGAGAGAGCATTCAATTTAAGGACATTGGCCTTCGTGATAATGTTGCCCAACTTTCAGTTTTTGAGGTATCAGTTCTTTGATGTCGGCTTATTTCTTTTAATGTTCTTACAATGGTTGGTCCTTCCTTTTTAGTGTTTTGATACTCTACTCATGTTCCTGTATTCTAATATTTTCAATTAACAAGAATTTCTTGGACCTCTTGTGTGGTTGCATCAGAAACCCCATCAGACACAATTGAAAATAATCAACATTGAACATTCCATTAGGGCATGAGATACAAGGTTTCCATCCGAATAGATGTTTACTCAGGATAGTGGGATTGGTGAATGTCTCTAGGGTCTGGACTATTGATGATTTATTATTTTGTAGCATGATTTTTAAAGAGTAACGAAGTTTCAAGTACAGCAAAATCTCTTGTATGGTTGATATGTTTGATTATCGGCATAATCGTGGGAATATTTTATTAAACATACCAGTCTTTGCAAAAGTGGGTGCTATGGCACCGGGATACTGCCTGTTCCTAGCACTTTTCCCACCACCCCTTGCTTTTATAATGTGTTATCTTACATTAGTTTGAACACAAGCAGCGGCTATCCTCTATTGTCCTAGTTTTTTATTTATTCAGGTTATCCTTTTTTATTGTGTCCTAGTGTTATTATTGTAAATATTTTCCTCTTATATATTCGATTGAAAATATTGTCCTATTATATATTCAATTAGTCATCCTTTGCATTTCTAACTTCATCCTGTACAGGCAGATGTGTGAATCTGACTCAAGAAGAATGTTAGTTGGTAACATCCACGTACTTTACAACCCAAACAGGGGAGAAGTTAAGTTAGGTCAAGTAAGTGTTTTATTCCATCCCCCTCCCCCCACCCAAAGAAAATGTTCGTTAACGGTCTTTCCTCTATTTTAGCTAACTATCTTTCAGAAATTAACATCTATGCAGGGTTTCTTTATTAAATTCAAAAACATATCAAGAAGCCATGTTTAATATGACATATGTGTTGGATCAAGTGATCTCGGAATAATTAAGAAGGGGAGTTAAATTAATTATTAATATGTCTTGACTAATTAAAAAATTTATCATTCTTAATATTATTAGATTCAATTAGACTTTACTACTAAGTTATGAGAAAGTAAAGAACAGAAACAATAACTTAGACAAAAGTAAAGCGAAAATAAAAAGTACACACCGGAAAAGTAAGGAGGGTAGAAAAGAAGAAAACAAACACAAGTTTTTATATTGGTTCGGCAACAACCCTTGCCTACATCCAGTCCCCAAGCAACCACCGGTTCTTGAGATTTCCAATAACCTTGTAAAATCCTTTACAAGTAAAGATCCACAAGGAATGTACCCTCTCTTGTTCTCTTTGTACAACCAAGTGGATGTACGCTTCACTTGATCTGATCCACAAGACTCTTGTTCTCAGTATTACAACCCAAGTAGATGTACGCTTTACTTGTACCACAAAGGATGTACGCTCTGTTAGACAAGTGGCCTCAGATATCTTAAGAAGGGGGGGGGGGTTGAATTAAGATATTCCAAACTTTTCTCCTAATTAAAAATCTATCTTACTTTTTACTTAAGTTATGAATTCCCTTAATGACAATCTTCTTAAATATTAATTCAAATGAAGCAACTTGAATATAAATATAAAGCAATAATAAATAAAGGAGATTAAGGGAAGAGAAAATGCAAACTCAGTTTTATACTGGTTCGGCCACACCCTTGTGCCTACGTCCAGTCCCCAAGCAACCCGCTTGAGAGTTCCACTAACTTGTAAATTCCTTTTACAAGTTCTAAACACACAAGGACAACCCTTCCTTTGTGTTTAGAGATTCTTTACAACAAGAGACTCACAGTCTCTTAATCCCTTAGAGAATGAGAAGAAGAAGAGGAACAAATCTCTCTAGAAAGAGATGGATTTTACAAATTGAGCACTCAATTAATTCCTTAATGAATTGCAATTGAATTGGCCAAGGAATTCTTAAGAGGATAAAATGAAATTGCTCTTTGAGAGGATAAACACTTTGTTGTTCTGAAAATCTCTTAGCAATTTCGTGTTTAAGTCACATATATATAGACCATTGGTGGTCATGAGTAAAGCCTTTGAAAAGTTGTGACTCTTGAAATTATTTTTCTGAAATTCCTGTCTGGTAATCGATTACAGTAATTGTGTAATCGATTACAGCTTTTAAAATTTGAATTAAAACGTTTACTAACTGCTGGTAATCGATTACCAATATTGTGTAATCGATTACAGCTTTTAAAATTTCGAATTCAAATTTTTATAGCTGTTATAAAATGTATTTGGCCACTGGTAATCGATTACATCCTCTGGTAATCGATTACCAGAGAGTAAAACCTTTGAAAAACACTTTTTATTTTAAATCACTTGGCCAAACCTTTGCTAATTCAATTAGGAATTCCCTTCCTAATATTCTAGTGATCATCTTGATGTTGTGCCTTGTAATCTTGAAGTATTGTCTTGAATTTTAATCTTGAAAAGCCCATTTGCATCAATTGCAACACATTATCATGATCATCATCAAAACATCAAAGCCAATTGCATCTACACGCTCCAATGTGTTAAGACAAAGAATTCTTAGACGGTTAGTCCCTTGAATCTTTATAAAGGGAAACAAAAGATATCTCAGATAGTTAGTCTTTTGAAATCCTTTGTTCATAGGGAAAAAGAAGAATCAAAAGAATTCTCAGGCGATTAGTCCTTTAAATTCTTTTGGCAAGAGGGAGAAGAAAGAATCAAAAGAATTTTCAGGCGATTAGTCCTTTGAATTCTTTTGATAAGAGGGAGAAGGAAGAAAAGATAGCATACTTTTGTTTTCTGCAGAATTTCCACTTACAGAAAAACAAAGTTTTGAAACCGAAGTTTAGAAAGTTTTTTGGCAAGAGTTTTTGCAAAGAAAAACAATGGGCAATGGTTAGAAAAGATTTGAAAGAGATATGTGTTTTTTGGATGCTTGTAATATACGTGCCAAGGTCTTGCTTTTATAGACTCTTCATGTCTGGTCAAAAAATCATTGAAAGAGTTATGACTTTTGAGAAAATTATGTTAAGAGTTATAACTCTTAACTTTTTCTTCAAAACTATTTACTGGTAATCGATTACCACAATGGTATACGATTACACAATGTATTTTATGAAAAGTTGTGACTCTTCACAATTGGATTTGAATTCCAACGTTCAGATTCACTTGTAATCAATT
Organism: Glycine soja; assembly: GCF_004193775.1. Lineage (NCBI taxonomy): Eukaryota > Viridiplantae > Streptophyta > Magnoliopsida > Fabales > Fabaceae > Glycine > Glycine soja. The sequence continues at coordinate 42,940,102 of NC_041006.1, read as the reverse complement.
ATTAATATAGTGTAATTGATTACACTATTTGAAAATTATTTTAGAACGTTACAAATTATTTGAAAACATTTTAAAAACCAATCTGGTCACTGGTAATCGATTACTGCTAACTGGTAATCGATTACCAGAGAGTAATCACTCTGGTAACTTTAGAAAATATGAGAAAATTCTTTTGTAAAACAAAACTGTGTTATTTGATTTTTGAAAAAAAATCTTTTTATACTTATCTTGATGCTTTTCTTGAAGTTCTTGTACATCTTGAGTCTTCTCTTGAATCTTCACTTTAATCTTGAATCTTGATTGAACGACTCTTTGATTCATGATACTTGCTTGACTCTTGATTCTTGACTTGAGTCTTTGACATCATCAAAATAAACTTGAAAAGCATTGCTTCCACAATATGTTTCTTGATATAATTTATTAGAGTAATAGAGTAGAATTACTCCTTTCTTTTATTTCAGTTTAGTATAATTAGCCTTTATGGTTAACTCAACTAAGCTTGGGTTAGTTGACAGTTGTAATAACAGCTGTGTACAGTTGTCCTAGCTCCAGCATATATACTAGAGTTGTAACGGTTTTTGAGTTGGGTTGAATATTATCATCTTCCTCATTTTTTCTGTTTAGAAGTTTTTCTCTCTTTCATTTATAGAATATGGTGTCAAACAGTAATTGCTCACATACTGTTTGCATGTGGTGTTTTATGTCATCTTTCCATAATTCCTTCCTCTCTCTTTTTTTCCATTAATTTATGGTCAATTCTCTTCTCAGTTGGCCAATTTTTCATCTAGTAATAAACACTAGCAGATCAGTTGAGATAACTACTCATGCCTCATTCATATAGAACTTTATGTTATCTAGGAAATACAATTGACTAGATATTTCACCTTATTTTTCAACAGTCAAGTCAAATTTGTTTTGCTTGAACTAGCTATTATCGTGATAATTGAAATTTAAATATTTAATATTTCAGATTCGTTTTCTCTCATCAAGAGCACAGTACCTCTCAGAGAAATGGGGTAATACTCCCGTTGTGCTAGCTGGGGATTTTAATAGTACTCCTCAGGTGCCATACTCCAGAAAACAGATAGAAGCTTGTCCCTTACTTCTTGTTCTTCATTTTTTACATTGATTTCTATTTATTATTGTTCACCAACAGAGTGGAATATACAAGTTCTTGTCATCATCTGAGGTGATTTACTTTGAAATCATTATATCACATTCACATTATCTTAGTTTTGCAATTTCATTCTATACTGGACATGATAATAAGATTGTTCATGCTATGAATATAAGCAAGCAGTTTATGTTGAAGATGCTCACTTGAAGCTGAGTGTGGTTTGCAATTGCAGCTTAATATCATGCTATATGACAGAAAGGAATTATCTGGACAGAAACGCTGCCGTCCTGCTCAAGTTTTAGGCGAGAATAAAGAAACAGTTGGTCCAATTGTCGCACTAGATGGGTACTTTTCCATTTCTTTTTGGTGAATAGGAGCCAATTTTGATAAATTTTTCAAGAAGCACTTATAGAAGAAAATAGAGTGAGTTAAGGAGGTAAAACAAATCAAACTTCTGACACAAGTTAAAATCAACATGTGCAACTCAACTTTTTTATAAGCTTCCTCATCTAACTTTACCATGAATACCTAAGAGTTCAGCATTCTTGCCTTAAAAATGTCTAAACAATAGAGTTTTACAATTGAAAATCTCCCATAAGCTATAAGCTAATCTAAACTAGGCCTAATTATATATTATAAGCTACAATTTAGGTATGCATGTGTAGTTTATATAGTAGAGAATTATTGTTTGATATCAGTCATCACAAACTTAAGCTGACAGGGTATATGTGTGTAATGACCCTTTGAATGGATCTAGGATAGGTTTTGATACCATCTTAGAATGTAGGTTTGAATCTAATTCAATCCCAAAAGCTAGCTCATAGGATGAGGGTTGTCCCTCACTTAAATACTCCATCCTGGCCATATCTCTAGGCAATGTATGAGATTCATTTTCATGGAAAATTTAGTTGTTATAAATTTTAACATTTTATGACCTTTTTCTCTTGGGGGATTTTGATATTTTATGACCTTCAATTGTGCCCTCACTTTTTCCTCTTCTGCTGATTGCAACTTATGATATTAATTAAAGAATGTGTGTTTCTTGAAATTGCTTGTGCTATTCAGTTTTATCCCAGTATGATGCTCTCAACCTACTGTTTCCAGCTTGTTTAAGTGCTGGACAGATGAAGAGGTAAAACTAGCAACTGGAGATTCCGAGCGTCATTTGGCTGTGCATCCATTGAAGCTGAATAGTTCGTATGCAACAATTAATGTACCTAGTCATTCTTTTGCAACCTATTATTACTATGTATGATTTCCATATTTAATCCCCCTGGCCCATGCCAACAGAGTAGTAAAATTGTAAAGCTTTTCAGGGTTCAACTAGTACACGGGGATTCAATGGTGAACCCTTGGCCACTTCCTATCACTCAAAATTTCTTGGCACTGTAGATTACTTATGGTAACCAATGTCTTTCCTAAGCTCTGCCAAATATTTTGGTTGATAAAAATATGATGGTTGTGGCCTTATTGGTTGCAATTAGCAAATTATAAGATTGACTTTACTTGATGCAGGTACTCAGATGGTATTGTACCTACAAGAGTTCTTGATACTGTTTCAATAAGTGATCTCCTAAGGGCAGGTGGCCTCCCATGCAAGGTACTCCTGCTTGGCTTTTGCTGCTTAATGTCCAGCTTAAGTTAAAATTCTTCAAGCACATTAAATTGCCTAAGTGAATAAGTATAAACTAGGAGGGGATTGTGGAGGTTTCCAGATTGTAATAATGGAGAAGTAACATTGTTAATAAATGTACGGTTTAAGATTTTTGGGGTGCCCAGAGGTTGACCTATAATTTAGAGGCGCACAGAAATTTATCTTTGTTGGTTGTCAACCCACCTACCTGCATCCCACAAAACAATAGATCAGGATTGAAGGTTGAATCTTTAAGCTGCTGTTTGGAATCGGACAAATAAAATGATGATGTCTTGACTTTAGGATAGGATATGGATGGGCTTTTTCAACATTTATTGATGCTTTCACGTTGGTCATTCTTTATGGATTGGGACTCAACATTTTTCTGAATACATGTTTCATTTAGGAGCATTACGATCATTGGTTTTGTAGAGGTGCTTTTGAATTGAAATAGGAGTAATTGATCTTAGCACTTCTCTAGGATCATTTTGTCCAACTACATTGTCTACAATGCACCTTTTCACCTTGGATTCAAATGTCTAAACGTAATTTTTCCGAATCTAACCGGTATTTTCCTTGATCAATAGAAAGTGGGAAGCGACCATTTGGCCTTGGTTTCTGAATTTTCTTTCTCAGTTACCAACAATGAACCTACAGACATAGTGGCAGCAGCAGCATCACCTATAGTAGATATTGGAGAGCCTAACAATCAGCGGTCATAAGAAAACAGCTCAGCATTTGTGTTTGGAAACAGATGTTTGCTTTCTTTGTGTATTTGTCCTATAGTTTAAATTATTTACTTAGCTTAGCACAAATTTTTCGACACAGGTTGTAATTTAGATCAAGGTTGAAGTTAAGTTGTAAGAATTTCTCAATGTACCATAAGAAGTTATAAATTCGAAGCGTAAGGGAAAATCTTATTAAAAATTGAATTACTGCATTATTGGTCACGGTGAGTTCCTTTGGCATGTGTTTCCTGATTTATCTTTTATAGTTATCGACATCCCATAAGAAAATAACTATGACTTATAAAATAATTCTCTTAAAACTACCGAGCTAAATTTTAATGGGTTGATGTATGAGCAAAAGGTAGAACTTACCTAGTGCAGAAACTATCGGAGGTGAATTTTTAAAATATTTTAATTTTTATGTTAAAAATATTATAATATTTAATCGAGACTTTTAAATAATATAAATAAGTCATATAATATTTAATAATAAAAATTATCATAATTTTTAAAGGTGTCAAAATTTGGTAATATTTAATTAAGATTTTTTATGACTTATAAAAAAAATTAGTATTTTTTAAAGGAGTTTTCTAGTATTTTAAACATACAAATTTGCATGAATAATTTTTGTAGGATAAATTTTGTATGGCATTTTTGAAGATTAATTTTTAATATCACATTCATCTAATAATTTCACCTAAACTTTGAGACTTTTCTACTTCTCATTTTTCTTTTTCCTTTTTTACGTTGTCGAACTTTTTTTCATCCATCACACATAATTTTCTCCTACATTTACAACATGAGCGTGCGTGCTTTGAGTTAACAATGAACAAAATCAACTTGAGCATAGCCGTAGACTTCATTTGATAACTAATTTGTTGGGCTTGATTAATAAATTAAATTGACTGACCTCAAATTCAAAATTGAATTCATTAAATAAAAATAAATAAACTTGAGTTATATATAATTCAACTCCATTAACTTATATTCATTTAATTTTTATATGATATAAATAAATAAAAAATAATTATAATTTTTAATCGAATCAAACTATCATTCTGAGCCAGAATTAATTAAGTCGAATTCGGCGTTTAAAAAAATATTCATATAAAACTTAAAATTAAATTTTAAAATAAATCAATTCTTATCGAATCAAATATTAAGGTGGAGTGAATAAAGTAATTTGAAGAGGTGTGTCAGCATAAAACGCCCTGGCCTAAAGGCACGTGTGGATCATGGAATTCTCCCAACGCAACGCAAAGCTCCTAGAAAAGTCGACACGAATCGTAGGATGAGAAGACTTGGACACGAAGCACACACTCTCAATGAAACGGCGCCACGTGGATGCACAGACAGTCCAATGGCAACCTCGTATGGTAAGTTTCCCTCGCAAGCCAAGAAAAGAATGGAATCAAATCCTCTTTTCATCATTCATTTCTTTCGATCAAAAACAATCAATCTTCATTCAGGATGCAACGTTTTGTTGACAACGTCCTCGCTGTTACTAAAGAGTATGCTCATCTCTGTTTAGTTCGAATTAAATTATGTGATTCGTTGTTAGGAACGCGATTTAGATTAGTTTCTTCTGCATGTATTGTTTCTATTCTGGCATTGTGAATTTGTATTGTTAATGCTGCAGGTCGGTGAAGACGTTTACTTATGAATCGTTGAACAATGTTGCCACAGTGATAAATGGTGTGTCAGCTCTTGTGTTGACATTGCTGCCTGGGAAAGTTTCTATACTTGAAGGTATTCAGGGTTGGGAGCTCAGGCCAACTCTTCGTGGACCACGCTTTCCACGTTGGATGGATAAGTAAAAAGTTCAAGTCTTATTTTTCTTTCATTTTCATTTCATTATGTATTTTTCTGAATTCTTTCATTTTTCTAGAGGTGTGTCCTCTTTCAACCACTTTATTCATGAGCTTTCTGTGGATTCCGATGTATCAAGCCTGGAATATTCATCTGCAGAAGACAGTGATGATGGATATGAAGAATATCCTGAATCTCCCTCATCTCAATGTTCTAGAGCCTCCAAACCTAATTGGATTTTGGCTCCTATTCACTTCTTGCTGGGGATTCCATTTCGCCTTTTTCAGTTAGCTTATTCTGGCTCTGGGCTGTCAGAACCGCCGGTTATCTCTGGCAATGAACATCCTTCACAACCACATTTTCCTAATAGAGTGCAAAGCCTCAAGGACCAAATTATCCATCGCACTACTGACAGGAGACGTGGGATCATTGAGGTTGTGCAACTATTTCTATCCTTATTATTTTCTGTTGTGTTTTGTTTTCTTGACCATTTATTTATACAACCATTTTAGTAGACTAAACAAATCCCATGTGCATGTAACTTTCGTTTTTGTTTTCAACCAGGATCTCCATTTGGCCACGGAGATATTTATAGAAGCTGTTTTTGATGTTGTTCACAAGGCAATCCATCTTCTTCTTTCCCCATCAGAAGCTTTTGGAACATTGTCCAGGTTGTTTTCATCTCATGAAAGACGCATTTTAGTTGATAATGATGTTGTTGAGGAAGCCTCTACTTCTTCAGATACACTTGGAGAGAATGAGCCAACACCTACAGACAGGAATACCAGTTATCGTTCATCTCTGAACACAGATGCCCGGACATGTCAAGACGTTATAACAGAGCTAGGGTAAAGACTGTTGTGCACATTTGTTCTTTTTATTTTTTAGATCTTTCTTGTCCAATTAATGATTTATCCTTCTAACTCACAGGTATCCATATGAAGCTATTCATGTGATCACTGCCGATGGATATGTTCTTCTTTTAGAAAGAATTCCTAGGTAAATTATACACTTTTTTAGGGAAATTGTTTGAACCTCCATAAGTGTAATAATCCACCCTCTTTGATTTTGAACTTACTGTAATATTTCCAGAGTTAAAATTAAATGCACCCCATCTGATTATCCAGTGCAAATCACTGCGGAAATGGAGACATCATGCATGATAATTGATTATTTGACATTTTTTTTATCTATCTACTTTATTTTTAATTGTTGTGTGGAATGAATTGCATTTGATATTTGAATGGAACTATTATGTTTCATATGGGTCTTTTTCTGGTAGCCATATTTCTTTTCAAAGTTGTGGCTCATTCCTCACATGAATGTAGCACTAATGGCATCGGGATTCTATCATGTGTAGAGATGGAGGATTTTGAAGGCCATAACACGATTTTATCATTCAGAATATATTTAATTATCATAAATGGTTAATAATATAGGAAGAATAGACAATAAGGAGACTGTATTATTGTTATTGCTTTGTATACAGTCTAATGCGGTAATCTGACTTCACAGGCGAGATGCACGTAAAGCTGTTTATCTTCAGCATGGAGTCTTCGATTCATCAATGGGGTGAGTAATGTTGTTGTCTCTATCTTGGTTAGTTTGGGTTTAATTTGTATAGTATTTCTTATATGTGAAGTAGAGAGTTGTATAGTAGGTAGGGTAAAATTATTGCTGCATCATTTTTTTTGAGTCAACAGCTGCCTGAATCCTTTGAGTTATCATCTTGGCATGACATCCAGAACTGATGAGCCATTCTGTCTTTCTCTCTCTGTTTTGTCCCTGATTTTTTTCCCTCTGAATCATGAATTTTTTTCTATTGTTTCAGTTGCTTGGATGCCAGAATGATGTTAGGACAATAGTGGTAGTCTAATAAGTTAAACTTTTTTGGTTCAGTTGGGTATCTAATGGTGTTGTTGGCTCTCCCGCTTTTGCAGCCTATGATCAAGGTTTGTTACATCTGTCAAGGTTGTATGTGCGCTTCAAGAACATATCTGTTTAAAGAATTATTACATGTAAGTGTGTTTATTTTTCAGGGTATGATGTATTTCTGGGAAACTTTCGTGGTTTGATTTCTAGGGAACATGTCAACAAGAATATCTCCTCTCGTGAGTAAGTTCTCAAAGCGAAACCTATTGATTTGTCTTAGGTTGTTTGATGCACTGTGGTTTATATTCTTGTGACATTGGTGATGCAATGCAGATACTGGAAATACTCCATCAATGAACATGGGATTGAGGATATTCCTGCTATGATAGAGAAAATCCATCAAGTAAAAACTGCTGAGCTGAGGCTTAGTAAGCCTGATATTGAGGAGGAAAGCAATGATGGTCAGCTTTACAAGCTTTGTGCAATTTGCCATAGTTTGGGAGGAGCTTCTATGTTAATGTATGTTGTTACGCGTAGGATAGAAGCCAAGCCCCATAGACTTTCAAGATTGGTTTTGTTATCACCTGCTGGTTTTCATCATGACTCTAACCTAGTCTTCTCTGTGGCGGAGCATGTATTGTTTTTGCTGGCCCCTATTTGGTCTCGAATTTTCCCAGCCTTCTATATACCAACCAGATTTTTCCGTATGCTTGTTAACAAGTTAGCTCGGGACCTGCAAAACCTACCTGCAGTTGGAGGATTGGTTCAAACTTTAGTAGGTTATGTTGTTGGTGGGGACAGCTCAAATTGGGTTGGAGTTTTAGGGTTACCACATTACAACATGAATGACATGCCAGGCGTATCTTTTGGTGTTGCTCTCCATCTTGCTCAGATAAAGCGTGCTAGAAGGTTTAGAATGTTTGATTATGGGAGTGCATATGCTAATGTGAAAGTGTATGGTTCCCCTGAGCCTGTGGACTTGGGTGAACACTATGGACTCATCGACATTCCTGTTGATCTGGTTGCTGGTCAGAAAGACACGGTGATACGATCTTCAATGGTGAAGAGACACTATAAATTGATGAAGGATGCTGGTGTGGATGTGTCATATAATGAGTTTGAATATGCTCATTTGGACTTTACCTTCTCTCACCGTGAAGAACTTTTGTCATATGTTATGTCACGTTTGCTGCTTGTGGAGCCCAATTCAAAGAATCAAGTAAATCAAAGGGCTCTAAGATCGAGGAAAAAAGGACAAAAGATGAGATAATCTTTTAACACATTGTCATGTGTTTTTGCTGTGTCTCGTACACTGCCGGATGGAGTTGTATATACCTGTTTGCTTACAGAACTGCTCTGTACATGGTGTAACCTTTTCCTTTAAATCTTATCTTTTTTTTCTCTGTTTGTAGAAGAAATAGACCTTTGAAAACAATTTTGGAATACATTGTAAAATAGTGTGAACTCTGACTAAATGGAACAGAGGCGTCAGAGAAAATGGATAGTTGTTGTAAGATGTTGGTAGTTCACTTGAGGTTTGTGGAAATTTTTGTTAACTATTTTGCTCGAGGTTTGCGATAGCAATTAAATCTGAAGTTGTTGCAGGCATGTGTCCAATCCGATTCCATTTATTGAAGAAATTCACCTTAATTGGGTATGAGTTTGGGGTTTAGGGATGTGAATTATCAACTGAAACTAAATCGATACAAATGAAGACGACGAATTTGACAATGGTAGTGTTCATGATTACGAGTTTTGAAGATGAAGGAATTAAATGAAAATATACGGAAGAAATTAAAATAGATTATTTACGCAAACAGCTCTCGACAGAAAAACTTGAACTTCATTTGTGTGGAACACAAAGGGCACACTGAGTGCACGAAAGCTCTCGGTCTAAATGGAGAAGTTTATTTATACACAAAAATAACATTGCATTAATTACATCATTGAAGAACACTGAGTGCACAAAAGCCCTATCTAAATATGGCTCTCCCGGATGAAGTTTATTTTTAACATTGCATTCATTACATTATTATTAAAGAATAAGAAGCATTATGGTTTTTGTAAGATTCTTTGTTGTCTTTGATTATGGTATTTAAGACAGATTGACTCTAAGGCAGTTGTGCAGAGTATCTCCAAGGCTATGGGATGGAGACTTATTCATGATATTAGGAAGCTTCTGCTTTTTTATTTATAGGAAGAGGAATATGTGTGCAGACGCACTAGCTTATATGGCTATCTCTCTTGATTCTGATTTGATGCAGTACGACCAGGTTCCTTCTAACCTTGGTTCTCTTCACCTTTTGGATGTTTTCGGGAGCTGAACTCCCTCGTTCTATTCAGTTGTAGTTTTTGGGCTTAAATTATTTTGAAAAAAAAAGAAGAAGAAGATAGTATTGAGGATTTCTTTCCAATAAGGTATTTTTAATTATTGTCCTCAAGACAAAGATGGGAGGTTCTTTTTATATGGTGTCTTTGTTCTTATTATCATATTGCTTTTTCACAATTGACTTTTTGCTTTATTTATTTCGTCAGATATTTTTGTCTGTCATTATTTGAATTCTATAATCTATACCATAACAATTATCTCTATTGTTTTATAAGTATTATAATACATGACGCACTATCTTCTTGATCTACGGGTTGTTTTGATTTGACTATTAGTATTAATCTTCTTCAAACTCCTCCTGTGAAGTTGTTGCTAATTCTACCATAAATTTTCATTTTTCTGCTCAGAATAAGGCTTCTTTTTCTTCTTCAATGTCTGTTCTTGATCTCATTTTTGCAAAAATCTTTATCCATTCATTTTTTATTCTTTTGATTTAACCAATACATCAACAATCAACAATTAAGCTGAAGAGTAGTCCCATGATACCTGTTTAAACTTAAAAATAACAATTTAAAAAAATTAAGAAACAAATAGAATTTGCTTCTTAAAAAGAAGTTTTAAAAAATTAAAAGAAAAAACAATTTAGACAAACATTAAATAAAGCATAAATCTGCTTATTTTACTTTAAAAAGTGTTATTTTAATAAAAATAAGTTAAAAATAAAAAACAGATTCATAACCTAAATTATTCTCTCGCTTGCTACAAAGTCGATACCCAAATAAAAGTCATCTTATCTTTGAAATACTAATAATTCTCTATCTTCTAGGGAAAAAATGTCCATAATCGCTTCAAAATCATAGAACGATTTTTGGTCATTTTGGGGATTTTATAATTGGCTAAATTTAACGCATCTGATTAAATTAAAATTGGATAAATTTAAACAATGGTATCTGAAAAAAATAAGATTAAAAACTATGCAAAATTCTTAATGAGATAATTCACGTAAATTCATTGAGTACATTTAGAGAAGTTGATTGAGGAAACTAGCCTTCATTTCTTCCAAATGGGTATAATGGAAGCAACATGATCATTTGACCTTTCCAAAAACATGGACCTCATGTTATCATATGACGACAGTACAAGCAACACGCTGGTCCTGAACTGGAAGTCAGACCCAATGAAAACACCATCTATTTATTTTATGCAGTGTTTACAATTCTATAATGCATTTGAAGAAATGAGAAGAGTACATTTTCCTTCCAAAATTACACTCTCAACTCCCCAACTTCTGGTCCTAAAGGTTTAAAGACGGCTTCCACTTCACTCGGATCAACTTCCTCCAAGCTTGATGGTTTCCATTTTGGGTTCTGCGGGAGAACAATTATTGATTATTGGATCTATTACTGAACTAGGAAAATGCATATACCAAATAGCGAAGTATAAAATAAATACCTTCATGGGTTAAACGAAATTTAAAAGTATTCATAGCACTAGCAGTGTGACAAACCGAAAGAATTATATGCAGACAGAACCAGATATAATTTATAAATACTTTTAACTGTAAATTCATATGCAGAGAAATCAAATGTATGGGGCATATTTGATTTTATTTTGTTTTTTAAAATTATTTCATGCAATTATTTCACAGAATAAAATTATCAAAAACATGTTTGAAAATTTGTGTTTTAAGAAGTTTCGGAAATTGAGGGCATTAACTATGATGGTAGAAGTGGTGCTGGTGGTGGTACTTTGAAGTGAGACTAGAGAGACAAAGTCAAAAGAAAACGAAAACAGCTAAAAAAAAAAAGCATCCAAACAGGTTTTTTGTGCTTTTAGTTTTTTAAAAACAAAACTGTTGAAAAACAATCAAACAGACATATGTATTTTCAACTGAAGATTCTCAAGTGTTTTCCATTCCAACCTTTGGTGGAAGGAAAGCATTAGTACAAATACCAAGGACAAGCATAATTTTTGCACGATTTTATTTCACCAATAATATCTTAAGTACCCCACAAGACCTCAAGGTAAAATATAGGATAACTTTTAGTGACCACTTATTTTCAGCAGACAAGTCAATTGCACCTCAGATTTCCTGGCTTAGCAAACAGCTAATATTGAAGTTTGACAAGATTAAAAACATACAAAGCATAAGAAAAAAAAAAAAGAACCTGATCCTTGGCCACCAGCACTGCTCGGACACCTTCTGAAAAATCATGTCGTAGTGAAGACCTCAAGGCAATACGATACTCAGTTTTCATTACGCCACTAAGCTGGAATTTCCCAAATGCAGATGGAAGAGGCATAATTAGTTTGAAAACATGGAAACTAACACCACCACCTCCCCTAAAATAGAGTGCTTACCGTGGATAGTTCACCGTCATTATTCCCCACTGCAGAGGCAACCAAAGAGAAGTACTTGTTGGTCAAGAAAAGGGAAAAGGGAGCACCTTTTCCGAGGCCTTGGAGAGCTTCATTAGCCCACTCCACGACTAGAAATAGAAAAAATGCAAGAATGTTACAACAACTAGACTGGCAATTAATGTAATTTCAAACATTGTTATTAATATACACAAAAAGAGTATCTGGGCATTCCAGTATAACACCATGAATATGTCAATCAGCATACCATTAGGGTCAGTGCTTGACTGGTGTTTTTTTAGCTCCTCAATGATTTCAGTGACTGATTTATTTCCTCCAAATGTAGAAACTATCTGGGGTAAAAGCAATTTCAACTGTGCCTCAGACTCAGGGTTGGACTCATATCTTGCTAAAAGTACTTTGATGTCCTGATGTGGATCCTGGGAACTATATAACCAATGAGTTTTGTATAAGATCATTATATCTTTGATGTTTGAAGACTCGTTTGCATGCACTCATTGCAATTTTATATAATATACTTCATGACAAAGACAATAGATATGATAGATTATTTCAACAAACATACAAAAAGACCTTGAGCAAACCGTGCAATGCATCCTCTACATGACACAAACATGCCTATGAAGTATTATTATTTAATGGGTCCAATTCAATCTAAACTGATGAAGTCAATGGGGGCGATAATCTTAGAAAGAGTCTCGAGAGCTGTTCAAAGGTTCAAGCTAACATACAAGTTTGTGGCCAAGAGGGCCTCCTTGAATGAACCTAACTTTCCAGATGGCACATAGTGTGTTCCAAGGCCAAGATATATTGCATCTGAAGGAGTAGAAATCCTCTTTCCAGTCAATCCAAGATAAGCACCTGCAATTAGTAAAATTTTCAAATTAGCGTGACTCAGAATCCAAAGAAAGTAAATGGAACTGTGGAAGAACTTTTCAACAATATAAAAATAAACTAATTTTAGCTGAAACCTGAGACCACATCTAGATGCTTTAACAGTGTGGCACACATGTATTTATATGGCAGATTATGACAGAATAGTGCACACAAAAAATGAAAGAGAATCATTGGTGTTTTAACAACCCTCAAATCCACATTAGCTAGTCTTATAAAAGCAATAGCGAACTACAAATTTTGTATTAATTTTAAAAAAGAGAAGTACCAACGGATCCTTCCCCTGGACTTTGAGCCGCTATATGAGCAAAACCTACATCAGGGAACAAACCAATTCCATTTTCTGGCATCGCAAGAACAGTTCTCTGTAAATGTGTTTGAAAAAAAAAAGGTCAATCAGGATCTAGCACAGCAATTCATGACTAAACGAGGCAACTATTGCCATGCGAGCATACCTCTGTTATGATGCGATAGCGGCCATGACCAGATAAACCAATTCCAAAACCCATAGTTATTCCATCCATGAAGCTTATGTATGGCTTCTTGTAATCAGAAATTTTGCATATCAAAGAATACTCAGCAGTGAAGACCTAAAATATGCAACATAACAAGTACATCATTTTTATGTAGTACATTAACAGATAATGCAAAAATACAAGATGCAGCAAAATGCATAATTGCTGATGGCATTGTTGTCAAACTCGATAATTAACTTGTCTAGGATTAAGGTCCAAAAATGCAATAACTCCCAAGGAAACTTGGACCTCACCAGACCAAACTTGTGTGAACTCAACCAGGATCAGATGAACTCGCTCAAAATTGTGATTCCAAGGCTGATTTAGCAAGTCTGCTTTAGCAAGTCTGCTTTAAGTACAGAAACAAGCTCTAAAAAGTCCCCAAAACAGCACCATTTGGCCAAATATTTCCCCTTGTTGGTTCCTATTCAGCAACTCTTTTCATTACAAGTGCATTTGTTGATGCAATCCTACCCCGTAAGGGCATTGGGTAGAAGACTCCAAGTAGATTGGACTAGAGATCCAAGGGTAGGCCCTAGGGTTCTCATGAGTCTTAGGGTAGATTTCGAGCCCATGGGCTAAGTATGAGCCCGCTTATCTTTGTAAATATTAGAATAGGTTTTTCCTTCGTCTGGGCCTTGTATTTTGGCCATTCTAGTAGTATAGGGTTTTAGCCTTATATTTCGGGGCATTTTGAGTAGTCTTTGTAGTAAGGACTTTTTTTTGTATTTTCATGTTTTTTATCATGGAGGTGAGCTTAGCTATTATAAGGGGTGTGTAGCTAAACTCTTCTCAAGGAGGTGAGCTTAGCTATTAGAGAGGTATGTGTAGCTAAGCTCTAGCTTCTTTAGGAATCTTCTTAAGGAAACTTCTCAAGGAGGTGAGCTTAGTTATGAGAGGGGTGTGTGTCTAAGGCAATTCCTGGTGGTGAAGCTCCTTCTTCCTTGGCTTATTCCCTAGTGGATGGTGTCTCCCCTCTCCTCTTCTTCTTTGCCTTCCGCTGCATCTCCATGGTGTAAAATCACCATTGAAGGACCTCATTGAAACTCAAAGATCCAGCCTCCATAGAAGCTCCACAAGCAAGCTTCCATCATTTGTCTCCTCCTTTTTTGTTTTAGGTTCAGAACCAGCATTAGTTGGGAATTGAAAACTTAAGAATTTGATACCGATGCAAATTTTTTGGGTCTAGACTCCCAACTCTAAAGTTTGTTGTTTTCACCTTATTAACTTTTAATTTGGTCATTTATGTATAATTTTAATTTGTACTATCATACTTTGTTACTTCAGTTTGTTTTATTATGAAGTTGGAATGTTGTTTCTTTATTAAATTATGGTATTATTTTTTTTAGATAGTATGATTAGTTTTTCTAATATTATTTTCATATTAGGTTAAATCTTATGAGTTGAGTCTGAGTCAGGTTTATGAACCTTCCACGGTTTTACCTAGACTCTCAAGTTTGATAAACTTGGTTGATAGCAATTAGTAAGAAACAGAATGCAATCCAACTGGCAACAAAAACTGTCTAAAATCAACCAAATTATTACATATGCAGTTCTGGTAGTCACACACTAAAACACCCAAAGGAAGTTCCATGTCAAGGGAAAGAAAAGACTGTCAAAAGGGTAATCCTATAATGACAGAAGCTGGTGCATTCCAAAAGATAGGGCATTAATAGGAGCTGAACTGAAAGCACCTTCTGGTCATGGCCATACCAACACCTGAGCAGAGAGATTGGTCACACACCTTCAGGAGTGAGGATACCTTGTGTGGCCTTACCCAAAAAAAGTTGCAGAGATGGCTTCTTCATTCACAGACTAAGATTGCATGTTTTACACATTTTATTTGGATTTAATACACATTTTGGTAAACAACTTAATTAAAAAACTAATTCCATAAGCTCTTACCAAATGAGTTATTTTAAAGTTACTAAAATAAGCTAAAAGGAGCTTATTTGATAAGCTTCTCCATGAACTGGAAGCACCTTCTGGCCATGGCCATAAAAACACCTTCAGGAGTGAGGATACCATGTGGCCTAACCCAAAAAAAGTTGCAGAGATGGCTTCTTAATTAAAAAGTTGCAGAGATGGCTTATTTATTTTGCATTGGCATTTTTTTGATAAAGTGAAAGGGTATGAATCTGAAGGTATATATAATTACAAAGGACACAACTAGACCTCAATCATATCTGATAGATGGTTTTTGATTGTTATCTGCTTCACATCACCACCTGCAGATAAACTAAGATCTCCGTTACCGAGTAAGAAGTCGTTGAGAACAGAGAAAACTTATATTTGATGAAACACAGACTATAGACCAGTAGGATAGCATTGAAAGAAGATGATGATGTTGACAAAGATGCAAACAACATATCCAATGATGTACAAATACAACTGGATAAGCATGTATATTAATACACTTGAGGTTAAAACAAATAATATGAGACCTTCTGCACTAAAGGAGTGTTTTTGTCCTTTTGTATTTCAGCAACAACCCCTTTAATATCCATACCTGCATTGACCACCAATGGTGACTCTCAAAACCTTACCTAGCACTCAAAACCAAATAACCTCAAATCGAAAACAGAATATCTGCAAAAGAAGCTAATTTTTAATCTATTTAGGCTACAAACGCACGTTGTATTAAAAGATTAATAAATTATGTATTTCCCCCAATGCCTCAATCATACCAGCGCAAAAGGCACGAGGCGAGCTACTATCAACCAGTACGCATTTGACCCTTGGATCAGATTCCCATTCATCAAGATAACTTTTATACTTTACATCCATATCTGCACCAAAAAAATGAAATAAAAAAAATAAACCCACATAACTCAGAACTGCAAAAGGGCAATAATTTAAACCCATAAAAGAAAGAAAAAAGAAAGAAACAGATCCCACTCCAGTTTATCTCATTCCATGTCGAACAATCAATATCCAGAATCATAATTCCCTTCAAAATTCAATAAAATTAACGCAAATTTGGCACTCTGACACTAAACGCAGATATGAATTTTCAACTAAGCCATGAGCTCCACAATAATTGCGTGTTGCTATAAGAGCGAGTTCAACTAAACAGTCCAGATTCCAAAAGAAAATCTCCGAACACAATTCTCAACTTAATAGCATGCATAATTATGGAAAAGAAGAAGAAAATGAAAAACCTAGGTTCATGGCGTTGAGAGCTTTGGGGCGATCGAGGGTGATGACAGCGACGCCGTTTTGATGAACAGTGCCCTTCACAAATTCTTCGGCCATAGCGGAAAATGCTCGCAGAGAAAAGGAAGGTTGGAAGCGAGAAAAAGTGAGTGAACTCAGAAAATGTTGAACTCTGACAGCACCCACTAGCATCCTTTTCTGTGATATATCTGTGAAAACGAAGACGCATCTGCTACTTGTTACATTACATGTTTCGTTTTAGCCTTGTGACCCTTTTGCCTCTATATTTTCTTAATATTTACTTGCCTACTTAGTTGTTCGTTTTCTTCTTTCCAAGGTTAAATTAGTCAATAAACTGCAAAAGGCCCCATACGTGTGTACCCATGTACCATGTGTCTAGTCATTACTACTTTTTGTGTTGTATTGATAATTATTAGTAATATGAACATTTATGACGTGCCATATTTATTCCCTAATGTTGCCATTAGATTAGGCAAAATGATATACTTCTATTAGTTCTAATGTTTTGTTAGCAAAAAAGTGTCTCCTCGATATCAATTTTCAACATAAATTCTGTCAAAATTGATTTAGGAGAACCAAAGTAAATTTTAAAATTAAAATATATATATATATATATATATATATATATATATTAAGGAATCTTAACAACAACGTTTATAACAATATTTACATTTACATTATAACTTTTTTAACAAGAAAAACTTATATCATTTCCTTCAGAATAAAAACATCAATACATGTTGGAATAATATCAAGAGCAAGAAAATGAGTGACATAATTGATTTGCCTCTAAATAAAACTAACCATATAATTTTGAATAGTATAAAACCCTTGATTAATATCAAATGCTAATAAAAATACTTTTAAAAGAATAAAAATAATAATAGTATAAGTTAAAAAAATCAAAAACATATTTAATTCTTAAATTTATTTGTGTTCTTGTTATGAAATACGTTTAGACAAGATGGATTTTAGTAATCACGTGAAAAGTCAAACTTAATCGATAATGAAGAGGTCATGACTAAACCTAAATTCAAGAAAAAAAAAGTTGAAGTTAACACGTATAAAAGAGATTCACGTAAAAAGTAAAAACTAACTTAATTAACACAACTACTGAGAGAATATCATTTTCACTCTGTTATTTCCGCTAAAATGACAATTCGAACTGCCGCTATAACTCATGTTCAACTACGTCTTTGGATCACCATCATAACAGTTCCAAATCATGCTCCAGCTTAATAAGAAAACAAGATCCCAGGACATGACTAGCCCGACAAGGCCCAAACAAAGCCCAACACACCCATACTAAACACAATAGTCACAATTATAAGTATTGAATTTCATTTGGGTGGCATTTAGTGGACAAAAAGCTTTTACTTTTCCTGAAATCTTAAAGCGAAAAACTATTATTCCCGTGTTTGGTATGCAATTCATAACATAAAAGATCATTAGGAAACTATGCTTACCAGAAATCAATTTTAACTCATTTTCCTGCAAAAACATTTCCAATGGGGAAGATAAGAATCTAACTTTTCCAAATAGAAAAAAAGTTTTAATTACATATTTTATATGAATTTTTTAATTTTCAGGAAAAATATTAAAATTAACCAAATGTATTTTACATATTCTCAAGAATTTGCTTTCTCAAGAATCATGATTTTCGGATATAAAAAATTTTCTCCCCTATCAAATGCCCACTTAGATATCACTTATCTTTTTATACTGAATTTTTTTATTTTTTCCTTTTCAATAAAAGTTGAAAACAAAAATTCTCTTTTACAAACAAAGATACAATGGCTATGCAACCTTTTTTTGTCTTCCTTGAGGAGTGTGTATAGGATTAGAATTTTAAAAGACTTTTTTAGTATAAAAAAATCATTTAGATTTTAAAAAGACTTTGTGAAAATGTAACGATTTTTAAGATTTTTTAATAGACTTTTATGATTTGGATTTTGTAGTTTAGATTTCAATAGATTTATAAAACATGAATTCATAAGATTTGAAAGGATTTTCTAAATTTACAAGATTTTAGAGGATTCCATAAATTTTTAGAAAATATTCAAAATTATAAGAGTTTATAAAAAAAAAATTGGTAATATGCAAATTCTTCTTTCACTCATAAAAATTCAATGAACCGTTTCATGAAAAATAATAAAACGAGTCACGTGATCCTTTTTTTATCCTATTCTATTTAACTTTTGAACATAGTCAATTTTATTCAATTGACAATTGAAGCTAGTAAATTAGGTTTTCGTTATTATAAGTTTTTTTCACAACAGATGATTGTATTTGTATTAATAATGAAAAAGTTGAATATATCACAAGGAGTGTCATAAACAATCCCAAATAAAAAAGGATAGAATTCTCATGGGCCAAAATGTCTACTTGACTACAATACATATCAAATTATTGTATTTGTATTTTAATAATGAAAAAATTGTTACAGCAAATAGAAAGAATAAACATTTTGTACATGACAGTCGTAACTTTTTTAAGGTTATTAAAGCATTGAAAGTTATGAAGTGTTACACATGAATGTTTATATTGTCTTCGAAGAAAAGAGAAGGAATTATGAGTAATGAGAAGAAAAAAAGAATTCACGAAAGTCTCAAGGTTTTTTGTAAGATTGTTTGATGTATATTTTTTTTATTAAAAAATCACATAAAATTCATACTAAAAAAATTCATCAAAAACTTTATTTTTTTTAATACTAGAGGATTTTTTTTTTCAAATTATAAAAAAAATCTCAATTGAATACTATTGGATTTCATTGTAATTCTTTAAAAATTCCAATAATCATAATTAAACACCACAAGACTGATTTATGTCATTTAAAAATCTTAAGACTTTTTTTATTAAAAAAAATATTTTAAAATCCTTCAAAATCTTAATCTAATATATCACCTAAATTTTTATTTTGCTCAATCCATCTTCTAGTTTGGTTGTAGTGATTTAATGTATACAATATCAAATCATATTTCCATAAACAAACTATTATTTTATACAATATTCACATTTAATAATTATCATTTGAAATACATACATATATATATATATATATATATATATATATATATATAGAAAACATATGAAAAATACAAGTATCAATTCAATATTAACATATTACCATTAAAATAAATATCACCATACTTAATTTCATTGATAATATTAAAGCTTAGACACTTTTTTATATAAAAAAGTATTACACTAAATACATTTAGATATTTATACATTACTTGTAAAAAAATATTATATATTAATTAAGGATATTGTTCCGAGATAGAATTTTCTCAATTAGGTTAAAAGTTGTCTACCTAGAGCAGCCTGTGTATTCTCCTTTTGCCCCTAGGTCTAGTGTGCATTATATAATAGGCAGTGTGAAACTATAATTTTATCGTATCTTAAGATATAATAAGATATAGCATAAATATATTAAGATATGATACTGATACAATTATAAATAAATACAAATCAATCTTAGGAATTTAAATGTTCAATTGACAATGGACCTAAGTGGTATCTTGAGTCCATACTCGGCTTCAGACAGAAGGATACACAATCCTTCAACCTTAAATGCATAGCAGGGAAACGCTTAGTATTACAGGGTGTGCATGTTCGAGATCCACCCAAGTATACAAATATATTTACATATCTTACAAATACTTAATATTAAATATAAATATAAAAAACAATAATCAAACATTAATATCCCATGCATCACACCAGTCTGCACACTAATTAGTTAACAAATACAAATATCACACGGTATTTGGACACGAACACATTGCTTCTCCTAACAGGAAATCTAAATCACTGACGTTGATCGCATATATGATATATCTCGATTCATACATATTTTTTTCGTTATGAGAATAAAAGTAGAGAGATTATGTAATACAATGGATAGTAGATAAATGTTTATTTCTTTTTGGAAGACTAGTAGATAAATGCTACTATCTTTTTTGAATATTTTCTTTAACATAATTTTATTACTTATATATTTTTTGTCCTCTTGTTTTATGAAGCTAGAGCACCCTTGAGCACTTCAACAAACTTAAGGTGTGCAGTTAACTGGGGGAAATGGCCAAGTGTGTCTATGATCTCCAAAGTAACTTTCCCTTTAATTTTGTTTTCCATGTAGAGTGCTACGTTGTGTGGAACAGCTGCATCCTTTTTGGTCTGAATGATAGTGCATGGAGTCTCGACCTTGTCAAGTATCTCTCTCCAATCAGAATAGAATATGGTCTTGGCTAAGGAGAGAGCAACTTCACCTCGCATTCTTTTCAAGCACTTAGCACTTTTCATATTTGTTCACAGAGACTTCATTAGTTGGATCCGCTATTAATGAGGCGAAGCCAGAAGCAAAGTTTTCATAGTTAGTCTCTCTGTTTGAGAGCAATTGCTCAATATCTGAGCTGTTAAAGCCTCCCTCATAATCATCTGAATTTAGAAACCTACATATATACCAAGAAGTTAGAAGGATTAATCTTTTTACACTTAAAGCCAAAGGTGGAATAAGGGTAAGATATATTAGAGGTATTTGAATTTTAATTACAATCATACACATGACATGAGTAAAGGTGAAGCAGCTTGACTTGATCTATTCCGGGTCAAAAGACATTTCGTAGTTCATACCTCTACTTAAATTATTATGCTAGCAATAGCCTCCTTTAACTGATCATGTTCATAGTAAGGAACAATTGAAGTTGAACAAATCCAAGAGATCAAAGCAAGGGTAACAAAACAAACTAATAAGTAAAAGTTTAAGAAAAGAATAAGATGATAACTTGGGGAAGCACCAACGAGAATGAGGGTCTTGAAGAGTTGAGGGCTTTTGACAGAAGCAATGCAACCAATCATGCCGGACATGGAGTGACCAACAAAAGTGACAGCTTTGAGGTCCATTTTATTCAGCAGAGTGATCAAGTCATCAGCAAAACCTTCCACAGAGGAATACTTGACAGGGTCATAGAGATTCTGATCCTTCACAGTTCCAGCAAAAGGCCAATCAAACGTAATAAGACGGTAATTTTGAGGAAGAAGCAAAGGAAGGATTTTGTCCCATATCCGTTCCATAGCCATGATTCAAGGCAGTTGAAAGCCCCTTTTCTGTTGCTGCCATGCTTGTTTTGGGACTTGAGAGTAAAGACTACAGAACTACAAAACTTAGTTTGGCCCCTATTTATAGTAGCATATATGATAATTTCAACTAGTGTGATTTTATGTAAATATTTATATATTTGAGAGAGAAAAGTCACTGCCGACAGCGCCGTGGGAGCGATTAGCGACAGCAGGACGTGGTTTGAAGACAAAATCCTTATAGTTACTTGTTTAAGCCAAGACCCAAAGGCCTTAATTTTAAAATCACCCACATAAAATATTGTTATGGTAGCTTCAACTTCAATGTTGCAACTGTCACTGGCAATGGCACAACATTAACTTCTCAGAAATTTTACTGTAGGAATCGACTCTTTATCCTTCCCGGCAGAAATTTTGGCTGACCAAAGAGCTCAAATGAAACACGGGTGACCAGTCAAGGTGCAATTTTTCTTCTTGGAAAGTAACATTTTGTTCGCATATCAGTTATTCAAACTTGTCAAATTATTTGGTAGACTTTATTGTCACTACTTTCCATTAACCCATCTCTTTATATTTCTGATTGGGACAAAATGAAGTGTAGAGGTCCAGCTTTCTTTGTTACGAAAACGTGTTTCAGGCTTTTGATATGCTGTTATGCACTACTAAAAAACAATAGCTTTAAGATTTCTAATTTTCAATGACAAAAGCATCACACGGAAAAAGGTCTACACTTCGATTTAATTGGCGATTTCGGACTTAAACCAATTCCTCAGAGATCACTAGTTGACGTGTTTACGGTCCGTATGCAACACTCAATTTTACGAAGAAGTGACAGAGGAAGATAGTGTAGAAGCAAGTGCAACACAATGATTTTAACGAAGAAGCAAAAGAAAAATATATATATATAAAAAACGCAAAAAATAAAAGTACAAATAAGTAAAGAAAACATGCGTTTTTAATTCATATATGCTGTGGCTATTCAATTTCATGTATTTTACGTGCATCTGAGGAAATAGACGTGTATCCAAACAAAGTCTAAGTTGAACCTTGGCATGCAGTCTGCTATAAGACGTAACCCCATAAATCTATTGTCTAATGGCAACAGCTTTACCCGCAATTTGAAGCAAGCATTTTCATTTGCCAGCTCATCAATATGAGGAACAATAAGATGACAAAAGAATGCAAGTATAAATCAAATCACCAATTGAATCATGTACCTTCTTCAGATAAAGGTTATGAGAGTTTCAATATTAATATCTTCCGTAATTAAATTCATTACTAAAAATAATTGCAGCAATTTAGAAATGACGTAATGCCTCCTACATCCTGAAACTTCATGTCCATAAATCCTCCCTCCTGGGAAAAATGAGTTACTGTTTCTGAGATCATCAAAGCAAATCCTTTTAGCAAGACAAAGCTTGTCTGCAATAAAAATGAATCCCTTGGAAGGTGATTAATTTTAAAAAATGCCTGTACAAGGAAGGCAAAAACAATCAGAGGGTGACTTTTTCTGACAGAAAATGATAAATGGAAAAGTTGAAGCAAATGGCAAACTTGAATAACAGGATCACCCTTAATTTGATGCCCCAGCTTTACTACAGAATCCACTTCTTAGCCTCTTGTTGGATATAATATCAGAAAAAGAGTCTACAAGTTGTCCTGCCAAACTACCTGGATCATCGATAAGAGTTTGAATGAAGGTATTAACCACCCTGCGTTCTTGCTCTGTTGCCCTTAAACTAAACCATGTTAGCAATTTCAACCTAAATTCATGTTTGATGTGACCCTCACATTCTAGCCAACGAATTACTTTCACACAATACTCAAAGTTCTCATCCAAGGAACAAGAACCATCAGATATGCGTAAAGGAGAACCATTTATCAAAGTGCTGTCACAATCATGAGTCTCTTCGTTTGTGCTTGCTATCCTTTTCTTGCACATATCTATGCGAGAATCAACAGCAGACACTTCTCCTGTTGGCCCATGGGTCCAGGTCTGGGAATCCCCACTCCCATGTGATCTTGCTAAACCATTTTTCTCTAGATCATGAGAAGCAGCATCATCATCTGCCTCAACAGCTTGCAGCAAAGAGCAACCGTTATCTTCATCCCTAGAATACTCAAAAGGAGGTGTTAGCTCTTCATTTAAATCAGGAACTGAAACAACATTTAAATCAAGGCCTCGTGAAACTGAAGGCAACTGTGCTTCTGGAATTCTAAGCTTATCCACCATTTCACTTTGTCCACAGCAATTTTTCACATTGGCACAGCAAAACTCTTCCAAGTAACCTTGTTCTTGAGCCCAAGCAAGACGCAAAAATTTTCCAAGGTCTCGAACCTTGAATCCATAGCCTTCCATTGTGGCATTGGGCCCTATCTTGGAGGCCGAAGAATTACCCCTAGTTAGAAGGTTCTCTTTTTCATTATTCATAGCAACAGATGAAGAGGGATTGTTTTTAATTATCTCAATGCTCTTGGTGAAACACTTAGCCTCAGAATGACCCAAGTCACGTGTATCAGTGTAAGATATAATCCGAAAAGTATATTCTGTGCAAGGCTTGAGGTTGGATATCAAAATCCTCCTCTGAGATTTGGGAAACACGGAAACAGGATCTTTAGTGGGTGATTCATCCCAACTCTTGTAATACCAGAGCTTGTATCCCTTAATTTCCTCAGAACATATACTTGACATTTCAATTAAAATGATTTTGGCTGAGGAAGTTGTTACCTCTTCAAAAACAAACTTGCAAGCAGCAGGAAAAGAACCCTCTGCAAGTTATAAAATAGCATCATGAGCCAAATAAATGAGACTGAAAAGCAAGAAATTTAAGCTCCTGCCCCCAAAAAATATACAAATAAAAGTTAGAGCACTAGTTTCTACCTGTGGAATCTGAATTTACATTGGGAACAGTGGCAAGCCAGCTATCAGCTTTCTCGATAGCAAGAGAGCAGAGTTTCTGTATATCACTGGCAATATGGAGTCTGCTGACAATGCCTCGAGCCATCTTGGAAGAAACACCATTGACAGGACCAACTTCTGTCTCCAGTTTAGCCTTTGCCTCTTGTACTGTTTGATGCAAATCTTTGAATTTTGAGGTTCCATCCAGGAGCCTGTAGCTCAAATATATCCTGTAACAGAGTACATCTACACGCCGGGCATCCTTAGCTATATTTAGCTGCTTCTTCCAGCATCTGCCAATAATAAACATGAGTTACCAAGGTCACCAACATGGGGCTGGAAATTCACTTATTAACATACATGATGCAACTGGTTTGAATATATTATACAGTATACACATCTTTTGAGGAACTGAACAAGGCCATAATAGATTTCAATTCTTTTCATAAAGACAAATAGCAAAAACTGCAATAATATGTTGTTTGCTTTGTTGCTGCAAACATGTCGAATTAGCAAATGACAGACAGTGATGCAGAAAACATAGGCAAATCCTTTTTTAAATTCTTTAGCACAATAGTATATTCAGAATGAAAGTCAAAAAGAATTATACTGTTGAAACTGATGGGAACAAAGCTACGTGCAGTTATGACAGTGATTGGCAAAAAGTAGGAGCAATTACACATTAAAATAGGTGTAATAATAACTATTGATATTTTAAGATTAATGCACACGGCTTAAGAAATATTTGATATTACTCGCAAACTAAATATTTAGTCTAAAATACCCTCATTTAATATCTATGATGGGAGTAGTTGTGGAATAGATTGTAATTATGTAGAACATGTTAAATAGGGGGTATATGTGAAAGAAAATAATTAATGAGACTTGGAGTCTGTAAAACATCAATAGTTTTGGTCCGGAGTAAGTGTTATGTTGATGGTTAGGGCAAAAAGTTAAAAGCAGTTACACATTACTATTATTTATATACGTGTGTAATAGGGGAATAGGGGGATATGCGTGTATTGTTTTCTAGTAATTTGGACAGAGAATTCTGCTCTGTAACTTGTAAGAGTCTATGATTCTAGGACCGCAAATTCTGCTATATTTTGTGTGATTTAATATTACTCTTCTCCAATATATAAATTTTTGTTAGATCAGAAATTGCTAAAGATTCACCAAAGTCTTCATATAGTATATATTGACAGCAACAACTAAGTCTTCCCAATAGGTCAGTCAGCTACATGAATCAAACAACACTATAGTGTTCTATTGCAAATCATGTCTATAAACCAAACAAAACTCCAGTATACCAATAACAAAAAAATGGAACGAGGAATGTCAAATATCATCCACAGCACAACAGGTAAACATAATTACTTACCCAAGTATCCCAGTAACTTTACCACAGGACGCACAACAATAGCCACCATCTAGTTGCATCAGTTGCCCATGATCAACAACTCCCACCTTTTCATGTTGAAGGGCACATTTGATATGGCAAGACAACCCACAGGAGTCTCCTTGAGCAGATTCAGATGTGCATACCAACCAAAGACTAGGATCCTTGTTATCATCAAAAAGGTGACAAATACAGCAAGAGCATCTTCTACAAAACGTGTCATCCATAGACAGAACCGCCCTACAAGCAGCATTTTTACAAATCCAAGTGTTTGAATGGCCAAAATCAGAAGACTGGTCAAGAGGAGGTATGATTCGAGTAGGGTTTTCACCCTTCCGAGGTTGCTTTCTAGGGGGCTGATGGCTGAAACTAGAAACTTTTTTCGTGTCTTGTTTCTTAGTTATCTTACTGGTTGACTTAGTTTCAGACATTCTGCCTTTTGATGAAATGCTTTTTTTGTCCTTCTCAAAACACATTTGAAGAAGTTCCTTCTTTGGACCACATTTTAGGAACTGCTGAAGAAGTTCTGAACTTTTTGAAGCACCATCTGAATGGCCATTTTTTTCTGGAGTACTTTGCACACTGGAAGAAAGGCTTTGAACACCAGAAACTGGAGAAATAACAACCAATTGTAGAAGTATTTGGTGGAAACAACAAAAATTAAACTTCAAACTAATATAAACAATAAAACTAGGACTCATAAACAACACAAATAGCAAAGCTAGAATAAGACTATGTAGGGAGTAAAATATATGAATGCAATAAATGATGAACTGAATTCAGGTTCCATCAAAGAAATGTGAATATAAGGGTATTTTTTGTACAGTTGAATGACCAATGGAACTAATGCTTTCTACAATTTACTGCATTATTCAAGAGTCAGGACATGTTAACCCTTCAGATCAGATACAACAGAATTGATTCAATTTCTTTTCACAAAATAAAACCAGTCATACTTTCACCCATTTTTAAGCCTCAGATTACAGCATCATACATGGATGATAGACTTAAGAGTTGAGTAAGCCAAAAATCCAACAACTGGAACTAACAACACCAAATTATATAGCTAGGTATCATGCATGCATCAAGCAGTTGTTGCTACAGCATCAGTATTAGAACTATGCCTCTAATGGAGAAAAATAGACCTACCCACCATTGGTAGCATGCTTCGTAACTGCTTTGTTAGAGGAAACAATCACTTTTCTTTTTCAAAACCCCACACAAAGCTGGAAAATTTTATTATTTCTACAAAATAAGCTCAACCAAACATTCACACATCTTGCCACAAAACAGTAAGAATACAGAAACAGAGGACAAGAGAATAAGTATAAAAGGATGAACAAGCTAAGTGCAGTCCACAGAATTAGAAAGTAAACAATTTGAAGAACTTAAAAGGAGATGTACGGAAGTGGTTATCTGTGTGAGCATGAAAGAGCTAATCCAGGAGACAACAATTTACAAATGATAATGTGCAAACTACAAGAAAATTGACAACATTTTCATGTTATCCAAGTTCTGTTGCATACTTTCATTAAACTGCTTTGACAATATAGTTAATAAAAACCATTTGACAACAAATATTATCCATTAGCTTCTTAGAGGACAATGGTTTATATAAAATATTCCCCTCTTCATCAACAGAAACAACATGGAAGCAATCCACCTTAAAATTTATAAGCTTTCAACATTTGCAATAATTGATGTTTAAATTATGAGATACTAATACCAAACTACATTAGGCAAAATCATTCAAGATGACCAGCCAGAACAACACAAGTATTAATCAATTATGGCAGTTCTACTTCTACATGAACATCTACCAAAGAAAAGACCTGAAATCAAGTTCCTCCAGTCAGATTGCACAGATTTTGAACAAAACACTCAGATTATAAGCTATCAAGCAATAGGAGGGGTAAAAGTCTTGAGCCATCCTGAAAATGGATAAATTTATGATATGATCTTCATAATAAATTTCAAATAATAGGATCAGATTTTCAAACCAAAAGTAAGAATATTCACAATGAGGACTCGTGAAGCAGCACAAGTATGTACTCCAAATTAATTCAAATACCTTAAAACTAAATAAAAGAAGGATTAGATGGAAAATTGAAGGGGGTTGAGGGTGGCCGCTAGGAAAGCATCTCTGTAGCAAACAATGTGGCAACCATAGTTATCAATCTCAGATAGCAGGGAATAGCGGCCAACTCTGAAAATGCTATAGCGGGAGAGCAGGATGACCACTATTTTAAAAATTATAATACAAACTAAATAATTTATATGCTACACAACAAAATTAAAGAAATTCATTATAAATAATAAGTAGCAGTTCATACACACAATCACCATCAATCAATCTAGGTGTAATAAGAACATAGCAAAAGATGGTGGTTAAATTAATAGAAAAAGAACATAACAAATTAGATAATAGATAAAAATTAGCAGTGTGAATTGGGAAGTTGAAAGGAAGAAGAATAGAAGATCGGAAAAAAAGTCCTAATAAAGTGTGAAGAAGGAACAGAGGTACCTTTTTGAGGAATGGTCAAGGAAGAAGGGTTTCAAATCCTACATCTCTGAATCAAAAAATGCATAAAAAATGAGGAAGAAATCACATTTGTACCCAAAAAACCCTAATCAATGTTATTTTAGGGGTAAAAACAGGTTTTTGAAACCTATATCATGGTAGCGCTGCTATAACAGGTGAAAAGCCGTTGTTTTGGCTGCTATTGAAAACTGCTCTGCTATTTTAATCCTGTAGAAACCTAGGGCTGCTCCACTCTGCTATAGCACAGTTTTACTACTATAGTAGCAACTACTGGAAAACATCCAAGGCTAATGTGTGGTGGATAAATTTTGAATAACACTTAACATAGAACAGGGGGTCTATGCAATTCAAAGCACGTGCCAGAGCTTTATTTTTAATTTACCATGCATATCGACCAATTTGAATTTGAAATTTTATACATTTACATCATACAAAGATGGATTGTAATTATGGATCAATCCCTACGATTGATTAATATGTAATCATATCTTATGTTGGAAAAACGGCTGCTCATAAACACAAAAAAGTGGATATTTTCTTTTAGTCAAATATTATTATTGTAATCTTACCTTATACATATGATCAGTCTCGTATTAATAAAAAAACATGAAATATTTTTAACGTGATAGCTTGTGGGAGTAGAATGATGTACCTCTCTTTCAATTCATTATACTCGTTAAGAAGAACAATAAATTGCAAGGTAAACATGGACAATACAGTAAGATATAATCCCAGCTTCTAGTTGCAGTTCAGCTCAGTGTAGTCAAACACATCAAAAGTGAGCCTAAGGCACTGAGGCAAGGGGCCAATGGAATCAGCGCCATAAGACTTTCGGGTTCAAGCGAGGCCTGCCTTCAGTGCCTCATTGACAAGGATAAAAATTATCTAAAAGCACAACTATCTAACTTATTAACTGTGTGACGTTAAGAGAGTGAACCAACCATTCATGTCTCTTCACCTAATAGCTTAAATTTTTTGAATAGTTGGTTCATGGCATGGAATCAAAGCCTCTTCTGACCAAATTGAATTTTTGCTATGCTGCCCCGATTTTTATCTAAAAGCACAACTATCTAAATTATTAACTGTGTGACGTTAAGAGAATGAACCAACCATTCATGTCTCTTCACCTAATAGCTTAAATTTTTTGAATAGTTGGTTCATGGCATGGTATCAAAGCCTCTTCTGACCAAGTTGAATTTTTGCTATGCTGCCCCGATTTTTATAATAACAAGTTGAATTTCATTGCATGGTAGGTGGACCAGCACGTAGTGATTGTCCATGTTTCAAGCCCAAAAAGGCACTAGCATTAGAGGGATTGTTAGAGATGTTATATAAAACCATAAATGTACGTTCAACTAATAGATTACAGTTCTTGGTGAAATATTCAGAATGTCAGAAGAATAAATAGTAGTCAGTCTTTGGGACTCTTAGCAGCAAACAACGTAGGGTTTTGTAAAATGAACACAATGGTCTTTTATAAAAAATGCTATGCTTGAGTAGTTAATTAATATGAAAAATCAATGAAAAATAGTTAAATACTTTACTACTGAAGATTTACATCCCCAGTTTTAAAAAGAACATCACCGTTAGGGTTAATATTTATATCCCCAAGTTTAAGGGGGAAATAATTGGATACTCTTATTCTTATAAATCATTAAAAGGAAAAACCAAGAAATATCCCATTGGAAAAGTTAAATCATATATAGGTCTTATCTAATACTTAATAACCTTCCCTAAATTATAGTTATAAAAATTTGAATTACTCTCATATCACATTACTATTATTATTAGTAGTAGTATTAGTAATAGTATTAATGTATTATTATTATTGTCCTAAATAAGGTAATGTAGAGGTTCACAATTTAAAACACTTCAATATAACAAAGACAATCTGTACTATTTTTCATTTAGTATGACATTATTCCAAATTTAAAATAGAAAAGGAATGGAAAGGTTGTTGGATATTACACTTATGCAAACCATTGCTACAATTGTGTTCTGAAACTACACTCTTCAGATTAAGGGGGAAATACAATGATACTAATTAGTAAGCATACATGCTTATTGTTTAGAATTTATTCAAGAAAAAAAACATCACAAGCCTATCCCTGATGTAACGCCAGAACTAATCTTTAGCATTTATGCTAACAAGGCATATCACATCATTGGAATACTATATTTTACTTTAGCACATAACTACAATATATTTCATCATACAGGTCAAACAAAGTTCACGCAAATGATAAACCAAGAGAGCAGAGGCAGCTTCAACACCATCTTATTGGACCATTTTAGTTTCAAGATTCTTGACCAAGCAGGCACAGAACGTTCACATGCAACAAATCATGAGGCTAAAATATATAATATATAAATATAAATTATAACAATGATATATGGACAAATCACAAAAACCCTTGTAAATGACCAGTTGTACAAAACTAAGTCTTTATCAGAAAAGAAAACACAAGTAACCACATGGTTAGACATAATTGAGATAAATAGCAGCATGATTTTCAATGGTAGAACAATGGTAATATAACAGAAACATTTTTTAACACAGAGCATGGTTAATTCAGTTTGATCATCATGTAACTAGAGTTAGCTTAGTTAGTTATAAGTTAGTTACTCTTGTAATCAACTATATAACAGCTTACTAGTATTAGCTATATAAAAGCTCAATGTATTCATGTAAAAACTGATTTGCTCATTTGAGCATTATCCAAAATAGTATTCATTTTCTCTTTTTTCTCTTTTTTCTCTTTTCCATCTCTATACCATGAATTCTAACATGGTATCAGAACAATACCATTTCCTCTCCGCTGCCACTATCGATCAACCTCTCCGTTCGCCGCTGCCACCGTCCTCTGTAATGAGTCACCGATTCCGGCCAACACCTACCTTCGATCAATCCTTATTCATTTTCTCTTCATATTTCCCTTTTCAATTTTCGATTACATTTTCCTAAAAATCTTCCAATACACAAAACCCTAACATTTTCTCTTTCCTTTTCTGGCCAATCTAGATCACAATTCATGAAACCACCACCCCCAATCAGCTCACCTTTACGTCCGCAACAAAACCCCTATGTTTTTGGTCGCCGCTGCCATGAGACAATTTCTGACCGCCGTGTGCCGCCTTCCTTCGCTGTGAGTGGCAATTTCCGACGAGGATGCATATGGAACTATTGTCTCAAGCTTGATGACAGATTTGATACCCTTGAGTTTGGTAGATCTAGAGGTTCTCTCCATGTCTAGCATTGCCATGTTTTGCCTACAAGGTGTTTGATTAAATGTTTCTAAAGATTTTGAAGATATATTGGCTACAGTTTGAAGTCTTGCACTATTTCAAAAAGGTTCACACCAACTGTTTGGAGACTTATCTTTTCATTGTTTCATTAATATTTGACCTGTTTTGGCTTATTGTTTGCAGCCTTTTAGGCTTGTTTTGATGATTGTAGCTTTTGCCATGTGTGGTGGTTAAGCATTGTTCCTTTGTTTGCTTCTATCCATGGTGGTTAAGTACTGTTTTAGCTTCTACCATGGATGGTTAAGCCTTGGTTGCTTTTGTCTTGAGTGGTTAAGCATTGTTTAGCTTTTGCTCTTGATGGTTAAGCTTTGATGATTTGAGTGTCAGCCAAGTGGCCTTGTTGTTGCCTTTGCTTGGTGGTTAAGCTTTGATTTGCTTATTTTGACCTTTGATGCTTGCTTTGGACTCTTGGAAGAAGATTGAGAAGGTCGATGTTGGTCGAAGACTTCTAGGAGCTATGCACCATGGCCACACCTACATTTTGATTTATTCCTGAATCATTCTATTGTTCTGACATGTTTCTTTATATTTCAGTTTTAGAGATTACTAGTGTTACTAGCATTAGCTATATTTTCAGTTTCTGTATTCCAAGCTGGGAATGTCAAATATGTATTCCTAGCTTGAGGGGGGATCTTAACATAGAGCATGGTTAATTCAGTTTGATTATCATGTAACTAGAGTTAGCTTAGTTAATAGTTAGTTATAAGTTAGTTATTCTTGTAACCAACTATATAACAGCTTATTAGTATTAGCTATATAAAAGCTCAACATATTCATGTAAAAACTGATGTGCTCATTTGAGAATTATCCAAAATAATATTCAGTTTCTCTTTTCTCTCTTTTCCATCTCTATACCATGAATTCTAACAACATTCAACACACAATTTATAAAGGCAATAAGACTTTTAATCACATGTTCATCTTTCCCAAACTCAAATACCATATCCCACGGTATAGTTAGTAGTTACAATAAATTAACATGTCAAAATAGAATAATAAAACAACACTAGTTAACACTCGACTCTAGATATTCCACACAAAGAGAAAACAAATTATCTTAAAACTTTTTAAAAAGTAGACTCAAGAAGAAACACAGAACCATACCTTTAGCAAGGAACTTCTCTTCTAAATCCATTTATAATTGCTAAAATCTATGACCTAATGGCCCTTTCCTGACAAACACAGAGATATAGCATTACAAGGATGTTTTTATTAGTGGAAACATCAAAGCTGTGTCGTAAGTTACCACTCCACTCTATGCCAAGTATAAAGAAAAGTAAAGTCTCAATTATGGAAATACACCAAATAAAGTTAACAAAGGTAATTCATATATGTTTAACATGGCAAGTAGCTTAAATTCCAGCTGCTCAAGATCAAGAACAAACATCTAAATAGCAATGCTAACACGAAAGTTTTGTTTTTTAAAGTTCGCCTCTACCTTTACTTCAACAAACAAAAAAGCCATGACATTTCACATGGACGATGTAGATTTATATACTCAAATACTTATGGCTCACGAACAGAACATAATAGACCAGCAATAAATGGAACTACAGTGCAGGATAGGAAAATCAAATCAAATTATTCCAACTACAAAATAAACACAGAATATTAAAGGAAAAAAAATTAAAATCACACGCCACTACATCCATTTTTTTCTTCCCCGTGTAATCACAATCCACAATGCCTCATGCAAAAGAATAAAATAAACACAAATCAAATAACACAGAAACTTACCCACAATAATATCTCAAACACCCAATTGTTACGACCAAAATATTTATTTTTAAATACGTATTATTGTACACAGATACGAAAGACAAAGTTAGAAGTGAAGAGTGTTCGATAAGGCCTCGTACATCGCGATTTAACAGATTCTCCCACACGCATTGCACCGTCCGCATTGACGAGAAGTGAAATCAAAGCGAGTTTTTTTTCTTTTTTACCAAAAATAGAAACAATTCCAATATGCGAATATGAACGAAGGAAAAACGAAAACGCGTGTTTTGTTACAGAATTACAAAGCATGGCATGATAATAGAGAAGGAAAAAAAAGTGTATGAACGGAACGAACGAATCTGCGTAGAAAAGAGAGCCGAAAAAAAAAATAGACAAAAATAAGATAAAATAAATAATAAAACAGAAAAAAAAAGAGCAATAATTATCGGTAAAGTTGAGAAGAGAATCTGCACCTTGAAAGAATGGAGAGCGTTTTCTCCAGACAGAGCATGAATGAATGAACAAATCCAAGCGCAAAGAAATTTCTTCTTCGTGTTAGTTGTTTGTTTTGTTGTTGAAGAGAGAGAAGAAGTTGTACGAGTTGTTCACGTTATAGAAGGGAGAGAAGACGGCGAGAGTGACGCGCAGAGGAGCGCGTGCATGGGAAGGAGTCTGAGACTGAAAGCAACAACGGGTTTGGGGATTCTGCTTCTGCAGTTGCACGGTTACCGCGACGCATCTACTTACTCCCACACTCTCATGACTCTATATTTATGCTAACACTGACTCACTACATACGCTTTTTCTTTTTTTTCCTTTCCTTCATATGATATTCACCTCAAAAGGCCGTAACTTAGGTTTGAGAAAATATTTGAATTAAAGTATAAATAATAAGTATAAAATTCAAATTATTTTTTTCTTGAATAATAACTTTTTTTCTACAATCAAATCACCCCTAAATGTCCTCTCTACAAGGTGAAAACTAAAATATTTTATTCTTCCAAAGTTTTTTAAATATTTTTAATAAATAAAATAAAATACATTTATGCAGTTGAATCAAAAGAGGAAAAAAAAGTCTCTGTATTTAATTTGCAAGGAAAGGAGAAATTTGATTCCTTCAACGTATATACTACACTTTAAAGGATACGATGTAAAACAATAACTACTGATTAAAAAGTTAATTAGTTATGAATTTAGTTTATATACTTGTCTACACTTTACTATTTTGACATTATATGTAAAAATTGTATGTATTAGTTCATAGACAAGCAATATATTTTGATTTTTTCCTTTTACACACTTGGTAATGTTATCGTTAAGACTACTATAAAACTATTCCAATATATAGTTGTTAAATTGCTAGAAAAATCTTACATGTTTTAACAATCACCGTAAAAAATTTATTGCTTCGCTCTCTCCCCTCTCTTTCACATTCTTTCTTATTTGAATATTCTATTATCGTGGGTTATGCTTTTTGAAGATAAATATTTAGTATACCATCTCATGTTTTTCGTATTAATTGAAAAGTTTAAAAAGTTACAATCAAATAATATATATATATATATATATATATATATATATATATATATATTATCTTTAAAATTAGTCAAATACACTTCTAACATGTATTTGAGACATGATCTTATGCTTTCAATAGCGAAAACGTTTAACTTAAATTCTTATATCTTTTAATCTATTTTTAAAAAATATAGATTTAATTATAAATTTAATTTGATTTTTTTAAAGGGATTGCTAAACATACTTTGACTTTTTTTTTTTTAGTTGGAGTATGTTAGCAATGTACACCAAATTTTTCTTTACTAGAAGTCCATTAAGTTGTGTTGCTCTAGTAAATTTATTTAAGAGTATTACAGTTATTTATTATTTAATTGTTTAAAAAATGTAATTTCTCTCTCATTTAGCCCCTTTTCCTCTTTCTCTCTCTCCGACTCAGTGAATATTTGAATACACCATGGCCACTGCATCGTCTTCGGCTTATAGCATGATCAATTCTCTTTCTTCTCTCACTAAATTATCTTTCCAAATCAAAAATTAGCTATCAGTATTATCTACCCTTCTTTCTTAAATCCTTTGTCCCTCTCACTTTTATGGGTTTGTTATTCACTATAGCACCTTTACATCTTGATTTACATTACCTATGACAGAGTTTGTCACTGGAAGGATAAAGGGTGCAAGTGAGATACATGAATCAAAGAAGGTGAAAATATAAATTCTAACACAATTAATAAATTACGATTACAAAAATATAGAAAGATGGGATTTGAAAAATTATGAAATGTTGGGGGGAGAAGATAAAAACACAAAGAAGATTTGGAAAAGAGAAATTAGTGGGTGAAAAATGAAGAGATAGAAATGCGAGAGAGCAAAGAAAATTCTTATTTTTTAATTGTTTATAAAATTAATTGCATTTTCCTATTATGTCCCTTAAATGAAGTTACTAAAACAAAGAATAAAGAACTGAGAGTATGTTAGCAAACCCCCTTAGTTAAATAAGTTGTCAATTTTAACAATAACAATATAGTAGAATATAAATTATTTATCATAAATTAAAAATATAAATTATGTGTTCAAAATTATTTCTTTATTACAAAATTTAATTATAATATTAAAATTTAATTGATATATTAATAGTGTAAAAAAATTACATCATCAACCAATTAATCACAAAATTTTACATAATTAACAAGTTTGAATCTTATCAAAAGTCACATAAATTATGAATTATATATGATTGGTTGATAATTAAACTCATAATATATATATATATATATATATATATATATATATGTGTGTGTGTGTGTGAGAGAGAGAGACTGTTTATTTTTTATAAATATTTATCTTATATATTGCAAAAAAATAAAACACTAGTTATTAAATGATTGATTTCGTTGACTCAGTGTTAAAGAATATAAAAAATGCAATTATTTACATTTCATTATAATTAGTTACTCAATTATTATAGATTTTTCCATTTTTTGAAAGATACATTAAACATTAAACAATTATATATATTTAAAACCATAACTATAAAAACATCGTTCATAAAAATATAAAATAAGTATTATTTTCACTAAAAGTGAATTTATTATAATTTATAAAATAGCTCAATAAAATCAACTAGTTCTTAGTTTAAGGGACTGGATTTTCTTGGATAAAGTTCAAGAGTTTAAATTCATGAATGAAAAAAATCATAAATAAAGGAATTCTCATTAAAGAATAAAGATGTTTAATAAAAAATTTTAACAAAAATTATTCATCCATAAACTTAACAAATACTCCACGATAATGTTAGGATGAATTAAAAAACCTTAATCAAAAGTGAATAACGAAACAAATATATATTAAGGGTAAAATTGTATTGTCAAATTTATTTAACAACCTAAAAAGACCTTTACTTCGGTGGATCACTTTTATAATTGGTATATTTTGTACCACTTTTATGTACCATTAGATTAATCTCATCAATATGGTTCTATATGTGCCTTTTTATACCATATTCCTCTCCTAACTCCTACACAACTACTTCCACACAAACTCACAAAGATGGAGGGGCGCCATGGCGAGGTGCATATTTAATTGCCGGTGGCACACATAGTGGGTCTAGTTGATGGCAAGAGTCACCAGGGTGGAGGGGCATTGCTTCATAGACTTGTGTGAAGGTGGATGGACACTATACAAGTGGCAAATTTGGTTGACATCGAGTCTCACAAAGATGGAGGAGTATTGTGCGCGTCAAATTTGATTGTTGATAGCGTACGGAACGGATTTGTTTGATGGCAAACCCTTCATCAAAGTCACTTACTTTTCTAACAACAATAACCCCATCAATCAACTCTTGTGATTCAATGCGACGTCAATTTTGAAAATTCTCTTAGATTTCAAATTCGTTTTTGGAGCTGATTGCTTTAGTCTCCAATTCATGTTCTATGTACCCTTTAACGTGAGTTTTATCTCGAAGGAGGGACCATGGTATTGGTTGATAGAGGCGTTGTCTGCATTGATGACATTTGATTGTTTTTTAATTTTTTTCTTAAAATCAGATCCGATTAGAATCACTATATCTCGTTTCTTAGAATCCTCCATGGATTTCATGAATGTTTTATTGTTTTTCATTTGATTTTTGTTTCTCATTCTTAAACAAACAATAAAAATCAAAATTTATTTGAATATTTCATTTAAATATCAATTGATTTGTTGTTATGACTATGATTGTCTTTATGAGAACTAAAAATGAGGTGAATTTGAAAGTGCTCAAGAAGCATGATTGACAAACAATGTTTGTTTATGACCAAATCCGGAGTATTAAACTATTCAAGTGTTGAATCATTTAAAGCTTGGATTGGATTGGATGATTTCAACAAGCGAAGGCTTGAATCAACAAAAAAATTATGTTTTTCTGAGACCCTAAAAAAAATGAACCTGGTGATAGCGAATAGCTAGGTTTTGCTTTCTGCCTACAGGAAAAGTACATAAAGCAGTGATTCCCCATTCCATTGGTACGTGTTTTAACCATTCTATTTTTTGCGAGTGAGAGCAACATTATCCAAAAAATATATATTTTTGCTTTTATTATTTGTTTTTAGCTAATATTTTGGAAACAAAAGGCGTCGTTGGGAGCCTTGTCCACAGTGAAACCGTTCAATGAGTTCGCCATTATCATTTGGTTGGTGTCAAATATATATTTAAAATTAGTAAATTACAATGTCTTTCTGATATAAAAAAAAAAGTATAATTAAATGTCTTCATCGTTTTTGTGTTGGGGGTGGGGGTGGGGACTGGGGGAGGATGAATGAACTTCATATTTAATAGTAAACAAAATGAGATACATCAAAATTCATATAAAGATTTTTTTTTCTTACAAAACAACAAGGTTATATTCTAAGATCTTGTGCATACAGTGTACTATTCAAAACCCCACCTCCCAACCAACCCGATAAATAAAGATAATATAATTTTGAAGATTTCCAAACTTTTTTAGTTTTTACTGTAGCATTCCGAAAATGGACTGACAGAGGTATGCATTATTTGAGGGGGCTATGCCCCATTTTTTTTTGTTTATTTTATTTGTAATTACTGTATTTTCGATTAAATATTGTCAAACTTTAAAAAATATTTTTTTCGATAAAAATATGTGATTTTTTTATTGATAAGAATACGTGAATTCATTTCCTTCAAACTTTGAAAAATACAATAAATTTTTAAATATAAGAAACTAATTTTACATAGTTTTTTTAAAGATGTTATACCAAGGGCCAATAATTTTAAACTTAACTATTGTAGTAAGGTGTTTTCTGTAACTTTTTAATTTTCTTCAATTTACATGTAATTACCTTTATAAAAAAAGTAGTAATGTTTTTACTTTGAATGTAATTTTAGTTTTTAGGAATTAGGAATTTAGTTCCTCTCATATGAGTAACATCATATAACCACTTTGAAGAAAGTAAGACATAACTTTAGTCAAACTAAGACCTAATTATCAAATTATAATTTGATTTCCTACTTATGATTATGAACTATTTTGATTAGTTTCAACTAGACATGACAAAAAAATCCATACATGTGGGTATCTGTCTGAATCCGTCTCGATTTTGACGGGTAATATTTAAGTTGATCGGGTATGAGTTCAGATTCAGGTTTTTTCCGATAACCAAAAGTCGGGTACATGTATGAGATTATTACATTTGTCTTGACCCCAAACCCAGACCCGTCCCGTCACTTAAAATTTTTAGAATTTTTGCATAATTGAATCAAAAGGCCTAAAATTTTATTGCTAGTTAACTTTATTTTAAATTTTTTTACATAATTTAATATTTTTTTCTTAACGATTTTTGTAGACACATGCGCTATAATAAATTTATTGATATATAACTAGTTAAAAATAAATATTTAACAATTAATTTATTTTTTCTAAAATCAAATTTATAATATTTTTTTAAAAAAAAATATTTTTCTAATTTAAATCGGGTACGGGTATGAGAACATATTGGAGAGTCGGTGTTGAGGAGCCAATACTCGTCCCCGCCTTATTACCATGCCTAGTCTCAACAACCTAATAGTACAACTTTAATTAATTAGTTAATTAATCAACATAAGTACGGTCTGTCTTACGATATTTATTTATAGCAATTTGAAATTAATTTGCACTTTCAAATCTCACTTTAGAATGTACATAAATTTGAATTTTTATTTCACCACAAAAAAAAATATTTAAAAACATGTTTCAACAAAATCCAGGTATGTTTTGTTTGGACATAATTTTGAGTTTTAAATCATTAAGTAAAACACTTTTTAACGAGTCAAACAATTTATTACTTGCATATTAGCAATAGTTCATTGATTAACGGAAAAAGAAACTCCAATTATAAATTGTGTATAATAACGTCAAAATTTTTATTGCATTCCACAGTGCATTCAAACTCTTATTCATGATGAAATAATAATGAGTTATTTGTTGTAAAAATATAACTTTGAAAAAAGTTGCATCAAAATAAGAAGATTTTTAAGTTATGTTTAACAAACTTAATTGGAAGTTAAAAAATTAGCTTAAAATTAAAAAATTAGTTAATAATTAAAAATTAGTTGGTGGAGTCATAAATGTTTAGTAAAATTATTTATTGAAATAGCTGAAAATATAAAATTATATAAAAGATTAAAAAATATCTTAAATAAAAAATATGAAAAAGAAAATCTAATAGATGTTTAATGACAAAAAAGAATATATATATAAAAAACTGAAAGTTAAAACTTATTGTTTTAAAAAAATATTACTTTAAGTAATGTCATAAAAATTTTTAGAAGTTATTAAAAAAATAATTTATCAAATAATTAAACAAATTTTCCAGTTAATAAAGAAAATTATAAACTAGTTAAAATATTTTATTAAACATATTCTTCATATGTATAGAAATACTTTTAATCTAATTTGAATATTGTAAAAAAGTAACCCTTAACGACAGGATGGGTTAGTAGGTGCACTTACAAGACTACCTCCAAAGGAAATATAGGTTAAAGAAAATATTTGATCAACATCAAATATATGTTATCCAATATTTAGGGAGAGTAAAAGAGTAAAAAAATAGATAAATATAATATGATTTTATAATGTGATTGAAAGAGAGACAGAGAAAAATAAGAGATATTAATAAGGTCTATAAATTATAAATGATTCATGTATCATTACTCAGATAAAAAAAAAAAACTAAATCACATATTTCTATTTAACAGTACATTAGTTAAGAATAAACCAAGTAGAGATAAAGATTTTGTGAAATCTTTTAAGATATTATATAGGTAAAAGGATTGGAGGTGGTTGGATGTATTTACTATCATGAATTATTATTATCTTAAAAGAATCACATAGAAATATAAGAAATATGTAATTGATGTAAGTAAAGCTATTGGAACTAATATTTATATCATTTGTGGTTACAATTAATTCTCCATGAGATAATTATATGATTTTTCAAGGTAAAAGAATCTCGATTTGTGATAAGGAATTAATATATTAAAACTAAGTTGAATTGTTTAAAAAGTATCTAAATTTAGTTTCTAGTAAAAATAATTTTTTATCAGACTTATTTGTCTTTAAATTATATTTTGAATTAATGAGAGTTTTTTTTCTTTTCAATGAACGATAGAGTTAAGTGAAAGAAAAAATAGTTAAGAATATCCAACCAGTAATCGACACGCACGCAATAGGAGTTATTATGAATGGAACACTAAATCTTAGCCAAGGAATTATATTGAATTAAATTAAAGTATGGCTAATGAATCATAGGAGTTAGACGACGAAAAGAATCAGTGAATGTCAAAAGGTGAGCTTTAGTACTTTTCGATGACTCATTGGCACTTTTTCTTGTGCTCCGGATTCACTTTGGGCGCGGCGCAGCCACAAATCAGCCGTCCCAGTAGCGTTATTGGTTGTTCTGTCATGTGATTTGACAATTCTCTAACTCACACCCCTCTGCTCTCACGCACCAATTCAAATCAATTATTTCCTTATTGAATTTTCCATCAAACAATAATTATTTAGATTTTGTTTTCAATATCATTAAGGGGTTATTTGGTTGTATAAAAAATGAGGGAATGTAAAAAATATCTAAACTAAATTTAAAAAATATTAGGCTCATGTTATTTTTTTGAAATTTTTTTAAATAATAATTTTTTCTCTTCAGTTAAATAATCCCTAAGTGAGTAATTAATCATTTTAGATTATTTTTATAAATAAAATATCAATATCAACCTCTTTTCAAATAAGTTATTAGTATGATTTTGTTTACCCTTAAACGATGAAAATTACATTTTTAATAATAAATTCAAAAAGAACATGATAAGCGTAAAAAAAAAATAAAAAAATCAACAACTTGTACGTGTGGAGCCTCAACTACCGTGATGTGATACTGATACCCTCACCTCTAATTTTTCTTTCACAGATGTTTGAAAAAAAAAGTATTGTTGATTGTGATGTACATATATTTTCTACAACGTATATGAACAGAATCTCTATATCACAACGTGGAATTCATTATTCTTTTGGCATGCTCTTAGTATGTTATCCTTTGTGGAAAAATAATTTTGTAAATAAGTTTGTATGGCTACTATATAAAGAAATAGTATATTAATTATTAAGCTAATATTACATGTTATTGTCAAAATTTGAAGTTAAGACACGTCAATGTGATTGGAATGAGTTTTAGGACTTTACACGTCGACTTTGAGAGAATAGAGGATAATATTTGTTGAGAGGATAGAAGGAGGGACCCACAAGACACTAAAGTAAGTATTTTTAGTTAGGAGATAAAACATGTACATGTTGCTTAAATAAGACTCAAGAGAGAGAGCCATAAATTTGTTGCTTATGTTGAGGTGTGTGAATGATTATGTAGAGATTTGATGGAACCTAATATTTTATAGGAGTGAAAAGTAACTTGTGGATTATTCAGGGAGCTTATAGATAATGTTAGAGATAAACTTTAACTTATGAATAAAAGTTATAAGATAATTGTACCTTGTATTTTATGTGTAACTTTGTAGATAGTTAACTATTTATCAATAGATAATATATTCAAATATTAATAGATTAGAAATAATCTGCCAATTGGGAAATTCTAATGGTCGAGACACTCCTATTACAGGACTAACGTAGAGGATTGATATATGTCTCAAAGTGTCTTATATGATAACACGTGTATTTTATGAGTCATGGATAATATATTATATTTATATATTTTAATTTATAATATAATTTTTCATATTTTAACTTATGTGTGTTGACTAATGATTATATAGACATTTTTACACTCATCGTATCATAAATAATTATATATAATAAATTTGTTATCTTTTAAAATATCTATTTTAAAAATTATATCAATAAAGATTTTTTGTTGGTAAAAAATATAAATTTATTTACATACTACATATAAATTATATTCTTTTATTTATATTATAAGGCTTTATTTTTGAAGGAATATTTACAAGACTTAGTGTTACAAGAAAAGCGATCATGAAATGCAAGAAAATTATTGATTACATATCTAATTTAATAAATGATTGATTTTGTATCTTCTGATATACAATGAAAAAATCCACTTAAGCATACTGTCAAGGATCAATTCCTAATCATACTAAGGAAGATGACTTTTTGTGTGTTTGACAAGTAGTTGAATCTAATGCTAATGGACTTTCAAATGAAAATTGTAACATAATTGCTTTGAACTTTTTCTATTCCCCGTTCAATGTGATCACAAACACTAATCAAAACATACCAGAGATAAAATGTATTTCAATCATCTATAGAATTTATTTTTTTACTATCCGCAAACAAACAAAAAAAGCAAGAA
The DNA here is from genome assembly GCF_004193775.1 of Glycine soja. Taxonomy (NCBI): domain Eukaryota; kingdom Viridiplantae; phylum Streptophyta; class Magnoliopsida; order Fabales; family Fabaceae; genus Glycine; species Glycine soja. The sequence goes on along the minus strand of NC_041006.1, from coordinate 42,896,842 downwards.
AAAAAACATTCTGTTTCGGTTTTGTGTTAACGAGTTTTGGGCCAGATCTCAGATCCGTTATTCAGGCCCACCTTGAATTCGATTACAGTGTTAGCCAGGATCACAGCCTCATAGGGTGTTCCCCATGGGAAAAGACGCCCAAAGGAAAATAATATGTTGGTTCTCAGTGTAAGGAAGGGATACTGCTTTATATAAGTAAATTAAGTGTTAGTTTGTTAAAATTTTAAAATAAGTGTTTTTTATATAAATGTTTTTTTGAAGTAGATAATATTTTTTTAAAAAAATATAAAATTATTTTTTAAGCAAGAAATAATTTAGACAAACCTATTAATAAACATAAAGTTACTTATTTTATTAACATAAGTGCTTATTTCAATAAATAAGTTTAACCAAAGTGATCCTAAGTTGGCAAAGTTTCATATAAATTAAAAGTTAATTAATTAAGTGATTGAACCTAGTGATTAATGTGATGAAATTTTAAAGTTAAAATAATTGTGGTAATACTTGAATTCAATTGAAATAATTTTTAACCATACTTTATTTATCATCTGATCGAATTTCAGATTAATTATGCCTATTTCTCTTGATGAACTAAAAAGTTAAGAAAAAAAGTTAATATTTTATGACATGATTTTATTTAATTTTGATATATAATATGTTACTTAAAACATAAGTAATTTTCTTATTATATTGAATATTTAGTAATGTCTAAATCATTTATAATTAGATATGTAATTAATCAATAATTTAATATAACATAAAATGTGTTCATACTTGGTGTTGAGAAATACCAGTAGTTACTATCCCATATGAATGCATTATAAAAAAAATCTGGAGTCTGATCGTTATGCAATTATTTTGTTTGCTACCAGGGGCACATAAACGGTTTATTAATGTGCTTAAAAGCTACTACTAGCATAGTAGCCACGCATTTTATGGATCTTTCTTTTAATCTTCTGTTTCCCCCGTAATTGACTGTAACCAAGATCTTGTCATGCCTTAAAAGTACAAAATCACCGGCTAATCATGCAGACGCAGTGTGCCAGTGTATTAAGCCAAACGTTTATCACTGCTCTTTCTTTAACTTTCTGTAGCATTATTAATTATTAATTTCATTGGAAACAAGATTTGAACTACTATAGTGTCTAGAGAAAGCTCCTGAACAGACATTAATAAAACGAAGAATAGAGAGATCACTAAATTTTTTTGGGGTGCAACTTGACAACAGTGAAATTTTTAGCCATCAATGTCAAAGCCAAATGTACTGAAGAGAGGGAGAGACATTAATGAATGCATTTCTTTAATTTTCTTTTTCTTTCGTGCAAGAGAATTGCTGGAACATGACGCGGGGTATTAGCATTATTATATTATATCAGTATAATAATAGCTACAAAAATGACTTTTGTGGAATCTGTTGTGGCCGATGGTGTTTTGTGCATAATTTTTCCTTATTAATTAGCATGGAGAATTCCAAAGCTCTGCATTTTTAACCTTGGATACGCTTTCCAACACTTCTGAAGGGAGAATGTCGCCACAAACCACTACCATTTTGGTTTCCAGATCTACCTTGTATGAGCTCACTCCTGTTGAGAAGTAGAAAGAGGCAGTTATTAGAAAATATAAATACTCTTTCCGTTTCTATATCCAAAATCCAAGTTTAAAACAATGCTTGTTACTTTTTATGATAAGATTTAATTTATAATGTTTTTTGCATTAATTATTTTTAGATTATAAATATTTTTAATTTAAAGAAAAAAAAAATATATTGATAAGCAATTAAAGTAAAAAAATACTAATTATAAAAATAATTTTTAAAAAATATAAATTTAAAATAAATTTATTACTATAAATTAAATTAATTATTTTTTTAATTTCGATAATATTAGAACAGAGGAATTATATATTACCACAAACTGATGATAAGTGTGTGAGAGAAAACAATGATAAAGTTGACTTTTTTCACATATGGCTAGCACTTAATCATATGATTCATGAAGAATAAAATAATCTATCTTCTCTCATGGACAGTTGGACAACCTCTGTTTCTATCACACCCTTCAATAATAACCAATCAGATTTGGTTTTGAGGAATTGTTGAAAGTTGAAACAAACACACCATTGACCATAGCAAGCACAAACAACCAAAGAAAGAAAGTTACTCCTCTCTCTAATGTGTATAAATAGTATAGTAATTAAGATTTAATTATTCATTTCGTTTTTTTTATAGTTTTGCTTATTTTAAATTTTAGTACTTATTTGAGAAAACTATAAGTACTTTCTAGTTCCTACAATTGCATATAAGTTTTGGTTCTTGACGCTGACATGAGAAAAGAATTTTAGACAGTGTAAAACTGTCACAGAAAACTACTCCATGCAGAGACTAAAATGTACAGTTTTCTTGTATAGAGACCAAAAACTTTTAATAACAAAAATAGAGACAATTATACTGTGAATAGTTTAACCAATAATTAATCATATCAATTCTCGTGTTAAAATAGTCTTATCTAAGTAAAATATCTTTATTAACTGTACTTTACAATTACAATTATACATCTACTAATGCATTTGTTTCTTGATAATATGATTGGAAATCATAATTAACATTTTTTTAATATTTTAATGTGACAAATAATGAGATAGAGAAATATTTTAAAAATGACAAAATGAAACTGATGAAGTGAAGTGAAGGAAATAAAGTGCAAATAAGTCAAGCCTACTCTAAGAGTAGGTTATTTTATATGAAAGCTATGAAATCTATACTTTAATATGAAAAAGAAAAAATGTAATGTGCTCTCACCTTCCAGCTTTGAGATATGTTTCTCAACTCTTTTTGCACAGCCATGGCAATGCATGGACACCCTCAATATCACTATCTGCACATTGAGCAACAGGAAGATATGATCAGATTAACCCATAGAATACAAGCTCTCTAATTCAAACCAACTATATTTTCTTCTTTTCTCCCCTGGAATGAGAAAAGAGTGACTGGTGTTGCCAAAGACACTTCAAATATGGAAAAGAAAAAAGAAAAGAGAAGCCTCACCTTGGGTTTCAATTGAAAAGCCAATGTCTGCTTTCCATTAACTACATCCTTCAGCCTTAGTTTATGATCACTGTCACTTGCAATCAAAGGCTTACTCTCAAACTCATCTTCAAATTCCATGGAATTTACACAGAAGCAGGTGTTTGAACAAGAAGAAATACAGAACTTGTCCAACATCCAACTAAGTTTCCCCATTTCAACTTTTTACTGGCAAATCTGAACTGAAAGAACCTCTCTGCTCTCACAACTCTAACCTCCCTTGCTCAAGTCTCAACCAATGACTTGAATGACACAAAATCCATATCAGCTGGTTTGCTGTAATACCTTATGTTAAGGAGGAGAGGGAGGAAAAAACAAAGAAGCTTAAGGTCAAATTGTATTGGGAAAACCAAACTGCACAAAACCCAATGAAATTTATCCTGAACAATAATAGAAAAGAGACCCAGTGCGATTGGAACTTGTCATGTGATGAACCACTAATTAAAACACTGACCAAACTAAAATTCAATGAAGACACAAGATACCAACCATTTAGTGTCATAAAAGGAGAAACAGGGTTTGAGAAGCGTCTCATTGACTGTTTTAGCTATTGAAGAACCAAATACTACGTATCAGAAGAGGAGAAACATGATTCATGATCAAAGATGAGAGATAATAAAAGGATCACAGGAAGGGAAGTGGAAGTGACAAACTTTATGTGTGAATGTGATGGGACTTAGCCCAAGCTGGAGGAAAAGAATATGTATATACTATAATATTCAATTACAGATCCATGTGGATAAGTGTAACATCCAAATTAATGAACTATAACCATGGTAAAAGGTCAAATATTAAAGGAACAAAGTCGAGGCATATTTGGTAATACAACTGTGACGCAAAGTGAAGACTAAAGACAAAAGAAAACGCATGGCAATACGGCATAATCGGGAATTCTTTAAAGTTTTGAGCATTATATTAGATCCTTTTAATTAAAAATGTTCATGCATAGTAAATAAACTTTCCGCATATAGCAACAGTGCACATTGCTTGATTGACATCTTTCTACATTGTAAATTATACATAATTGGAATAAATACGACTGATTGAGAGACTTTGCATGCTTAATGTATTAACATTCCAAATTATGTCAGTAGATAATTTTATATCAATAAGTGCAAAGGGAAAAAAATGATACAATAAGTAAATCTGATTCATTGAGAGACCTGAATGAAGCAGAATATGTTGACGTCTTTGTCTATACCTTGAATGTAATAGTGCAAAATGGGACAGGCTCCATTGCATTATTGGACACTATTAGCTCAGAAGTGTTTGCGAATTATTGTGTTAAATAAATGGTCCTTTCTATCTACAGGTTGGTCCATGTGATAGTGAATCCTTTAAAAAATGGAGCAGATTGAGGAATTTGACAAAGCTAAGGGCAAAGACACTGGTCAGGAGCATGTGTCAGTCACATGAGCTTAATTTGCTTCTGCGACGATAAAAGCAGAGTGAGGAAGTTACTTGTGGTGCTTTTTATATGAAGTTCAGATTATATAATAATATATACATGCACCAAACACAAACATATATAAAAAGAAATTGTGTATGGGATTTGCTTAGTAAGACTCAACTATTGTAGAGACTATTGTGATCTGAATTAATAACATTAACAGGTAAGAATTATATAATAGTGTGCGATATAACAGTATATACATATCCCTAATTGGTTGACTATAACAAAGGAATCCACCGCTATGGACCAGTCAACATGCTACGTTATTTTCTTTCTCTCTTACCTTTAATTTAAACTTTATGGAAAATAACATCTTTTGCTTTCTCTCTAGCTTCTCTTTCTCCATTGAAATGATTCCACATTTTACGAGATGTAAAAGTGAAAGCAACATTATAGAAAACGAGAAACATGATTTTTGCATATTACTTTTTATAACATGATATTTAGTTCTTAAGTGTAAACTTTGTATATATGGATGTATATGATAAAGTTGCACAAAACACTTCTTAATTTATAAAAACCAATCTCAATCCTATTTCTATAGGTGTCCTTTTGACGTATTTGTGAGTTGTTACACGCTGCCACAGCTTTCTTCAGCCTGCTTGGCCTTCATTACCCAAGTGACTTCACCTAACGCTAGCTACCTCTATCGAAAGCAAACAGCCATTATCTTGTGTACGTGAAAAGAGCAGGTCGTAGTCGTTAATTGCTTTTGGAAACGGGCTACCATATTAAATGGAAGAGTTCTTAACGTGATATGTAAATGAAATAATTAATAGTATAAAGGGATTGTTAGTTACATGCAAAGTTAAGGGCATGGTATTCTATTAGGGCAGTGAGCAAGCATGCTAAGGAGTACTGTATTAACTCTGTGTTTAGATTGTAATTTAAAGCTTCTCAAAAAAAGAAATACACTTTCTTAAGAAGTAAGTATTTTGTTTCACTTAGATAAACGCTATTTACGTGTGAACGAAACTTTTATGCAAACACATCTTAAGAAATTCATCACTAAATGGGGCTAAACAAGAGCTCAACATTAAATTTATATCTTATCAAATTTAAACAAAATTATGTATATTACATCTATAGTTTCTGAATATTTTGATATCATTTAAAAATGCTTATGCCATTCAAAAAATACTTGTTAATTTTGAAGTATAATGAACTCCATGGGGCAATTGGTTGTCTAGTGAAATTGCATGTGAGCCAGTATCATCTACTAATTAATTAAAAAAAGCAATGATTGTTGTGTTAGCGCATTGATGATGCCATACTTGGGACATATCCATCTGGAACGTACTGTTAGAATAATTCTCCCATGCACTGAGCCACCGACTAAACCTGTCACTGCTCAGTGCTCACTTGCTCTCAACTTCATATGTAGCGACCTCAAGGAGCAAAACCCGTGCTTCACGCTAGTAATGGTAAACCGGAGTACCAGACAGCGCATTAAGTATGGATCAAAAAAATAAATAAGAATTCTATATGGTAAATTGATTATAAATTATTTTAAAATAATTATTATAAAAATAATATTTTATTATATATAATATTTTTTTTCATTATCAATGTCTTTAAATTAATTTCTTAAATCTATTTTCTCGAATTATAAAAGGAGAAGTATTTCTTGGTTTTGAAATATTTGTGTTTTAAGTTTTTCCATTTATAGATTTTGCTAACCCCGAATATATCTCGAGCAATTAAAATTTATTTAAGGGAATAATTTTTATGAATAAAATACTTTATCATATATATGTGATCAGATTCTAATTAGATTATTTGTGCATCATATTATGTAAAGATTTCAAATATGATTAAACTTGTTTGATCTTAAAAATTTAATTATTTTTACTTAATTATATTTTAACTTACTAAGATTTTCTTTTACTATGTAAAATATCTGTGAATAAATTAAAAAAATGATAAATAGGTCAATTTGTTTCTAAAAATGTGCGGTTTAATTTATATTTTTTATTTTTTGAAATCAATTTGTAATCATATTACATTTTCAAAAATGAATTTGATTATTTATTACCTTTTAAAAAAATGACATTAGATAAAACATGAAACTAAAATGATGAGACTCGCTTATTAGACTCTTTTCTTCTTCTATCTCCTTGCTCCTATTGCCGGACGAAGGAGGGATTAATTTTTTCTTTCGTCCATCCATTTTCAGTATAAACAAACAAGTCTAAATATTGTAGAAGTACAGAAATAATTATGTAAGATGTTATAACCTCTTCTGATTTTTTTCTTTCATTATTATTTTCCATTAAATATGAGCACCTCGATGTTAACTGCATGATGTTTTATCCTCCATTTTCAAATTTAAACATCTGCCACGCACAAAGAGAAAAGGAGACAAGAACTATGAGTAATGACAGATATCGTTTTCCGAGAAAGGCGGAAAAGTTTCTGAAGTACGAGCAACATACGTTAAACACAGCTTGTTTGTTTAAACATACCGCATTTGTATCTTTCAGACTTTATACAATTCATCATTCAGAAAGGACATCATGAAATAGGAGACGGAAAGTGTAAGTGAACTTCAGAAAAGACACTCAAAAACCAATCACCGGTTTAAAAGCAGATATTATTACATTTTCCTATTCAATTATAGCAAAGATGGGTGTTATTATGTATGTATGCTTAATAATCCCTCTAAAGAGAAACCAATAACTGTACTCATTTGCAAAACTACAAAATCAAACTCATTAGGATCAGTCTAGTGGTAAGAAGTTTGGATAATTAATTTACATAAGGTCTTAAGATCAATTGATCAAATCTTGTTGCTGTCATTGTACACGAAAAACTGCAGAAACTGCTTACTTCTTTTGAAGGCTCATCCCATCCTCGAATATCTAGAACTAGAAGAATAATATGCATCATAAGCAGTTAGTGACACATTTAGACATACTCACAATCATAGATTGAGAAAGCAACTAATTGCCTCTGCTGAAATTTATTTTCAACATATTCTGGAGCTGAAATTTGAAAGAATAAAATCACGAGATCAATGTAAAAGCATTTCATGCATGGCTAAGATAATGGAACAAATTTTTCTTACCAATTGCTTTTATCTGGAAAGCTGGTAAAAGGGAGCTATGAGTTCAATAAATCTTTTCGCTTTTAGTAGTGGTACACGCTGAATTATAGAAACAAGCAAATTATTTGATTAAACAGGCAGTATAACTGTGTCGCAAAAATATTTCAACAACATGAGTAACTTACCATTTAATTAACATAGGATTAATCAGCAACTACAATGACAAGAATTTATAATTTCCTCTCTTTAGGATATATCTTAGGAGATGTGAAATCTCATACCAAAATATATCATCTTGTTATGCTAAGATGATGATTGAAGAATAGGATCACAAATGTGCAGAAACAGGCAAAATAATTGGAAATCCTATTGATATTCACTCTTATCTCAGTGAGAATTACAGAAGAAGATTATGCCAATTCCTAGGATTAGAGAACCCTTGCCTCACTACTATACTAACTTCTCACAATCTATCCTTTTTTGGAATTTCTCTATTATCCCTTTTTATTATGTTTGATAACTGTAAAATAATTGTACTTTGATAATAAAAAATTAAGTAAAATTGTTCTTTAAAATGATTATTTAGTTATTTGTGTTTAAATTGTTAAGAATTGATGTTTTGTCGAATTCTGACTACAAATATAAAAATTGGAGGCGCTAAAAGTAAAAGCTGAAGAAAAAACACAAGAACGAAGAAATCTGTAACAAGGCCCAGTGCGCAGCTTGCGCTAAGCGAGACAGAAGACACAGGCACTAAACGAGACATTAAGCACGAGAGTCAGAACTCGCGCTCAGCGCACGACTAAGAGAACAAAGCACACTAAGCGAGAGGAGCCCGCTAAGCGCGCGATCCATTAGCGCTGAGCGAGGAAGGACGCGCTAAGCGAGCTTACGAAGGTTCAAAGCCCACTCCAGCAGCTATAAATAAAGAGCCTGACCAAGGGAAAATGACACACCAAGTCTCAAAGCACTCACTACTACCTAAAGCCTTGAGAACTCTTCATCTCCTTTCTTTTATCATGTTATCCCTTTCTTTATGCCCTCTCATTGTACAGTCCTGGTTAAACCCCCAGTTAGGACTTGGTAGGCCTAAAAAGTCAAACGATGTATGATGTATTCACTGTTTATCAATGAATACCAGGTTTTTCTTATCTTATTATCTTTTTTGTTTATCTTTTCCTGCATTATTCATCTTTTCATTCTTTTAGGGGTTAGATGCTCGAAAAAGGATAACTTCTAAATAAGATTTAAAAAAAATATGCATGCATTAGTTTTAGGGGTTAAACGCTCGGAAAAGAGGGTAACTTCTAATAGAACAAAAAGAAAAGATTTTATAAGAGAGTCATTGCTAGACATAGAATAATCATTTTATGCTCATGCATTTTTGCAAACATCTAAAATTCATACTTTATGCATTTTTATTTGTTGAGTCTTTACAAAGGAATTTGGGAGATATATAAATAAAATAGGCTTGTCATCCTGAAAAATCAGGGATAAGTAAATGAATAAATGTGGATAGGATAAAATCACCTGAATTGATAAAGAAAAATTCTAAATTATACATCCTAAGCAAATAAGGCATGTTAGGTCCTAACATTTGTATTTCATTGAATTTCCTCTTTGATTATTCTACTTTTAATTCTTCTACTTTTTAGTATTTATAATTCACTACTATTGCTTCCTATTCTTTCTTCTATCCTTCTTTTTTTATTATTTTCCTCTTATAAATTGAAAAGTATTTAATATAAGTACAATGTAAAATTCCTGTGAAATTCAACACTCGAACTCTTGAGACTTTATTACTTGAACATTTGATACACTTGTCAAAAGTTTAACAATGTTCTTCCCCATCCCTTCCTGTTTCCCTCTAATCAATTCAGTTAGAGATTCTCATTAATTAATCATCACAAAATAGTAATAGATACTAACTCATTAAGTTCACTGTCAGAAACAACTGATTCAAGCCCTACTTACCCTCTATTATCGGTCCTATTTCGCCTAATATACACCTTATTAATTTGGAGGTTTGCTATTAGCTAACAATATTCCCCCTGCCCCCCAAACTTTCACCTTATCCTTGAGGCGAAAACAAGTTTTCTGGCAAGGCTTTTCTTTTTCTGTCCTTGGTTACTAACTAGAACACTAAACTATGGTCTGATATGGGGCTCGAAGATATGTACAGCTTTGTAAATGTACCATCACTAAAGCTGTTGCTAGGATGGGATTTTTTTTAAAAAAAGTTGAACAAATTTGAGATGCATCAGTGTGAACTACCAGGAAAAAATTATGGACTGCCCCCCTAATCTGAAAGGAAGCTCTTAAAGCTCCAGAAAGATACCATTTCCTCTTCCAACCAAATCATGTCCAAAGTTAGTAGTTTGAGGTCAATGCATCTATAAGTTTGCTGCCAAATATTTAGATAAAAATTGACGATATTCATTCCCAGAGGATGTAAGGTCAATTGGTGACTGAAAAGTGGTAAAGAAGTTTGAATTGTACATGTGATTGGACTTTGTTCAATAACACGATACTGTGGTGGTAGAGGAATTCTATTGTTATAGTCCTCAATTGAATTAAGCTGATAGATTTGATTGGGTTGCAAGACGATCTTTCCACTCGAAAATTCGAGGAGAAATCAGGCTCAACACATTTAGAAAAAATAAACTCTTAAAAATTAAGGTTTAAATTTTTTGGTCCTATAATTTCATAACGTGCAATTTTGGTTTCTTTAAAAAAAATATTACACATTTGATTTTTCAAAATTTATTAATTTTGGTTCACCCTTGGTATGTCGCCAATCTTTTAAGTTTTAACAGAAATTACTGAGCATGAGACGGGTTGAAGACAAGTTATCTCTATTGTTACTCACCAAAATATTCATTAGGGTCATTTTCTTTCAAGAAACGGTGCATGTCAATAAGTGAGCGACCAAGTATTTTATGCCCAAAACATTTCAGCAATTCTTGTACATGTTTTTTTTTTTAATAAAAAATTGTCATATTATATTGGTTTTTATTTTAATAATTCTAGAATTTGTAATTCCAGTGTGCCCATGATTCTCAATTTTTAATCCTTTTTACATTATTTTTGTCAGCTTGGATTCCCCCTTATCATTGTTAATTTTTCTACCACCACAGTATCAGCTTAATATAAAAAAATCAACCCGTCAATTTAAAAAAACATGGGAACCCTATTGGATTTGGACATATGAGACGAAAATTCGAGGGAAGTTTCAAAATTTTATTTGGATTTTAGGACGAGATTCGATTATGTCACAGGTTGTTCGTAAGGATCACTTCACAAAAGCAATATTTGCAGATTAGTTAATAATAGTTAGATATTTCCAGTTTAGTCCATCCCATGATTCGTTGGTCATGGAAAAGGTTTCGTGACATAAGTTTCCTTCATCTTATTCTTGGAATTTTGGGTACCTGTGACTGTGCGATGCACATAGAGTGGGCTGAGGTTTTGTAAAATTCCAATAAATATTTAAGAAAAAAATAATAAATAAAATCAAATTATGTAGTAATTCTTATAAGAATTCTCATGTTTAACTTGTTCAAAGCTGTTTTTAGTTTATACATAAAAAAATGTAACTTGTAGAAAAAACAATTTATTTCATTTTTTAATTTTCTTCTCTTATAAAACTTATTAAAAAGTTATTTAAATATGGATCATATCACTTCAACAGCTTTGTATGTACAGTGGATATTGCTGTTTACTGAGTCTTGAAAAGAAAGAAACTGAATATATTCTTATTCTTATAAAAGAAAAAGAAACTGAATATATCTAAACCAATAAATAATAAATCACCAGCAAGTCAGATATTAATTCGAGAAATTTCAGTTAAACACGAAATGAATTCGATCATCTAAATACATTATAAAATTTTCAAATTTTTTTATACTAAATTATGAAATCAAAATGGTTATTTCACATGGTCCATCCACCCGAAAATTCTCCTTAATTAAAGCTTAAACTAGGGAAGTTTAAAAACCATGCAGTGTGGCATTTACATTTTAGACGAAACATGATATCTTCATACGTATGAGACACAATAGAGATGAGTCCCTTATCTTGTTACTTACGAAAACGGATAACATAATTTGTTATTTTCTCTGCAAACCTGGGATAAATTTCTCTTTCAAATGCAAGGACTAATCCAGAAACTTGAAAATAACTGATAAGTCCATCATAATCGATCCATAGAAACAACGTCCCTAAAAGAAAAATCTCTAGAAGTTGATGTTTTATTTTGAAATGAGGAGCATTGAATAGAATTTAGAGTCGCCATGTATGACCACAGATGTAGACTCTCTCTCACACACAGCTGGAGGCTGTCCTAACAAATTAAATTTAAAATATAATCGACTTTTTCAAATCTCTGTTTCATGCTGTTGCGCTAAATCTCTCTCTGAACTCTGAACTCTGAACTGCACAAAGCCGTAACTAATTTCTCAGTTCAGAAAGATCTGCTACTCTCTCTCTCTCTCTCTCTCTCTCTCTCTCTCTACTTTTAGAGCGTTATAATAAATATAAGCTGCATAAGTTGAAGACTCAGCACCGATTCTTCTTCGTCTGCTGCAAATTCAGGTTACTACTTCTCATTTTATTCGTTTCCTTTTCCTCTTTTAGGGTTTCAGAATATCACCTCCACTGCACATTTTCTTCTGCTTCTTAGCCTAGTCTTTGATTATCAGATCTGGTGTTTTTACACTCTTCGAAGTTGCTGCCTGTGGAATGGAATGTTCTAGATTTTTTTTTTAATTTTTTTTTGTTTCGGAGCATTCTAGACGCATTATGTGGAGTTGAACGCGGATGATGTTTTATTACTCTTTAGCCTTTGGAGCAATCTGATTTTGCTTTATTGAGTTTTGTTTATTTTCGTGAGTCATTGACGTGTTATGTTATGTGTTCACAGAAGTAGAGATGGCAAGTCGAGTGAAGGAAGATGAGAAAAATGAACGAATAATTCGAGGTCTTCTCAAACTCGCACCAAATCGAAGATGCATTAACTGTAACAGCTTGGTAGGATTTTTTCTCTCCCTTGTTATATTTCTCTCTCGATCTTGTTCTGAATTCAGCGGATTGAGATATTGTTAGGTGCTCTTTGAGTTAGTGACTTGTCTTACTATGTACCATTGAATTTGAAAGTATACTACATTAGTTTATAACATTTAAAATGTAGTTCAGGTGAGGGACATTGATACGATATACAATCAATGGTAATGCACCTAAGTGTGTGGAATTTTGGTGTGACCCAAGGTCATTAATGTTAGATTCACCTGAACTCTGTTATCATGGGAAAGTCACTTCAAACAGATTGCTTGCTAGAAACAAAATGGTCTGACAGAAGGAATTGTATGTTTGTTTAACCGTCCGCAAATAATTGCACACATTATGACAGAAAATGCGAGAGCAATTTCTTTTTTGCTTTTGGCTGAATATCCGTCTGAGGTGCAGCAAATGGATAAACACGCCAGATAATGACATGCTGTTTCTTGTTGTATTTGAATATGCTAGAGTGGATGGCACAAATAGTATGATTTCACCTGCATATGGCATGTCAACCAATACAAAGGAGTCTTTCATTTAAGTGTCAAACTGTCGATTATTGAAAATTATTGTATAGTTAGATATTGCAATCTTTTCAAGTGAGGCTTTACTTGGTTAATAATATTTTGGTTTTTGGAGTTTTAATTATTAAACAAGGAACTTCCGTATCAAATAATTTATGAGCTTGTTCTGCCTTGTGCCTTCATTAATATTGACTATAAACAAGTTTTTACAAAATATGTGTGTCTAATAATTAGGAAGCAGTTTTGGGGAAAAAAAAAGAAAAGAAAATATGTGCTCAGGTTTTCTGTAATATCATGGTTGTAGCCTGTTAAAATTGTTCGGATGATAGCAGTATGCAGTACCTATCAATAGTCTCTAGATTCCATGCAAAAAAGGAGCCTTACATGAAGAGAATTTGTATACAAGATACGATGCTTCTATTGGGCACGTTTATTGTCATTTTTAGACTTCGATTTAAGAACCAGTAATCTCTACCAACTTTTAGAGTGCTGTTCTGATTGCATTCTTCTGAACCTAGCTAGGAAATTTTTGAATTTGATGTTGAGGTTTGAGACTAGTTTGTTGCATTAAATCCTTTTTTCTTTCTCTCTTGTTAGGGACCACAATATGTGTGCACAAATTTCTGGACGTTTGTTTGCACTAACTGTAGCGGAATACAGTAAGTACTTACAATCTCTTTGCTTATGGTATTATTGTTAAAATGTCTTGGCTTTGAGGATTGATAAATAGATATTCTTTAAGGTGCTTTGGAAACCCACTGTACTGACTAGTATTTCTCTTTTTAATGGACTGGAGTTTAAGTTTTGTCATGTGCCTTTGGATAACACTTAACAGGCTTTCTATATGTTTTCTTCATGATCTTCTACTCCACTAACAATGAAGCTTGAAATGTCTGTATGTATACTGCTGCATGCATTTTTCTTGTACTTTCTTTGTATTGTTGTAATGTTTATGGATGGATTGGAGTTCATAAATTGTACACCTAAAAATGTCTGATTTTTCTTTGGCAGTTTTGTCCAAATTGTAATTATTTTAAATATTCTATTGTACTAGAGATAGGACAATGTTGTTTCAGACTTCAGTTTACTTTCTTCTCAACTGCCTTTTGTTTAATTTCCAGCCGAGAGTTTACACATCGGGTAAAATCAGTTTCAATGGCTAAATTTAGTGCACAGGAAGTTAGTGCACTTCAAGAAGGAGGAAATCAGGTGTGAATGCTTTTGTGTGCTAAAACTTGCTCTAGATATCTTAAGTCTTACTCATGTTAAGTTGATAGCACCCTGCAATTAACACATTTCTTAAGTTGATTTTCATTATATCTAATATTTGCAGCGTGCAAAGGAAATCTATTTTAAAGAATGGGATCCACAACGTCATTCTTTGCCTGATAGCAGGTAAGCATTTGCTTGTTAGCTTTTATGTATAATCGCAGGGTGCATTATTCTGATTAGCATTCTGGTGCCAGCAATATTGACAGGCTCCGGGACTTTATTAAGCATGTTTATGTGGATAGAAGATTCAGCGGTGAGAGGACTTATGACAAACCTCCAAGAGTAAAGGTACTAAAGTGTTTGTTTTCTTCTTTGGATTTACAATTTTAAACACATACGAAGTAGTCTATCACAAATTCGATTTTAACCTATGAAGCACTGATGCATGACACAAATTCAACACCAAATTTTAAGAATTGTAGGACACAACATATATGTGCACACACCCAAAATTGAAAATCAAAGTAATATATATATGTGTGTGTGTGCGCGTGTGTGCCAAAATGAAATGGGTACCTCCGAACCTGACAAAAAACACTGCTGCCTTTTTTTTATTTAAAATTTCCTTATTAGTTTAAAACAGGTTCCATCTCTTTTTAATAATAATAATAATAATAAAGTAGTCCAGTGCTGCTGTGTTGTAGCCATATTGCAGCCGAAAAATTAATTTTGAGTCACACACATATGGACACATTTTGTTAGTCTGCCTCTGCCATGTTGGATACGTGTCCATGCTTAATTAATTTAACTAGTACACTGTTATACAGGGTGACAAGGATGATTTCCATGAAAACAAGAGGACAGAGACTTATCACAGAAGCCCTTCATATGAGGACACACATGAACGTCGTTACAGTGACAGGTCTAGTCCTGGTGGAAGAAGTCCTGTATATGATCAAGAAAATAGGCAATATGGTGATTACAAGAAAAGCCCTGGTCGTCCTCCAATAATCAATGATTGGCGTCGAGAAGATAGATTTGGGGATGGATGGAAATTTGAAGATCATAGAATATCTGATGGAAATCATAATGTGGAAAGTACTTCTCCTGAGCAAACCAAGGATCTGGATTCTTCCAGCCCACCTGCAGTCCGACCTGTTAGAGAGATCTTGGGAGAAAATGTAGTACCTCTTCGAATAAGTGAACCACCCAAAACAAACAGTGGACAGGCTACTAATGGCTCAGCACTCACACAGGTGAAGTTATTACTGATGATGTTCCATATGCTTCAACCATCTGTGTTGGGAGTTAGGACATTTAATACACTGTTATAATAGTTAGTTAGTAGGAGGGGTTTTAGTTAGGCGGATTTTCTAGGTAAATAGCTAGGAGGAGGGTGGAAAGGAATGGGATTTTGATTAATATCTTTTTTGTAAAATGAGCAATGCTCTGTAAGCATCAAACGAACATGGTAAGTGGCAATAAGCATGAACATCAACATGTTCATTTATAGTTCGATTGGACAACACTTATTAATCTATGTAAGTGATGTGGCTTGGTATTTACTTTCTTTACTACGAATTTCATGGGATGACCTTCCCCCTTCCCTCTCCCCCTTTTACTTTGCAAGTTTCCCAAAATTGATTTTCTACCCAAAAAAAAATCTAAATTGACTATTGTAATTGCAGAGAACTTCATCTTCCAGTAGCTTAGCATCCAGCAATGGAACCCCTGCAGAAGTTAAGCTTGAGACTATTAAGAGCCTTATTGATTTTGATGATGATCCTGAACCACCTGTTGCTTCAGCAATTCCTCAAGCCCCGCAAACTACTGTGGCTAAACATGGGATGCCTGCAAATTCCAATGATAATAATTGGGCCTCTTTTGATGTTGCTCCTGAGGCAAAAGCACCTCAGGGTCCTTCGAATATAAATCCACTTGAATCCATGCTGACACAATTGTCAGTACCAGTATCTTTACCTTCTCATGTTTCAAGAGCCCAAGGTGATTCCCATGTTGCAACAGCTAATTCTGGGAGCTGTGCGACAAGATTATTAATATTCAATGACTCTTCTGTTTCTCGTGCAGGACCTTTGACGGGGTCAGCTCTTACCACTACTGCTGCAGGAGCTCCAATTGTTAGCAGCTTCTCAACATTCCCAGCCAGTGGTGCTTCAGTAACATCTTTTGGATTAACAACAGCATCAACTCTCAATAATGCAGGACAGTGGGCTACTTTGCAGTATCAGCAACAGCAACCTTTGCTCACTGCTGCTGCTAGTCAGCCTACTATTCAACAATCCACTCCACCAGTTGGTGGAGCTTTGAATAATCAGGTTTGTCTTATTGAGTAATTGTCTCAAATGTTCTGTCTATTAATTAATTAATTCAGATGTGGTATTTGTTCACCCTTTCCTGGAATTTTCTTGCAGCCCTGGACTGTACCTTCTGTACAAGGGCACGCAAACACACCAATGCCTCATGCATCGCACCTTGTCCCAAAGCCTGCCAATGAGGCTAAATCCAGTGTTGTTTTACATCCTTCTACAGTAGACATAAAACCAAGTGGAAGAAGTGAGCTTCCTGAGGTATTCTTCACTCCATATTTTACTTCATGAAACATCTATATCGTGCAGATATTGTGTGTATCTATTGTTTATCTAAGGGGAGTAGTTGTGATTTCTGCAGGATCTATTCACTGTAAAATATTCACCGTTCCCTGCTCCAGTCCCAGGTTGGCAAATGGGTCCACCACCTAGCATGGGTATCTCAATTCAATACAATAATGCAGTGGTACTGTTGCAATCCAACTTATTAGTTTGCAACTTTATCTTAATTTGTTGCTTCTAACTAGTAGAATAGTATGACACATATCTCATAATTTTCTTCCAACTGTTACAGCCCATGCCAAGTTATGCACAACCATCAAAATCAACAAATCCATTTGATGTCAGTAGCGAACCAACTCCAGTTCAAGCCCCAATGGTATGTGACTTTCATTGATATACTAGTGTTTAATGTTCCCAGTGATACACTACACTATTGGTCCTATTTTGTGTAAACCATTTATATTTAATATTGTTGATTTAGGATTTAGGCTCTTCTATAAAGTGCATTATGGTGGTTTGGATTTGCCCACTATTGAGTTATTAACTCAAATGTATTTTTTCATCATTAATTACTACAGTGTATATTACTTTCTGAAGTTTGATTCTTTCTTAGAGGTGCCTCATAGGAATATATTTTCTGCGTTTTCTTTCTTTGATCATCTGGCTTTGAAAAAGCTGGAACATTGAAGTATGATATGCTGACTTTCTAATATGTTTATTCACCAATTAATTGCATGTTTTGGTTGATGCTTTATGGTTGGTGTTCCTTTTTTTTTATTTTTATCAACAAATGTTAATTGTTAGTTTTTTGTTAGTGGGGGGAATCAAACCCACAACCATTTCCTCTCTACCTTCTCCTTTTACCATGAAGCCAACCTTATAACTCCTATGGTTGGTGTTCCTTGGTTGCAGTTTCCTTCCATGTCATCTTTGCAAGGTGCTCTGCCTAGTGTAACGCCTTCAGCTACAATGCACCCATCAAACATGGGTAATATATCTCATGCCTGGAATCCACACTCATCATCACCATCTTATGTATTGCCTCCTCAAGCACAAACTCTTGCACCAGCAATGGGACTGGGTATGCCTATTATTACTATTTCCTCAGCTACTTTATGCCAAGGCAATGCTGCTCTTTATCTGTATCCTAAACCGTGTTAAAATCTCAGGGGCATACATGGGACAACAAATGGCAACTAACATGCCAATGCCAAGGTAAGTAATTGTCCTTTAGTCTTGATAATCTTTACTGTTTGCATGGGCTATTTTAGGTGAGATGATTTCTTTTCTCTTGAAATCAATCTTTTGGGTCCAATCATTCGTAAAATGGCCCATGTTGGAATAATAAAAGTGAACCCTGTATTCATTAATAACCCATACTTTAGCATCACATATTAGGTGTGATTACTGAAAACTGAGTTTTATCTGTGCAAGGAGCAATTTGTTGCTAGTCTGGATAGGGTCGATAATTATTGGTTGTGGTTGGCCATTACTTTTCTTTCCACTTAAGATTTATAACTGAATATGTAGGCATCAAGGAATTGGGAGTTTTGCCACCGAGGCAACTGCTTTTGGATTCTCAAATCCAGATCAACAGCTGACTGGTAGGTTGTCAACTGCTGCTACCCCAAACACCTACCATGCAGGAGGGAACCCTTTCGGATGACCTAAAGTTTTTGTCTGCTTGGACTCTTTTTAAGTCATGCATCGATTTGTTGCACCCTGTACAAACATGGTTGAACTTTCTGGCGTTTTTCAGTCAAAACGAAACACTCATCAAGCATATTGAGAGATTTATGTTCAGTTACCACACGCCTGTGGGTTCAAATTCAAATATTTGCACCTGGCTTTGTAAATTGTTTATTGTTATAGGAAAGATGAAAGACAAAATCTGCTTAAGGGAAAAAGGGGAAAAGAGGAAATTACGGAGACACTAATATTGTGGAGATAAAGGTGTCCCTAGTATCATTTTTTCAGATTTTTCTGTATTGTATTATTTTGTAATCTCATAATTATTGTAAGGTCTTTCTATTCGTTGAGGTATTGTTAAATAATTGTCAGTTTGAGTTCTATGCCTCTATCTGTTTATTTATTGATGTTTTTATTAGGAAACTTGAAAGAATGGATGTTGTGTTTTTATTAAGAATTTAATTTAAATACACCGATAGTGTAAAATTTTTATACATTATTATTCAATCATGTATGGTAAGGTTTTAGGTTTTTTTTATAATTATTTTAAAAGTTATATATAGAATAATTTTAAATTGATTGATAGTGTAAAAACATTTTTACATTAACAATACATTTTTTTAGGAAATTTTTTTATCATAATTTGACTTGCAATAGAAGTTGAAGTGAGAAACCATGAATAAAATGAACAATTCTCCTAATATATAGGTTACATCTAGGAGTAAGTGAAAGATGAATCACATCAGAAAAAAAATTGGTCACTGCAACTACTCTAAACTTGTTAGGAAAGAATACTTATCACTTTCTCTATTAATAGGAGTGAAACACCTTACATTCTAGGACGCCGGCTAGTGTGCGTAACATCTAAGGGCGAGAGTGAGAGTTTTATAAGGTATGGACAGTGCGAAAACAATTAGGACCGTTAGATGTGCATTTTTTATAATCAATAGTTAAAATAAGTAGTAAACTACCATGTAAATATTACACTGGAATAAAGTTGATAAAAAAAATAAATTTAATAAATGGCTGGGATTTTTTTCTCTCTCTTTCCCAATCCCGGCAACTAATCTACCCCTCACTCCATCTTCATTCTTTTACACACCCAATTCCAAAAACACCATCCACAAACAAAAGTTGGATCTTTTTTAAAATACTTTTCTGAATCTTAGATAAAAAAATTGTTTGAGAAAAAATTTCACCGTTTAATTTATTATATCATAACTCTTGTGAGAAGATAAACAAGGAACATGACAGAACAATTGCAGAGAACAAAAGGTTACAGAGAAGAAAAAAAAGAGAAAAAAATCAACAGCCTTATCATTGCTTCAATGACTTCCATAGATCTAAATTTTTTTATGCAACAAAATTATTACAAAGAACAAAATAATTACAAAGAAAAAAAAAAAAAACCACCTAACCACCGCAACCCAAGGCGAAACTCACGACGAACCCATTGCGAACAACCTGTGAACCACTTGTCATTTGTGCACTATTAATCTTTCTAAATTTCTTATATTGAATATCTAATATCCAATTTCATTTTTATGTATATTCCTTCAAAACATTATTACTTTTTAATTCAAATTTTGAATCTTAATGTACCATGTTAAATTGAAGATATTTTTTAGATAAATTCATAATTTTTTTTTTAAGATAATGTTTACTGTTTGCATGGGCTGTTTTAGGTTAGTTTACTTAAATTTAAAAATACCGATGCAATTTAAGAAAATCTAGCAATATAGTTATAGTTCCAAGGGTTTGCAAAAAAATTCCTTTCCAGCACCCCCAAGAAAAAAGTGTTTTTTTTTCTTTATGATCGCTTGGATGGTGGAGTGAAATGACCGGATATCTATGAGGTGATAGAATAAATCCAACCAGTATATATGCATTTGTGCCAGACCCATTGCTTCTGTCTAGTGTCCATTGAAGAAGAATCGTTTCTGCAGAGAATTCCCTTGATTTTGCAATTGCTATTCTTTTTCATAGCTGCATCTGAGATATGGAACTATCTGAAGATCTTTAATCCTTGAAAAAAATATCAAAACTAGAATGGTTTGTGTTTCGGACGCGTTCTTAAGTAGAACCAGTATGTCTGCTTTTCCATATGATTGGGGCTATCAGCATCCACACTGTCAAAAGATACAAGTATCGTTTCGTTGAGCCTCAATTGTTCAAGAATTATATGGAAAAAGTTACTAATAAAGCAATGTTAGAGTTTAAGATATTATAGCTTCTATTATGCTTAGATAAAATTCAGATCTTCATGCCAGACTTGGTTTTACTAAAAATACTTACAATATACACAAACTGCCAACCATTCATTTACTATTCTGACCCAGGTGCTGGTCCAGCCCACATCAATCGTCCATCTGCAGAAAGAATATAGGTAATTACATCTTGTGAACTTGCTATAACATGTATGAGGGCACTGAAAGAAGGACAGAATCAACTTCAGATGAACTTGCTACTAGCACTATAAAAGAATATCATTTCAGTAACAACATATTCGAGGTGACACTGCTGAGTGCTGATTGACTATTGTATCACCCTGTTAATTCCTCTAAAGTGAAAGGAGATTTACTTTAGAGGATTTTGAGGATAAAATACAGTTACAATCATTGATAAAAAGAATGATAGTGCCATGCAAATAAGACACCTCTAATACTTAATGGGAATCACATTTATTGGGTTCTAGGGCATCTTGATTTGTATTTGATTAATTGATCATTTGCCTATCATCAATTGGAAATGCATTTCTTTTGTTTGCCACGCATTTTTTTCTCTTGGGACGAAGAAAAACAAGAAAACTCAGTAAGATGCAGATAACATGATATGGGCCAAATACAGGAGGGGAGGAGACCACCATACTTTCTCATAGAATGATGACTATTCCATCCAATCAATAGCATAGCAAAGTACATTGCTCCTGTGGCAAAAACAAAATGGAAGAAGCCATAACCATAAGGTACATCATCCTGTGCTGGTGGAGTATCATCCTTCCTGAACTGCAGGGATCTGTCAGATATGTATCCAGAACATAATGTCATGATTCAAGTTAAATTCAAAGTAACTAACCTGAAAGCATTTGGAGTCTATGCCTGTTGAAAATGTCGCAATAACAATTGCTAGTATTGCAACAACAAAGCTCTGCCAACAAAAGCCATTGACACAGGTCAACCAGTCGTGAAAAAGAAATTGGGTTTGTACATTTCAAAGATTTAAAAATAAATTACCAAGCAATCATAAAGATATGATGATGTTTACAATCAAAAGGTGAAGTTATTTTTTCTTAAAACGAGTTTAAATTTTTCATAATAGACAAGAGACATTGAATTGTATTTTCTGGGATACATGTACACGAAATGTGCATATAACTGAGCTAGAGACTCAAGGTCGAATATACAACAAACTTCAATTTTCAGTGTAGCAATAATAGCTATATGTTACTCTCAAAAAAGAAGATAGAAATAGAAATATATTACAATGATGCTTAGCCAGTCTGTTTTGGTTGCAGAGTCTGACTTCCTGATGCAGTTTCCTCCAGCAGGTTCACTGCATGCAAAAATATTCTAAGTTCAAATTCAATAGAAATGAAAACGGGCAGTTAAGAGAGGTTGCATAAGCAATAAATGAATAGATAAAAAATAGATAAAGGTTCCTTTCTTTTTTTTTTTTTATCGTTTTACTCCCATGCCTTCTTTGGTAGACATATTACAATAAACATTAGAAACTAAATGCATTGGGCAGCAACATCGATACTAATCCAAAACTATCAAGCAAAGATTGGTAGTCCTGCCTTCTAATAGCGCACCAACAAAGGAAGACAACATAAAGCCCCATCAGCCCTGGAGTTAGAATGCCAGCATCAACCTATTGCAGATAAAGTTAGAAATTTAACATCTCAGTCTTGTACGATGAAGTGAATTGAGCAAGACAAATAGAACTTACTTTTGGATGCAGAGACACACTTGTCATAAGTTGGAGAAGTACTAGCGTCCAAGTAATGAAGAAAATGTTGAGGAGACAAGATGGCTTTGGTGCATACCAAATGTACATCAAAATGATCCCCATCAGACAGACAACATATGCAGTCGTTGCAAAAAACATCACATGGATTCGGCTGCATGAGAATTGATGATTAATGCACATAAGCATTTACAAAAATATGGAATATACCAAATAGAGAGCTAATAACTAATAAGGATTTAGAAAATGAATATTTTTTTTTCTCCTTATGTCTTTATACAAGCACAATAATCAATTATTTAATATCCAAAAATCAGGGAAGCATGTTTTAATTAAAAAAAACCTTCAAAGTTTATATAGCTACTATTTTCTCAAGCATATTGTTCGTGCTCAGGAAGCATGTTTTTCTGTTAGTTCTTTAACTGATGAAATCTTACCATCTTGCTGCAAATTTTTCTGACTCACAACATTCATTCAGCCATGTAATGAAGCTGATTATGCTTATCAATTGAATAAGGAGGAAAACCCTGAAAAAAGAATATAACAACATTTTAAATATTCACAGCTCAGTTTAGAAAGAATGGCATGACTAAATTATTTGTAAGGGGTTAAAACTGTACCCTGCACCAAAATGAGCCACCTCCCCTGCCAAAAGAAATGTATCAGAGGAATGGCAAGCTTGTAATACCTACGTTTTGATATTTCAGAGGATCCATTAATTCTAGGAGGTTTGTTGAAAATACAATTTACTGACCGTAAATCTGAATAAATTCAGAAGGGAGTAGAAATGGAATGACAGTCGTGACCACCCAGAGAGCAATCTTGACTGACCACCATCCAGAGTGCCATGTATCTCTCACATTGTTCAGTTTAGAAGTGCGAGCAGTAGACAAAAACATTATGATATAAAATATCTGAACTCGGATTAAGGTTCACTTTTAAATATTATAGGACTAAGCCATTGACCTAGGATTAAGTGACATAGTTATGATATAAAATTTACTTTTAATTTATTTTTTCCACCTAGCATAAACAAACATAAACTACTGGTTAATAAAATTACTAATTGTTTCTTTTCTACAAACCTTATGCATAGTGTTTATCAACTATTTTCATGCATATAATTGAAAAGGATACAAAGCAACCCAGGTTCACACGCAAAACACCTTCAGCATCCAAACAGTCTTTTCCACCATTGCATCCTTTTAATCCTGTAGGCTAAATATATTAGATTTTAAGTTAACGGCATCATATGAAAATAGTATGCTCAACTTTAGATGAAAGGGAACATGATCTCAGTCGTCCCATGAGTGTGCATGAGATGCATCCAATAATTTCTCTTGATTGAATTGAATGATTTAAGAAGTCCGACTTACTAAAATAGAGGGATAACAGGTCTTTTTACGCTTCAGAATTTGCAAATTAAATGCTTGCTTATACCACTTTGGTCAACAAACAGTTTCATATTGAATACATACCAAGAAGTACATTGTCATGAATTGCTGAATATTTTTCACTATATCTAATTCATGTTTATAAAATAATGCATGCATTCAGATGAGACGTCAGATTTGCAGGCTAAGATGGTGAATCTCAAGGGAACCAATAGGCCGCAGTATTAAGAAAAATATTTCAACGTATATAAAATACTAACGGAATATTTAAGCATAAGAACTGGATCAGAGAGAAGCATTAGAAAACTAAATGTTATGGCGGTGAGATGTGAAAAGAAAAAAAAAAACATAACTTGAAGGATTTCAGAAATCTTACTCTTCATTTCTGTTAAAGCACCACGACCATAATCCCGTGCAGCCCATGCTAAAAGATTTGCCACAAGAAAAATCAAGGCATAGGCATATCTTGCCATCCAAGGATTAGATGCATTTCGGAATTGACTGCACCATGAAGAATCCTTAGATATGATACGCCTCTCGTTACCACTGTTGCTTTCCCCAACTTCCATCTCTTCTTCTACACAACAGTGCTACGCAGTGCATGAATGGGCGTCTTTCCCTTAAGATCTTCTATTCCATAATTCTCTGTACTGTGTTATTCGGAAAAAAAGACTCATCTATATATGTTATTATAGCTCCATTACTATTTAACTAATCCTTAAATGAAATAAGAGAACAACAACTTAAATCTTGGTCAAATTTAACTTATGGTTTTGTCTTGACGTAACTGGAGAATAATAGTTGTTTCATTTGGTGGTGATTAGTGAATAGTGATAGTCATTTCATTTCAGATGTCCTGCTTGTCATTCCTTTTTTGGACCAACCATTCCCGATCAATCATAGTAGAATAAATTCTAATTCCGACAGTTTAAATCGTACGTCAAATGTCTTTCCACAATTTCTCATCTCTTTAGCTCTCAATAATAAAGTGGACAACCGTAGAGATAACTCTCTCCCCCCAAATCACAAAAAAGAAAAAAAAAACCTCTCTCCCCCTGAAAATAATACTAACACAAGCAGTACTCATTAATCACTTACAAGCACTTGCATAAATCATAATTCATAACTGTGACGGGAATGTACGTTTACGTAAAAACGCATCAACCGTGTGAAGTTAGAACTCACAACCGACTTCATTGTCCCAGTTATTATCTCAACAGAAATACATTATGACAATGTCCTCTAAAAAAAATGAAACATATATTAAAAAACGCAAAAAAAAAAAGAGAAAACACTTTAATTTCGGAAACATCTATCAATATTTTGGTAGTTAATTAATACAACTTATCAACCAATTTTAATATCATTTATTACTTGAACATTCACCACAATATATATATATATATATATATATATATATATATATATATCATTCATCACTTGAATAGTCAATAAGTATTTAAAAAAAATCAGGATGAGGAAAATAAATAAATAAAAGCGAACCTCAATTATCAGTGCTGGAGGCTTTTTTTATTTGTTAAAATATTTGAAGCAGTTGAGTGCACCGGAGTGATTCGTTTTCCTTTACCTCGAAGTAAGAGTCTAAACTTTGCCTAATTTTCTCGGCAAACAAACATCATGCATATGCATTCAGCAGATTCTGCGCGGAAATTAAGGAAATGCCTACGAAATATGCATAGAATTAAGGTCACAGAAAATGAACATGAAACTTTGATCCAGCCAAAACTGTGAGGAAAAAAGACGTAGAAACAGAGTTTTCTATCCATTGACAAAATGCATATAGCTTAATACATTGGAACCTGGAGAAAGTAATGGAGGGCTTGCAATTTGCAAATGAAACTGAGAAATGAGAATCGCTTGTCGCAAAAGCGAGGAATCTAAGAAATGAATGGAGAAATGCAAGTACCTGCAAAAGAAGAAGATCAGAGCAATGATGAAGAGGACACGCAGATCTAGTTAGAGCCAACACTGAAACACTGTTTCTTGCATAGACACGGTTTCATTCTCTTTTAGTTTTCGATTTCGCTCTTTTAAGAGAGATTTTTTTTAAAAAAAAAATGACAAAGAGAGAGGGAGAGGGATTATTGCTTTGCTTTGGTAGTTCTGGTGCGTGCTTTTGGGCCTTAATAGAAATTAAAAGATGAGAGAGTTTGCTTTTGGTTTGGTGGTTTTTCTTTGCTTTTCGCCGCTTTTCCTTCTTTTCTATTTCCCGCCGTTAAGTTTCTCTTTCCTTCCCCAACAGATTGGTGTTCCTTTCAATGTATTCATCTTTTTTTATATTTATTTATTCATTTCTAATTCACCCTTCTAAATTCCTCTATATGCTTTTTTCTTTTTATAATTAAAGTCCTCTATACGTTATACTTAAATAATACTGTAGTACTGATATATCACCGAACACTTATCTCGAAACCCAATCTTCAGAACTTAGGTGCATTAAAATTTAGTCTCCTGGAATAGGGTGGATCAAATGTAAATATAATAATATTTCATATGAGCAAAAAAATATTTAATAATATTTTATTATTTTATGGGTTTTGACTTTTGACTGATGGATGGATTGATGATTTTAAAAGATGGATTGTATAAATATATAAAATTTAATGAGTATAAAATAACTCTTAATATTTTAAACAATTAAAATGAATAAATAAAAATGATAAATATTTTGATTCATTAAATATTTAACATATTTCTAATTAAAAATAAGTATCATTTACTATTTTTTGTCTAAAAATAAGAAGGTTGTAAAAAAGTTAATTGAAAAAATAAAAAATTAATAGACTATTTTATATTTTCCTTGATTAAGACTTTTCATTCTACTTAATGTATATATTAAAAGAAAAAATTAAAAAAAAAATAATGAATACAATTTTGATCTTTATACAGTATTTGGAGCATCATTAACCATTGTAGTATCTATATCACTTTGTATCGAAGAAATGATTGAAGATACTATAATAGTTAATGATATTGATAAAAAAAATGCTACATAAAGATCAAACTTCTATTTCATTAAATTTATTTAGATTGATTTTTTCAAGTAGATCTTCAATATTCTCCGTGTCAGAATCTCAGGTACAATAATAAGTACAGCTATAAATTCTGCAATAATATGAGTATTTATACGAATTTGTAACTTTTACGATAGTAATGTTTAGTTTTCAAATCACACAATTCAGTTTTTTTCTTTTCATATTCTTATGTAGAGAATATGTAGTTCTTCTATTTTGTAAGTTTTGATTTTTTTTATCAGTTATGAAATTGTTATTTGATTCAAAATTTAATCACAATTAATTTCACATTTCTTCTTAAAGTATATTTTACAGATCCAACTCAATCATCCTCACAAACTCAACATATATTAAATTATACCTATTAATTTGCAACGAGATTAGGAGTATGAAAAAAATTGGTTTAGACTAAAGTGGAATTTAACTAAACTAAAATTGATTCGATTTTCATCTGGTTTATAAAACTAGTTGAATTAATTGAATTGTTTATACAAAATGAATTGGATTAATTGAATTAGTTTTCACCTGGATCATTTTTTATTTGAAAAAAAATAATTCAAAACCCATTTCATAATCGATTTAATTCTTAAAATCGATTTAAAGCTAGTTCAAAACTAATTCATTTTAAAACCGATTTTTTAAATCAATTCAATTATTTGGATATAAAACTAAACCTATTAAAAGGATTCCAAACTAATCCAGATCATACATTCATAATGGGATGACAATAGAAAACCATGAAATCGTCACCAAAATTAATTTTGAGAATTTTTTTTTTTTTAAGGAAACGGTCATATTAACTATATTACAGTTTGAGAGTGGATTATGTTCGAGCAAGGCGTTAACAACTCTATAATGTTATCCTAAAATTATCACTTTTAATTAAATGTATAAAATTATAATAATTCTGATAATATTTACTTTACTTTAACCTTCAAAAGAAAACAAGAAAATAAATTTTAAAAATTTATCTACTATTGACCTTAGTAAGAATCTTTACTATTTAAAAAATATTATCATTTTGAAGAGAAAAAAATTTTTGTGATGATGATTTTTTTTATTACATTTAATGTCACCAAATTAACACAATGCATGTGTATCAGATTTAATAGTTTGACTGTAACACTATTGGTGACAATGAGATTTTTCCAACAAATAAATTTCTGGTTGCTTTTGTTTTTTGTTTTGGAGAAAAAAAAATATGTATTGAATATGTAAGCTTTTTTTATACGATGAATGCATAATCATTCCTTTAATAAGATAAATGTTAGTGATATTTTTTTTTTCCAAACACTCTCTTATGATTGGATGAAATATTGAAATTTGTTAAAAAAAATCATCAATTTGGGTGAAAATCAAGAGATACAATCATTAAATGATAAATGATAAATGATAAGTGGATCTCTAAAATTTGTGATTTCTATCAAATTTCATCCAATTACATGTTGAAAAAAAAAGTAAATCTACTTTCTTAGATAATTAAAAAATAAGTATATGACATATGTTTGATTCCTAATTATGTGAACAGAAGAGACATTTTTTTATTGATAGTTTACTTTCTTATGGAATTAATTTGATGACTTTTGGCTAAAAAAGTAATTGTTTTCTAATATATATACATGGATTGATTGAGAACTTAAGATTAAGATTTAAATAATTTAAAACATTAGTTTATTTTAAAAAGAAAAAATCTTTGGTTTGATATGGTGTGTCAAAATATAAAATTTAAAGTAAATTAAAATATAAAATTAAGTAATAATATGTGGGTGGAATCTTAGGAGGAGCTAATATTAGATTATTTTCAGTAATGATAAAAATAAATTGGCTGTAACGACAGGAAAAACTAATACATAAAAAAGATTTCTGAAAAATCTATTTAAGAAAATATTAAAAAAAATCTTTAAAAAAAGTTTTTTGAAATCGACTTTGGATTTGAGAGTTATTTTTTTTTTTTAGGTTTGATTTGAGAGTTAACTTCACATAGGAAAGATATTAACATCTTATTATATGTTATAAAATGATTACCTTTTACTTAAATATAAATTAAGATAATTTTTAAAGTATTTATTTTACTCCTTTTTATAAATTAAATAAAATTAGATTTTGAATATGTTTTATTGATTATTTTCTATATAAAAAATTATTATTTAAAAGAAAAATGTATTACTTTTGAAATAAGTAATAACAGAAAAATTATAAAGCATATTTAATGAGAAAAAATAAAGTTACGTTAATCTTTAGAAGAAGAAGAAAGTTACTACGTTAATGTTAATGGATTATTTTTAAAATATTTTGATAAAAAAAATTGGGAGAAAGAAATTTTGTTTTAATAAAATCTACATTGTACATGATGTAACAGAATACAGTTTTAAGAAAAAATATAATGCAGTTATAAGTATACCTTTACGGTATGTGCATAAAAAAAGTATACCTTACGATACGTGCAATGTATTCAATGGAGAAGTCATACCTCGGTTTGTCAAAATTTAATGTTATATGATAATTTAAAAAATATGCAACTTTTCATAAAATTTACACATTTTTTTATAATCTAAAACTCACACAATTTGATATGTTTTAATCTTTTATGAGTTTATTATTCATATTTCACAACAAGATCTAATAGGTAATAGTATTCATTATCCTCGTTCTCACTGAATACGCCCTACATTATCCCAAAATATAGGAACCTTAAGTCCAGCGTGTTTGAGGCTTGACAATAAATATTGACCCAAACAACAGCCCAGCCCAGCATATCATGAACCCGAAATTGATGCAACATGAAGTGGCATAGATCAACCTAACTTATATTAGGGGGTCTTGTTTGGTGCACTTTCCATTGTGTTCTATTCTAGAAAATTCATTTTGAAATGTAAATTTGTATTTCAGCATGTAATGGAAAGTGCAAGAAACAAGAATAGGAGTGCATTCAGATTGGAATTGGAACTAACACTCATGGGTTAACTTATTTTCATGAGTTCAAATTCGCATAAGCTATTGCTATTTCTACTCTCCATTATTACTAACATACTTGCCTTTTAATTTTCTTTTCCAAAAATCCCCTACAAAATACAGTCCTATTTATTGGTTGAGTTTCCCTCTTCCAAATTTCAAACCCTATTCCTCTTCCCTTCTCTCATTCAAACTTCAATCTCCCCCTTCCATTTGTTCTACCACTCATCATATCAACACTGTGATATCATCGTGATATTATAATTTTGTGCTATCTGCTTTGATTGAGACCTAAAGAATGGTTTTAAATTGTAACTTTCTTTCCCCTCCCTCTTTTTGAAAAGGCAAAGCAAGCAAAGGAACCACTCCTATCTATTATAGTGTTTTTGCTTAGATTACATGGTTTATGTTGATTAAAACAAGATTTACATGGTGATAATTCCTAGTACCAAGATCAAGAAGTTTTGCAAGAGCTATGCCAAACACAATGAGCAAATGTCTTCCCGTCCTCTTTATTCTTCTAAGAGAATACAAAGTCAATTAGCCAATTAAAATATGCACCATCCAGCATAATATTCTTTTTGTTGCCATTGGTCACTCGAGGAAGTTTAGAACTGTAATGGAAGTCATAGTGGATCATACTTTCTCATGCTTGAATGTAATTTTATTCTATCGTTAGTTTATACTAAAAGTACAGATGTAAAATATGAAGCATGTATAATCATGATGTCGTTTGAAGCATAAAATATGAACTCTTGCACTTTCCATTACATGCGCGAACTGGGAACAATTTTTGAAGTGCAAGACTTATGGGTGTGTGCAAAGGGGACTGTATTTTTTGTTTTTTTTTGGGGGGGGTGGGGGGTGGAATCAAAGGAGAGTGTGTTGAGTTGGAAATAGCAAAATCCTTCCTATATGTACATATAAGTTGGTCAATCCATCAAGCCCATCTTGATTCAGACCCTGCAGGACTTATTCCTTTTCGGGTGAAAACTAATGGCTTTTGGTAAGTATGAAAACATATTATCGTACAAGTAAAATAAAATAAAATACATCATTGAAAAAAGATTATGAGATATGTGGATAAAGTAGGGTTGTGGTGAGGGATTTTGGTATGTATGAAAAATATGTATGTTTGGAATGTTTGCAAATATAATTTTGAAATAAAAGTATATTGTAAACTCAAGTTTGATAATAAAAAAATATATTATTATAATATAATTTATGTTTGGATAATTTTGTTAAAGAATGTGTTAACAAAATGATTTTTGTTTAAAAAATACTGATCAAAAGTACTTTTACTTAATGTTCTTTTTTGAATAAATATTGCCAACAGAAAATAAAATTTAAAGAATAATCTATGTTGCTTCCAATTGAAACTCAATTTAGAGTCAAAGATAAGTAGGAAAATTACTTTTAGAGACAATCAAATTTATTAAGGCAAAAATATATTTGAACTACCCAAATATAACATCTAAATAAATCACAAAAATGACCTTAAAAAAATTGAAAAACCAATAAGAATTTAGTTAAATCCAGTCAAAAACTAACAAAAGTCTAGTTTTATATTTTGTTCAAAAAATTAACTTAATTAAGATATTTTTTTATTATCTTTCTTATTCTAGAAATGAACTTGTTATTGTTAACCGTTAATGTTGTCATATATTATTGTAACTTAGACTTATGTCTTAAAATATATTTTTATTTGAACTTCTGCATATATTTTAAATATTAAAATCCTACAAATTATTGTTTTCTTTTATTTTTATCCTCAATATATTTATATAATTTTCTAGTTATTTTTAAAAAATAAATCATAATTTTATTATTTTTCTGTCATTTTATATTCTTCAACTATTTTAACAGTTAATTTTATTAAATATTTATACTTTAATAAATTAATTTTCAACTAACTTTGAGCTATAAATTAATTTTTTAATTTTTAACTTTCAACATAACTTTTTAGTTAATATTGTCAGATATAACCTAAGATACCATTCAATTGTGTAACTTGGTTTGAGTACATGAATTAGTTGACATTGACATTATCCACCTCCCTCTCCCATTATTGAATTAGTTGTAACTTAAGGTGTGAAATTTCATCTCTAGTTAAACCCGCAGTTTGTTTTTATCGGGAGGAAATACTAAAAATGTACTATTCCTAATCCATCTTATAGCATGTTTGGATAAAATTTTGAATCAGACGTGACTTAAATTTTGTGAAGCAGTTAGTATTAAGTTTTGCATCTAAAAAAGGATTAGATGTGAAAATCAAACAATATGTACGTTTTCAACACCATTCCAAACACGCATTTAATATTCCCAGTCTATCTTAATTTTCCCTTATACGCAAGCAAGATAATTTGGCTTAGAAACTAAATTAAGGTTTGAATCTCAGCACCACAATATGTAGCTACGTTATACATTTGCTGTGTCCTTAAAATGAAAAGAACTATTTCTCTAACTTATATACTAATCTACGCATAATTATAATTAAGATTACATATGTAGAATCATCGGTAATTACTAATAATAAGAAACTGAAGAAATCTTGAATATATTGTTTGGGAATTAAGATTTGAAATTGTAGGCGAATCTCAGTTAATTTAAAAAGTTTCCCTCCGAATGATAATTTGATACTATTAGAATTTTCTTGAAACAGAGAGTTATCTCTTTCCTTTTAATGTGAGGACTGGGATCAATATGATGAGCTCACTTTATGAAACGTCATTTACTATAGTTGACAATCACAGGCTGTACCAAGAGCCCTAATTGAATGGTAGTTATGTCACTCCGAGTAGAGGTAATTAATTAATAGGACAAGTAAGCCAACTTCGAAAATCAATAGTATTTTGATTATCTTCATTGCATTTGCATGTTGGATGTCAAAAGCCCTTACATTACAGACCATGTGAAGGGCCCCTCTTATAGTTATAGACATAAAGGTCACTGTCCCTTTGATGGTGGGATATGCTCTGCTTGCTTTGTATCTTTCCCTAGATTTCCTTTAATCCAAGGGTAGAAATTAAAGATAAGAGGAAGGTCTCTGCTTTAATTTTTTTTTTTTTTTCCATTCTATAACCAAGGAATAATCAAAAGGCTAAAGCTACAAAAGTATATAGAACTTTCATATTGTTTGCTATGGTATCTGGTGTTGAGGAAATGACCTACACTACTGACTTCTCCATGTAGACCATTTCGAAATTATTAAATGCTTTTCACGGTTTCACCTATTATTTGGTACATGCATTAAGTAGTGGATAAAATAATGCAGTGTCCAAAAAGGTTCTAGTGAATCCAATGTCAATGTTTTATGACATCAACATCTGATCTAACTGTAGCATTTATGATAAAATTATTGAACAAAAATTTATTGAGCGGTATCGGAGTGATCTTAAGTTAATTAAATCAATCCTTCTTTAACCACTCAAGGAAGGAAAAACTGGTAGTAGTACAATTTTGTTCGAAACTTAACCAATAGTCTTAAAACTAATAATCTTATGTGCAAACAAAGTTATTAGATTCCACTTCTTCTCCTTTCCCCTAATTTGAAGGAAAGGTTGCTTTATTCTGTTCATTTTCGAGACTCTCCTCCAGGTAAAAAAAACAAAGGAACAAAGAAATACCACAATTTACCATGGAAAGTAGAAATATTAACGTTTTTTTTTTTGTGTGTGTGTGGAAAGAGGTTGCCATAAAAACTGGGAGACTTTGTGTTAATTAGTATATTCCCTGAAAGGACTTGGTAAGAAGCAAGCATTGATCCCAGTTTGGGTTGTCGATTCCATACGCATCCCGAGCATTATACGAAGCCAGATGCTTCTGGCTACTTAGGAAAAAATTGTTAAAAATTTTCAATAAATCTTATACAATATCAAATGAGTACCAAAACATATTACGTCAGATTATAAAGAAGTTTTGAGGAATACTTGGATCCATAGAATTTGATTAACATGCAATGAAATTTGACAGTGGTCACGAACAATTAGTTTAATGACTTTTTTTCTTATGGGACTTCGTTTTCTCTTCAGATGAAGAAAGAATAAACTGTTTATTGATTTGGTATATTGGAGACCATAATCATGTCTTATGTTTTAAACTTATTAGGATTCTTATTATCCCCTTAATGGATCAAATTGGTTTCCACTTATTAAGTCCATATACAGTCTAATGACTCACTTAAATAGATCATTTTTTATTAAACTTATTTAAATATAAATAACTAATATAAATATTATAATATAACATGTAACCCATATTAATTAATTAGGAATTATAAAATTCGTAACAAAAACAGGTGCTAAAATGAGTTACAGGGTAGAAAGATCCAACCCTCAATGCAATATTCTGTTCTTAGAGTGAGAAGTGTAACTACTGATTCATAATTTTAGTTTTACTATAATGCATTATGTGTGTGTGTGTTTTATAACTTAATATTTTAATTTGTAAAGTGTACGGATAAAATTTTAAAAGGAAAAGCAACAGCCTCGAAAAACAGACACAAAATGATGATTGATGACCGACAGGATTTCATTGCCTTGGATTAGAAAAAGAAGAGTTTTCGTGGCAGTAGTAAAGCTTAGCTTACAGTTTAATTTGTTCACGATCCAATGCTGAAGAAGGTGTGCAAATTTGAATTCAAATCTCAAAACCAAGACAGTTTGCACATGGAGGGTGTTCCTTGAGCAACATTTTAAAATCAAAGATAAGAAAGGACTTCATTAAATACATTGACCCCAGTCGGTGCTCTTTAATTGTTCTTGGGAAATAGTATCTATTTACGCCCAACCACCGTAATCTGATTCGGAACCTGCAGACTCTGATGGTGGTCTCCATGGGCTATTGGGGACCATTCCGTAGGAACAATTTGTTCCCGATCCCTACACCCGCTCAAATATGTTACGTTTAATTTTACACGTAGAGGAACAAGAAGCTCTACTTGTGTGCCTAACGCTCCCTAAGAACAATATTTTTCCCTTCCTTACATTCTCAACGTAAGTTTCATTCAATTTTGCATGCAAAAATCTAGAAGCTCTAATTGTATAATACGGTACGTAGATCCTTTCAAAGACAACGATAGGAAGATTAAAGTGAAACAACATTAACATTAACAATGTTGGCATTTCCAATGATAGATTAAATTGATTATCCCTCCCTCTGATGAAGAAAAAGAAGCGTAAAATAGTCACAGTCATAGTCATGGGGAGAAAGAAAGTTATATATGATTCAACTTATAATTAAGATGCTTGATTATAAGCAGCATATAAGATCATAAATGCAGATTGATAATGACAGCCAAACTAAAGAAAAACATTCAAACCAAAAATCTCATGACCGCAACAGATTTGAGACGGTGATAAGAGAAAGCGAATTTAGAAAATCAAATCAAGCGAAATGCTAATTAAATATACTACTGAATTGAAAGGCAAAAGAAACAAAATTTATACATATAAAAAAATAAAATAGTAGTATGATATAAGAGGAGAGACAATAACAATAAAAATAACCAGCAGCCGCTGCGGCAGAAAGTGGAACTGCTACTGCCACTGCCTTTGCAGCCATAATAACATAAGCTCTCGGATTCATCCCTATACATACAATTTTCTCTTCTCTGCAACCTACTCTTTTTCTGTCATCCATTTTTATTTATTGATAACATTTGAAATCAATATGTATGGAGAGAGACTATCTTTCTCCTCTTACCCTCGCTTTTCTTCAACCTTCTTGACGATAAAATAAAGAACAAAACCTTGTCGTACGTTCTCTTGTTCTAGTAATTCATAATAAGCGACGAAAGAGAGTCGCATAACGTTCCTTCCATTGGAGAGTATTAGTGAAGAAAGGGCCGCAATTAATAATACAAGCGTGAGTGATGAGTATTGTTGGTCAAAAGAATCAATAAAAGGGTGGTGGTGGGGGCGACGCGTACGGGAGTCCAACGATAGGTGGCAATGGCCCTTCATATACAGGGGCGGGTGGTGGGGGCGGAGAAACTGAAGGTGGAGTTTCGCACGGAGGCGGTGAATGGTATACCGGTGGGGGCGGCGAACTGTATTGAACTGGTGGTGGTGGTGGTGGAGAAACATACACTGGTGGCGGAGGAGGAGAAGGAGATGGTGGTGGGAGGTAAGGTGTGGGAGAAGGTGTAGATTGGGGAGGGGGTGGAGGAAGTTCTATACAAGGCGGTGAAGGTGGTGGTGGAGGTGATAAATAAGGATAAACAGGTTGTGCGGGTGAGTGATGGGGGGGAGAAGGGGGCGATGGTGAATTTGATGGAGGTGGCTTTGGAGTATGTGAAGGTGGAGAATGTTGTGGAGGGTACACAGGTGGTATAGGGGAAGAATGTGGCGGCGGTGGCAAATACCCTGGAGAAGGACTATGAACAGGTGGTACTGTTGTAGGTGATGGAGGTGAAGGTACTGGTGAAGGAGTTACAGGTGGCGTAGGTGAAGGAAATGGCGAAGGAGGTGAAGGTGTTACAGGTGTCGTAGGTGAAGGAAATGGTGAAGGTGTTGTAGGTGAAGGAGGTGAAGGCGTTACAGGTGTCGTAGGTGAAGGAAACGGTGAAGGTGTTGAAGGGGAAGGAGGTGAAGGTGTTACAGGTGGCGTAGGTGAAGGAAATGGCGAAGGAGGTGAAGGCGTTACAGGTGTCGTAGGTGAAGGAAACGGTGAAGGTGTTGAAGGGGAAGGAGGTGAAGGTGTTACAGGTGTCGTAGGTGAAGGAGTTACAGGGGTAGTAGGTGAAGGTGTAGAAGGTGATGGAGGTGAAGGTGTTACCGGTGTTGCAGGTGAAGGTGTAGGTGAAGGAACAAATGGTTTACACTTAAAGGAGTTACAGTCCACAGGTTTAGAGAAGAACGACTTACATTGCGGCGGAGGCCTCTGCGCCGGCCTTGCCGGTAAGCAGTTGAGCCTGTCGTCAAACGCTGGCAATGCGAGACATGCGGGAGGCTCACTAGTGAAGAAGTTAAAGGAATAAGTGAAGTTCTGAAGGTGAGGCAGCATACAAATGCTGGCTGGAATTTGACCTGAGAGTAAGTTATGCGCCACATTGAGCTGCTCCAAGCTGACGGCGTTTCCAACGGCGTTCGGTAAGGGACCAAGAAGTTGATTAAAGCTGACGTCGAACACCGTCAGGTTCTTCAGAAGCCCAATCTCCGAAGGCAAGCACGATCGGAATGCATTGTTCATCAAGATGATTTCGTTCAAGTTAGACATGTTCCCCAAGCTGGCCGGAATGCAGCCGTGGAATCTGTTGTTGGCGAGGACGATGACGGAGACCGGCGAGTTGCCCAAGTTGTCCGGAAGATCAAAGACGAAACGGTTGTCGTTGATGAAAATGGCGTCCAGGTCCTTATCGAACAACTCTCTCGGCACCGTACCTTCGAATTCGTTGAACCTGAGATCCAAGAACTTGAGTGACGGAAGACGCAGAACCACCTCAGGGAACTTTCCTGCGAACCTGTT
The DNA here is from genome assembly GCF_004193775.1 of Glycine soja. Classification (NCBI taxonomy): domain Eukaryota; kingdom Viridiplantae; phylum Streptophyta; class Magnoliopsida; order Fabales; family Fabaceae; genus Glycine; species Glycine soja. The sequence continues at coordinate 42,859,358 of NC_041006.1, read as the reverse complement.
GTTACTGAGATCCAGTTCGTAGAGCAGTTTCAACCTATCGAACTTGTGCGGCACGGTGCCGCAGAATCTATTTGAGTTGATGTGGAAGAGTGCAAGATCCACCAGCAAACCGAGCTCTTGGGGTAAATAACCGGCAATGTCACCATGGTTGAGATCAATGCCGGCTACGGTACGGATATTGGGGTTGTCCAGCGCGGGAGCACAGTACACTCCGGTGTAGCTGCACACTTGGGATCCAACCCAATCGGTTGTCTGGTTGCGGGGATCAGACAAAATGGCTTGCTTCCAAGCTTGCAAGGCTATATAAGCGTTTCTGAGACGGTCATTTTGGAAGACAAGAGAAGGGTCAACGGTGACATTCTCTCCTCTGTCGCCGAACTCGTCGGAGAGGGCTAGGGAGAGTGTGGCAATGAGGAGTGTGAGAATGGAGGAGTATGTTGCTTCCTTCTTCATCACCATCATCATCTTCTTCTTCGATAGAAAGAGACTATGATGCCAGAGAGAAATAATTCATCAAAGCCCACCAGATTCTCTCTCTCGTCTCGTTTAGGCAAGTTTGTTTAAAAAAATTAAAATTAAAACCTTTTATTTTAAAAAGTAAATAAGCAAAAGAGTTTATTGGTACCATGCTGTGCTGGGTTTAAATTGGTAGACACGTACTCTGCCAGCCAGCGATATTCAATTGCTACTAACAATATTTAAAGTAATAAGTAATGCTTTGTTACTGGTGTGGATTTGGGGGTGTTTAATTATTTATAACTTAGAAGGAGCAATGCCTCACTTGTTTGAGAAAAACTGTAATTAACTTAATAGTAATAAAGTGTTGTTGGAAGGTGCAGTAATTTTTGTTTGGATGTGTTGATATCCACTGCCAAACGTCTGAACTGTGATCTGAACGAGGAAGAAGAGAGCAATCGACGCTCTATCGAGTCCCACGTCATTACTCTTGGGCTTCTTCATTGGCAATGCATGCATTCCCATAAAAAAAAGTTGAAACCCATTTCCATTCATTACTTTTGTTCTCATTAGGTTTTGTAAGATTACATTGAAAATTTTCATTCATGCTACTATCTTAATCTGTCACTATTTGATGCAATATATATATATATATATATAATGAGAAAAATACGATTCTTTTTATCTCCACAGATTTAACTCATTAGATTTTTTTATCTGATATTTAAACTTTAACAAGGTACTAGTATTTAGATTTTCCAATTAATGAGAAAATACGTTTTCTTGGTTGCTCACTTCATTTCGTAATAATTTGCATTATGATATTATTCGTAACTTCGGACATTTAATATCTCTGTATTCTTTTTTGCCTTTATTGAGTTTTTGAAACAGCATTAAAAGCACTTTCAAATCTTAGGTAATTTTGACTCCTTTCAAAAAATTTACCTACCTTTTTTAATATCTCTCGAATTTGTTATAACTATCTATTACTTCTTCTTCTTCTGTATTTATATATACACAAAAAAGTAATTTTATTCGTTGGACAGAAATGTAATGTAAGTAAATTTAACTAATTTTATTATATTTAATATTATTATTTCTAAAATATTTTTTATTTAATTCTATTTCAATTTTCAATAATTTTTTTATTCATAATAGCAAGCAAGTTTTAATGAAGGATATTATAGAAAAAAATATTTTTTATTTGAAATTAATAAACTTAAATGATGTGAACTAGTTTTTTTAATTAGTATGAAATTAATTATTTTTGTTTATATATGAGTTCAGAAGGAGTATTATGTTATTTTTATGGCAGAAAACATCGGTTAAAGAACTTTAAAGTATAAATATTTTTATTTGAAGGTAAAAATTATGTTGTCCATGCGTATTTTTTGCATTCTCATATGATTTTCACACTCAATATTTCTCCTTTTAATCATTTGATCAATGTCCTAAAAAATAATTAATAGTCAATGTCCAATAAAAATGTAACACGTGACGATTAATGTTCAATGAAAACATGACATGTGACGGTCAAGATAAACAATTAATCGTCAATGTCTAATTTTAGAATTGAAAATTGAAATAAAAAAATTGTAAAACAAAAAAAGACTAAATTCGTTAATTAAATTATAGGAAAACAAAATCAAATTATGAAATAAATGAAAAAATCAAATTTACAATTTTGTCAAAATCAAACCTTTCTATTCAATTTGAGTTTTTTTATTCACGACAAAACACATCACATTGGTCACTCTCTTGATTTTAAAGTGAATAATAAATGGCAAGATAATTTATACGCATGTCTAATATTAAAATAATTCAATTTATATATCTACTAATTGTTTTAAATTAAATTAAAATAATAAAAAGAAGTTAAAAAAAGGATTTTTTTAAAATATTATATTTTTTAAAATCATTTTTGGATTTGTTTGATTGTTTACCAGTTTTAAGTTAGGTTTTTAAAGTTAACGAATCAATCATCAGATCAAATCCTGATCCGACCAATTGAATTGAATGATCCAATCTAGTTTTGAAAACAATGAATTAATAGTGAAAATAAATCATGAAAAGAATCCAAATTTATCTAGATTGCAAAAAATAATAAATTAGTTAGACAAAAAGGTAAGAACAAGAGATTAAGTTTTTTTTTTCTTCCTCTTTTTATATTTTATATTTCAAAAAAAAATTAATTTCGTATTTCTTTTTTTAAAATATTTAATTTGGCCATCTAATCTTCAAAAAATATCAATTTTGCCTTTTTGTTTGATTTCATTAATTAATCTCAAGTAAATATTTGTGCATAAAAATTAAAATATAATTTTCTTATGCAAAGATTAAAACAAAAGGTAGTGTTAAATATAAGAATTAAACTTTTTAATCCGAATAAAAGCCATCAATTTAGAAATCTTATAAAAAAATTCTAAAATAAAATAAACATATTATTTATCAGCTAAAACTAATTTATACATCTCTTTTAAAAGAAGCAAATAAGAATTTTTAAAAATTAAGATAGATAAATTAATTTTAATTTACGAGAGTTTTTTCATATTATTTTTCTCTTATTTTATTAAAACTAAAGGGTTGTTTGGTTGGTATACTGGAACACAAAAATGAGTAGAAAATGTAAAAAATTTGATACAAGTTCCACACTTTTATATATTACTTTAATTAACTATTTTTTTAATTCCATTTTTTTCAATTTCATTTTACTGTATCGAATAGTACCTACTACCTAAGCTTTAATTGAAAAGTTTGCAATTACAGTTTGTTAATTTGTTTTTCAAAATTTTCATAATAAGAAAAAAAAAAAAAAGGAGAAACAGTCACTGTTAAGTGTTAACAGGAGCGTGACATTGTCCTTGACCAGTTGATTCGGTGATTCCTCCGTCCCGTGACTTTTGATTTCATGTTCATGTGCTGCTGGTCCATATCAAATTACTGTGGACGTTGTCCTCTGGGATTGGGACCCACGCGTCACTCACGATGCTCCCAGCTGAGCTGGATCATCTCATTAGCCTTCAGATTTATGGTGCACCGCACATTAAAATTAAAATTGAAAGTAGTGGGTTATTAAAATCGAAGCAATTTAGATTTGATTCAAATACTATAATTTGGATTAGATTAGCTTCTCAATTTGAACATAAATACTAATCAATTTTGCTAAAATATTTTAGACTATTTTATTTCAAAATTTAATATTAGATTACTTGTCAAACTTAAATTTATTTTCTAACGTGAATATAATTTTTGATTAATTAAAAAATGTTAACATTTAATTTTTTACTTTAAAATTTAATGAGAATATAATTTAAAATACATAGTTGTATTTTGGTGAATTTATTTGAAGTTTTATTTTTGGTTTTTATCTTGAAAAAATAGAAATTATAATTAACTTGAGACTCGATTGAAAAATAAATAAAATTTAATTAAAAATTATTTTTATTTAAAATTAAACTCAGATATTATTTAATTGGTTGAACCTTAACTTGAATATATTACTCATTTATGTTTAATCATTTGATTAAATATATATTTTGAATACCTATATGTAATATGTACATAATTAATTTAATTTTTTCTAACCCTGATCGAACTATACAAAATAAAGATGGACATATTTTCGTCATATTTTCCAACTGTGATGGATTCCAGTGTGTTCAGTTCTACATCAAAATCCATAGTCTATACTCTAAAACTAAATTCACGTCAATTGAGAAAAAAGATGCAAAAGCTAATGTAATAAGGTTTCACGTCTATTGCTTTGGATTGGCATCCAGATACGCAGGAAGATAGAGTTAGATTTTAAATTCATCCCGCGCGAATCCATCCTAATCTTGTTACAAATGAATCGGATATTTGTCTTTATGTCGAATGGGAAAGGTTTTTTATTCAAGTCTTGGGTGTGTGATTATTCAACAAAGCAAAGGCTGTACTTAAAATATTCTAACACTCAAATAAGAATTTAATTCAAAATTATTAAAGATATATAATAATATTTATGAATGTATCAGTTTTCTTACTTGATAGTTCACCTTTTTTTATACTAACTTTGATGTGGTTTATAGGTCTATCACATTCTGATTATTAGTTGTATAATATTTCTCTTAATCATATTTAGATATTTTTAGCTAAGTGATTATCTTCAAGTAAATTTATTGGTAATAATCACGATTAAATAATATTCCTCCTTTGCATATGTTTGAGGGTCAAGAAATACTGTGCACATACATGACCCAATGGGAGTACTTGATTTAGATGTGTCAGATATTCGGTCATGAGAATTTTATCGGATATACATCATATTCTTAATAGCCGCAGGAACAAGAATAGTAGAACTCACTCTTCACCATCTTATTTATTACTATTGTCCCTACTTCTTTTCTAGGGATTTTGCTCACCTGCACTTAAAATTCAACTGCTGATGATCCCGTGCTTGTATTTGGTGTAGCCTCAAAATTAAAGTGTAGTCAGTAGCAATCGAGTGACAAAGAGTATTTAATTAAGGGTTAACTAACTGAAATCAATCGTTAACCAACTGAAATTATTTTTGTACATGTCATTTTAAAAGGAGTATCTCTAATGATAATAATATTTTTTTTTATCAGAACTAATGATAATAATAATAATTTGAATGATTAGATAATGGGCTTCACTGTTTGGAGTTTCTTTACAACCGTTGGGAATCCGTGTCCTCTTAGCAATTTGAATGATTAGATAATGAGTTTCGACCGTTTTAATAATACTTATATTTAATCCAATAAGATCGGCTTAGTAATGGGAGTTGGAACAAAAGTATGAGAATTTAGATTCAATCTAAATTATATATAAAAAAATTATATTTATTCGCCTTCAACAATTTAAAATTATTTAAATGAAAATCAATTTTACTTAACTCTGGACATTTTGGTTTGTTTGAGAAGAACTTGCTTAACATGCAATGTACCTAAATTTGAGGAATATACAGCCCATTGCAACTTAAAGCTTTTAAATAGTGTCTAGGGCACTATCAAATTTAGCGCAATGAATCATAAAGTAGGCAGCCAAATTCAACTAAGTATAGTCATTAAGTTGAACATGAGAGCCACTAAATGGACTTTATTACTACTACTGATAAAAAAAACATTCAATTTATTGCAAAAACAAAAAAAGTCATATAAAGAAAGCAACGAAGAGATTTATAGAATGAAAAAGAATTGCTTAACTATTTTTTTGGCAAGACATAAGCTTGATGGCACGCTAGAATGATAAACTTTTGTGTTGTTCTAAATAAACCATGAGAAAGTTGATTCTCTGCAAAACGCGTAACCCCACAACAGAGGAAATACCAGCCTTTTAACACCAGCTCAGGTTTGAGTAGGCATACTTGATAATACTAATGATGCTTCTTAGTTCTTCTGTGTTTGACAGAGAACTTTTTTGGTTAATTTGCTGCCCTAGTCTACCACCGCCTTTTTGATTGCTGAGATAATGCTCATTATAAGGTAACCAAATGATTGAGACTTCCTTTAATAATGAGCACTACTTGGACTAAGAAGGACAAGTTTAATTTAAGGATTTAATTTTTATTTGACCTGAAATTTTGTTAACAATGTTTGTTTGGATACGAACTCCATCTATCGAGATTGATAATAAAATTCAATTTGCCAATAGTGTATAATTTTTTTTTCATTATATAGTGTATAGTATGAATTTTCATTATATATCATTTAAAAAGTTTAACAATTAAAATCAATGTAGATTTTATGTTGTACTATAAATAGTATTAGTATAGGTATTTTTTATACAGAAATAAAAAACAAAAATTGATGTTCAAAACTTTTATTATTAATATATAATTCATCCGTTCTAAAATAAGTATCATATTTTGAAAATAATAATCTCAAAATAAGTATTATGTTAATTTTTTTAATGTAATATTAATTAATTTTTTCTATTACTATTTTTAATAAGTGTCATTTAAAATTTTTAATATAATATTAATGATAAAATTCAATTTGTAAAATTATTGTAATCTTTTTCCTATTTATTAGTTTTTCTTATACCTTGTTTGATAGAAAACAGAGAAATATGATAAATGAAAATAAAATAAAAGTAAAAATAGGTGAAAAATAAAGTAAAAAGTAAAGGTGATTTGTTAAAGACAAATAGAAAAGAAATAAGGAGAAATAGAAAAATGGGTGCAAAATGGAAAAGTTTTGATTTGTGATAAACTAGAGTTCTTCCTTCTTCTCTAAAAGTGTGTATTTTGTGATGATTAAACTTAAATTTTTTTCCATAAATTGAATGTGCGTTGGCAATTAAGTTACAATCATTGGATAATTAAATTTATCTATAAAAACAAAGTGTTATTTGGAGATGGAGAATTATTTAAAACTAATTTAATTTTTTAAAAAAGTGAGACACTATTTTTTAAAAGAAAGAGAGACACTAGGTCTAGTGGAGTGATTTAAAATATAATTGAATTGCTTTTAGAAATACGTTGAAATGATTTTCTAAAATTAACACCTAAAATTAACTTCAACTTATATTTAGTTAACAGATAGAATGAGTCGTGAACATTCCTAAACCTAAGAATGTAAAAAAAAAATTGCATTTGTTAAGCTACATTTATTTTACGTAATACCCTACATTATACAGTTATTTTTTTTTATAAAAAAAACATTTATGGGGTAACTTTTGTATCCATAATAAAACGGGCCACTTGTGTACTGGTACCTAATCCACCTAGTTCTGTTTTCAGCCCACAACCAACGCGATAGCCTAGTAAACCAATACATGTAAAAATACTATCTCTTTTAAAAGATTAATGGTGTGATTGCATGCAAGTTATACAAACTTGGATCTAGGAACATTTTCACGTCAATGGCAAGAAAAAATGTAATAGCTATAATTTGTTGTTTCACTCTAAAAATTATATTTAAGTTAACAACGTGGTAATAAAACAAAGTAATCATAATAATGCAAGAGACAATTCACACATTATAAGGAATTAAAGTGTAATTTATTCCAAATGAAAAGACTCACATTTGTGCTCACGTAGGAGACATTCAACTATTCAAAGCCAAGGAGAATTATGAATAGGTGTTACAACAGATTTAACTTGTAAGTACTTGTGAAGGGCCTGTAATCCCAAATCTCTTCCAAATCCGCTCATCTTATACCCTCCAAAAGGAACATCACTCCCTACGGTAAAATAGCAGTTGATCCAAACAATGCCTGCACGAATGGACCTTGACATAGTGTTTGCAGTATCCAAATTCTTGGTTACAATTCCTGCTGCTAGGCCATACTTGGTATTGTTAGCACTTTTAATTGCTTCCTCCATGGTCCTGTTCATGTCATATATATACTTAAATTCAACCTTCGTTAACAAGCCAACAAACACATTTTTTTTGTACTAAACAACTACAACAAAAACCATTAAATTAGACAATAACTTACTTAAACTTCATCAGCGCTAGTACAGGGCCAAATATTTCTTCCCGTGCTATTAGCATGTCCTCCTAATCAGGATTTTTTTTTTTTTTAATTTCCAGAAGAAAAATGAAAACACGATGGTTAGTTATCAAACTATGCTGAAGATACCCAGGTTGAGACTTTGATGGAATTAAAATTTACCTTTACATTGGAGAAAATTGTAGGTTCTATGTAGTAACCTTTGTTGCCCACTGTATTACCTCCTGTCAAAAGGGTGGCTCCTTCTCTCTTTCCGTGCTCAATATATGAAAGTATTTTCTCCAATTGGTTCCTGTCAGCCTATAATAATAGAAAACAAGTTATGATAAATTTCACCAAAAAATATAGTGAAAATGGGATAACAGACTAAGTAAACGTATATTTATTCAAATGTTTGAACTATATAATTGGAATAACTTTGTTATTTTAGACGAACAATATAGTAAAAAAATAGTGTGCATCCAACCATCACCAAACAAGACAAGATACATTAGATGATGACCAAAAGATATTTGTTTCACATTATAATTTTATATTCTCTGGAATCATATTTCTACGAGTAATATACCAGAAATGTTATTTACACGAATATGTTTGGTTAGAATTGAGTAATTTTGAAAAGAGTTATATAATTAAAAAAATTTAAAAACTAAAAGTGAAAGAGAGTAGAAGAGAGTTCCCATAAGAATATAGATATTCACCTCCTACTCATGGGAATAAAATCTACTTACAATGTGAGAGCACAATTTTCTTGAAAATAAAAATATATTCCTGAATACATTATCATAGCCTTCTAATAAATATGAGAATACTCATTTATATTCTCACATTCCTGATATAAAAAAGAGAAGATGACGCGAAACAAATGCTCCTAGAAATATATGGGAATGTTGATAAAAAAAAAAATTAACACCATGTCATTTGGTATTATTTGAACAAATAAATTTGTACTAATTACTAAAATTCATTTTCCTATTTAGAGAGTTACTAGTAAAAACAAAGGATCAAATACGTTTTAGAACTATTGTAAGCATAATCGTGCTACTATATATATTGTCCCTACCTGAGGCCCTTGCAGCGATTTGGGATCAAAAGGATCCCCAACGACCCAAGATTTTGCCTTCTCCACCAACTTCTTCTCAAATTCATCATAGATCTCTTCCTGGACAAACACACGAGAACCTGCCACACAAATTTCTCCCTGAAAGCACAAAGAAGAAATACAAAATTTATTGGCTACATCTATAAATATGGCTCATTCAACCATATATTAATAATCAAAATTAAAAGTTAGTTGATAAGGAGGAAACCACTTGAAAACTCTTTTGTATTTTTCTTTTAATTTTGATTATTCAAATAAGATTTAATAATTTACATTTGTAGTTCACATTTTTCCAACAAGAAGAATACTCACATAATTTGATATGCTTCGTATATTATACGTGTGTATGTGTATGTATTACTAGATGTTCCTTGAAAGGAAAGAATTTCACCTTGTTAGACATGATGCCAAAGAGAGCAAGCTCGGAAGCTTTGTCTATATCCGCATCATTGAAAATAATGAGAGGAGACTTGCCTCCTAATTCAAGTGAAACCGGTTTTAAATTGCTCCAAGCTGCAGCCTGCAACACTTCACGCCCTACTTCAATTGAACCAGTAAAACTGACCTGAAGATCAACACAATCAAGGAAATTGAAATTTTACAAGTCAAATCAATTAAGAGACTAGTACTTGTAAATATTTGACATGTAACTTCTTATTACCGCATCTATGTCCATGTGTGAGCTTATTGCTGCGCCAGCAGTTGGGCCAAATCCAGGTACTATATTAAGCACACCATCTGGGATTCCAGCCTTTTAAAAGGGACAAACCCAATAGAATTAGCCTAAATTCAAGTAAACTTTGTGAGGGTCATCTTTGATAAGGAAATGAAACTATGTCTTGATACATACCAACTTAGCTAGATGAGCATAAAACAAAGCAGAGAGGGGTGTTTGTTCAGCAGGTTTGAGGACCATAGTACAGCCTGCAGCTAAGGAAGGGCTAACCTTGATGAAAAATGAGAGGCTGGGGGCATTCCATGGAATTATGTGTCCCACAACACCAATTGGTTCCAAAAGTGTATAAGCATGGAAATCCCCGTTCATTTTTAATACGTCACCGTGAATTTTATCAGCAGCACCTGCATAGTACCGTAACGCATTTGTAGCTGAAGGAATTTCCGCTACCTTATTAATATAGTATAGCTTTCCAGCATCAATGGTATCTAATGCTGCTAGTTCTTCTATATTTTCATCAACTAGGTCTGCCCATTTCATCATAATTTTTGCCCTTTCCTGCGTGTATACCATACGATGTCAATATTAATTAAGATATTTGAAGAGGATTAGAAGTGATAGATAGAAGGAAAAATTCAAACAAGAAAAATAAAACTTCAGATAAAGATCTTCGTCAATAAACATAAACCACACATGTAAGTTTATTTTTACCTTTTCTATTTAAAAGTTCTTCAACTTTTTCATTCTTAAATAATATTCATTTTTTTTTACTTACATTTGTCATTCCGATATTTACTTTAAACTTTTTCACCTAATTGTTCGCTTAAAGTCAGCCTTTATGTTAGCATAATTAAAACATAAATTTTAATTAACATACTCAACATGCTTCTTTTAATTAGGAGCTAGAAGTTTTTCCCACCAAAGTATATTCAAAACATATGTTTATTATGAAAAATTATCAGGTGAACTTATATTACATTTTTTTTAATGAATATCACATTGTCTCTAATTAGTCATTATATATCATTATATGATAAATAATTACGTGTTATTAATTTTTCATAAAATAAAAAATTGAATATATGACATAGAGAGTGGTTGAGACCACAAACACTTAATAGTCTTGGACTTTCAAATAATGTTTCGTTTGTTGTTCCTCATTATACACTCCGTCTAAGTCAAACATGAGCTCACAAGTATCTTGTTCAACATTGGACTGCTTGGCCTCGATTAGAATAGCCGAATAGGTCATTGATAATGGTATGTGTATACAGGTACCGGCTTTCGAAAGTTTTGAGTAAACATATATTATCGTAATTTTAATTATTAATTTTAAATTAATGATCATAATTTCCATTTTTTCGTTAATTTAAAAATACACGTTGAAGTTTATAATGTAAGAAATTGGGGATGGTTTTGCACATATTAAAAAATACATTAAAATATATTTTTCGTTTCTATAAATATTAAAAAGTTTAGAATCTGTCATTGTAAAATTTTTGATATGTTTTTTATCATCGCAAAATTGAAATATATTGCTTTTGACTTGAAGTCAAGCTTGGAGGAATCAGAATTCACCTGACATTTTTTAAAACCTAAATTATAAGGTAAAATATATTTTTTATCTCTATAAATATCAAAATAATTGGAATTCATTTTTATAAAATTTTGAGTCTTTTTTTCATTTTCAAAAAATTAAAATCTATTAATTTTTGGTCCGGATGTAGGTTTAGGTATCCGAACCTATGTGTCACTCTTTCATTGATTCCATTAATAACTAAGAGAGTGAGTGATTTGTTGAGGCTAAAAACCGCTACAAAATACATAAAAAATTATTTATTTAAATTTGAAGAAGATGAAGAAAATTAGAAAAGAAAGAAGAATTTATAAATTTGTGGGAGGGTTTTTTTTCTATATTTTGTGACGATATTTAATTTTCAGGAATCACCCACTCCCATAGACATCAATGAAACTAATGAAAGAGTACCACATATGTTCGGACATACCTGAACCTATGTTCAGTCAAAAAGTAACATATTTCAATTTTTAGAGAATGAAAAAAAAATTCAAAATTTTGTAGAGATAAATTCTGAACATTTTAATATTTATATGAATCAGAAACATATTTTAGCTTAACATTTAAGTTTTACAAGATGTTATATAGGTTTGGATTTGTCCAAACTTGATGGTAAAAAAACAACACATTTTAATTTTACGAAAACAAAAAATATATCGAAAATTTTATAAGAATAAAATCTGAATTTTTTGATATTTATAAAGATAAAAAAGTATATTTTAATTTAAAAAATATCTAATTAAAGAAAAGGAAAAGAATAACTTACAGAGCCTGGCAAGCGAGGCCATGGACCCGAGTCAAATGCCTGACGTGCTGCTTTAACAGCAATATCAATGTCTTCTTTATCTCCCTCACTAACTCTTGCAATTACCTCTTCTTTTCTGGGGTCTATAGTCTCAAATGTCCTTCCTTTTTAATTCAAGTCAAATAATCATAAAGAAGTTTGTTAGAAATATATCCGACTATTTTGTATTTAGAAGAAATCCAAATAAATTATACTTTTTAAAAATATTTGAAATCTAAATGATTAACCGTACACTATATATTTATTAAAAAAAATACACCATTTTTAAACTCCTAGATGATTACTACATAAACCTAAATCACAATTTAACTCCATTGCAAATGAGTAGTTTCATTCAATTTAACTACTCAACTTATCTCTTAGGCATCACAAGATCTCTTTAAGAAAAATTGTCTACCAAGCAAAATAAATGACGATAAGAGGATTCAAACTCATACTTATGGAGAAGAGATAAAAATTCGTTTTAGATCTTTCATCAATGTCAACCCCCATCAACATTTCATAATTACTGTTATTCTTGTTTATTTATTTATTTATCAAAATTGGCATTTTATTTTAATAACTATTATTTTGATAATTGAAAATTGACGGTAATTATTTATAAAGCTAGTTTTAATTAAAAGTAACATTTTTTTATAAAATATTAAAAATAGAATTAACAATAGTTGTAATATTAAAATTCAAGAACCTGATATGGAATCAACAAAATCTCCATTGATGAAGAGCTTGGTAAACTTGATGGCGGGCATCTTGAGGAAGGAATTGCCGTGGCTACTACTGGAGTTAGAGAGAGCACTCATCGGAGCTAGAGATAGAGAGAAAGGAGGTTGTCGTAGAGATGGTGTCGGTAAGTGGAATGTTGCAATATGATTAATTAGGACTATATGCAAAGACAAGAACATGAATTATTGGCGCAACTTTAGGACTTTTGGTGGACAAAATCAGTGCTCTTCAAGGCACAGAACGTACGAGAAAATAAATTATATAATACTATCATTATTGTTTTTTAAATCATTCCCCACCTAACCCCATTTAATTTCTATTTTTTTAAACAATTAAATAGTGATTTTGCTTTTTATTTGAATTAATATAGTGCTTCTGCAAAGGTGCGTAGACAAGAACATGCATGGTGCAGCTTTAGGATTTAGGTGGAGAAAATCCGTACCGTTCTTGCTAAGGCACACCACGTCAATTAATAAGCACTATTAAATCATTCCCACCTAACCCCGGATAACTTCTATTTTTGTAAACGAATTTAGGATTAAACATGTTTTTTAAACCTGTAATATAATTTATTTTAATTTTATTATTCAAATTTCATTAATGAAATATTTTTACGTTTGATTTTAATTTTTATCCATTAGTTAGATCGATTAAATTATTTTTTAATCAGCAAAGTATAAATCTATTAAATTATAATGTGCAGACTAATAAGATGTTATATCACCACCTAAGTAATAATGTGACACATAAATGTCACGTCATTATTATACAAATTTTATCTTATAACAAATACTAAAATTAAAGGTAAAAGTATTCTACCTAATAAAATAAAAAGTAAACTTTAGATAATAAAATTAAAATCAACAGGTATGGAAATTATATTTAAATCAATAATTTAAATGGTGATTTTGCCTTTTATTTATTTACAGAATTCATTTGGTGCTTCTCCAAAAGGCTCAACATGCGTTGGCATGGGATGTCGCGAATGATAAGGCTGTTTGTAACAGAACAAGTTCTTCATAAGGACAAACATTACCTATCACTATCAGTATAGTGCTTTACAATTCCAACAATATGGAATGATTATATTCTGCATTGGAGGTCTTCTTGGGTATGATGACATTATGCAACAATGGAGATCTTCTAAGGGTTCGATGGTATTATGCAATGGAGGAATGTTCATTTTGTCAATTACTCACCTTAAAGTTTTATTTAATTTTTTTTTACAAAAGTTATATTTGATTTAGGAAAGAAAGTGAAAAGAAAGCAGAAAAAAAGAAAAAAAAGTAGAAAGTGAAGTAATTTTTTAAGTTATCTGGTAGAAGGAAAAAGAAATTAAAAGAGAACGGTAAAAATTTTATTTCCTCTTGTTTGATTATATAAAAAGTGAAAAGAAATAAAAAATATGTATAAAATAAAATAAATACCCTAAACAAAAAATGAAATTTGATGTAAACGAGGTATTTGTTTGTTACGTTAACAAAGCTTTCACTCCTCTCTTTTCCTTTGTTTTTCCGATTTGGAAAGAAACATTTCTTTTTATATGGAATCCATATAGATTTTTCTTTTTCCTTCATACTTTGACATTACTAAACGAGGGAAAAAAATGTAAATGTGAAGTTTTCTTTCTTTGGAGAATCATCCCTCTTGTTTTAATAAGCTAAACTTAACTGACACTAAATGTTAGACTGTTAGCAAGTGTTACACTTTTAAGAGCACATTGTATGTGTTTTGAATATTATATCAGTCTGTGTTGATAATCTCGTTTCATGAGTTATTTCAAGATCATTCTTTGATAGAATATAACATCATTAGAGTTGAATAAGATGTTTGACTAGTATTATTTTACCTCTAACTTAGCCTAAAGTTTGTACATCAGTGGAGAATAGAAATTACTCTTTTCTCTCTCACTACATATATATGAACTTATTTTGATCTAAGAAGTGTCCGTCTCGAAACCAATGGCCATTAGTTGATACTCACATATCATGCTAATAAGTCACTCGAAAAATTAGCTTTATATATGAGTTGCTTAAAAAGATGTAAGAGCATCTTCAAACACATATTTTATGAGTTATTTTAAGTAAGATTATTTAATAATTAAGTTTTTATTATTTGAATAAATGATTTGACAATGTGTTACTTAATTGAGTTATTTATATAAGTAAGCGCTGCTTAATTTATTTTTACCAATTACTTTTAATTATAAAATTTAATATGACTCAAGTTAAAAATTTATTGTAACAATTTTAATACTGAACTAAATTTTTATATAAAGTTTTTAAATCATGTGATACTTTAAGACTCACAAATTTAAGATAACACAACTTATTTAAGTAATTATATATAATAGATATACTCTTAGATCACATGATGTTATACAAATCATGTACATTCCAATAATCATCGTTATCAAACTCTAGTTTTAAATTCTAGTTTTAAATCATAAAATTTTATAATTTTATACACTCCTAACGAGTTGAATCACATACAAAATTATTTTTTGATAGACTCAAAATAAATTCGATAGAATTAAATCAAACTCGATCGAATCAGACCAAATTCATAATAAACTGGAGGAACTTGAAGATGATGGTGATGGTGTTAATATTGAAGATGATTTAATTAAAT
The DNA here is from genome assembly GCF_004193775.1 of Glycine soja. NCBI lineage: Eukaryota > Viridiplantae > Streptophyta > Magnoliopsida > Fabales > Fabaceae > Glycine > Glycine soja. The sequence continues at coordinate 42,843,931 of NC_041006.1, read as the reverse complement.
GATTGATGGACATTTAAACTATCTTTATATTTTTTAAATATTTTTATTTTAAGAACTTATGTTTTGTATTATATGAATTTGTTTGTTTGGGTATGGATTATGTTAGTTTATTGAATTATTGTTAAAATATTTAGTTATGATTTTATATATAGAAATATTAATATCTTTTTTATATTAAATAAGTTCTTACGAATTTAGAAGTGAATTCTACCAGAGTTGAGTTTACCGTACTCCACAAGTCATTTAGGGACAACTGTTTTTAGTTTTGTGAAGTAAGAAATGCTAAATAAAGAGAACTGTTAGCTAAGCTGCCAACCTCGTGTGTTTGTGAGAAATGGCATATTATAGTCCTTAACAAATCATGGAAATTAAATCCCACATCTTACGCTAATCAGAAATCATAGTCCGTTTCTCCAAAAAATAAAAAAAATCATAATCCGTAATCACAAATCCAAAAATTTTGCTTATAACAAGACTCCACGACGTATCATAAATCATAAATAGATGGACTATGAATCTAAATGTCATTTTCAATATTGGACTGCTTGGCCTCGATTAGAATAGCCGATCGAATATGTCATTGATAATAATGGTATTTTTCTTTTGCTTCTGTGGAAAAAATCATTGATAATGGTATGTATATATACAAGTATGGCATTTCGAAAGTTTTGAGCAATTATTATCATTATTAATTTTAAATTAATGATCATATATTTTCATTTTTTATAATGGAAGAAATTGGGGATGAAGAAATGAAGAAATATCTCGCACACAATAAGAGCGAATAAAAAATATCTAATTAAAGAAAGGAAAAATAATACTTCCTCCAATTCTATATATTGATCACAAGAAATACTTGATTTTATTTATAAATCACCAATTAACATATTAATAATGATTTTTTAGTTCTATTCTTTATATTATTTTTAACATTTTATTATAAGAGAACAAAAATATTGAGATTGAAAATTATTATTGATTTATAAATATTATATTAGGGTATAATTAAAAATTTGTTTTATTTTTAGATATATTTAGTGATTTAATTTTATTTTTTTAATCTTGATGATTCAATTAACAGTGATTAATATATAATATTAGAGGAAATAACGGAGCCAAGCCATGGACCTGAGTCAAATGCCTGACGTGCTGCTTTAATATCAATATCTTCTTTATTTTCTTTACTCTTGCAATTTTTACCTCATCTGTTCTGAGCTCTATAGTCTCAAATGTCCTTCCTTTTTATTTCAAGATGAATAATCATAAAGAAGTTTGTTAGAAATATATCCAACTATTTTTTATTTAGAAGAAATTAAAATAAATTATAATTTTAAAAAATATTTGAAATCTAAATAATTAACAATACAGTATATTTTAAATTTTTAAAAAATAACTAATAATAAAAAAATGCCTTAAAAATATAACAAAAAAATTCACATGCACAAAATAAAAAAGATATTTCATTACATAAAGATGAATAATATGTTACAAAAGAATTTTATAAATTACTTTACAAAGTTATTATATAAATTTCACATAAATAATTATATATGTATGTGTATTCAGAGGCATTTTTCCTATTAAAAAGTCATGTTCTTCCGCATAGAAAAATTAACTTCAATGTTACTGAGAGATGAGATCCTTATGTAGGACCAAATTGTTTAAACTTTAAAAAAGTGATTTTATAAAAATTGATTTTTAAAATATAAAAAAACACTTTTTTAAGAAATAGAAATGGGATCCGTTTGCTTAAGTTTTTTTTATAATAAAATTGCATTTTTTAATGTATTTGTTTAAGCTGTTTTCCTAAAAAAAACAGTTGTTTGTTTGTTGAAAAATCAATTTCTATCTCTTTTTTGTAAAAAAAAAAAGTTATTTAATTGTTTTTAAGTTTAAATAAATTGACTCACAATTTATTTCTCTAAAAAACAAAAAATCTTTTTCCATTTTTTTAGATAAACACATCAAAAGAGTAAAAAAAATTTACTTATTTTATAAAAATATTTTTTTAAATAAGCTTATACAAACATACTCAATTTAATGTACAAACTACTTTTCCTCAAGATGATACATTTTTTTAATAAAAAGAAGTAAATATATTTGTTTAAATGCTTACAATGTAAATTTAGTAAAAATACTATCACATGCATTGTTTTTACATGTTGGTTAGTTGTTAAAATAAAATGATTTTGGAATAAGATATATTTTCTTATATTTTGTTTAAAAACAAATTCTATCTGTGTTGTCTTTGGTTGCACATATTTTACATAAGTTTAGTGAATTGGATAAAGTTTCTTAAAATATTTATAACATTATAATTTAATAAAATGTCATTATGATTATTAATATTCACTAAACTTATATTTTAGTTATCTAGACTACAACTTATATTTTTGTTTATTACTCAATTTAACATTACAAGTTCCTTTTTTATTTAACTTTGTAAAATATTTAAATTAATTTAATTATGATAATAATTCTTTAAATTTAACCAAATTCTTAAAATTAATTGGATGGTAATGAAAAAGAGATTTAAAAGATAACACATTAAAACTAAAATACAATCTAAACAATAGAAAGAAATAAGGAAAAAACTGTAGTAAAAGAAATAAAATAAAATAGAAAGGAGTAACAGAGAGAATAGTAGGAAAAGGCCAACTTTTTGATAATATAACAGACACCACTATTCAAGAACTGAATTTCCATGGCTCATGGCAGATGCAAATTGATAGGTAGTGGCCAGAAGGCCAGAATGGACTATTTTCCAAGATCCATATATGATATATGCAGTAGACATTCAAAGCCAGGGTGAATTGTAAAGGGGAGTAACAACAGATTTAACTTGTAGGTACTTGTGAAGGGCTTCCAATCCATGATCTTTTCCAAATCCACTCATCTTATACCCTCCAAAGGGAACATCATCGCCAAAGGCAAAATAGCAGTTGATCCAAATAGTGCCTGCACGAATGGACCTTGACACTGTGTTTGCCGTATCCAAATTCTTGGTCACTATGCCTGCTGCTAGGCCATACTTGGTATTGTTAGCACTCTTAATTGCTTCCTCAATGGTCCTATTGTTCATATATCATGATAATTAACATAATAATATGAGGATTTCAACATGTTAATTAACAAGAAACATGACACAATAACATTAAAATTAACTTACTTAAACTTCTTCAGTGCCATTACTGGGCCAAATATTTCATCCTGTGCTATAAGCATATCCTCCTAAACAGGTAGTTAACAAATTTTACAAAGGAAAGATGATGATTAGTTATCTAATTATGCTGAAGATACTCAATTAATTAATAACTTTGTGCACTTGGAATTTACCCTTATATTGGAGAAAATTGTTGGCTCAATAAAGTAGCCCTTGTTTCCCACTGTTTTACCCCCAGTCAAAAGGGTAGCTCCTTCTTTCTTTCCATGCTCAATATATGAAAGGACCTTTTCAAATTGTTCCTTGTCAACCTTCAATATACACAGAAAAATTGTTAGCCAATAGACGATGATCTTAATTATTTCTCATTTCTGTTTTTTTGGTCCGGTCATTTCTCCTTTTTCTGTTTGTAAATTCTGCTAAGCAATTTTTGAAATATTAAGTTATGTTGCTACAAGAAAATCTCCGATATATATATATTAGAACTAATGTAGAAATAATTGTGCCACTACCTATTTTTCTTACCTGAGGGCCTTGTTGAACTTTAGGATCAAAGGGATCCCCAACGACCCAAGCTTTTGCCTTCTCCACCAGTTTTTTCTCAAATTCATCATAGATCCCTTCTTGAACAAGCACACGGGAACTTGCAACACAAACTTCTCCCTTTAGTCACATGGGAAGAAATTAAATGTTAGCAGAGACATAATTAACTAGATGCTATTTGAAAAGAAAGGATTTCCTGAAAGCAATTTCACCTTGTTATATAGGATGCCTAGTAGAGCTAGCTCAGCAGCTTTGTCTATATCAGCATCATCAAAAATTATGAGGGGTGACTTGCCTCCTAATTCAAGTGAAACTTGTTTCAAGTTACTCTTAGCTGCAGCCTGCATTATCTCACGGCCTGTTTGTGTTGAACCAGTAAAGCTAACCTGAACATACCACCAAGTAAAGAAGCATATACTCGAATATATAGATTAATATAATATTTAACTAGTCTTATTTAAGATTTTATGGTACTTCTATATGCTTGACATGTAAATTTAATTACCTTATCAACATCCATGTGTGAGCTTAATGCAGCACCAGCAGTTGGGCCAAATCCAGGCACTACATTGATCACTCCATCTGGGATTCCAGCCTTCAAAATAAGGAAAATAATCTAATTTATAAGCTTTTATGCTAAAGTAACTTGTGATGAAGAGCCATGTATGCATTTGTTTTTAATCGACAAACGTTAATTGTTAATAGGAGGGATCAAACCCATGACTTTTTCCTCCTTTTCTTCTTTCTTAATCATCCAACCAACCTTATATCTCCAAGCCATGCATGCATGGTTGATAAAGATATGAATGAATCATTTAATTGTTGAAAATGGATCACATGCACATACCAATTTAGCAAGATGAGCATTAAACAAAGCAGAGAGGGGTGTTTGCTCGGCGGGCTTGAGGACCATGGTGCAGCCAGCAGCTAAAGAAGGAGCAACCTTGATGTAGAACATGGTATTGGGGAAATTCCAGGGAGTAATGTGTCCCACAACACCAAGTGGTTCAAGCAATGTATAGGCATGGAAGTCTCGGGACATTTTCAACACCTCGCCATGAATCTTATCGGCAGCACCTGCATAGTAACGAAGAGTGTTTGCTGCTGCTGGAACTTCCAAATTCCTACACATATGGTACAACTTCCCCGCATCAATGGCATCTAGTGCCGCAAGTTCTTCTGCGTTTTCCTCTATTAGCTCTGCCCATTTCAGCAAAATTCTTCCTCTCTCCTGATTATCACATTCACGTACGTCATGTCAAGTTTCAATTCATACGTCGCAAAAGAATTTTGTCTCATTAAAAAAAGTGCAGTACCCTTTAACTAAACTGTTTTTATTTTTTATTTTGATGAGATGCATGCTTTAACTAAGCTTTGAATATATATGCAAGAGTTTAAATAAAAAGCACCTTAAAGATTTAATTAGAATGCTTTTTATTTGGTTGATAATATATAGAATTTTACCATATATGATACTACATAAAAAATTAATGAACTCTATATATAAAATTGTATTGAAAAATTTATACAACTTTGATGGCTTTTGAACGTGTAATTCTCTTGTTTTATATATCACTCAAACAAAACTAACGTAATATAAAAAAAAATATTGTACAAATAAAATTACTGTACATTCTGGACGCATGATACTCGAAAATTACAAACAAACTTTGATGATGCAAGATTACCAGTGGCTAATTAAAAAATATTTATTGGAATAACTAAGTTAAAACATCAATAAAGTCCCGAAAAATATAAACATGATCATATTAAACAAAACTCAAATTCTTAATTTATCAATATTTAACAGCAACCAACGAATTACTTTGGAGATTATAGCCAACTATATTTATCGAAAGTATCCATCACTACTTACCTCAAGCCGTAATATGACTCCCTTGCTAAATGATATTTATACAACAATTTCAATGTAAATTCATTACTATAACATCTTCTTCGATCTTCTTCTTCTTCCAATTTTAGGGGAGGGTCAGCTAATTATTAATAGTTTGTGTGTTTCAAATATTTAAAATCATCAAACGGCCGTTTGAATCTAAGAAACTTCTTTTAAAAAAAAAATGTCTCGTTAGGTGTGTTTTTTATGTTTTATACCAAACCGACATCCGTAGTCACGCTTGCACGTAGGAGTAATAATATATTAAAATTTCAATATATTTTTCATGTAATATTTATTCTAATAATAACATTTGACAAATTTAATTATATTTCAAGTATAAATTGTATCAAAATTATGAAATAATACGGCAATATACGATAAAAGAAGTGTTAACTTTTTTGCGCGATTAAAATTAAATGTAAAAAAATTTAAGTCATATTTAAATTTCATAAATCCAACTCATTTGAGTGACTTGTAACTTATGCATAGTTGTGTTTTAAATAAAATTGAATCGATGGTTGAAAAAAAAATTGAAATTGATAACATCGACATTACAAACTGGATCACATGGGTTTGGCATTAAATAATCAGAAATCACGTAAGAACGTTGATGTTAATTATTCATATAGCAATCTGGATCACATGGCCGTTTGCATGCTCGAGTCTTAATAATATTTATTTCAAAGATTATCGTAATCTTTTAATATAACTTTAATGTCAGTTCTTTTATAAATTATAACATACATAATTAATATCGACATGAGCATATTATTTAATAATTTAAATCATATTACCAATTAGAAAATATCAGTTTTGTGAAATATTGTGAAAATATACTATTAAATACAAATGTTAAATTTTTTTTACGTTGATATTAAAATTAAATATAAAAGAGTTACCCAAATGCATAAAGTCAATCCATTCCTCATCATTCGGCCAAGTGAAGTTACTGCAGTCCGCAGTAATCTTAATTATGTTGTTTATATTTATAGTTATCATATATTAATCTCCTTGTGCATAGTATAAAAAAAGAGAAGGGAAAAAATAACGTACAGAGCCGGGAAGGCGAGGCCATGGACCATTGTCAAATGCATGACGTGCTGCTTTAACAGCAATGTCAATGTCTTCTTTATCTCCCTCGCTGATCCTCGCTATAACATCTCCTGTTCTTGGATCTATTGTCTCAAATGTCTTTCCTATTTTTTCAACAAGAGTTTTAGCAAAAGTCATATATATTAGTATATAAGACTTAGTTGAGAGTTGAGACACCATAGTAGTACTGTTGACACAAGTATAGATAATTAATTAACCTCTAAATTACAGTTTGAACATAAACTTACAAGGGACAATCTGTTGGGATTCCTCCTTAATGGGAGAGGTTCTAACCATATGCTTAAGGTCAAAATTATATATATGCGAATTATGTCACACCATAATAATAGGAGTATTTAGTTTTGATCCATGTACATCAATGGAAAGAAAAATACAGAAAAAGGAATAGAAATTAGAGGAGCATAGAAAGGTAGAAGAAGCAGATAATTAGATGGGGCAACAGAAAGTGCATAGGTATAAAAAAAATGAACCTGACACAGAGTGAACGAAGTGTCCGTCAATGAAGAGCTTGGTGAAGTTGACCGTGGGGACCTTGTTGAGGGAGGCAGCAGCTGCATCGCCATTAGTGAAAGTCATGGTTGAGTTGTGTGAATGAATCGAAGCAACAGAGAGAAAGCAGAACCAGTCGTTGGGGACTGAGACTTGCAATAATATGCAAACAGAACTAGCACCACTCGTATTAATCGACATTAGATGACAATTATGTAAAATCCCATGTCTATCATAATTATAAATTAAGTTTCATAAGTAAATTATGATTTAAATCGTCATAGGTAGACTAAATTATCAAGTTTCATATAATTTAAAATTAATTAATATTCTATTATCTGTATTTCATTTTATCTTATCATGTTATATAGTATTAATTAAAATATAAACAAATACTTATTTTTAAATCACATATTAACAAAAGTCTTGATATCTAAATTTAATACACAGAGAACACAGAATCATTACCAAAAAAATACACAGAGAATCTTTTGGGTAATGTTTAAATTTGGGAGAAAGATCCAATTATGAAATCTGCTCCTCTGATGAATTAGAACTACCAGGGACAGAACTATTTTGGGAAGCGAAAGAGTAAACTTAAAGCCAATTCTGGACTGTACAAAGGTAGAAAAAAAAAATGAAATAGAAAGAAAGAAGTGGAAAGAAAATGAGATAATTTTTTTTATTAAAATTATAATGAAATAGAAAGAAAGAAGTGGAAAGAAAATGAGATAATTTTTTTTATTAAAATTATGATAAATCAATATACTTAAAGCATGTTTGATTACAGTTTTATTGTCCTAAAGGTCAAAAGTGTTTTTTTAAAAAAATATTTATAAAAAAACTATAATCATTCACACCCTAATTATATTTATCATTTCCATATGCTGGGGCAACACCGCCAACAAGTTAGGACTTAGGAGGGTGAAATGAGAATTGTAACAGTGGGAAACCTGGTAATCATGTCACCTTTTTAATTATTGTAGCAAACTAATGTGATCCCTTGCTCTTAATTTCATCGTTGTCATTAATAAGTTTTTTCGTTTCTTGTAATTACCAAGTTTTTTATTTGATATGTCCCCTTTGGCAGGGTCAACGCAGGAAACGTGTTTAAATTAAGTGGCTTTTTTTAATTATTAAAACTAAGAGTTTATATAAAATTTTACATTATTAATTAATTATTTAGGAATTATTAGGTTAGGTATGTTTTCATATAGTTTTTTTTTATATAAAATATGATAAATTTAGTAATAATTTATAATCAAATGATAATGTAAAATTATTATAAGTATCTGCAATGAAAATTTCAATCTTAAATTCTTAATTTATTTTCTTCGAGTCTCACACTATCACATTGATCAGATTTATGTATTTTTACATGTTTTTTACTCTAATATTGAACTAATTGAGAACTTAAATTGGGTCTCATTATTTCACATCTTTATAGTTTACTATTTATTTTTGCTTCAGAAAAATAATTTATTCATAATTTTATTTTGAAACGATAAATATACAAAAAATAATAATGAGAAAAATATTACAATATGGAAAATATATATTTGAAATATAAAAAATTAACACAATATTTTTTATCACAATAAATTAAAAATCATGAGAAATACCTTAACCAATCAATTTATTTGGGGTTGGTTTTGTTAATTGATTTTTTTTCCACTTTAAATATGAATCAAATCAATTATAATTGATTCGGTTTTTGAATTTATTTATTTTTTCAATCTTAACCAACTTGATGACTCAATCGATTACTTTTAACTTTAGATTAACTAGAGTTTGTGACCCATGTAATGCAGGAATTAAATTTTTGTATGAATGTTTTTATAAAATATTTTAAATATATAAATATATTTCTTAAATTTGCATTTCAAATTATTTACTGTATAATATTTTTAATTATTACTTATTATTTTCCTTTATTAATATACAGTTGATTAACTTTAATTAGATTAATAAGCTTTGGTACTAAATTTTTCTTCTTCTAATCTTGTCTTTTTTTCTTCTTCATTCAATTTGATCTTCTTATAATCTTATATAGTATTACCAAGTATATTTTTTTGTGTTGAATTTCTCAATTTTAGCATACACTAAAGATTTTTTACTAAATATTTTTTAGGATTTTCTTCCAGTACGAATAATTTTAAAGGTCTACTATAATTGTAATACACTTTGATAACCTTATAATAAATTTTATATATATATCATTTGAATTGGTTCAGATATATCATCAATTACATCATCAAATTAATCTATATTTAACACATAATTTTAACATTTTAATTTTTCTTCTAATTGAATTAATCTATATTTTAGAGAGAGATCAAAATTGTTTAAATAGTTTTTGACAGATTTTTTATTTTATTCTTTATACGCATATATTTCAACGATTTTTTTTTTCTCGTTTTAGTCACTGATGATGACAGGCCGAAGTCGATTATGAAAAAAAAAAAATAAAAGACTCCTGGATGATAATTGACAAAGGTAGTCTATCTATTATACTTGGGCCTTTACTTTTGATGTGAACTTTGCCTTTAACTTAGTACAGTACTTGGTATTGTACATATTTATACATTAGTATAGGAAAGACATATATTAGTTGATATGATATGCTTGTGGAGTTGCTCTCACGGAACGGAGTATAGTGTACAAGTATGAATATGATATTTTGTGATGATAGCTTTATAGGCTAAGGAAAGCAGTATCACAAATTAAAGCGAATAATATCTTCTCCAAATAATAAATTGTATAAGCAAACAATTGTGTCTTGTTCAGATATGTCATGACAAGATTTTCGAAAGCGGGTTTGCAATTAAATTTGGGATTTGGATGACTAAGTCAGTGTTCCATTTTCTTCTTAGAGGGAAAACGTTAACGTTAAAATACATATTATCAATAACTATGTGAGGGGAAAAATGAAAGACGAAACTTCAACCAGCTGCACGACATGACAAAGACTTCAAGAAAATGAAAACGGGCTCTTAACCCTTACTGGGCCTATTGAATCTGAGGTATATAGTCTTATAAAATAAATATCTTTCTCTTTCCAGCAAATTATGCATTTCCAAGAGAGAGAATTTTGAGGAATTACTAGTAATCCTACTATATTATGTAGTCAAACGAACCGTGTCTGTAATTCATGCACATGTTTGAGCAGAATAGAATTTTATATGAATCTTTTATAGGAAGTCATCTGTTTGAGCTGAATAAAATTTTAAATAAATTTATATTGATTCTATTAGTACAGGAAAGTCATATACAGTCAATACAATATTATTTTTTTTATCAATACACATTAATTTTTATAGAAATATCTGATTCGAACATACCGCATATTTTTCCTTCCTTTTTCCTTTGCCATTCCGTAACTGAGATCAACCTTATATCTTCAATATAACATATTATTAATGTGAGCAAATCATAATTATACTAATGAATACTTTAATTTTCAATAAAAAATTATACTAATAAGAACTAAATAAGAATCTAACTCGAATGATTGTACAGTATAAATTGTTATAAAATTTCTGGGAACCGAATTCAATTCCCTTGAATAAAAGACTAATCAAACCAAAAATGCTTAGTGGGTAGAATTTTTTTTGTAGTGTATCTTGTCACCCTTTCCAACCTAAAAATTTAATATCAATTCAATTAAAATGAAGTCTTAAAGAACCACACCAGTCACGGTTATGATGAATATGGTGTATTTTCTTTTCTTTCTGTCAGCTGAAGTGCTCTATAGCGTCTGCAAATTTAAAAAATTTGCCTAAAATTTAATTTGCAACTGAAAATTTGACTTTGTCAAGAACAAATCATCATGTGTTGCGTGAGTGATCGGTTTGCACAGTATTTATTTACTTTATCCTTTTCTTTAAGCTTCATAGGTCAAAGCTATGTAGCTTTGACTATGGAAGATCTTGGGCGCAAATAATGGAGCTATATGTTACACAACAAATCCCAAAAGGAAAATAAATAAATTGAACTTGACCCTTTAGCGCGGCAAGGGATATCTTAAAGTATTGTTTTGTATGTTACAAAAATGTCTAACACATATTCGGACGTGCACAAATTTTTTGTTTTAAATAACCAGCACATGCCAAAAACACGTTTCCTGCAGCTGTTGTCTGATTAATCTTGTCAGATTATATCTTCTCAAGATATGTCTTAATTATTGAACATTAAATTAAATGCTGCAAAAAGATTATGCCGCGTGATAAATCATAATAAGTTCACGGTTAAAACACAATGGTATATTATTAGGCGAAACCTAGTCATTTTTAGCAAAAACAAAAGGACAAAATGAAAATAAAATGCGCTGCTTTCCTAATATGTTACGTGATTTGTCAGACTCTCACGTATTGTCCTATGGAGATTATTGTGAACTTAATAACATTTCCGAAGCTAGTCATACAAGCAATCTTTATCTATATTATTGCGGGAGAGTGAATAGCAATTGTCTTCTCTGTTCTCGGTGATTCTTTGGGCAATGACTTTAAGTTAGTCTAAAAATATCTGCTGTAACAAATGTTTTGGTATGCACCAAAAATATTCCCGAGACTAATCTCTTTTAAGATATAGATTCCTAAACTGAAATTCATTAATCTAAACAAAGCCCTTTTCACATTTTTAGGACATTGAACGTCAGTTAACATAGACTCGTGCTGTAAAGGATATGTTGATCGCATTTTATTGCGATTAAAAATTAAAAGCATATAGATATAACTAGGTTAACAATTTTACCAGTTCTTTTGGAAGCTAATATGACAATACACCGAAACGCCATTGAGATGTAGAAAATAGCCCAGAACAAATAAAAGAAAAAGGAAAAGGCGAAACAAACCTGGGACTAATCAGCTCAGGCGGTTATACGGAGTACTCCCAGAAGAAAAAGAATAAAAACTATTTTATTTCCAATTTTAACATGCACAAAACGAGAAACAAAATAGATGAAAGTAACATCAAACAGGCAGAAAAAGGACTATAACCAGGGGGAGAGGGAGTCGAATAATTAACCCCTGTAAGTGGTTTGATCTACTGTGTACGGAGGTGGATAAGTTGGAGGAGCACCATTTCTGTAATCATACAGGCCATAGCTAGTCTGTGCTGAATAAGAACCACTAGACCGGTAACCAGACGGACCCAAATTGTCAACAGGAATAGAGTAGTGCTGTTGTGTTATTCCAGCCGGGCTTTGAGTGTGGGAAGTTCCATAGGTTGCTGTGTAAAGATTAGCAGTTGCTCCATCGTATATGGTCTGGCTGGGGTAGTTGAATGGAACAGAAAATCTTGCACCGGGACTGGGTTGTAGAGAAGGTGCCAGGTTCCTGCGACTGAAAGATGATGAGTGCGCACTGCTAAATTTGGCTGATTTGGCTGGACGTGAAGAGCTGGATCCACTGCCTCGCTTGTTCTGAGGTTTACTTCCGGATGTCGAACTCTTTTTCTTTTCAGCCTTGGCTTTCTCCAGAAGGGTAGCCCACTTCCTCAAATTATCAAGGTTAAATTCTGATTCAAGCTTGTGATCTTCTACACATTTGATTATAGCCTTAATGGAATTCAACTCTGAAGTGCTTGAATCATCCTGAAAAATGATAGAGACAGATTTAAGAATGCAATCCATCAATGGCATACATTCTTTTTGATTCAACATAAACACACTAATGAAAGTGAATTAGAACAGAAAGGTAGTTATGCATACCGTAGTAGCACGATTGTTGTTTCCCTTTTTCAATGCGGTACTGACATTCTTTTTGTAGTTCCGATGGTAGGACTTGAGTAGGTCGATCGGAGGAAATCTTTCAGTCAAACCAGATTCTGAAGCAAAATAAACAGCTTCTATCTCTTTGCCATTTTTAATTAGTTCATCTATAATATCTGCATATATCATTTGCTTTAATTAGTCTATGCAAATATGCATGCATTGGCCAAAAAAGAAGAAGAATCACAATGAGAAGTTTAGAAGTATGACAATGAGTGTCAAATAAATCAGAATCAAGGTAAAAGCTGTATAAGATAATACAACTGAATTTCTCTTAGCATTTGATTTACCATTTAGGCCATGTCTTATGGCATCTACTTTATTACAGAGAAAAATTAACTCTGTTAAACAGCTACACCTATACATCTAAAAGGGTAGGTGTAATGGGAAATTTGAGTTGGATTTGTGGAAGTATAGGAAATCAAAATACTTTGATGAAAGGTAATAGCTAACATAACAAGTAGGAGGCTCTGGCATGTTAACATTTACCAATGTGCAGGTGTATCATTGAAAGAGAAAATAAGCAGGGTGGCACAAAGAAATGCTTTCAAGTCAATAAAATCTATTTTGAAAGGAAAAGAAACAACCAAACTCCTTTAAGAAAAATATTTAGATTTCAATCAACTCCATTGTATTTTAAAATTTTGATGACCCAAAATCCCATAGCCCTGTTCTAAATCATGCTCTCCATACTAACTCTTGGGGATTTATCAGAATTCTTAAAACTGATGAATATTTTAAAAAAAAAAAAAAAGAATGCCATACCAACATACTTAGGAATATGAAAATAAGCTAATACACAGGAACCGCTTTCAAGTTTCAACTATGATTATGTGCAGAAAACTCAGGTATATTCTGAGCTCTCAACATGACTGATTCCCTAGTGCATGTTTGCTTTTTAGTTGCAAACAGACGTTTGGAGCAAAATGAAGTTTGCAAAAGCATCCAGATCCTTCCTTTTGCAAAATTGAGTTTGTGGACCATTAGATTTACTTCGGAATTCATGCCCCACATTTTGAACTGAAATCCAAACATGCACCTAAGCTCAGAAATGTAAGCAGAAAACCTGTAAACTCTCTATCCAAACACTTAATGATTCAATTACTAATTTTTCTCAGCCCATTTGCACCATTTTCCACTACCACCATCACAAAATCTTTTGGCAGTCACCCTTTCCTACTAATTTACTACAAGACTTCCCTTTTTCTCAACCCAACTCTACCATAAAATTTCAGCTTCCTTCATTTTCACCCCATCTTTGCCACTTTTGTAGGCCACATATCACATATGGAATGGACTCCAGCTCCAAATTCCATTGCCTACTAAGAAAAGATAAGTGGTTGTCATAGACTCACAGTTGATTGCATGCCCCCACCACCGGATAACATCAACTCTGACAACGCAGGTTAAAAAAGGAATGGCTGCAGAAGGGTGCATCCCACAGCTGATGACACATTTATTTCAGCTCAATTTTGAACAAATAATTGCTTTCTTTTCAAAAGTTCACTGAGGAATTTACAAAGAGCAACAAATATTTACCCAAAATAAGCTAATCCAAACCTGCACTGTGTTATGTAAATATAGATAAGAAATGAATGTTAGTTAGTCAGTCAGCTACTGATGTTATGCACATGTTTCTGGGAGGTTGGGGAGTGATTTCTAGGAATTTAAATGCACAGGGAGGCAGTGGCATGACATAGAAGCAGACAAAGCAAAGAACAAGTGGAGGAGCTTCAATAATACTTTCAGGCCGTTGAAATTTATAAAAGCATTTCCCCTACTCCATATTTCTATTGTCTTAATTGCTAGCGAAATGCAGAAAGAACTCAATTGTTGCTGACTCGTAGTACGATAAAGTGCAAGTGAAAAATAAATGTACAATGTTGGAATAACATCTAGCACCCCCTAAAAATTGAGATGAAGTTCATCACCACAGAAGAGAGGGTATTCTTATTTATTTATTTTTTAACAGATGAGCCATAGTTGAAGAAGGTTCCTTGCATTTTAGCCTATAAATTATAGAGTAGAAAAATGATTTTTTGACACCCAGAAGCTATTTGAGAGTAAAAAAAGAGAGAAATAGAGTAATAACATTCAGACACCACACACTCCATCAATTATTTCACTGTACCTCTCTTCCTATTACATGATACTACATTTCTCTCTCCAAGTGTCACGAAGCACTGGGTGTCCATTGATATATTTTTTTTGCAAAATTAATAAACACAGAATTTAACAGAAATGTAAGTTGGCAAAGAAAAGACGAACCTATGATCTTGTCCCCGAACTGTAAGGAAGCAGCAAGCTTTGCCATGTCCCTTCTAGAAGCAAACTGCATAACGAGCTTCCTCAAATACTCATCATCAAACCTAGACCTCAAGCCGAAACAAACGACCATCTGCAGAAACATGACCACTTCGGCAGCACCACTCTCGGATTCTCCATCCAAATGCTCCTTCCACATTTCCACAACCGAAACGGCTCTCTCCGAGATCCTTCTTGAATATTCCCTCGACTCCGACTCCGAAACCATCAGCGCCTGAATCACAAGCCCGCACGCCCACCTCTTATCCGTCACCCCGGACTTGGCCACCTTGCTCTTCAGAAACTCCTCCACCGCCTCAACCACCAGCCGCGCCGGGTCCACCGCCTCCGCCATCGCCGCCGCTATCTCCGCCCGCAGCGACGCCGACTCCTTCCGCTTGGACACCACGAAGCGCAGCAGCGCGGGGGCGTCCATCTTCCGCCAGAGGGATTTGAGCGTGGCGGAGAGGTCGGGGTCAGGTGGATGCGTGGCGCGGAGGTCGGCGAGCGCGGCCTCCCTCTGCTCCTCGATGCGGGCGGCGGCGGCGGACTCGCGCTCGGGGATGGAGGTCTCACGGCGGTGGAGGGATTCGAGGGTTTCTTTGGAGAGGGAATCGAGAGATTGTAGGTTTGAATCGAGGGATTGGGATTTTTCGGAGATGGAGTGTTGGAGGGAGGAGAAGTGGGTGGAGAGGGTGGTGAAGAGGTCGGTGCATTTCGCCAGAATGGTTTTCTTCGCTTCGAGTTCGTCGAAGAATTGGTGGACCCTCGTCGCCATTGGAGAGTGCTAAGACTCTCTTCTTCTCAAACCCTAATTTAATTTACCGTTAAGAGGACCAAAAATTTGAGTTGCTTCACGTTCCTTACTGCAAGTCTGGAACACTGGAACGGATAGGTGAGCTTTTTTTCTTTTCTTTTCTTTTTCTCTCCTAAATAATAAAACAATTAGAATTTACAATTTTTCATTAACTAGTAGTATTTTAATACGCATATTATATAGAATATTATTTTTTATTTTAAATGTTAATTTTCATGTAGAACATAGATTTTAGTCTCCCTCAGTCCCACTCATACATTTGCCCCTATAATCCTTTCTTTGGTGATAAAAAATATATATTTGTCCATATAGTCTCTCACAAATATATGGCAACATTTTCTGGCTAGATAAAACAATTAGAAAAACTTCTTTAATGGTGATAAAACATTAAAAAAAACTATACAATAACAAAAATATGCCGGTTTCCTTAATGTTAACTACAATTTTAAAAACTCAGTTTAAGAAACTGCAATTAAAACATTGTTAAAAAAACTACAACATACATAAAGACATTTATAGATATGAAGTGAATGGTTTAAATTTGTTTAACTTATTTACCCAAAAAAATGCAAAATATATTATACCTATTTGTGATTATCTTCGTCGCGCGTTAGCTTGATTATTTTTATTAATTTTTTTTTCAGCTAAAGAAGCATACTAAAAAAAAAAAAGCAATTATGACCTTAGTCCTTACACCATGTGTCATGATCTAAACAAGTTTCGTTTCTTTTTCTTATATGTGCTAAATTTGCTGTGCTGCTATATCTGCAAAATTTGCTTGGATTGTGACCTTTGTCTCGAAGCCACAACTTTTTTTTTTTTTTTCAATTTCTAGTGTGTTTTTGCCTTTTTAACAAGCTAAACACACGTGGAAATTTAACAAAATAATTTAATGATTTCTCACATTTCAAGAAAAACAAGTCAAACGCAAACCACTAAATTTGATTTTATACATTTTTGGTGATAATTCAGAAAAGAAAAAACATTAAACTGGAAAAAAAGGCGATTTTATTAAGAACATGTATTACTGAAATCATAATTATGCTGTTATCATGGGCCAGGTTTGTTAAAATTGGCCTAATTTGACGGGGCAGGCTGCACATATAAGGTTAGCTTCGTTGATTTTTGAAAGAAAAAAAATGTTTAAGGACAAGAGAACTACTCAGTTTTTTGATGACGATAAGAGAGGTAATCTATTTTTTTATTTTAATTTATAGTGAAGTAATCTTAATTCAAGATCAAAGCATGTTAAGGAGTTATTTTTGTTTTTTCGGTCGACATGCATCTTAACAAGCTTTAAGCAAGCTTACAGATATCTGGGATATGAACGCCAAATCCTTTTTGTTGACGTTTTGAATATGTTAATTGAGAAATATTTCAAGACAAAAAAAAAGAGAAATACTTAAACTAGAGTTTTTTTTTTATATATATCCGTTTTAGCTTTCATAATGTAAAATAATAACCAAGTTAAGGACTAAAGTCTTATTCATTAAATATTGAAAAAAACTAAATTGATATTTAAAATCTTCAAATATTAAATTGATATCTTTTGTATTTTCGAGGAATACTTTCCGTATTTACATCAATATAATTTTTTATTTATGATCACAACTCACAAGTATTCTTCACAATCATGTCACAATTTTTTTCGAACAGGAAACATTCATAGCATATGAAACTAATTCTTTGAATGATTTTTTTTAATTTCATACACAATTTAAAGATATTCGGATATTTAGCGCACCTGAAACATCCACCTATTGATTGTTAACTACTCAACCGTGTACAATAATTTTGTGATTATAAGGTTTTAATTTAGCTAAGATTGATGATTATAAGGTTTTAATTTTAAACTCGTGACCGTAGTGTCTGATACACGAAACATAGAATTATTGTTTTGTTAACTCTAGATTTTATGTCTCCATTTGAATTAATTTACGGCTTTTCTTAGATGAAAAATGAAATGAGTAAAGTAGAGAAATATAGGATCAAAGTTTTTGGCCATGTCTTCGACTCCTCGTCAAATATTTTTTTCCTTTGTCGTCAGATGATGGCTAAGGTGCTATTTTCTTAGAGAGGCTACATTTTCTGTTTGTTAAATTTGTTCAGAAAAAGAAAAAGAAATTAGAGATAATGCCCCATGCATGTTAGTTGGTGAGTTTTCTAGCTTCTTTGAGGATAAACCTATTGATAGTGACTTCCCTTATGGCTCATTCGGAGCTTCTACAAGCAACATAATGGACTTTATGGCTTGCAGCAAAATAATTTAACACGTTAATTTTATATATATTTAGTTAATTAATCGCTTTGTTGAAGACTGATATTTTTGCTTGATTTGATCAAACAACCAAAGAAGGAGAAAATAGACATGCCCAAAGGCCAAAGTCCTTATCCACAACACCCATGTTCTGTACACACTAGTTAAACTTCTTCATTTATGTTCTCAAACATGATGGAGATATAAGTTTGACGGAATGGAAAAAGTGAAGGAAAATGTCACCAATTCAAATCTTTCAATATTTCTAACAAAAATTAATATTTGTTAATAAAAAAAAATTCTCCACTCTCATGGATGAAATACAGAAAAGAACACGAGTGGCAAATATTCTTTACTTCTTGATGGAGAAATTCGCTATTCTCCTTAATATATACTACCCAGTGGTTGTACTGTGAAGACACTAATCAACGCAAATTTGAAGAACAATCAATCAAATTAATTTCTACGATGGAATGAACATACTGACAAATTTTATAAACATGCATTTAGATGTTGAGGGAAGAGTTTAGGAATTGCTATGTTTCGAACGTGGAATGGAATAAAGGAGAACTCCGGCTATTTTCTGCTGGAGTGATAAAACTAATTTTTCAAGATACAAATTAAGATCCTTCAACACATGATTTTTTAAATACAGATTTAGAGATTAAACTATCAAGCTCATGACCATATGCTTAAAGAGCATGATTAATCATCTCTCAGATCATGTTCGTTTTGCACGCAATAATGGTATTACAAAGAAGAAAACCATTAGAACCCCCTCCCACACAAAACAAAAACAAAAATATACAGACATAACTATGTAGCATGCATTTGGCATTGTAAAGAGATAGCAGGGTTTCAATTTTCCTTAGCCTTGCCTTAAACTACCCTTTTCTTTTCACAAGTACAATGGAAGGATCAGCAAACCGAACAGAGAAAGATCTAGAAAGATTATCTGGTTCATCAAGTGCAGTCCCTTGATCGAAATTCTGAGAGTAAGTGTATTGATCATAAGGGACCTGAAAGGATGATGCAGACTCAAAAATCTTCTTCTTCTCTTTCTTGAGCTTCATCCACAACAATTTCCACCTCAACTTATTGCTTGTTCCAGTGGCTGATAGCGAGTTTATATGCTCAATCTCATTGTAACTCTTCCCCAATTGGATTGTTCTCCTGCCAGAATTGCACCAACCTTTGATATCCATGGAATCACTTATAAAACTCAAAGTCACACGCCAAAGAGTGTAAATAAGCAAAGTGAGGAGTGACAAAAACTTTAGAATATAAAAACCCACATGGCTTTGGATTGGGTATTCTATTGGAACCTTTTTATTTTATTTTTTGGCTTCAGTTGCCAAAGTAAAAGCTAATTAACCAGCTAACCACAAGAGAATAAAACTATATATTTGGCTTTAATTGAAAATTATAGACACCCACACCCTGATTATGGGGATCACACTCTGCATACTAATAACTCAGGCACGTGACCGACTGCATGTAATTGCTACGTGGAACTGTTTACCGAGGCAACTATGCCATGTGGAACAGCCTTGAACTTGATATAATTTTCATTATTGATAGATATCATGCATTTGGACACATACATCATGGATCATGCTTAGAAGCTCAAGTTCCAGTTCCGTTGACTTAATACTGTACACTATCATGCATATGCCGCATGGATACCGAGATTGAGCAGCACTCTGCAACTTGGACAAACACCGTTAAAATTAGGCTAAAATGATGTCTAATAAATACACAAATTTTACTAGGTTAATTAACTACCTCCTGTAATCAATTATCTGAGACCATTAATTGAATACCAAAACACGAACTTTGGTAATAATTGATTTCCCAAGGCATGCTAACAAAAAGTAATTGATTACCCTGTTAAATTAATTGATTACTATACGACTTTCTATATTTTCGAGGCCTATTTGATTTGTTATATAAAGGGAAGGACCCCTTCCGCATTTTTTCATACAAAATTTTACTAGTTTACAGTGTTATTATTCTGCCAAAGTTTCTACTCAATCTCATTGATTTTGGAGAATTCTTGAAGCTCTCGTTGAAGGGAAGACACCAAAAAATGTGTCTCTGAAAATTGTGATTATAATTTTGTTTTTTTTTTTTTTGGCTTTAGGTGAGGTATCTCAAGCGACTAGGGGTGAAGAATTGTTCAGAGGGTTTTGTACTTTGGGTGAAGGGGTCCAAAATTTCTTCAAAGTGAGGTATCATGTTGAAATTTAGCGGAAATTCCAAATTTTGACTTTGGTATTGGACATAACTCTCAGTGAAGGAGTGAACCAATATAAAAATCAACTTGTGCAAATCTTTATCCTATCTCTTTATTGTTGTAATTTCTTATGATTTTTGGTCGATTGGAATTATAATTGATATGAATATGATTGTTTTGGTATAGTGGAAATGATCTTGCAACTTATTGGTTCATTTTGATATATGGAATTCTTTATTGTGATATTTGTGATTATATTGGCTTCTGAATTGCATTCCTTGCATCAAAGATTGGTTGTGATAATCAATTAGAACTTGTCACCATTTGCATTAGAAGCTTTCGTTAGAATTTCAGAAAGATTGCATTCTTAGGCATTATAGGCTATAAACTAAAAAAAAAACTTGTCATTTCGATCAAGCATTGAAAAAGAGACCTATGGGGAGTCTTTAGCTGGGGGGATATCCTTTTCCCGTATTCTTGCTTTTTAGCTTTCCTTTTGGGCTTTAAGCCACGATGATTTTTTTTTTTAAAAAAAAATATATAATTTTAAAGTACAAAAATTGTTTTGTTTAGTTCTCCTCTCTCTAAGTACATATTACCCATTTTCATAACCACATTTTACATTAAGAATTCGGGCCTTGTTTAAAGCCTTATAGCTTTGGGGATTAATTTTCAAAATAGAGTTCTAACATAAATGCTAATTAAATATGTGACAATCAACGAATCTCCAATTTTGAATGGAGTTCTCGTGTTTATTTTGTATCAGTTTTTTTTTTTATCATATCTCTTAAATTGATGATGACTTTGGCATAATTAAGTTTGGAAAAGGGGTTTAATATCAAAATTCACAAGAAAATATTTTTGAAAGACCAAAACTAGAGCTGTCAAAATTAAGCGAGCCAAATGAGGCAGTTGGACATATGAAATACAAGATCAAAAAGTACCAAACAAGGTGTTCTATTTTTTTTTCTTCTAAAATTTAAATAGAATTAATTAGGTAGAAAAAAAAAAGTGGCCCATTTTGACCTGCCGAGCTGGGTTAGACAACTTTGTTTGGATAGCCACTACCAAAAGAAGTCCATTAGAAAAACGGTCGCTAACATACTTAGGTATCAGCGACCAAAATGTCACACTAAAGTCCAAGTATGAACCGTTAGCGACCGAATAGTTTCTGCCGCTAAACAGTCACCAAATATTTCAGTCACTAATAAAAATGTTCCGTCAAAGAGTCTTTGGTTGATTCTATATTGGGAACCAGAATAGAGACCGTAATATTGGTGGCAGATTCAATTTCTGAAATGACAAAAACTAAAATCATTTGAAAATAAATAATTATTAATTCAGTCGCTAAGCTGGTCGTTGTTTTATAAGATAGCAACTATTTCTTCCGTGGCTAAATCCGGTTGCAGTTTTGCATTTTTCTAGTGAGCTCTAATAAAAACCATTCTAGTAATCTCTAGAGTAACATATTACTCATTGGCTATTGTCAAATTACCTCAAATAATTAATCAATTATCTATGACCCATAATTGATTGCCAAATTGGGGTATTTTTAACTTGGTTGGAGTAATTGGTTTTGACCCATTGAAAAAGAGAGACTAAAATTTTCAAAAAATATTTTTCTCAATCCTCTTTCCTCTCGTGATATTACTTATTTACGTATTGGCAAGTTTCTATCAAAATTATTACTTGGTTTAATTACTGTTTTTAAAAATGAGTAAATTTTTTTTCATAATTTTAAAAGAAAAATAAAATAGATGTTCTTCAAATACATTGAAATTTTTTTAAAAAAATTTTTACTTGTTTAGGAAAGTAAAAAAATGAGTTAAAAAAATACAAATATTATATATTAATTAAAAATAAATTAATTTTTATCAAAAAATAATTTAAAAAATTTGAACTTTTTATTAAATGAATTTTTAGACTTAATTGCACTTTTATTTCTTTAAATATTAAAATTGTATAATTTAAGGCCCTGAGTTTTATTTGTGCTAATTGGATTTTCTAGACATTACAAATGCACAATTTTAGTTTTTTGGATTTCAATTGTGGGTCAATTAGATCACTTAGGTATTACAATTTTAGTTTATATAAACGAACATCATTCTATTTAATATATGCGAAATAATATATATAGCCAAAGGACTAAAATTTCACAATTGTTTTTATTTTATCTTTTTCTTCTTGTTTTTTATTTTTATTTTCACTCAAAACATTCATAATCTAGATAAAGTTCATTCCCGTAGACAAATTTAATTGAAATGGTTCAGATCAATGGAGATAAATCATAAAGAAAATGATGCAACGACACTTGTGTGTTTCTAAAGATTTAAAAAGAAATAGAAATAAAAGAGAGAAAATTATAAATATAATAAATGCTAGGAGTACAATATAACAAAAAAAAAATAGATATATAAATAGTGTCAATTAGTTCATGTATCATTGCACAAATCATAAAGGGTTATTATTAGCATCCATTAATGTTCTACTTTATCTCAGTTTTATCTTGTTTTTCTTTTTATCTTTCACTTTATTTTGCCAACATATAATTTATGACATTTATTATTATTTTTTCTATCTCTCTTTGTTATCCTTGTAAATCAGAAAAATGGAATAAATACTTCCAACATTTTTTTAAAGAAAAAAAATTGAGCAGAGGAATCTACTACCTCAGACAAAACAAAGAAGATGAAAACACGTGAATAGAATTATGGATCATGCTACAAATTAAGTAGAATTTGAAACCTAGCTTGGATCCGCTTTTTAACCAAAATTGGGGGTAGGTAAATTACAGATCTAAATATCTGGGCGATATTAAGAAGAATTTCAACGAGTTATTTGACTGTAATTCAAGAGAATTTAAAGCACCTCTTAAAATCCATACCAAAAAAAGAGGAGGTCCTTTTTCAGATTAGTTATGTGTGTTCTCTGAGTACGAGGAGAGAGAAGAAATAGATGTGATTGAGAACAAGTTAAATAGTGATTCGTAGCAACTGAATTTGGAGCTACACAACACAAGCATTAATTATTACCTCTCTTTAGAGTATATAAGCACTTACATAGAATTTAGCACATGATAAATTAATTAACTGTGCAAATTCTGAAAGTACTACGTAGTTATTGATGGATAAACATAAGGACTAACAACATAGACACGAACCAATGGATCGAGAGAGAGACATAAACGAGAGGGTAGCTAATTGTTGTCGGAGCGTTTCATCCAAGAAGGTGGAGATGATGAAGCTGCGACTGATCGATGAAAACGGCACCGGAAGGAGCCTTCATGTGTCGTTGGAGAACAGAGGCACTGCCCTTTGGGCGACGACGTCGTTCCACTGTCACTTTCCGGTAAAACCGAAACACGGAGCTTGCTGATCTGAACCTGAGATTGGGAAGCCATGAGTGACGGCGGTGAAAACTGAAAAGCTTACGAGGTCAAAATACCTTATAGCACAAACTTCGCTTTTATACAAAACAATATCAATTTAAGGCTACACTGGATATTTAAGAACTACCTTTTTTTTCACCATTATCCTTTCTTGAGGTAACTTTTATATATATATATATATATATATATATATATATATAATAGGGTGGGACACTAAATATAAAGTTCTTTGGAGATTCATAAATTTAAAATATTTCTTCAAATTATAAAAGACATTTTAGAAGCACTTAGAACTTGATAGTTGGAATTATTAAAAAAGTCCGCTAACGGCTAACCAGTCATATCACTTATGGTGTGGTATCTTATTATTGAATATAATTGATTCTTTACAAATAAATTTAAGTAATTTTATATTTTTGCATAAGGAAAGTGTTGAAAAATATAAATGTTAAATATTTAAGAATACTATCTTTTGCTATTTGCTTGTGGAGACAAAATAGGAGAAGACAACAAAAATTAACCCTGGGATCCACGTGAAAGTCGATCTTTTCTTCTTAAGATAAAGAAAATAACCCTTTCTAAGTTTATCCATTTATTTTCTCTTTCACGTGGTGCGGGACTTATTTGTTTCTTCTCGTTGTATTTTAGGGGTTAAAAAAGTATTATGTCATTTATTTACTTAATTTTTCCATTTTTCTATTCAACCAATGAATAGAAAGAGAGCTCAATTTTTTTTATATTTTTTTTCCTTTTTCTTTCAATACAAACAACTTATAAATATATTTATTTTTCACTAGTTTTCCTTGTCATCCCTCACATATATTTGCACACAGTGAGTAATGCTTTGCCTTTATCACTTATCTGTCCGTTGTGTAATTAATACTTATTGATCCAAGTGATAAAAGATTTAATTCTTTTTAAACAGAGTCTTAAGTATGAGATCCATCCTCTTAAATGAGTCTTTTTACACTACACACACAAACACAAAAAAAAAGTCTCTAAAGAAATTTAGCCAAGCATGCCCCAAGCTAATATCATTCTTGACGCTGAAAAACATAGACTGACGAGATAATTTTTGAGACTGTAATTGGAGTTGCCCTAAAATGAAGGAAAGTATCTTACAAAGATAGGACTTATAAGGAGTATATGTGAGGGTGTGAATGAGAGTCATATTATACAACGTACAATGTATTAATTTTTTTTTGGTGCTAATTAGCGCTAGAGATCCTAATTAAATTCAATTCAGTCGTCCCTTATATACAATTATGTGCATAAAATAGTCTCATAATTTATAAAAGGTGTATTACATTAGTTTTTGGATAAATTACTTTTGTATCTTCTGAATATCCTTTTTTATATTTTGTTATTACCTCCTTTAATTCATATTGAGAGAAGTCTTCGTAAAATAAAAATGACAAAAATATTAAATACAGTGTTGTTAATTTATAAGCACAAAAGCATAACTTGATACAAAATTGATTAAATTTAAAAGCTAACTCATGGAGAATTTCAAAGAAAAAGTTATATATATATATATATATATCAGCTAACTTACCAGTCCAACCAACAAACTACCAGTCTTGTATAATCGTGGATTATTGTTTTTCAGCCTTAAAGCTCTCCCTTTTGTCATTACTAACACATATTTGCCTTCTCTTTTCAATCTTAGGTGCACTAAAGAAATTTTCTCCTTTTTTCCCCCATAGATCATCTAAGCTATGGCGAGGACAAGAAACAAGAGTTTACAAGCAAAACTGGTAGGTATGTCTTCCCCACCCCCACCCCTTTTTTTGATTTAATATGACGACGATCAGCTCCATTTAAAAAGTAGAAATAGCTCTTGTTTGACATATTATTTGGCCCTAAATATCACATATACTATATAGGACAGGACAAGCAAGTATTGCTTATTTAAATTCAAGTTGTTTCTTACGTTAAACTAGTGTTGGATTAAGAAACCGTGTCTGATTGTGATCGTACTTTTAATGTTTGTTTGATCATTGAAAAATGTTCTGCTTGCCCAGTTCCCCCCTTTTTTTGTTTTAAAAATTTATATTTTTTGGTCAAAATCGTTTATATACGTTAGTAGAAGTACAATTCTTGGATATAAAACCCTACGTGTATTTTGACCAAGTAAATCTTTGGGTTATGTGTGCATTGCCCACCCTTCTCTTCTGAGGGGACAAGTTACATATAAAACCATTCATGTAGAAAAATAAGATTTTTAGCTATTCATTCAGTTAGCGACTATATTAATGACATGCAGAGAGCTATTCAAGCTATATATAATACCCTTGCATGCTCTCCAACTTATGCATTCCGCTTAATCACATTTTGCAAAGTCGTTGATTAGTTCTAGCTAGTTGAATTTTGCATAACGTGTGTGCTTCTTCAATCTGCCAAGTAAAAGACTATGTATTTATGTCTATCCCCATCCATTACTTTTTTGGCCAGTTACCCAATGTAGTTTGGTTGAGAGAAAGAAAACTTCTGAAATTTGGAAAGTTCTATTGTGTAGTTGAAGTGAAAATGGAGAAAAAGTAAAGAGGAAAGAATATTTCTAAATTTTCTCTTTGGTTCAAATTTCAAATTTTTGTTCCCTCCCTCATTTTCCTACTATCAAAAGGACAAGCATTATGCATAACTGGCAGAAGATTAAACATGATTAGATCATCTATGATATCCAGGTTCTTCTTGGGGACATGGGGGCAGGGAAAACAAGTTTGGTTCTTAGATTTGTGAAAGGTGAATTTTCCGAGTACCAGGAATCAACAATTGGAGCAGCATTCTTCACTCATGTGTTGTCTTTAAACGAAGCGACTGTAAAATTTGATATATGGGACACAGCAGGGCAGGAACGATACCACAGTTTGGCTCCTATGTACTATCGAGGTGCTGCTGCTGCCATTGTTGTGTATGACATTACAAGCATGGTAACTAAATACTGTATCAACTCTCCTTCTCTCCACATGCTTTAACTTAATAGAAGTATATCATTAATTCATTATTTTTCTAATGTACGTATCCTTTAAATGATTCAGCATTATGTTTTGCTTAGATAATATCTATTAGACTATTACTACATTTACAGTGAACATGTTTGGCTGAATAAATAATGCAAACTCTGGCACAGGATTCTTTTGTACGAGCAAAGAAGTGGGTTCGAGAAGTGCAAAGACAAGGTAACTGTCCAAATGTATATATCTTTTGAACAAACTTTTAAAGCATATTGAGCTTAATATAAATTGTCTGATGCTAGAACCCTGTAAACATGTGGCATATACCATCACGACCATAAATTCATTGGTAAGAGTAAGATTTCAGATGATAAATATTGGCTGAGGGCCAGAGCAATCCACTAACATCTGAACCAGATTTCTGCATGCTTAAAAAGTTGTGAACTTAGGCTAAATTGACTTCTATATATCATTCTGAAAAAGTTCATCACAAATTCATAAAACGGTACTAATTTGATAATTCACTTCAGCAAATTCAAGTTTGACAATGTTTTTGGTGGCTAACAAGGCTGATTTGGAAGACGAGAGAAAAGTCAGATATGAGGTATTTCCAGTGAATTGTTCTCATGATTTGTTTCAGTACTCATCTTCTTTTATGTGATGTACTTTGTAATTGTATTGATGGTTGCAGGAAGGTGAGGAATATGCCAAAGAAAATGGCTTGTCTTTTCTTGAAACTTCAGCAAAAACCGCACAGAATGTGAATGAGCTTTTCTATGAAATAGGTAAAATAATTTCCCATAAACCCTCTAAAGTATTTTGGGCAAGAGGCAGTATCTCCTACGAACTATGATGCAAGAGCACTTGCATTGTGTGCTCTGTCCTTCTGTTCTGTTCAACAATATTGCAATACCAAAAATAATAAGAAGCAATTCTATCGGTAATGTTTGGATAAATTTATCAATAAATATTTATAAGAGAAGAAAATTAAAAGATAAAATAAAACAAATTTTTAAGTTAAAAAAGTAACTTACGGATAAGTTAATTTTAATTTATACCAGAAATTTAATTCATTTCATCTTCTAAAAGTACTTGTTGATAATAAGTTTATGGAAAGAGGCACTTAGGAGTATAACCAATCACTAATAATGGTTATTAACGTGTGTTAAGATTGCTTGCTTAGAAATTAAAGAAACATTTTGCAGCAAAGAGATTGGTGAAAGCTAACCCTTCACGTCAAAGTGGAATGAAGCTGCATACCAGACCTGGAGAAACAAGAAGAGGATTCTTGTGTTGTACTTAATTATTAATGGCTTTCCTCACGTCACGTGTCCATTGTTGATGTCTACGTAAATGTAATTGCTCAGACAACAAGAACAAAGCCATGTTCGGTGTACATTGTAAGATCTCACGCCCAAACTTGTTCTTTCTTTTTATTTATTTTTTCTGTTTCTGGCTTACATGTACAACGTACTCCTTCCTTTCTGTAAACACATTATTTATATTACCCACTTGTTGGTAACGCTTAGTGTTGGTCAAATTTTACTACAGGGAGATAAAGCACTTTTAGATGATTCCCATTTCATTCACTATAGGGAGACAAACCAGAAATTCAACCTTTGGCTTTTCAATCAAAATCACAATTTCTCCCTTTTTTCATTTTATGCATTGAAATTCATAAAAATACTTTCCAAATTTTTATCCAAAAAGCTTGAAGCCAGTTTGAATACGGAACGCCAATGATGTTTCTTAGTTCTGCAATTTTCTCCTTTTTACTTTTGTGTCTCAGCCAAATTTTGATACGGTATATTTATTTTTTCTGCTCGCGCTCGCAAATGAACAATTGGCCAGAAGCAACAAGTTTTTATTTTCCATGTAATGTGACTTTAAAAATTGTGTATTAAGAATTTTGCCATATATTTGAAGTAAAAATGAATTAAAAAGAAAAAAAAAAGAAATATAAAGGTGAAAAATATTTTTTTAGATTAATAGAAATGAAAAAGTAAAAGAATGAATAGAAAGGAATAAATAAATTCTCTGACAATTCTTTTAATAATTTTAAAATTACATTCAAATTAAAAAATTTAAACTTTTTTTGATAATAAATTTACAAATTAACATCCCTCCCTAGGTCGCTTTCCACCTTACCGAAGGAGAGGAGATTTATTTTTCTTGAGTAAAAAAAATCACCTTTCTTATTCCCTTTAACATATCATAGAAATTTGAAACTTTTGTATTATTTATTGCTCTTTAGTTTTATCAAACCAAAAAAAGGATTACTATATAATTTTTTACACTGAATATACAATTATACACTAATTATAAAAAAATATGCATTGAAAACTCTTAAAACATATATAAAAAAGAATTTAATGCTGTGTAAAATAATTTTATAATGTAATGTATAATTTTTTTTCTCATATAAAAATTATATACTGCATATATAAAACATTTAAGTACTACTAGACTTGTCTATTTACTCAAATTTGACCAAACAAAAGGAAGACGCAAAAAGGACTTTTCTCCATTGCCTCCGAAGGTAATGACATCCTTGGCATGTCCAATACTTTCTTCGTTGAGTTTTTGGATTTACCTTGCTTTCCCTGTGCAGTATGGTTAAACTACTCTTTTTTTTTAACGGTATGTTTAAACTAATTTGATTACTCGACACTTAAAAAGTACTTACATATGTTTAAAGGATACGATACTCACTAAGGTCAACATAAGGTCTAAAATATATACCAATTAATTTTTTTATTGATGCGTTCATTTTGCAATTTGCATATATATTCGTTATAATTTTTACGTTTATTCTATTTGCTTGATAGAGCCAAACAAGAGCATTAGTTTTCATTTCTTTTAATTTTTCATAACATACCAAGATAAATTTACTTATTTAAATTTATCTTATCTTCATTTTCTTTCTTTATTTTATATTTCAACCCAACTAAGTAGTAGTATTTCTTCATCACTTTTGCACCATTTTGCCATGATACTGCACTCCACATGCTCCCAAGTTCCCAACAAAACCGAATAATTTTCCTATTATCTCAATCAACCATAGAAAACTACTTTGACAGAATCAAGGGGAAAACTGAAGCTTCTTGCCTAATGGAGTTTGCGTTGCGGCAGAACAATGTTCTTGTCCTTATCGAAATGGACGAAAAGCTAAAGACTGTGCATGCAGATTGCAGTTGCAGCAGGTGTCAGCTTGTTTGTGGGTTTACCCTCCAATGCGCATTATTATTCATTTATTCATCGAAAACATAACTCCATGACCTCAAAAATCGAGAGAGAGAAACATTTTCATTTCATTTCTACGATTACAAACTACACGAGGAAGAAAAAATATAAAATTTCCTACTGGTGGTGGGAAATGCACCACCCAAGTTTCCAAGGAAAAACAAGCAGAGTGTACAAATGCCAATGGAAACAGAGTGTAACTAGCTAATGCAAGAAAGCCTAGATAAAGTAATAATATGCGCCTTACTAATCATTATTCTTAGAAAATTAGTTAAGAAATTAAAAAAATGTTATTATAAAAATCATGAAAAAACTTAAAAAATCATAAATAACACACTTTTATCTATTTTAATAATTTTTTAAATTTCTTAATCAATATCTTTTAAGATATTAGTTAATATTTACCTAATAATAATAAAAAAGATGAATTGCAATCATGCCATGCCATGAAGGTACTCATAGCTTCTTCTCACCCTGCTGCTATGCTGCCACTACTACTTTATTCACAAAACTACCCTCGTAACAAAATCATAATTACCATGAAGGAGAGGTACAAGGGGAAGCGGAGGATGAAGAGAGACCATTGTTGCTACGTGAATCACTGCATGAAGTGGCCAAGGACCTTGCGTCTCTTAGGGAAACGGAGGAAGCCTCTGCAGGGAGCTTCTTCATTGGCGTCAAAGGTGGGGTACATGGTGAGTGAGTAACACAAGCCTCAGCTGCTGCATCATCTTCCTCAAAAGAACCACTTCTTTCCAAGCGCGAAGGTGAAGTGTCCGGTGTCTCAAATGGGGTGTCTGCTCCACTCCCTTGGCTCTCATAAATGGGGTTGGAAATGTACACAAGGTGTTTTTCCCCGTCATTGCAAGGTTGTTTATCATCATCATGACAAAGATTTGATCTTGAGGGTGCTATGGATATGAGGGATGGTGGTGGGGAAGGGCTTGAATTTGACTCTTGGGGTTGGATTTGGATTTGAAGAAGTTGAGAATAGTGCTTCTGCTTCCTTGGCCCAGCTTTGTCTTCTTTGCAAGAAACTGCAGGGAGAAGGATGCTTCTTGGAGCTTGGAGGACTCCTTGTGCATAAATGCTGCGGAATGGTGGAGACTGTTGTTGTTGGGGGAGTGAGGCTGTGTCTGTGTGAGAAGGTGAAGCATTGGCTCTGGCGGTGGGAATAGTACTGTTGTTGGAGTTTCTGTTTCTGAGGTGGCGACGCCGGAGTAAGAGGGAACAGTAGAGCTCAGCTAGCAGCACAAATATAAGGACTAGGACCACTGCAAGGGTCACCACCATTACCAAGGTTGCACCCATAATCACTTTGGATGAGCCCTTCATCTTCGCTTGACTACTCTCTCTCTCTCTCTCTCTCTCTCTCTCTCTCTGTCTCTTCCTTCGTAGAGAAGAGGCACGGTAATATAGGGGGAGGTAAGAAGTAAGAACAAAGTCCTTTTTGGCGGGAAACAGTCCTTTTGCCTTAAGAAAGGAGGCTTGGATGCAGACGGATGCGAATCGTAAAAAGAGAAATGGTCCTAGGGAACACCAAAGGCTTTTTGTTCTGAGCTAGTTTGGTTGGACTTTTGATCAGTTTTGACATTCTAGATCAGAGCTGTCAATTTGTTACTAATTTACTGCCATATGCATTCTCGCATGGTAAAACTAACAAAAGTTTTACATCTGCATTATTCTTCCTCGATTCAGTAAAACTCTACAGATTAATTTCACTGCTTTTCTTTTTCTGAGTGTTCCTTAAAATGGGAAGTGACACATTAAAAATGACCTTTTGCACAACTTTAACCCCATGCCACATTCATGCATTAAAGTGTGAGAAATCACTTTATATTCATGTGAAGTAACAGAATTATCAAAAATTATCAAGCAATTAAATAATGTACGTATAAATGTGCAAACAACATTATCTGAAGAAAAGAAAAGGTGAGTAGGAGGCTCTGAATAGCGTCTGTCTCAGCACCATAATTTTCTTCTTACAAACACTTCTACAATCATAAAAGACAACTTGAATTGATGCTCCGTATTATGACCTATGGCCGCATCTGTAAAATAATGGCAAAGTTACTATTGTCAACCAACACAGACGGGACCATCTATAATGATTTAGCACAGCACCGAAGTAGTCAGCATTTTGCTATAAAAGCACCACCATGCAATCTTCATTCTTCAGTAATACCAGGCACTTAACATTGTAACAAGATTAAAGCGTGATGATCATAACGAGTGCAATCATGCCGATAAAAGAGGAGCATTATACTTATGCTATCCTTTATCATGCTCTTAAGGCCGCAATCCTAGCTGCTAGATCATCACAGTCAGGTAACTTAGGATGCACATGCCGAGCTTCCAGTGATCTAACAGGCTCAAATGTAGCAGCACGAGTAAATACTTTCTTCTTAATTTCCGCTTCTCTGTGTTGTTCACGAGGAAGAGAGAATGATCGTGATGCATGATGACTAACCATCTCTGGTGTCTCATCAGATCCATATCCGCTTCCATTCTGCAGCAATTCCGTGGTTGAGTCATGGGCATGGTGGACTTTAGAGTTTCTTTTTAATTTTTCAGGCACAAGGACGGATGGCTTTTTGCTATAATGGATCAGTAATTTATCTATTATCCTTTCCTCTTCTGCATTTTGATACCGCTCATCATCAAGCATAGCTTTCAGACCACGTCTTGATTCATCTCGTCTCCTGCTTCTGCTCCTTGATTTTCTATTAAGTCCAGAGTCTTCATTAGTGGCATCGTAGTAACCAGGTAGTCGTGATCTTGACTGCCTTCGCCGCATAGATCTTGGTTTCACCACTGGGACTTCTTCGGAGATTTCTTTTTCACGACTCTGTTTGCTCCGTCTCTCGTGTCTATTGCCCTGCCAATCCTGGTCAGAACTATCCAAATCTATTTGAATCCTCCTTTCCAACACAGAAGCAGCATCAGGCTTCTCATGTGCTGAATGATATGTAGAGATGCCACCACTGTCAGTAAGTGAAGATATCATATTGGCTCCACGTGTGCTGCTCTGCTGCTTAGAATTGGGATGTTTAAGATATGGAGGCGGAATGACATTACTGTAGCAGGGCTTCAGTGTAGGTGTTTCATCCCTTTGATTTTCTCTCTCGGATTTATCAGTCCCAGGTAGGCCAACATGATTAACAGCAAATGACTCGTTCACATTACTCTTGAAGCGCGACCCCGCATGACTAGAAGACTTCCTAGAAGTTGTAGTGCCCTGGTTTTCTCTTAGAGGGGTGGTATTCCCCATACTATCTTGCAGCTTGGAACCACCTTTAAATTGTTCAACTGTTTTCTGCTGAGATGGATGTCCAATTGATTTTAGCATACTACCCTGGTTTGCTCTTGAAGGGGTGATATCCGCCCTACTATAATGCAGCTTGGGACCACCTTCAAATTGTTCCACTATTTTCTGCTGAGATGGATGTCCAAACGATTTTAGCATACTGACCTGGTTTTCTCTTGGAGGGGTGGCATTCCCCCTACTTCTTTGCTGCTCGGAACCACCTTCAAATTGTTCCACATTTTTCTGCTGAGATGGATGTCCAAACAGTTTTAGCATACTACCCTGGTTGGCTCTCGGAGGGGTGATATTCCCCCTACTATACTGCAGCTTGGAACCACCTTCAAATTGTTCCACTGTTTTCTGCTGAGATGGATGTCCAATCGGTTTTAGCATACTACCCTCCTTCCAACAGCCTTTGTCACTCTTCTCAACAGTAATCTCTTGCCTTCCTGAATTATCATGGCCATCCCTTTTCCGAAGAACTTCATGACCATTTAGTGGCTTGAAGCCATTTCCAGGGAGTGTGGATTTAGAATGAAGATCGTGGTCAAGTCTGTTTAAGACAACAGCTTCCTTGCCATTCTGAAATCTGCACTCATTATTGGCAAGATCACAGTTTTTCTCTAACAAGACATCATTCCTTACTTCTTTTTGGGTAAAATCCTTCCCATGTGATGGTTTATCATGGTTAGGCACACATGCATTGTGGCCCTGTACAACAAACATTAGCAATTTTACATACGTTCTCAAAATTTGAAACAAAGTAAGAATTATCCGAGTATTCAATTTTGACAACGAAACCAGTACAAAATGCAGAAGACAGCACCTGTGCAGTAGCACAGGATCTCGACATCCTCAGTTTGAAAGCCTTGGAGTCCCAGTTTATTGAAAACTCTGATGCAATCTCCTGCATCAAGCTGACCTTGTTCTCCAATGTAGAAAACTTGAAATTCAAATTTGCAGCAAACTGATAATTTGTAATATTTAGTCAGTACAGGAAACCAGAAAAAGTCATTAATTGTATTCTAACATAAATGAAAAATCACCTCTTGATTGACATAACATTCCATGCAATTCCCATATCTCTCCTGAAATATTTGCCTAAGGTCACGTAACTCTGGTAAATCAGAAAATCTTGCAGCCCCAAACATCAGAGACGATACAGCCATCCTACATTCCTCAGGGCAACCACTGTAAAAGAAATGGAAGCAGTTGTGTCAGTTATTCAACTTCTGACTGATCAAAAAAATTATTCAACTTCTGAATTTATGGGAAAATGTACAACGACTACCCAACCATAACAATTTCGGGACGTTTGTGACAGTTACAGGTGTCCAACCCACCATTTTAGTCAACCGAAAAATAAATAAACATAACTCCAACCGCCCCCTCCTAGATCATAAACTGAATGCATCATTTATTCTGACCAGTTCATCTCACCAAAATCATTACTAAAATTAATTCATTGCTTGGGAAAACTGTAATCGGTACCTAAACATGAAAAACTGCACGCGCAAAGGCAAAAACTATGTTCAACCACACACAGAACAACTACACGCGTATAAACCTGTAGATGCACACTCTTGTATGGTGTAGTCAGTACTCAGTAGGTTGGTGACCATTAAATAGACAGAAATTAGAAAATCTTTTCCTCTAAAAATGATGCAATTTCTACAATTGTGATTGTTGATCAGACAATAAGGAAAGAAAAGTTGCTGACGATATCAAAAGATAAAACACTGCCACTAACTTACCCATAATCCTCATCTCCAGAGAAGCATGGATATGATAAGCTACACTTAGTTCCTAATTTGATTTTTATTATTCTTAATTTTTTATTTCTTATAGTGATTTTTTTAATTTTTATAATTTATATTTTAAAAGTAATTTTTTTAGTCCCTATTATTTATATTTTAAATTTTTTTAATCTCTATATTTTAAAAGTGATTTTTTTAATTTTTATATTTTATATATTAATTTATTTTTAATTCTTATCATATGTGAGTAATATTATCAATTACAATTAACTACAAAAATATTAGTAAGTAATTCGTAACTAATTTATCGTAAAATAATTTGTAATAAAAAAATAGTTGACAATTTATAACTAAAAAAATAATTTATAATATTAATAAGTAATTAAAATATAAATTATAGGGACTTAAAAAATCAATTTCAAATTAATAAAAACTAATAAAGAATTAAAATACATGTTATAAGGATTAAAAAAATACTTTTAAATTAGAAAATAAAAAAAAATATAAATTATAAAAACTAAAAAAATCACATAAAAACTAAAAAGATAAGAATGGTGAAACTAACTTAACCTTAAATTAATTTTAAAAAATGACTTGACTTAAATAAAACTAGGCGCAGCTGCATTAGATATAGGTTGAGCCCCCTGCAAAAAAAATGACAGTTTTTAAAGTAAATTTAGGGACCTTTTTATTTTGCCCTTCTCTCAAATTTTCCACGTTTTTTTTCTTCTTTATTTATTGAAACTCATTCGTTTTATTTGCGACCAGTGAGATGTGGGATACGAGTTTGA
The DNA here is from genome assembly GCF_004193775.1 of Glycine soja. Classification (NCBI taxonomy): domain Eukaryota; kingdom Viridiplantae; phylum Streptophyta; class Magnoliopsida; order Fabales; family Fabaceae; genus Glycine; species Glycine soja. Next base: position 42,807,899 of record NC_041006.1, on the reverse strand, counting down.
TGCTTTCTATTTTATAAATGATTTTATAAATAATAAACCATTATTTTCTATTCTTCATTTATATTCTTTAAGAATTAAATCAGCGCATGTGTATCCATACCATGCATCATATATCCCCATTCAGCCGACGAATTTCAGAGTAAAATTGGTTTTCGGCCATAGCAATTATGTTACTAACGAATAGCACTGGCAGGTTGACTACACAAGTCATAATTCTGAGTTTAAATGATCATTATGAACAAAAGAGATAGAGAGGATATCAAATATCGAAGCAGAAATCGAAAACAAACTAATACCTCAGTTTCTGCATCGCAGGGAGATGCTTCAACACAAACTCACAGCATTGCTCAACGAAACCATAGCAAGAGGACAGTGTTAACTCAACCACAAGTCCTTCAGCCTGTTAAACACCTCACAACAAGACAAAACTTATAATTGAAACAAAATCATCAAACACAATTAAAAATCTATTCTATTGTAATCCATTACTCGATGCTGAACAAATTAAAACACACAAAAAAGTAAAGGTAAAAAAAAAAAAAAAGAGGATCAATTACCCTTCCATAGGCATTGATATCGAGACCGTTGAGCAATAGATCAGCAATATCTTTCTTCAGAAACTTCTCTGTCGCTCTTCTCTTCCTCCGTATCACATCGATCCGACTCTTGGTCAATTTGATCAACGATTTGCTGAAAACAAAAAAAGCAGCAGAGGAAAACACGTTTATCGTAGTGAGAAGCATAACCACACTTTCTTCATCAAACAGAGCACAGAGTGCGAACCATTTAGCGGTGAAGCCTCTGCCGAGTATTCCGTCCAACATGTTGGAAGATATCGACTCTGTGGTTTGACTCAGTGAGCTATTGGACTCGGAAGCTCAGAACGCAAGATTCGCCATTGCCGAAGCCTTCGTCGGAGAGTAACACACACTGTCTAGTTGCAATGGAAAAAGGGGAGGAAGAGAGAGAAAATATATAAATAAATACTAATGAATGAAAATAAATCCAGTTCAGGAAAAGGATCTTTCAGAAGCCACTTCTGCTGCGACGATAATGACCTTTGGCTGTTTTAATAAAGACGAAGGTTAATGCGAACGTTGGAGGGGTATTTTCGGTAGTTAAAAGGATTTTTATTACAGTGCGGATGGGAACATGAAATTAGAATGGAACCGAGTGGTTTGGTGACAGGGGAAAATTAATGAATGGTGAGGATGTAAAGTGAGTTGCTGAGCTGGATGGCACATTCGGATAAAGGAAGGGACAGAATGGGCTAAGGGGTTAAGAGCCGTTGTGCTGCGTCGCGTTGCGTCACTCTTTAGATTCTTAGTATTTAACGGTTTAACCTGAACCCGGAAATTCTCAACTCAAGAATGTGCCTCTTCTTTTTTTATTTCTTTAAATGTTTTTTATACACTGTAGTTAATTTTTATGGAATTAATTATAAATAGTAAACTATTTAACGCATCTGCGTATAAAAACTTGAATTTAAGATTAAGATTTGAGCTTACTGTAAACAACCATAAGATTTAAGCTTTTTTTATGTATAGGATTAATGTTTAAGCTGGAACAAATCTTTTAAATCATCTTGAATATAGCTACTATTAATATGGTATGAGTTTAAGTTAATGTTGTCTATATATAAATTTATTTTAGATGGGGTAATATTTTATATGAATCTATGTTTAAGTATTTAAAATTTAATAAATTATTTGTATTTGGATATTTATGTTGATAAACGCTTATACAGTTTTAAACTATTTAGATTCATTGCTACATGAATACGTATTTAGAAATTAAATAAAAATAAAAATCATTTATGATTAAAAATAAATTAAAAATTTAATAACTAACTAAATAATCAATATATTAGCATTACATATATCACAAAAAATATTAAAAATAAAAAAATCACAAGGAATCATTTACCTATTTTTAGTTTTTAAACACTGAAATAATCATTCTATTGGCCAATTTACTAAGGGTGTAATTTTTAAAATTAGGGGTGGATTCTGAAATATTATCCATTTTAGAATAAATCCAACATATGTTCCCACTTCTAAGTGGAAAGTCGTAGCATTTGTTACTACTTTTATTTTTTTAATTGAATTCGTACATCTTTACACAACTAAAATTATTTTTTTAAAAATTTATGAATTTTAAGTTGTATGTTTTTTTTAAGACTTTAAAATTGTATTTTTTTTTTTTTGCTTTTGTATGACTTCCTAGTAATTAAGTTTCTTTTTTCTTCGACTTCAAAGTTATTTTTTTTTACTTTTAATTTTTTTTTACTTCAAAATCGTATTGTTTTTTAAATTGTAAATAATTTTTTTAATTTAATTATTTAATAAATATTTTTTTTTACTTTTTTTATTGAATATTTTGCATATGGTCTTATTTAATATTTAATATATTTTTTAAATATTTTTTTACTTAATATATCTCATATATGCTTTGTATTTGGTTTTAAATTTAAATAAAATCATATACAAAAATATCAAATAAAACAAATTATTTTAAAAAATATTTATTTATTATATAATTAAATTAAAAAATGATTTACAATTTAAAAAATAATAGGAAAAACAAAAAAAAATGGAAGTAAAAAAAATGACTTTAAAGTCGTAAAAAAATTACTTATATTACTTTGAAGTCATAAAAAAACCTACAATATAGAGATAATGATTTTTTTTAAAATAATTGAAATAATAAAATAATTTACGACTTTAATTTTAAAAAAAAAATCATAACTGTTTCAACTTTCAACTCATAACACTTAAAATGGATAATAATTTAAAATCGATTCTCAATTCTTAATTTTGAAAAAAAATTACCCCACTTAATAAATTGTCCTCATTCTATTATGTGGCCTTTTAAGAGTACAAGTTACCTTAGTCCTTGCCACCCACCTTAAAATTTATATTTTAGGACAATCACAATCCAATAAATAACTCTATTTATTGAACATGTAGTTCCGTAGTTGAGTTACATTTGGGACTTGGAGTCCAGCTATGGCGCTACATGCACTCAGTGACGGAGCAACAAATTTGGACTTTCCCATTAGGTTAGGCCTAATCCAAGTTTTGTACTGAGGCCCAGTTCCATTATCAAAAGAGCCCACAATTCCTTTGGTGAATGATGATTCATTCCTTGCGTGACGGGAGTTGCGAATTGACCCCAATTCTTTTGTTATTAACTCCTAACAAGGGACGGGTACTTTTTTATTTAAAAAAAAGTATCTTTTGTATGGAAATACAATCCCGATGTATAATTGCATAATGGAACGAAATTGTGTTTATGTTGTTTATGGATGGAGTACCAAAAAATTAAACAATGAAATATGTCTTATAATTGAATAACAAAATTTGGTTTTCGTTGTTTTTTTAAGAAATGTAGAAAAAAGTAACAAAAACACAATTCTGTTTTCCTTCCTTTTGGAAGGGGATGTAAAAAAAAATAAACAACAAAATCATGATTTCATTTTTTTTCGATCCAAAAATAGAACTATGCTTTCATTCTTCATTTTCTTCTTCTTCTTCCTCTACAAGTTAAGAATTGATCTAATGGTGGTGATGAACATCTGGGTCGATGGATCTAAATTGATACAGATTGAAGGTGTTTGGTCACAGTGATGGTGAGAACACGCAACGCAAACAAAAATGCATGGCAAAGGGGTCTCACAATGTTACAAAGGTGCGGTGGGGGCAGGGCCAAGGGGACGTGCGTGTAGATCTAAAGTTAGGAGCGGTGTGTGACACTATTCGGACAATGAGTGACACACGACGTTATTGTGACGATATTGGAATCACTAAGTTTAGATCTAGACAGAGGTGGTGGTGCAAGGCGTTGGTGTGGGTGATGGGTTGAGTGGGGTGAGAAGAAGGTGGAGGGAAAGAGGGAGGGGGAAGGTTTTTTCTCACGTTTATATGGACCAATAGCAAATGGATTGGGGTCAATTACAACTCGTTTGTATGAGATTTAGCTCATACTCATACATGTGTTTTAACCTAAAACAATAGATTCAAGTAGTCAATTTTTTTCTTTCTTGTTCTTCTTGTTTCTTTTATTTTTATTTTGCTCCTTCTTTTATTTTTTGGACACACCATTTACTGATTGATTGTTCTTGATAACAGCGGAAAGGAATTTTAAATTTTTGAAAAGAAAAAAAAGAAAACTTAAAAAGTTATAAAGTTAACATTGTGGTTGAAGAGAAGAGGAAGATATCATTGGTTAGAATATTTTCTATTAACAAAAACTAACAAATTAATCATTGAAAAAAAAAATCAAATGTTACAAATAAGTTGTAAAATGTCTTAGAAAAAGATCTATTCTTTGATTGTTATTCAAATTTATAATAAATAGATAGTTTTCAATATATACTATGTTGTAATTAAAATATATAATAAATAAATATATTTGAACATATAAATTATACGTAAAAAATATATATTTTAGATTTATAATAAATAATTTATACTGTGATACAAGATTATTTTAAATTATTGATATTTTTTAAAAATAATATTAAAATTTAATTTAAAAATAAACATGATAAATTAAAAGTATAGGAGGTACTCTCATTCAATATAGGTATTGTAATGTATCTATAATCCATTATTTATAATCTATAAAAATTATAATAATGATACCCACTTTTCATGTCCATAGTTTTGGTCTATTTTACTCCTTAACTAACATTATAAACAACACCATTATTATCTTAACTTTCATCATCTTTCTTTTATTATATTTTTATTTTAAAAAATATAGAGAGATTTGTGTCACTCTTCTCCTAGTATATGCAGAGGATGTTTAATTGAGAGAATAAAAAGAGCGGGAGTCTAACCCTCTAGTATATTCTAATTATAATATAATAATAAATTTTTTATTTTCTCACATGTCTTTGTAATATTTGATAAGTAAAAAGTCTTCAACTAGACAATAATCTAATTAGTCATTTGTCTTTTGTACCTTTCTTTCATAATTAATCAATTGTCAAATTTAGGATTTTAAAACAAAAACCATAATATTTAAGTCGTAGAATCGTACTATTATTTTTTTAATGGATGTGATTAGTGGATGACTTAAGTTTCGTCCACAGTCTCAACTCTCAAGCTTAGTCTCTTTCCATATGGTTGCAATAATATATTAGAGTGGAACAGATCAGAAAGACAATAATATATAGTACAGAAAAGTAGAGGCAATACAAATATGGTAACTAATGTTGCATGGAACGTGCAGGATAAAAGACAAAGGATTTACACCACCTTCCACTCAACAATCATGACGATTTATCTTGATGTAGTTTGAAAAGGATTAAAAGGAACAACAGAGACAAAGAACACAAGACTGATAAAGGAAATTAATTAAAGGATGATATTATTTGAATATATTTATATTTTAAATATTTTATTAATATCTCTTATTCTTATTTATTTTTTTCTATCATATTATAGTGCTTATTATATTTATATTTTTTTTCTCTATACGTCAAAAGGCATTTAGATGTCTAAACATCTTTTCCTTGATTAAGAATATGGAGTTGCATATATGTAAATGGCATATCAGAGGAGTAAATGAAAGAGACCACGCAGAGGTTGAATGTGGTGAGAGACTAAGTAATTAATGGAGTATATAAGAAAAAGGTGAAATAAAAAAAAAAGGATCTGTACAACTTCCCGCTGAATAAATATGACTTTGTTATAGTACCTAAAGATATCATCATAGGGAAATTTGACTCTTTAATAAAAAGTGATGGATACATTTTAAGGAGGAAAATGTATACTTATGAGTAAGGCTTATAAAATATAAATAAAATCTTGAATGGTGAGAAAAGAGTATCAAAGAGACACGAAAGTCATACATAGAAAACATAATGTAATTATACATTAATTTTTTTTAATAAAAATAATAACACATCCTATTAAGTTTTAGGTGTAATTAGATTTTGGTTTCTTCCTATTACGATTATAGTGTCTTCTGTCTCTTAATAATTTATTGCAGCAATTGAATCCCTTAATTTGTTTATTTTTTTTTAAAAAAAAAAACGATGTCCTTTCAATCCATCGTGCCATCGCTAACAAAAGTTTATTTTATACACGACATGGCACTAAGTTAACATCTTGATAGATACTGCAGTGAGTTTGGGTGTGGGTTGTTTTCTCCCCCCTTCAGCAAAAAAGAAAAAAAATACAGTGAGTTTAATTCATTTAAATCTTTGACATAGATAGATTAATATAAGAGAGTTTTTATGGTGCACCTAATAATGTAGAGGTTATGATATTGTTAATTTTTTAACCGATCAAATTATATGCCATTTTTCTATTAATTATTATTTTCTTATTTTAAATAAGTCTTTGATTATTATTTTTTAAAATTTTTAAATTGTAATTTTTAAAATTAAAAAATATGATTAAAGATAACTTTAAGAGTTTGAATTCTAAAATCTTTTTAGTTATTTTCAACACTTTTTATAAAAAAAAAATATTTTGGAGTTTAGGGCTTAAAAATTTCTTATTGTTATTTCTTAAGCATAGATTTTATAAAAATTATTGAAAGTAATAAACTAAAAAGATATCTTAAATCATATTTTCTAATTTAAAAGTTATAATTTTAAAATTTTTAAAAATAATAATCAATGACTAATTTGAAGAAAAAAAATTAATGAAAAGATGAGATATAATTTGATTGATTAAAAAATAAATATAATCAAAATCCCCCAAATTATTGAGGGCACCATAGAAACTCTTAGTATAATATTACAAATTTAAATATAATAATATGATTTGCTTAAGTAGATTGAAATCACTAATGGGTCATTGAGATGCTATACGTAATAAAGTGTAATATCCCGTACATAAATAGTAGGTCATTTGCTAACTTTTGTTAGTAATTGGAAGATAAATTGATAGAGGGATATTTTTTAATTGAAAATTATGATATCCGGTTGCTGCAATAAAATATCAAGGAACCAAAATTGAATGTGAACCATATTTTGAGAGATAAAGCTGAAATTAAGTCTTTATATTATAATAAGTTAAGATACCATCTCTAGGATTTGAGTCACAGTTTGTACATAATAAGGCCGAAATTTTGCCCACTCCCAATATGTGTTGTGTATTTGGTTTTTTGGGTGATGAAAGTTTGTTTGTTGTTAATGTTAGTTATCATTAAGGTGGAGTTGTCCCACTTATAAACCAAACTCCTTTAACACTCATCAGCAGCCACCAATTCAAATATATATACATACATGTATACATCGAATCCCAATACAAAATCCTTTTAACTAGCTGTCTATTAGTTTCTGTTTATGCCCTGCTACTCTGTTTTCTCATCCATTCAACAAAACCAAAGTTCATACTCTTTTCAGCCTTGAAGCAAATCATACCCTTACAAACCATGTTGATTTGATCTTCAGATCAATCAAACCACAGTTTATCTCATCTGTTTCAACTTCACTCAAAGTACTATCATGTTTTTATTTTATGCAAAGTTTTAAAAAGCAGTCCGCCACTGCAATTTTGGCCTCAACATCAAGGTGTTTGAGGTCTGTCTGACCACAACGTGACTGCAATTGTGGTTGCATTTATCCACAAAATTTTCCCTTTATCAAGAATAGTCATGAAACCATGATTGTGACCGCAATTTAAAATCATGATTTAATGGTTTCACTTTGTCATGACCTCGTGCACCCCTTGAAGCTTATTCAGGCTTCAAATTCTTGAAATTATACCCCCCTCCCCACCTCTCCCTTTGATGCTTTACATGGAGTACTTGAAGGAAGTGGAAGGAAAAACTGTGCATGATTATCTTGAGGTAAAGATGGGTAAAATGACAAAGCCAATAGGTGTGGAAGGACCAGTGATAGTGGGTGCTGGTCCATCAGGGCTTGCTGCAGCAGCATGTCTTAAACAGAAAGGCATTCCAAGCCTAATCCTTGAAAGGGATGATTGCTTGGCTTCAATGTGGCAGCTCAAGACTTATGACCGACTATGCCTTCATCTACCTAAGCAATTCTGCCAACTCCCTCTAATGCCTTTCCCCCAAAACTTTCCCTCTTATCCAACCAAACAACAATTCTTGGCCTATCTCAAAGCCTATGCTGACCATTTTGACATAAAACCAGCTTTAAGCAAGACTGTGATCAGTGCCAACTTTGATCATAGATGTGGGTACTGGAGGGTGAAGACTCAAGGTGTGAAAAAGGAGGAGACAGAATATGTTTGTCAGTGGCTGATAGTAGCCACTGGAGAGAATGCTGAAGAGGTTGTGCCTCAAATTGAAGGAATGAGTGAGTTTGAAGGGCCTATCTTACACACTAGCTCATATAAGAGTGGTAGTATGTATTGTGGGAAGAATGTTTTGGTGGTTGGATGTGGTAATTCAGGCATGGAAGTTTGTTTAGATCTCTGCAACCATCATGCTCGCCCATCCCTTGTGGTTAGAGATACAGTGAGTACACTTAAAACTTATGATCTTCTAAATGACATACTCAACATCTTCATCATATATATTCTTCCTTCACTGAACCTATTTAATAACATAATAATTAGAGTTTATTTATATATCTTGTTACTTTCAACCAATCAGAGTAAATAAGACTTTTAAGATAATTACCATTAAAGTAAATAAACTAATCATAACCATTTATAATTGGATAAAAATATAAAAGCTTTTACACCAGCAATATATTGACTATTTACTCATTAATTATTGTGTTTATATATATACATTGGAAAGCATATTGGGTGTTGCTCTTACTTTCAGTTGACTGCTCCTCTTAAATCCAGTTTAAATAAGTGTTCCGGTCGAAATCGATGTAAGACTCTTGTTCAGCTGGAAAAAGTGACGTGAACAGAGTCAGCTAATGTATTACGTACATTATGGAGTAAATCATAATATGAAACTATGTTCTGAAAGACGTTTATCGTATTAATTTTTTAACGATGATGATCAGTGGCCACGCCTAAAGTTTTTAAATGTGTATGTTGTTGGTGAAGTCAGATTTCAAATATGTATTCTATTATTCAAATTAGTCTCATAAGTTATTGTGAGGGCCAAATACAAACTCCAAACGTCATTTTCATTATTAAAGAATTAGTATGACAGAAATTGATTCTCCGCGAAAACAAATTTAATTCTTTTTTAAAATTTAACTCAACTATTAACTCTAAACAAACAAAACTCTTTAAAAATGTTTTTTCTTAAGAAAAAATCTCAAAAATGTTTTGTCATGGTCCTCAATAGTTAGCATGCGCAAACAACGTCAGACACCCAAACCTTTGATATTGATAGTATGTTCTTTTCTCTCATCGAACCATTTTCTATGGTCACGGGAATCACCGAAAGCATGAAAAGATGATGGTCACTAATTTTTCTAGAAGTTTACAAAGCAACTTTTAAGATCTTTAATTTTAAACGTGATATTTTCTTTTTACTGTAGGTGCATATCTTGCCACAGCAGATGTTTGGGAAATCAACTTTTGGTTTATCTCTGAGCTTGCTCAACTGGTTCCCCATGCGTCTTGTGGACAAATTTTTACTTCTTATGTCACATCTCATTCTCGGGGACACAGCTCAATTTGGACTTAATCGTCCCAAAATTGGCCCTCTAGAGCTCAAGAACTTGTGTGGCAAGACCCCAGTTTTAGATTTTGGCACACTTGCTCACATAAAAAGTGGAAAAATTAAGGTTAGACTATTCTTCCTATCCCAATCAAATCCAAAATAATTTTCATCGTGTTCTGGTTCTTGTCAAAGTCAAACAAATTTGCCTTTTGGTTTAAGGTAAAGATTTAAAAGAAACAAAAGAAAAAAGACTTTTTTTTTCTTTCTCTTTTATTGTTTCCAACATTATATAGTCTAATATGTAATAGGTTTGCCGCGGAATTAAACAACTAGCACAACACAAGGCTGAGTTTGTAGATGGAAAAATAGAGGATTTCGATGTGATCATTCTAGCAACTGGATACAAAAGTAACGTACCCACATGGTTGAAGGTGCAGAAAACAACAGTCTTATGCTTAATGTCATCGATGATGTTAATGAAATACAATTAAACATATAATGATTGGGCTTTTGAAATTTTTTTGGTCACCAGGGCAGTGACATGTTTTGTGAGAAGGATGGATTGCCCAGGAAACCTTTCCCAAATGGATGGAGAGGTGAAAATGGACTCTATGCTGTGGGTTTCACTAAACGTGGCCTTCTTGGTGCATCTTTTGATGCAAAGAGGATTGCAGGAGATATTGAACATTGTTGGAAAGCTGCTAATTAATACCATGCGTGTGTAGGAGTTGATGCACTTTATTATATGCAACGGAATCTTTTGTGTATGGATGTACGATCGAAAAATCCCAAACCTAGATTTAATCATTTTAAGTGATAATTATAATGACTTGCTTGAATTAAGCGGTAATTATATTTTGATCTTGTTTCATTTAAATATTACACTTTTTTTTCTTAATTAAATTAAAGAACACCAGTGTCTTTTAACTAAATGAGTCAAACTAATTTTATTTGTGTTTGAAGGTCATTAATTAGCTCAAAATAATTTTAGATATGAAAGTAATCGAATATAAATTCTCTTACTAATTAAATTATTTTTCATATGTGAACATCCCAAAATTTTATACTATTTGCGTAAATCTTATAAGTTTTACTTTTCTGAGTGTATATATAAATTCATAGTGTAATTCTTTTTATATTATTATTTAATTATAAATAATTACCGAATGATAAATATTTTAATTTTAATTAAAAAATATTTTAAAAATCATATTAAAAATATTTTTTATTAATTAATTGTATAAAATAATTTTATAGAGACTGAAGCATACAAATATCAGAGACTAAAATGGAAAAAAAAAAAGAACAAAACAAAAATATACCCTATGTTATATTAAATGGAGTACAAATTTATTTAATATATATATATATATATATATATATATATATATATATATATATATATATATATATATATATATATATATGGCAAATTTTCTGTATTTGAAGGGTACCGGTACCTTGTTTGAGATGATTAATCAATATTATAAATTTATGTACTCACGTAACATGCACTTTATAGGTAATATGAAACTAATAATATGACTTTTTTGTTAACGAATTTGATGTTTTTTATTTGTTAAATGAATAGTAGGATTACTTTTGTTACTTATATCCTATTTTCAATTGTATATTTTTTCATGTTTGATATTATATTTTAAAACAAGTTGAAATACACCTCAATAGAATATTTTGCAAGTATAAAGTTTAAAACACTATTAAAATTAAATTGTAATTTATTTATGGTGAAGTTTAATTCATGGATAATTATTTTTTTTATTAGCTAGTTTCGGATGAAAATAATTTGCTGATACCCTCTTAAATATACCAAAACAATCACCAGTATAACTTCCGTGAAGCAGCTGGGCAGGGGACCATAAAATATCTTATATTCTGATATAGAACGTTGAGAAAAGCCCTTCTAAGAAAGAAAAATCCAACGGTTTCAAAAGAAAAAGCTCGTTAGACTTTGAAAGTGGCCCTCTGGTATAATTATCTATAAAACTTAGGCATATGTTATATTCTTTTCCGAACTTTACATATGTAAAATGAAATTACTTTAATACTTATCTTCATCCATAAGGCCTCATAGTCATGTCTTTTCCATTAGAAATTAGGAACTCGGACCACCATTGCTCCTGCTCTTAGAATTCCACAAAATCCATGCATTTACCACAATTTTATTCAACCTGGCCATTGCCAGCACTTAATTTTGGATGGGCTGGCCGATGGATTTCATTGAGATGTCAGGGTTGAAAATTGAAGTCCAGTGCACATGGATGTACTTAAACGTTGAATTCAATGATGAAGGGATATATAATATAATTTAAAAGCACGTTGGAAGCAGTTAAAGTTGTAGCGACTATTTGTGAGAACAAATCAAAGTTTTCGACTAGAAGATGAACGAACAGTAGGAGACTTGGGTTCCATATATTTTTCGTGCATAGATGGAATCGTTTAACATACTTCAACATATATATATATATATATATATATATATATATATATATATATATATATATATATATATATATATATATATATATATATATATATATGTTTTTGAGACTGATTTTGAATCTTCGATGCATAGAAGATTAGTAGCAATTAATCTTTCGTGCAACCCGGATATTTATTATGTAATACAGGGAAGATTAAATAACTTAATTAGAAAGAGGGCCTCTACCTAGTAGAAGTTATTGCTACAAAGAGATATTCATATACCTCAACAGCTCAACTAACTTGACTATTATCAATAATGACAAATATAGTTATTAACGTAGGGTGTTGGTTAGGGTTTTAAGATAGGATGCTGGTGTGTTCTATTCCGACCGAATTGTGTTGGTGAACACATAAGAATGGTTATATATATATATATATGCACCGGTGAGTGGTGACCATTCTAAAATCTCAAATCTCAAACCTGTAGATAGAACATCAGCATCAAGGGTTTTCTTTTCTGATGATATATATAGTCCAGGCAAGGACCAGCAGAAGTGTGCGGTGTGCCCTACTAATTATTGCTTGACCCATCAGATTTCATAATCACATCCCCTTCATTCCTCTGGCGCCCACAACCCAGCTTGATCTTCTTTTGACCTATCCTTTTATCAAATCATTATTCATCACTTCTACAATAACTTATAGAGGAATATATAGATCGACAAGCATTTAATGCAAAAGTTTAAGATAATGTTGCCATTTCTTCTCTTTTGGAATTCTTGAGCCTATGTACAATTTTTTTTTTATATAGAAAACAAATATCTAGTATTGGAGCTTATCTTGTTTGAGCCTATGTGTTCTTACCAATTTCTAGATGTTCCGAAGTACTCTAAACGATCTTCTCACGAACTACTCCTTTTGGTGTCTACCTGATCTCCTCCACGCTTGGTGGGAGTACTTGCAATAGGCTACCCACTCTTAAGTTAGAGTTTGTCCAGTTACGTATTGTATTATGTCATAACTCTTAATTACTTACCAAGTATCCCCTTTAATTTGCTTATATTACGGGTACGAAGAGAGGTTACCAACTCATTAACTCCTCCTCAACTCTGCTTGTCGATCTCTCTACTAAAGTGCACCAAATATAGAACAGGACTTATATACTAGGTTTTATTCCATAGTTTAATTTGTCTACTAAACATTAGGTTAAATTCAGCAATATCTGGTACATCGTTTAAGAAGAGAATCACGACCTATGTGCTTAACCTATATAAGATAATATTTCACGCAACATTTTATTAGAACAGTAACGAACTAATCTGGTTTATCTCGATTCACTCTTTAAACTAATCATTCCAACTCGATTTACTTAAAGTTGATTTCAAGAAAAAATAGTCTAATCCAATCAATCACAATGGTTATATATATATATATATATATATATATATATATATATATATATATATATATATATATATATATATATATATATATGTTTTTTAAAAAGAAAATTAAAAAAATATATTTTTTTATAAAAAATAAATTTGAATAAATTAAAAAATTATTAGTTAAATTGAATCTTCTACCATTCACACACCACAATACACATATTATCATAATTAAGCTAGAAACCTAGAACTATAATAATAAAGATTTGAAAATAATCTTGAATAAAATACTAAATAAAATAATGTTAAACAATATTATAAAATTTTAGACGAGGTCAAGTTTTACAATCAATTGTACTTTTTTTTACTCAAGTTGACCTGTGGGTTTAAACCTATTTTAAAAGCTCTAATATCTATATAACTTTACAAGAAGCGATAAATAATGACTAATCTTATTTTTTTAATATAATTTATTTCTTAAGTACTTTTTAGAAATTAAATCTTAGATCATTTAATTTAAGGATATAAATTACTTTCACTTGTGTCAGATTTTATTCGATTACATCTATTAGACGCATTGAGGCAAATTCAATTTTGACTTCATTTAAAAATCAAAACTACCCTATACGTTTTGGTATTAAGTTAGACTCAGACCGTATAGATCAGATATATCTAATTTTTGCGGCAGCTTGATTATTGCATACGGTTGATTAAAGTGACTGCCAACTTGTAACTAATATATACCTTTGGAATTTATTATATATAAAAGTTTAGTTTTAAATGTGATTAGTAGATTTCATCACCATTAACTAACTTTTTTTTTAACTAGCGTTAAAATTAATTGATTTTGTTCACATTTGACTTTGGAGGAGTATATCGGATAAATAATGTAAAAGTGTAAATACACATATGCATGACATAGAGGTTAAGTCTAATTGATTTGAATATTTTGGACTATATATCTCATGTTTTTCAGTCTCCGGCCATGCTAGTTTGAAGCTTCTAGCTTTTTAATTAGTTTATAAGTTTCAGTTAATCCATGAAAAATTAATTTCAATAATACTTCACTTAATTTTTTTATAAAAAAATAAATTTTAGTGTATTTTATACTAATTTGTTTCTTATAGATAGGAATGAAAGAAGTATTAATTACCCATTTTAATTTACATTTCTCTCACTTTTCATTCCATCTATCTTAGTTTGTTTAAAAGTTGTACGAAAGTATTAAATAAACAGAGTTTTTCTTAAATTTACAAACATAGCTGAATGAAAATTTCCATACGTTATAATAGACAAAGGACCATAGTCCTCCCTGGGAATTAATGAGAAATTTGCCCTACGGCAGTAATCTAGCTAGAATGCTACATGGTCCAGATCGCTATTCTGGAGTGCAAGTATACGCATGCATGGTGCACATATATATGCTCAAAAATATGGACCATGTGTTTTCAATATGTATATTTACTACCTTTAATATTTGTGGTCCAAAAAGATTTATTGTAATAATAACCGTATAATTGGGTATTCTATATCTTTCTGCAGGACCATATTTGCCATTAGTTTAATTAGATGAAGCAACGCATGACCACCGACAATGAGGATGACTAATTTTGGGCTTTTAGACTCACTGTTACTTCTTGCTTAAGTACCTAATTATTTTGCGGAGGAAGAGAAACATTTCAAGCTTAAACATCTGATCTCACCATGTGTATGTAGGACCAACCAAGGTAAGCCCTAATGTATCGCCGACTAAATACCAGATGCAAGATCATAGATCTTGCGCACGTATGATCTATTTAAGCTTTTTTTTTTTTTTTTTACAATCATCTTATTTAAGTTAGAAACTATAAATTTATCTAATTAATTTTTACGAGACAATGAAATCTGCAGATTTAATTGGCTTGCGCCAAAGTAACACTCCATAATAATTAAAAGAAAATGCTGAGAGTGATGGAAAATAAGGCGTCCATTATTTATTCTGCTTTAAAACGTTAAAAAGCTTTTATTAATTTTTCTATTTTGTTACCCGTACTTAAAATAATGTTAAGAAAACATAAATATAAGGATGTGTTTGGTTTGTATTTTTATTTTCTGTTTTCATTTCTTATTTTTTGAAAATTGTTTTCATTTTCAAAAGATTAAAATTCTGAAAACATGTTTGGTTTGATTTCTTATTTTCTGTTTTCATGAAATAAAAAATACTGGAAATTTATGATATATTGATTTCTTCTCTTTTTGTATTTTTATATTTATTTAAAATTACATTCATTATTACCGCAATTTCATTTTACCAAAATGAAGTTTTTGTTCTCGATTGAAAACACTCAAAACGAGAGTTTATTGTTTTCATTTTATGATTGTTTCCTATTTTCATTTTTAGTGAAAATATTTTCAGAAATCCAACCAAACACTTTTTTATCACCGTTTTCTGTTTTCAATGAAAATAAAAACAGAAAACAACCAAACCAAACACTCCCTAAAATTTTATTAAAAAATATTAATTGTATCAGAAATATATAACTTATTTATTTCTTTTTCTTTCTAACATCTATTTTCTTTGCTTATAATGAGAATAATGAGATTTGAATTTAAAACTTTGTACAAACTTACATCACTAATTAAACTAATCCTACTGAATTGCTGCCCTTGTGAGTCTCTTCTTTGTAACTTCCATATTCTTAAGAGTTTATCATAACAATATCTTTGGACAAAAAGAAAAGACTCGCCGATGCACATGGTATATATATATATATATATATATAAGAAAAGAAAATGTCATCTGAAATTGGTTTGATCATGTACAAGAAGAAAATGAGAGATGATGAGTGTCGAAATAGCGGTTTACAAATTGAAGACTGAAACATACGAACTGAGAATGAGAAGCTTTGGGACGTAAGGTTACTTTCATGGATGTGGCATACAGTGATTGCTTCATTTGAGATAGAGATCTGGCGGCTTAAGCAATTATTTATAGACACGAGCTTTGTTAATGTCTTGATTTCTTGTGGCAATAATATAATTAGGCCGTAAAGACAGGGTTGTTCTTCCAAATCACGGAAATTGTTTTCCTTTTAATCCATAATTGTATAAGTAAAATTATCCTTATAGTCACAAAGTCTTGTATCAATTAAAAATAAAAATCATGTATCATTAACAATATTTTTTCTTTTCAATCTCACTAAAGTGTCTTTTACAAAGATAAAACCATAAGCAAACAATATTTCGAATACAAAAATCCTAACGATGTTTCCAAACTTAAAGTCAGACTAGAAGTAAAGTTGAAAATTAAGGATGCGGTCCTGGCTGGTGGTTAGAGGAAGAGATATATATTTGCTAATCATCCTGTGCAAAACAGCTCAATGGAGAAGGTTAGGATATGATGGAAACGGCCACTTTATTACGTAGATGAAAAGGGCAAGTCATGCAGGCTGGAGTGGAGTGCGTGTGAGCGTGAGCATGACGACTCCTCAGAAGCTAGCATTAGTGAGGGGATCGCAAGAAGAAAGGGTAGCAAAAGAGAGGAGTACTATATGTGTATTTCAATGAGTTTATGTTTGAAGAATGCATATCCTCCTTATAACATTTTTTTACCTCAGAATAATTAATAATAAGCATTAAATCATGATTAAAAATAATAAATGGTTAATATCAAAATATTAAAAATTCAAATTAAATCTAATATAGCCACTAAATTTCTAAAAAATTTCACTAAACAAATAACATTTTAAAACATTCTAACAATCATTAATCCATCATCATGACTATCATTTTCACTTTTAAGACTGTAGTTGTTACTACCACCATCAAGAGTCGGAGGTGGTATCAATTAATGACAATAATGATGACAATAACAATCATAGTGATAGTTGCAATGACAATCATGGTGATAGCAACAACAACAACAATCATGACAACTAAGGTGTAATGATTGATAATAGTAGTGATAATGATAATTATTATGATGATGATTACAACGATGGCCATGGTAGTACCTCACAATGATAGTTATGATAATGGATTAATTAGAATATTTATATATTTGTTATTTAGTTAATTTTTTAAAGATTTTGATAATATATTATATTTTTATTTAAAATTTTAAATATTTTAATCTCAATCATTTATTATTTTTAATCTTAATTTAATATACAATTACTATTAATTATTCTCATATTCTTATATAAAATAGTAGTCTGAGAGTAAACATACTCTATTTTTAAATATTAATGTGTATAATTAAAAGTGAATATTTGAAACAGTTTGTATGGAATTATCTCTACTTTTATATCACAACATGTCAAAATTGAAGGCCTCCTATATGTTTACACCTTCAATCTAAAAGAAATAGTTAACACCACTACGTACTTTCATCACTTAAATGTAAGTTTTACTTTAAAATACTTTAATATATAAGTATTAAAAATAAATATGAATATAAAAGATAACTTAGAGTAAAAATATACAGAAAAATAAATACTTCACATCAAAGCATATTAATATTCACATAAAAATTTACTAGTATTTAATTTATCATATATATATATATATATATATATATATATATATATATATATATATTAAATATTTTACATAAAAACATACAAATATCGATGTTATTGTATAAAAATTACAAATTACCAATATTTTCAATATAAATTTATTTAGATTATTATTTTATTTTATTTTTATTTTCAGTTATAACTTTTTTTTTAAAAATAGTTAAAAAAATAAATTTCTTAAAATCAAAAGTTATAGTATAATATTATTGTTAGAATTTATTTAATATAATTATATAATAAATAAAATTTATAACCCATGTGATGCACGAGTCACTACATACTAGTGTGTATGTTGAAGAAAAGATTGATTTGATTAATAAAATGTTCTTTTTATAGTAAAAGTGTAAACTAAAATATAAAATTAAGTACATTTATTTAAAACATTTTACTTTTAAAATTTTATTTAATTGTTATAAAAATGATTTAAGAATTTACACTAATTAAAAAAATCAAGGAAAATAAAATCCCCTTTACTTGAATAACTAATTAAGGATAAAAAGATATTAATAAATTGATACAATAGCTTAAAACATATGTCACAAAATTATTAAAACAAATGACTACATGATAAACATGCATATAGAAGTTATCTTACTCTCTGTACCAAAAAAGAAGTTTTCTTACTCTAAACAATGATAACTCAAATTTATAACATAAGAATAAATTGCATATTTATTCCCTAACTTGTTATTAATATTGTAATTTTTTTATTCGATATAATTTGTTTTGCTTTTCCTCTGTTGTTTTCTTTTATTCATCCTTCTTTGAATCATATTGTTGACTTTATATTAGTTGAATTGGTAAAGTGGTACATAGCAATCCAATACTTGTGAGAATGATGTTTTATCTTATATATTTTTTGTTACTTTTGTGATCTGGTGTACTTGCCAAATATCAACACATCTTTCAATTGAGGAGGGTCATGCTAGGTTTACATGGACCACCACTTTCAACTTGTAATGTTCAATCATTAATTACACCAATCTTCTCTCCACATGCTCCGGATTCCAAACCAGAGATGTTACACTTAATTTCCACTTTGGTGAAACCTCTCTTTCTGTCTAACTCACCTTGAGGAGCCTTCAATTTATTATCACTCATAACAAAAAAAAAGAAACCTGTAAGGACTAGAGCAGGACAAAACAAAACAAAACAAACTAGCTACTACTGCAAATCAGTACCTGATATGCCAAACTAAATTAGATCTACAGTAAAAGTTAATTAATCAATTTGAAAAATCATGTGGTTTTCTCGCTACATGGTTTCACGTTATGACAAAATCACTGTCTATAACCTATATAATTCTAGCTATATGTAATGTGACAGATTTTGTTAAATCAATTACCTGCAATGAAGATAACATTTGAGAATTGAGTTCAGTTTTGAATTATGTCGACCCCATCATACATTCAATACTTATGTGTCTTCCGGTGTGTCTTAAATTTCTCATCATTTGATTCTGATTGCTTGTGTAATAAAGGTAGCCAGACAGGGAACTTTTCGACAGATGAAATGGAAGGAACAATTTATCATGCAGGCCTCATCTATGTTTTAATGTTAGTATTGTGTGTAGGAGCTAATAATGAGACCAAAATGGAAATGAGGGCGATTAGAACTAGCTAGAATAATATATGTTGCTAAAGAATAAAGATATATAAACATTCATATATATTAAGCATCTCATTATTAATAATAATAAGGAGATCTAGCTGACTGAGTAGGGTGCTTAAGTTATTATAAATTCTCTGTATTTGTGTTAGATATGCACCTCTATAGCATTTATTATTTTTCATCTCTTTATTCTTATCAGTTATCACATCATATTATTGTATCTATATTTTTCTTTGTAGATGTCCATGAAAGATTTTCCATTCCTAAGGAGTAAAGAGATGCCCCTTAGCTCTTCCATTTTGACAGAGACATCAGCTAAATAGTGGCCTCCTCATTTCCCTACTTCTCTGCTTGAAAGAGTAGACTTCATCCAACCAAGTGGAATTCAAAGTGACATTGACCCCATATTCTTGGAATGTCGGTGGATACCACCAGTGGACTCTTCTATACCCTATGAATATAAGGCCAGATGCACATACAATACAACACCCTCCTTTATATGCACAATTTCGTAAATCATTAATTTCCCATATTCTTGGCATTGATATGTCACTTAGATTCTTGACCCGGCTTTCCCTTCATTTTCTTGAACAATATGTAGTAGATACAATGGGATCCACTTTACGTAGTGGAGAACCTTTGAATCTGTACTTAAAAGTGTCATACTTTCTCAGACTATTGGACGTTTGTTCCAACCTCGAGTGAGTGTGTCTTTTCTTTTTCCTTTTGTTCAGTTCAATTGAACCATGTGACCATATCCAAAGCACATGCGTTGGTTCCTGCTATATTTATTAACATCATGGCCCAAGTGCAAGTAATCATCTCTCCATTTTAAGAGGGAGAATTGCCTTTAATCTATCTGTTGAGAATATTTTGTAATACTACTGAAAAACGAAAATACTTACTTGTAATCATTAGATTTAATTTCACGGCTGAGATTAGTTTGAGAGGTTTCAACACCAATTCATATTAATTCTTATACCATTGATATTGATAGATATAATATGTTTCTTTAATTTAATATTGTATTATTATTTAAATTCTCCATTTGGTTCCTATAATTATCTTCATTTTAAGTTTTAATACGAGAAAATTATAAATTTTAATCCTTATACAAATTTTTATAACAATTTATCACCATCAGAAAGTTTTTTGTAGCAGCTTCATACCCTAGGAAGTCTTTGGTGTTAGTGGCAAGAACTAGAACATTGGTAAACTTACATGTGTAGGAGTTAAAACTTACAATTTTTTCGTACAGAAACTAAAACTTAAAATAAAAACAGCTATAAGAATCAAGTAAATAGTTTAACCTTTGTTATTTTCAATGAATATTGTAAAATTTTAGAATTCATAATTTGATAATCAAACGGTTTCAAAAGTATATACACTGTCATTTTCACAAATTTCAATAACGTCTTGAAATATTTTAAATTAATATAAAATTTTATAATTATGATCTATAGGACAATAACTTTCATTCTAATAATAAATTTTAAAATACAATTACTATTAAAAGTTGTCCAGTAGTGTAAGAATTAAACACACATATATATAATGCCCTTTATATATACATTCTACCAAACATTACCTTAGTTAGTGCTCTTGGGCAATGAGTTCTCGGCTTAGATGTTTCTTGTCAGATTTTTTATACCTTCAGAACAGATCTGCCGTGTCCAAAAACAGCTAGGGCTTATTGGTATTGGGCCGAAATTGAAGTGAGCAAGGTATGACTGAATGGGTTAAGGCTCATTTTATTTTCTAGAGCAATTACTATTTATACATCTCCATCTTACTTATATACCCAGACCCTTTTGGATTTTCACTCTTAACACTTCTAATTTTTCTGAAATTTTACGTAATATCTAAACCTACCATTTTTAAAACCTTTCCCTTTTCTTCCTCCCGCGCTCTCCAGCTCACTCTTTACACATCCAACCCCATCTTCTTCCTCCTCATAAGCAGCTCACAAGGAGAAGCAATGGAAGAGTAATGAAAGACCAATGGGGTAAGGAGGAAGATGAAAGAAGAAAATTTTATAGAAGTGTATAATTACAATTAAAGTATATTTTAGAATACAATTTCAAAATAAATAATACCAATATTAACTAAAAAAATATATTATAAATATACAACTATTTAAAAATATTTTTTTAAAAGAATACAACTCAAACCCATTCTTGAAAATATAAAATCAACATAGGACCAAAGACGTTCATTAATTGTAACGGGACGTACCCCTACTGCAGTGCTATTGTGTTTAGATGTAAAAGAAATCGATCTTTATAATGGTGGAAAAGAAAGCCGAAGCCAAAGCCTTTTATGCCTTTCCGCAGATTGAGCTAATAAAAGTCTTCAATATTTCACCCTTAAGAAATACAGCAGTTTCTCAAACAAATAATGCATTCTGAATTTTAACATCCAAGTGCATGTCATATGGATCCTTCGATGATTGATCAACGAAATATATAGTTATTGAACAACAACAAAAAAATTTAAATTTTAGAAACACCAAAACATCCATGGACAGAAACATTGCAAGAACAAGACAGAGGCAAGCCTAAGACTAAGACCTGACTTTAATACTAGGAGTACGAGGTGTAACAACAGGCCTCACACCCAAAGGAGCACCAAAGAACTCAGAGTAGATTTCCATGAAGAATTTATCCACAATTTCAAGATAGACCGGGCAAGTGAGTCGAGAATAGTAATGAAGAACCTCTTCAATGTCCAGTGCATAATCCACATCGCTCATGTCCAGCATCTCCAGTTCTTTAAGCTTCTTTTCTGTCATGCAATTTCCATTTCCCTTCCTACCCTTTGTATGATCCAATTTCTGTTTCTCCCTATGATGGGTTAGGCCCATCTTGTTCTTGTTCTTTTTCTTGTCACATTCCTCACTTTTCTCAATCTGATCATGGCTTGCATTGTTCAAGCTAACGAAGCTTTCATTATTAAGTACCTCTTGGCCTTTCTTCTTGCTTCTTCGCCTTCCCTGCTTTTCCTTTTCTGAATCCCATTGCTTGGTGAAGTCACTGTAGAACTTCTCCAATTCCTCGTAGCATGGGTTATTATTAATGTCCAGAGAACAAGAGCATTGATTATGTGGAGGTGTTTTGGGAAGCTTTTGGTAACCAGGAGAGAAACAAGACTTGAAGTTCTCAAGAGCCCTTTGAAAGAACTTCTTGGTGGTGTTGGAAATGGAGCTTCCAAGCAGCATTGATGATAGATTTTATATATGCCGTGTACTTTGGTGTTGATAAGGGACACAGCAGAATGTACCTGCTGCTGTGTAAATGTGATCGATGTTCGGATATGAATGAAATGACCTTAGTGAAGATTTTTCTTTATACAGATGATATAAGGAGAGGAGCCATGAAAGATTCTTTAGCTTTTTTCTTTTGAATGATCGATGGCCTCGGCTTCCTTTGCTTTTTTGCTCTCTTTTGTCTTCACACGCTCCTTTGTTGCCCTTGTTTACTTTCTGCTTCCTAACGGGGCCCCACATCCTCCATAAGCCAAATGGAATTTTTAAAGCTTTGTTGCTTTTGCTTTTGATGAAAGGAGCGGGTGGTTGTTGACTTGTGTCTCTCTTGTTCTATATTTTATGGCTGCTTTTCTCCTAATCAGTAATCACTGATCACGTTGGTTGGCTAAATTCACTGTGCTGCAAGGTTTAATTAACTTTCCTGTATACCATCAAATTGAGTCTTTCTTCTTTTAGGAATACGAGTTTTAATTGTATTAAACACTGATAGGGAGAACTTTATTCCCTTTAGGCTATAGTGGTCTCGCCTATTTCAAATCCAAATAAAGACTGACTTAAAACAAGTTGATTGTTGCAAAAGTTTGATTACATCGTAAAGACGTTAGCCAATTTTTTTATTACTTTGGATTCTTTAGGATGTTTTAAGACTTGAATGAACTAGATCATAACTTTCTTACTCCCATTATCCACTTTATCCTAAGTAAAAATTTATTGAAAACTTATGACAAAATATATGTTCAAAAAATTCTAGAGTTGTGACAAAGGAAAAGACTTGTCTTACCTACTAACGGGGAGTGTAGAATAATGGGAAGACATTCTGACACTATTCCTTGAGACCTTCTGAGCGGAGCTAATTAGTACGAAAAACATCAGTATAAATTCACACGAATTTCAAATTACTTCATCACAGTATTTTATAATAATTCAGGTAAGAAAGAAAGTAAAATTTGTGTCTAATAAAGTTATACCATTTAAGATTCGTGTGAATTCGTTTATTTATCTTTCACACTGAATATCATTTTCCTATTATATATGGTTAGTTATAGGAAGTTTGTGATTCTAATTTTAAATATGTATGTATATATTTCTCATTAATTACTGTATTTGGAGGGGAAAAATCAATTCATATATGTATATATATATTCAAGCATTAAACAAATGTCGTATAAATGTTACTTGACATTATTAGTAGGGCATTTATATTATTTAGGATGTTACACACACATACATGCTATCGTAATGGTTTAGTTGAAGGATTTAGTTTTTAACTAGAAGTATACCCCTGCTCTTGCGCATTGAGAGATAATAAGAGATGGGTGAAGAGATATAAAAAAAGGACCCGTCTTGCATAAACAAATATGACAGTAGTAGGCAAGAGTTTCACATTGTTTAGAAAGCTTTCAAAGTGACTAGTAGAAGTGTGGAACCTAGTAGAAATTTGATTATTTATCTTTTTCTGTGTAATTTACTTTTTCTTTAAAAGACTATACAATTTACTTATAGCTTTGTAAAATATATATAGATTTGAATATATTATAGACAATCTAAATAATGAATTTTTTTATAGCTTGAAAGAATATAATTATAACTTATACCCTAAACATAACAAGATGTGCCAAAATTTAGAAACATCGACTCAAACATTACAAGGAAACAGAGGTACAACACAGCCCAAAAAGAACACCCACCAAGAATAACTTGGAAAATCTTGACAATATATTTAATGTGTGTTTGAATGGATGTTAATAAAATTAATAAATTAAATTTGATTAAAATTAATTTTAAGGTGACTAGATTTATATGTTATTAAAAATGATGGTGCAACTTTTTTCTCTAATCTCGGGTTTGGAACCTGCGTCTGGAAAAATGAAGAGGATGTTATGTTAGTCAACAGTCTATACTCGTGGCTATTTCTTAACGAATATATGATTGATTACAATCATTGTGGTCTCCGTCTAAACCTTTCATTTTTATTTTTGTTGATTTCCTTTCATTTCTTGGTACGTGTTCCCAATTACCCTAACGCCCCCGTTAATCGTTTTCCCTCCTCTATTTTATTTTTTCTATCTTCCTCCTTTTCTGGGTTTTGTCTAAAGAATAATATGCTGATGATGGCCGATGCTTATTTTGGCATGCTAACTCGTTGCTTTAATTAAATGCTGTAATTCTAAGTTTGATGTTATTGTGAATAAATTTTCTCGTGGTATTTCTATTACTATATTTCTAAAAGGTAAATGATAATAATTATTCTTAAAATATTCGTTAAGAAATTAAGAGAATAAATGTTTTTTTATTAAAATATGTAAATTATATTATTCATAATATCTTTAACGTTTTTTTTATGATTTTTATCATAAATATTTTTTCTTTTTAATTTTTTAACTAATGTCTTATAAATATAGTTACCCGGACCCTTTATGAAATTATACGTTTGCATATACAGTTCATTATGAGTAATGTTACCTGCACAACTTCAACATACATTCATAAATATATGCACTAGGTACATGAGTAGCTACTAGCTAGGCCTCAGTATTGTAGCAACAGTAACTTCAAGTCTTCGACATTCAAATAATACACATACATGGCACATGCACCATTTAATATACTAATTTTATAATTTATACTTGTACAACAAAACTATTTTTCGTAATTATATACAAATAGTAAAGCATAGTATATTAAAATACTATATATTTCATTATTGCTAACTCAACGATTTAACTAAGGTGGAACTCAATCTAATTTATTTCCATTTCAATTTTAAAAACATGAAACCTGTAGAGTGTGATGTGAAACGGAAAGCCTCTTACAGAGAGAGAGAGAGAGAGAGAGAGAGAGCAAAATATGGGTGCAGCGAAGCGAAGGTGCAGAGTTAGTTACTGGTTGGCAGTGCTCTTATTTAAGAAGCCAAAGGCAGTGTAGTTGTGGGTTTTTTCGTCAGTTCTCTTTTGTCATGTTGTAGAAGCAGAGTCAAGATACATATAATAAAGAATTATAGAATCGTGTCTGTCTGACCCTGACCAGTTTTTTTCTTCTTTTTTTTCTGCCCTCCAGAACCGGATTTGCTCAACAGGCAGAGGAAGCGACAACAACCCCCAAAACTTCAAAATTTTAAACTTCTCTCTCTCTTTTTTTTTTCTTTCATTAATAATTTAAACTCCTTAAAAATTATGTTTCGCCCCCAAAAAAGTCCCCTCCCAGCACCACCTATACACATTTCTATTTGGTACTCGGTGCTTAGAACATTGCTCAATTGTATCAACATTACATTACACGAGTACAACACTGATTGCTGAGCCTCTACACTCTAAATATATGAGGGACCACATCGTGTTTAAACCAAGAAAGTTTTACCTTTTCATTTTCCTGTAGTCCCTATAATATTTTGAATGAGAGTGAGGCTATCTATCTCTAAAGATTTTATGCGATTATGTTACATGTACAATTACTCTTTTAGTCAATCATGTGAGTGAAAAATAGCTCAGACGTACAATACATTGATGAAATTCAATTCTTAATATTTGACATTATTCTGTTGATAGTGAAGTATAAAAATAACTATCAAAAGTCACTGACATCCCTGAGGCAGTGAGCGGGAGCTGAGAGAATGGTTTGATTTAAAATACTATTTGATTTCTTAAAAGATGCTATCCTTAAAAAAAATTGATACATTGTCTAGTTAACGGTGGAAAGTAGTCCTTTTTAGTTACTGAAATTGTTCAGTAGAAAAGATATAGACACAATGCTCATGTGCTCTGGAAAATTCCGGCAACAGGAGAGAATTCGAACCCGTTAAAGGCATGTTATGAACGCCATACCCGTGAGTAAATTTATTTTTGAAATTTTTGTTTGTACTTAATCCAAAATAGTAAGATAAGAATATAGGAAGGACAGCGACAATGTTAAAGAAAGGTAGCCCAAAGGGAAGATAGGTATTTAACGACAAGGAGTATAGAAAGAGGTAGGGCAGCCCAATTATGTAGCGATGAGGCCCATGTTCAGAAACCGACACCCAATGCAGCTAATTAATTGGCCCTTTTTACGGCCAAAAATTAATTGCACATATTTGGTTGTGTGCATTGACAAGGAGATTTGGGGCTCACGAACCCAAAAAATGCGATCCTAATGAGAGTGGCAACCAAACCAAGACATAATGGATTCGCCACTAGAAGACATTCTATAATCTTCCTTCATTTGAGGCTATGCCCATTGCCACCCAAATGAATGTGACGTCCTAGGCTAGATTGCACCCTTTTCTAATTTTGTTTTCTTTCCTCTCATGTGTGACATGTCACATAACTATCATCGGGGGGTAATTGGGTGATGATACCATGCATTAAGTAGAGTAGGGATGCAGTCCCCACAACTAATCGAAAGATAGAAACGTTTTAGTTTTATATTCTTTCTGCAAACCCTCTTCACAGACTTTCTCATTCCATTCCATCGTGCCTTCTCTTTCATTTCAGTTTTTAAGCTGCACCCATTCATTTGACACCGACCTTACGCTCCCAAATTGATGTTTCAGCTTCAGATTACAGTATAATGGAATGCCAAGTGTACGCCTTCAACCTCTGACAAACACATGACCAATGCCTTTCCCTTTCTTCAATTCCTTTCTCTTTTTAAATATACTAGTTATATTTTCTTTTAAACTACTAGGAAATTAAATTACTTAGTAATCTTTTTAATTTAAAGTTTTGCTTTAGTTTTTGCTACCCTTGTTTGTTTTCCATTAGTATGTTGTACTAATTTGCTGCAGTCTATAGTCCAATAAGGACACAAACTTATCTTTGCTTGTCATTGATATATGTACATGATCAGTCCAAGATCCTACCTTGAGACAATTATTTTGAGATCTCTTCAATCTTCAAGTATATAGTGAAAGGCAAACGACATGATCTCCTCCGTCTGGGACAGTTTTTGATGTTAAGGGTGCATGTGTGTGTTTGTTCTGTCCTGTCTTGCTCGCTCATAACAATACATGCAATTTGGTTAATAATGCATTCATAGACATGAATTTGGTTAACAGTACAAACTTAAAATGTTTTTACCTAACAATTATATATTTTGTCTCTTGTGTACGTGTACCAACTGCATACAAGGCCAAAAAGTACTTATTTTCCCTTTTCTCATTTTTTATGAGAAATTATATTTGTATATTAATTCTGTAGAATTTTTCTTATAATTGATATAGAGATTAAAAAACAAAACATGAGATAAGATAGATTATATGATAGAGAAAGATAAAAAGAACAAAAAAAAACTATATAAAATATTATAAAAATTTATTGTAGAAATAATTATCCGTTTTGGCAGGATGCTTTGTATGACTTCTAAATTATGTTGTCTCAGCATGGTGACAAACTCATCACTAAATTATTGTACAAATGCTTTTTTTTCTTTGACCAAAGAGATGTATACCCATTTGAAAAGAATAATTCAATGAATCTTTTCAGCGGCTATTGGCTAATAATTGTTCGTATTAACCTGGAGTTACTCATGAAACAAGACACAAAAAATTGTTGTTCAGCAATATCTGCATCTTGATCTCCAAGTTGATAGTATTTCTTAATTAGAAACAGGTAAGTTTCAAATTAAATAAGAGATGGGGACATAAAAACATTTGCACCATGTGAATCCCCTTATGTTTCAGGAGAATTGTAGATTATTCTTGTAGAAATAAGGTCAACACTGTCACTGGCTTATTTTTCTTGTTTTTAGCTATCTAAAACAATCGTCTTGGTTAAAAACTTTCTAATTTTGTAAAAAATAAACCTTTTACTTTAATTATTCCTTAATCAATACTTTAATATTGGTGACGCGAAGAAAGAGAAACTCAAACCATTAAGAAAAATAAATGTTAGCAAATATTCCTTTTCTGATAGATAATACTTATCTTTAAATTTAACAAGATGCTATATTTTTTTTAAAATTTTTGACGAA
Source organism: Glycine soja (assembly GCF_004193775.1). NCBI lineage: Eukaryota > Viridiplantae > Streptophyta > Magnoliopsida > Fabales > Fabaceae > Glycine > Glycine soja. Next base: position 42,779,124 of record NC_041006.1, on the reverse strand, counting down.
TTTAGCAAGATATTGTAGATGAAAATAATTCTGAATCTATCCTCGTCAAGTATTTTTTAAATAATCTTAATTATTCAATTAAAAATATTAAATATGTTTTTGTGTTTTTAAATGATTAAGTATATTTTCTCTCAATTTCAATACTTTTTATTATAAAATAATAAGTTTAGAATATCTAATTAATTAAGGAGTACTTATTATTTTATATGGAGTTACTCTTTGCTTTTATCTTGATAACTAATTAGAACTAGTCCTTTTTAATTATTACAATAGTTGTACGTGTTAGAATATCTTTTAGAATAGTGGTCACAAGTGCATAAAGTTGATCCATAGTAGTAGTATTTTGTTAACTTAATCCGATGCAGATCTTACTCACTCCATGAACTCTAAAGTCTCACCCCCATGTGGAAGTTTTCTAATGATAACCTCCTAATTCCAATGGAATGAGGATAGTATCTCTTCCTTTTCTGTGATTTTTATGGAGGGGGACTTTAGAAAATGAAAACAACAAGCTAGTCTTTTTGTATTCTTTTGGCGCATCCAGATGAAAAGAATTTGAAAAGGTCCAATTCAACAACACACACACACACGGGAGAGTAAGACAGCTTTGGTGCTTTCAACCACTTTCTTTCTTTCCCCCATTCAAATAAAAAGAAGCACCCCCATCCAACGACCCTTGCTTCCCCCATTTCCATTGAGTAATCTTTTCCATAAGCATAAATAAAGCTGGCACCCCCAATAACAAGACAAGTGCCCTTTTTTTTAGGTCTTTTCACAATCTTACCATCACCTTCCCAAACCAAGCCCCTTGTCAGTATATCCACACATACGAAAGAAAGACTCCATTCTTAAACAATAACAACTTCCAAAGTCTGGTGCATGATTAGCAGATAATCATATTTTACGGCTTTAAATATGTGATCACATGTTCAATTTATATATATATATATATATATATGAAATACTATCTGTCGCTTAAATAAACTTTAAATTTTAACATTTTGACAAATTAGTTTCTTAGTCAGATTATTCTCGTAGTTAGCTCAAATGATTAGATTCAATAGGAAAAATGAATACTATGAGAAAGGTTCAGTAATAAAATTGAGAAGCAGAAGATGGAATATCATATCATACATGCAAAGCAAGTTAGAAGGACTGAACTAATTAATTCCCTTAGGAACGAACTAATTAACATTAACACAAATAACAGAGAGAAAGAAGATAAGATAGTGGTTATTTTCTTTCTCCCTCTTATTTAATCTCTCTCTAATATCAAAACCAGTCAGAGAACAGAGCCTCCCAAATCTCGGTGAAGACATGGACAATGATCTTATGGTGGTGATGCGAATTCAGCGACAGAAAACACTGCAAGAGATTCTCCAAATCCGCGGGCGAAAAAATCTGCTTCTCGACTATCATTTCGAGCATCGAAGTCCTGAAATCACTGTAAGGGTCGCTGGAGCGCTTCACCACCGCGAACGTGTCCTTCACCTTCCCGTGCAGCGGCAGAACACCCATGTCGGAGCTCCGGTCATTTTCGCGGCGCCGGCATCGGCGCCGGGAGCGTGAGGAATCCGAGGAGAGGCTTTTGGAGGAGAAAAGGGTGTCGGTTTCGTCATCTTCGTCGCTGCTATACCACCAGTATCCACCAAAGTTGGTGTCTCTGGCGCATGAATTGAAAGGGAAAAACTCCCTTTTGTTCTGGGCACGTCTCTTCTTCTTCTTCTTCTTCTTCTTGGTCCTCGAGTTTTTCGTTGAAACCTTCTTTTTGTCGTCGTAACCGAAATCTTGTTCGTGGACTGTGTTGAGGGAAATGTTTGAGGAAGTGGGTGGGCACGGCATGACACCGAGGTTAAGGTTGAGGTTGTTGTTTTTGTTTTTGCTGCCGCCACCCAAGACAAAAGGTGATGACCACTCCGAGATTTTGCGCCTGGGAAGAGAATCCTTAAACGACAGGATGCAAGTGTTGTTGATGGTTTTGGGGGAGGGTTGTTCGACTTCGATGGGGTTGGGTGGTGCAAACACCGCTTTTTCCATTACATCGGTTAGGTTACGAGTCCTGCACGACCCGAATGAGGATCGGAACATGCGAGAGATTCGAAGTTTGAGACGGTTTTGGTTTTCCATGGCCAACAGTGAGTGATTGAGACGGTACTACTTACTACTGCAAAGAGTGAGAGGATTATGGGGAGAGACCAGGGAAGGGAGGTGATATAAATGCATGAGAAACCGCAACCAAAGGGAAGTCTTATTTCAAATCAAAGGAAAATTATTTTTAATAATAAAATGCACTGATGCAACTTTATGCTGTTTTTTCTCGTCCTCTTCTTTGTCCTCACTGCGGCACTGAGTGGATCAATGACTAATGAGAGAATTTTGGTTTAGTTTAATAAATACTTGCAACAGTTGTAATTGACCTTGGATCTTAACGTGGCCACCGGGTTTACGTTTACCTTTTTTTTTTTGGAAAAACAAAACTCACTAGTGTAACATATATAATGTACAGTATTATTAACCAGAGATAATTTTAATTAATTGGAATGGGATTGTTTGTGCTTGATTAATAATATCGAGTTTCAACATTAATTAAATATGTCATTGAAGACTAATAATTTTATTCAGCTTCAACAAAACTATTTTCAATGTGGTCTTAGGCTTGTGTGGCATAATAATTTTTTATTTGATGCGTTTAAATTACACTTACTTACAATCTCTTGTCAAATTAATTTCACTTGTTTCAACTACTTGAGGTGTAAGTGTGTAACTTATTACTGGGAGGCGTATATGAGAATTCAAATATTTGGGAGGAAATTTTACCCGTTGTCCTTTTGTTTTGTGCTCCAAGTTCAACTACTGGGTATGAGTGAAAAACTCTGAAAAGCGTAAAGCTTCCTGGATACGTACCAACACAAGGGCATGGGTAGGCTTACTGGACAGGCACAATTTTCTCTTGTCCAAGAGTAAAAAAGTTTCCCACCTGCACAGTTGCAGATCACACCATGAACAAGATTCGCAAAGCTTTCATTATGCCCAAGCTCATGCTGCTTCTTTCTTCTCCTTCCGTGTACAAGTTGACAAGGGACTCTCCACCATTTTTTCCATGTTTACATATTACTTACTAACCTTATTAAAAATAAGAGTCATTTTTCAAGGTGGAATCTTATTCATTTAAAAATTAATACAAATAAATTAGTTAGAAGTCAATACAAATAACACAATACTCGAGAATATATTATGATTAATTTGGTGATGAAAAAAAGATTGTGAGTTTAACTCTACTACTAACAATAACTAACAAATTAATAACTAATATTTATTCATAAAAAAAAAAATAACACAACATAACACAATACTCCCTCCATTCCAAAAAGAATGACATTTAAATTTTTTTCACAGAGTTTAAGAAAAACAATTATATTATAAGAGAATACTTAGTATTTATTAGGGGATAAATTAAAAAATATCATAAAAATTAGAAGAAAATAAAAAAAAAATATGTATAACATAATTTTTCTCACCCTAAAAATGGACTCTGACCAAGGCTATAGGTGATAAATCGGTCAAGCCTTTTTGAACCCAAATTGTAGGGTTTGGACTCTAAATTTTGAAGCAGAATTAAACACGAGCCTTTTTCAACTGATTTGATTAATTTCATGTCATAATCGAGCTTAAGTTAGGCCATATTTATTGGGCTTAGGCTAATTGCTTCTATTTCTAGCTAGTTCAGTTAAGGATGAAACTAAGAGAGTTTTTTATATTATAAATAGTCGCACTAGTTATCTTTTCATTTTTTCTTCTTCTAAATGTCATAATAAAACAACATTGTTATTTGTGTTTTATTTATTATTTATCATACTAAATTAAATACGACAATAAAAACATTTATCACAATAGTTATTACTCTTTAATTTTGAAAAAAAAAAAGTAAAACAATCAACAAAAGATAAAAATAATAATGTATAAACTTTATAATCTCACTGTGTTCCATTCCTCTATCGGATCTCACAACCAAATTATATACTGGATTTCTTATAGTATTAAATTTACTGTTCTGAAGAATTTATCACTATTGTTGTACCGTGCTTGGTTGCTTGTTCACATACCCAATTTGTGTGACGGTGCAAGGTAGTGGATATATGAAAATTTTCTAGTCACACCAACCAACTGGTCACAAGGCAATTTGTTTTTGGCTCATTGTTTTTTTCGTTGTGACAACACTTTAAATATTTTAACGTTTTGATTCATATCCATAATTTGAAGAATTTTGTTTTGACCCGAACATAAGGCGACTCATGGCTCAAGCCCTTGTTTTAGGTTCCCGGTATAAATTTATTATTAGTTTCTTTAATATAGAGATAACTAAGGCGTGTTTTTTCTTTGATGAATGAAATTCAAATCCTTCTACAAGAAAAATCACTTATATTTTTGTAAGGTTCCTAATTTTTCGGTTACTTTTATTAGTTTTAAAAAGACTCCACCTCAAAGGTCACTTTTAGTTTTTGTAAACCCCTATTTTTTCTATAATTTATTAGTTAAAAAAGTCTGACCTTAAAATCTGCTTTATGCTTAAAAATATGTTGGCTGCCTTGATCCATGTATAGTGAATTTTTATGATTTTTGTGTGCAATCTATTTTTTTTTATTTGTTTACGTTCATTCTCTCATGGATTTTTTTAGCATTACAAAAATTATGAATTCAAAAATCCAAATTCAATACGTAAGAAATTGTAAGAAACTGTATCTTGTATACACAACTTCGGTCGTGTAAGTGAGGTAATTAAGTTGGGTTTCTTAAATAAAAAAAGTGAGTTAAACAATCCTCGTTAAAAGTACTCTAAAGCGATCGAACTTATTCCTAGTATTAAATGTGTTAATTATTGAAATTGATATACTATTATTATAGTAATTGACTAATTGTACTAATTAAGTTAAAAAACAATATAACAACCGTATCATATGTTTGCTCTGGGACATATATGGCAATAGGGGACCACGGTCAAGGACGTTTAATTATACTATAGTTCAAGGGCCAAGGCGCTTAATGATGTTTGAAATTCAAATAGTAGAAAACGAAAGCTGGTATCTCCTAGTAATACACAATAAGCAAAATAAAAATAATAAAGTGCTACATTAGCATAGCCTTTTCAATAACAGTTTAAGAATCTTCACCTAAACTTGATTTCTTCCATCTACATAGTCCCGTGATATATGCATGGTTAGTATAATATAAAATAAAGGATTTACTTTAAATCAAACTAGGCATTATCCTCCTCCTCCTCCTTTTTTTTTTTTTAACTCTATGTGCGGAAAGTATGTGTTATGACTGAAATTAACGAAAATGAAATACTCTCGCAGATTTGTTTATATTTTTTCTTCACTGTATTTCTCTTCCTTATTTCGAACTCAAATCGATCAGGAAAGCAGTGAAAAGCTTTTCAATTACTTCTTCCGTTCGTTTTCAGTTAGCTACAAAGTAAGACTATTACAAACTGCAAACTAATTCCTCAACGACGACATGCATACCCATGTATACTAGTTTTAGTACATGATTATTAGGGAAAACTGTATTTTTTAATTCCTATATTTTTTTGTTAAACTCGGTCAAAGTCCTTACAAATTCATTTCCTCAATTTTTAAAAAATGTGTGGACTTATTTCCTTCTTTCTAAGAATTCATTACATTTTTTTAAAAGATAGGAGATTAAATCAATGTTTTTTTTTTAAAAGTTTAAAGACTAAATTAATCAATATAAAAATATAAGGACCTTACCGCATTTAACTATAATTGCAGGAACTAAAAATATATTTTTTTGCCTAATTATTTAAAAAAGGTTAGAAGAACTGAAGTGAGTTGATTCCACGCCTAGCTCCAAAGATACTATATAACAAAATTGCAAACAAACTACATGCCCCTTTAAAACTAGTCAGATAAACTTCTAAAAAAAATAATTATAATATGGGGAGATAATATGGAAGTAAAACAAAAAAAAAATTCTCTTAAATTAAAATTAGCTTATTAATTTTGAAAAATTCTTATCTAAATTCTCTAAAAATAGATTTTGTTAGTAACCATAGATATTTTTACAAGAAATAATTACATTCCAGCCAGATATAATTATTATATACAATAAAATCTTTTATCCGTTTAAATATTTAATGTACTCAATAATTCTTAAAATGGATATTCATAGGTTAGTTTTAACTTATAAAAAGAATTTAATTAATTTTATTTATTTTTTCTCTCTTATATGTACTCTTTTTTATAATAAAAAAATCTAAACTGACCCGTGCTGTATGATTATTTATTAATAAAGTTACATTATAATGCAAGTCACGAAAAAGCATATGTTCACAGGAGATATAATGCAAGTATGTTGGTACAATATAATAGCAGTATTAAATTATTTCCTGTCTTCCCCTTCCACACAAATGACACAACCAGTAGAAGAAGAAGAAAAGTTCTTAAAATCTCATTTTATTAATATTGGATAGGATTCAAATTGCCCATTTAAATTATTGCGATGGACTCTTTTGCTAGCTCAACCACCTTCAGAATATACTTCAGAATAGGAAAGACAAATGCACCTAACTGCTTATAGCTTATAATATATAGATGGAAGTGGTCTCACGGGGCATTAATTAACCAATACAACCTAGTACCTATATTTTTAGCATTCAACTGTGGGAAAACTGAGACTGAGCATCCTATAGAACCAATTGTTGAATAGTGACTCTTGACCAAAATCATCATAATTTGGATGAAAATGGTAGGCAGTTTCCATTTGAGATATCTGCATATTTCAATAGCTGTTACCAGTACAATGCATTAACCCTAAACCAAGAAAGTGGGCTTCAATATAATATGGACTAGAGAGTAGAGACCAATCATGTATTATTTTCGCGGTTGATTTTGACCCCTTCTTTATTATTTTTATTATTTTTTATTGGATTTCAAAATACGTGAAAGGAGGTGGGGGCTCCCAGTATATTTATTTCTCAGTTCTCTGAATTTAGAAAGCTACAAAAGTCTATATAGTGCACAGAGAGAGAAAGAAAGAATAGGGGAAATTTGATTTTCGATATGTGAGATATGGGAGTGGAGGACAAAGGTATTATTGTCACCTTATCAATGTTCCCTTCTAAATGGATCTTATTAAGCATTTTTGTCAACATGCTCTCGTCTTGCTCGACTCGTCCGGTAGTTAGAAGACAAGTTAGAGGTTTGAACTTTCAAGTCTATGCCACACCAACAAGTTTCATCTTGGCTAGTAGTACTACTACATGTTAATCTAGATTGAGAAATTTTTACCTATATTGATCACTGTAATCCCAACTCACTAGCATAGGTCTAGTAGCTAAGAGTTAGAGTAATTTGTACAAATTGTTGTCGTCATTGTATATTAATCAATACAATCCAAACTAGTTTTCATATATGACACATAATTGTATGTTGTTAATTTTTTATCATCAAATTTCGTGTTATTTAGAGATTAATTAAGATCACAAATACAACATAGTTTAGAATTATTTAATAATTTATCGTTGTTGAAGCCACTTAATTAATCCCATTCTATTACTCTTTAGTTGCCTTAATCTATCCCGTTTAAACATTAGCAGTAAAAAATGTGCATGGAATGATGAGGACAAGGTCTCTCTCAAGAGCATCTCAAAGTCTTGGAAGGTTCCAAACACATAAGGACACATGGAAACGAGAAGCTCTTACCCTTTACTAGTTCAAAAGCCCCACCAAAGGGGGTAACAGACAGCATGGGATAGTTACAGTCAGCTTTTCAAATTCACATGAACTTAATGACAAGGAGATACCATTGCAATTACATGGATTTCTTGACACACTGTTGCTCTGATTTGCTCTGCTTATGATTATATAAAAAAGGGTCTGAACCGCATTTTTGTTAGCTTATGCCTTGTCAATGAAAGCATGGGGAGGTATTAGAGTTTGACATTTGGATCATGACGTATGGTCCTCATGTAGTTTTCTTCCTTTCTCTTTTCTTCTTTTTATACACAACAGATTTCTAGATCTTGTCATTTATATTGACTATATATATGCATAACACGTTGTATAATCCCTCAAATCCCACATGTGCAACTAAGATTGGCGCAACCATAGCAAGATTAGGTTGGAATTTCAAATCCTTAACGTTAAGTTTGCATCAGACAGGTCACTCTTGCAGAATCAGACAAGGGTATTGGACCCAAATAATACCGTGAGCAAAAGTCGTCAAAAAGTGGGGAATATATATTGTTTATTATAAAGTTTTGAATTGAAATCAGCAAGAAAAGCAATATTAGGCAACACAACCTTAGTAAATGATGGCACTAGCAGAAGCTAAAATATCTATATTTAGAGTAACTTACACAACGTAAGAGATCACTGAGAACATGGATTTCGTACGGTATTTGCCTTATGACTAAGATTAATGTCAACCCGTAAGTTCTGTGGGTACGTGTGATGTGAGGAACAGAGTACCACATTTTCTCAATGATTCATCACCCGAGACTCAAAGTATGATTATTTTGACGATCACCTGTCTCATTAATTCTACACTTTTCTCTCTTTGGTGTACAAAAATTTATATACACATGTTTATGTATAGAGTATAGACACAATTTCTCTTCTTTTATTTGTCACTCCACAGAGGAAATTAGTGAACAACTCCACAGTGCTGGTCCAATAAGGACCCCTACAAGATCCATGGGGATGGTAACTGAACCATGGTTTTTTTTTTCGTAAAAATTAAAATAGAAAAAACAGGTTAGTTCTCCGTATTTTTCGGGGAAAGAGTTGATCTAAACATTGGTTAAAAAAACTAGAAAAAAAGTAATTTTTTCATAAAAATATAATAGTATTTTTATCCGTAAAATATAGTCAATGTTATCAATATATTTTCACTTTAATTTTTAAATTTTAATAAACATCTTTCATTTATTATTATTTTTAACTTATACCCTTAACAAAATCCTTTGAATAATAATGGGCAATCTGAATGTAAGTAACTAAGAAGTTCTCGTAGAGGCTAAGCAATAAAGCATTCCATTATGCGTGCGTGATTCCGCATTCCTTTTAGCAACGTCTGAATAGCGTCCTTCCTTCATCACAGTTACCAAAAATCTTGTAATTTGGCAAGGGCACTCACCTGATACTTAAGGCTGGCTTACAAACTTGGTAATTTCATTTTGAAGTTATTACGTGATATGCCTTTTTGTTGACATTTTCTTTTGTATTTTTTTAACATCCTTTTGTGAATTTACTTTTACCTCGCGTGTTGTTCATTCTCGAATAAATATATAATGATGTGTTTGATAGCAAAGAGATGGCAAAATGGGGTGCGAGGAAATAGGAGGCAACAACAAATATGAGTTTGTTTGTTACCAAGGACATAACCTGGAAAAAAAAGTGGTATGTCCCTTGAATTTGTTTCCAAACAAAAATGGTAAGAAATGGTGAAGAAATGCATAGCGGCTCTACCTATGATGAATTTTACATGATGATATAATTGATTTTTAAGGAGGTTATGGTTAATTAGTGTTTTTAGGATATTAATTAAAAAATTAAAAAGAAAATAGTATTTATTGTGTGAATTACAAAAACCCAAAAAAAAAATCATATACAGTATAATTTTTCACTTCTCAACACGGTCAACATTTGTCTTTTTATAATATTATTGTTTGAATAATCCATAATTCATGTGCTTCTTATTTCAATTCAATCTCTATATCAATTCAATCTCTATAGTTCCTTAAAAAGACATTCATCCATCGATCTCATTAATTGTCCTACTATTTGTGATTGTCTCATCTTTGTTTCTTTTATTTTGATTTACTTATTTTCCTCTTTCTTATTTTTATTTATCCGATTGTTTGCCAATTTCTTTCTCTTTTACACTCTCCTTCTAAGATTCTATCTATAATTAATTGATTAGTATTTATTGGAAAACACCATTTTTATAGGTTTTATTTTTTATTTAATGATTCTGATTTATATCAAATGAGAAATAAAATCTATTAAAATTAATATTTTAAATAAATTCTAACCAATCATAAACAATATCAAAAGAAACTATCGCTAGCATTCTTCTAAGTTTTTTCTTATGTTAGTATTGAGAATTTTTTTTCTCTCTCTTACGTCCTACTAAAAAAACATTACTTATATAAGCTTTAATCGAGAGAAAATCTCATTTTTTTTTCTTTTAAAAAACTTTGTTTCTTAGTTTTGTAAAAAATAAAAAATACTAGTGTGAAATGACACTACCTCCCTTCACCCTTTGGTTAGTTTTTCATGAAAGACATTAGAAATTAAGATTGAAGAAAGAATATAAAGAAGCAAATATTAATCATTTCCCCAATTTAAAATGCACATAGAAGATTGAGGAAAGAAAAGAAAGGTACGAATCCCACACAAAAAAACTAATCTAAAAGAAGGCGTTGTGTGTGTGTGTGTTTTTTCCCCACTGAATATATATCTTAACAAATGGATAGAATTTATTAAAGTGAGTTTTATCTATTTCATCAAATATTGCTTAACCAATTCAATTATTTGCTAACTATACTAGACTTTGTTAGTGAAGACATTGTGCTTTTCTTGTACTATTTTTTTAATGGTTATTTTTGGAGTGTTATTTTTTTTTATCGGACTTGCAATATTTTTAATAAACTCCACGGTTATTTTTTACAATTTTATTCACAGCATGGGTGAATGTTATTATGGTGTTAATATTTTGGTATTTAACTAATGAAACTATGATTAAAATATCATTTATTAAACGTTATCATCTAAAAAAATTGAATTTTATTTAACGGAAATTATTTTTTAAAACTTATTTCATTTGATTTTACACTATAATTTATTTCATTTTATTTATTCTACACTATAAAAAAAACCTCTTGTGTAAAAAATATTTTCTTAAAAAATTATAAAAAGATTAACTATTGCCTTTCATTTTTTTAAATAGGGGTATTTATTTTATTTTATAAATATGTCTGTTTTCTTCCCTTTCACTTTTTATCAAAAAACCTTTTGTATAAAATGTATTTTCTAAAAAAGTTATGAAAAGATTATTTATTACCTTTCATTTTTTAAACATGAATATTTATGTTATTTTACACATATATCTACTTTACTTTCTTTCCTTTCACTTTTTATCAACTAAATAAGAGAAAATGAAAATTTACCTTTGTTTTCTTTTATTATCTTTATTACCCAACAATCTCAAATTATTTTTCACTCCTTTTCTATTTTTTTTTTCGTTTTTTTTATTCTCTAAATCAAACATACGATGGGCTTTATATATGATCCCTTTGAATGCCACATAAGTATTACTTATTCGAGCACAATTATGAACAAATAAATAATATGTTCATAAAATTTTGTTGAAAATTATACGGCTAAAAGAGAGAATTTTGAGATGAGATGATGAATATAATGAAGAAAGATAAAAAAAATACAAAAACTTATTTAAATCACTATTAACTAATTGCTAATTAATTGTAAGGTATGAAAATACTATTGATTCGTGTAATAAATATTTTAAAGTTATATTTAGAGTTAATTTCAATTAGTTGATAATAATTTGTTTGACAATTGCAAAAATGTTATATTGATTTATCATACGGATAATATAATGTTTTCGTAAAAAACTACTTGCTTCGATGCCTAGTACATCTGCTTTGGTAAAAAAGTAAATTTGCTAGCATTAAGCACAATTTCGTAAATGCCACTTGCCTCAATGCCTCAAGTCGTAAACACAATAACACGTACCTGAACTAGGCAAATCACTATCCAAAACAACTTCCACTAGGCAATCACTATCCTCAAATAGTGTTTCCATTTCTTCCAATGTTTTGCCTTTGGTCTCCGGCATAAACACATAAAAGAAAGTCGTAGTCATCATCATCACAAAAAACACCCCTCCAAACGTTATCTTCTTCGAAATAGTCAAGAATGTCATAGACACCACCCCACTCACCAACCCTTTCCCAGAAATCACAAGACTCGACCCTTGGGCTCGAAGCCTTAACGGAAAAATCTCTGACGAATAGACCCATGTGATGGGCCCAAGCCCAATAAAAAAACATTGGCACAAACAGTGACAATGCTGAACACTATCGTCCACAAAGGCTTTAAACTTGACTCTTCCAGAATTTTGGAGCCCCAGGCCCAACCCAGACAAGGACACGGCCATCCCAAACGATCCCGTTAACTCCCAAACTCGTCCAAGTAGAGCGCAGAAAGCAAAACAGAGATTTTTGTATTTTTTTGTTTGGTTTAAAGGTTTTGTTAATTAGTGTCTAGGAACTAATAAATAGATTTTTTTGTTTATTAAAACTTACAGTTGGATTATTTTAATTATCACTGTAGTATATATTGATGAGATTTTTTTTTAAAACAACCCTTCCTATGAGACACCTACTTAATCGGGAGAGCATCTTCCAACGGTGTATCCTCAACTTTATGTTCTCATTAGTGATTATAATACATGTGAAATTAATCTATCAACTGTTCCAACCTTTTCCAAAATGCATCTAATTGGATGTCTCACCAAGCAAAATAGTAATGCAATTTATGGGCCTCACTCTCTTCTACAAAAAAAACACACCTCTTTGATCATTTTTTGCTATCAAAATCACCACGTTAAACAATGACTTAAGCTTACATTTAGACTCTGTGCCTCATCTTCACTAAGAACGTCAATCTCCTTTAAGCTACTGCCTTTTTTGTTGAAAAAAAAAAACACTTAATACGTATTTAGTGCCCGCAGATGACTTTGCTATCTTTTACGTTATTCCTGGAACATGGGCTATGGCACCTTAAAGTGTATAGTGTACTGAAGACAATAATTCTGTAGTACGTATTATTTGTGAATGAAAAGAGAGATCATTGACCCTCGTCCACCCAACATTTCAGTGCAACAAGGAAACAAAAATTATAGACTTTATCATATTATATCTATCTTTGCTTCCACTATATGCTAATAATTGCAGCACTCAACTAGTAGCACGGAGATAATTTCTTAGCATGCTTACAGTTCAAGATAATTAGACTCAACAACAACAACAACAAACAAAGCAAAATATCTATCTTCAATATATCTATTACAACTTGGAAAACATAAAATAAAATAAAAATACTCAAAAGCTTTAAGCAATCAATTTTTGTTATTTCATCAACCTCCTCCACATCGATGACCTCCTTTTTCGTTCGTAGAATGAAATGATGCAAACAATTTTTTCCAGGGTGCATCCTTCTGTTGCTCCAACCATGACAGAAAAGCACGATCCAGCAAGTAGAAGTTTACATAGAGAAGCTGGTATTTCACAGGAACATACCAAAAATTAAAAACCTGCACAACTGGCCACACGCCACCTTCTAAAATCAGGGCTGGGACATAATTCCTCTTCAAGTCTTCCTTCACTTGAGGAAGATTCTTGCCAGCACATAATCCCATGTAAGTAAAGAAGACAAACAAATGTAAAGGTCCAAAAATTATGCCATCCATTGCCACTTTAGTGCCCACGGATCGCACAGACTTTGGCATTAGTTGAAGCTTGAACCTTATAAATTTGTCCAAGCCTTCATACCTACAAGACATGAAAGTTGGTTCCAAGTGAGTACAACTACTTTAGCAGCAGGAATTATAACTTGGCCTATAATTACTTCAGCAGAACTGTCATTTATTCTTTAAGCTTGTTAGTGAAATGAATGTCATTTTTCAATCTTAAAATCCTAAAGCAAGTCAACTTGAAAGCTATCTCAATGCACTCCCCGACAAAAATATCAAATGGGGTTTCTTTTACAAATTATTTACCTAAATGGGTCTGTTTTGAAATTATTTACCTCGTGAGTCTCTTTTTATACTACAAGGTGCTTCTCCGTTGAGCGCGTTCCCCGAAATGGCGACACGTGACATGGGTTAGGAAGTGGTGGCCTGCCAGGCGCGACCAGACATGGTGGCCTGTCAGGCGCGACCACACATGCTGGTCTGCCAGACACTTCCTTCCACGCCTCCCTATAAAACCCCTCTTCCTCCTTCGTTTGATTTGCACGACGAAATCGTTGAAGTGATTTACACTCAGGTGAGTCTCACTCCTTGCTGTTGTATGTATCATTGTTGAAGTGCTTTATACGGGTTAAAAATTTTGCTCAAAACTAGTAAATATTTTTATCTTCGATATATTATAGCATTATTTAATATTTATTCTGTTGATGGTAATAATGATTATATTTTGTAGGTGCATAAACAAATTGACACGGACGATAAATTTATTGTAACTTTGTTTATATTTTTTGTGTGATAAATAGTAATTTATTGTAACTTAATAATTTAATATTTAGTTATAATTATGTTGTGTTTATATATGTTATATTTGTTTGTTGATGACAATAATTATTTATTGCAGTAGTTTTTATGTCCACCACATTATTATTATTATTATTATTAGTTAAGCTCATAATTTTATTGATGTTGTTGGTATATTTTTTTAATAGCCAAAATTTACATAGACGTTACAAATAAATGCCGATTCTTTAACATATTTATGTGTCATTCACATTATCGTTATTTATTTTTATTTATTTTAAAAGCATTGCACAATAAGATCGAAACGTTAAAGTGTCCAGAAGGAAGTGCCTAACGGACCAGCACGTGTGGTCGTGTCTGGCAGACCATCACGACTAGTCGCGCTTGACAGGTCACCACTTCCTAACTCATGTCACGGGTCGCCATTTCGGGAAACGCGCCCAACGGAGAAGCACCTTGTAGTATAAAAAGACACCCATGAAATAAATAATTTCAAAACAGACTCATCTAAATCAATAATTTGTAAAAGAAACCTCATTTAGTATTTTTGCCTGCACTCTTCACTTTTGAAATTACAAGTCAAAAAAGTACTATATGATATGTCCCAAAAGTTGCAGAAAAATTACTAGTCAAAAGCCCTATATGATATGTCTAAAAAATTGGACGCAATCTCATGTTGTAACGAACTGATTTACAAAGTCCCCACTCCCCACATAAAAATCATACTTGTGCCATTACTTCGCAAATTAAAATCTATCTCTATGATATATGTTATTGAAGAATTTCTTTACAGGTGAATTATGTGATAGTAACTCTGCCATATGAAGACATGATTTGATAAGTAGGAAGTACTGAAAGCTGAAAACTGGTAAATAAACTGAACAAGATAGAATTCACATACCAGAAGTGCCCAACTGATCCAACAAAACCGAATCCAAACATACTTGTAACAGCCAAGCGGTTCCAGTTGATCGTAAATTTAGCATCTGAATCCTACCACACCAATATATTATCTTAGGTTGCCAAGAAACTTGTCCATAATCAATAAATCAAAATCAACTAGCTTCAATCAATCAAAAAGTTGCACATGCCAACTTAACTTACCAGCAAGGCAAATTGCTGAAACCGCCAAGAGATATATCAAAATTCAAAATCAATAAAAGCTGGAAATCAAAAGTGTGATGCGTATCACTTGAACTTAAAGGTT
The DNA here is from genome assembly GCF_004193775.1 of Glycine soja. NCBI lineage: Eukaryota > Viridiplantae > Streptophyta > Magnoliopsida > Fabales > Fabaceae > Glycine > Glycine soja. The sequence continues at coordinate 42,763,601 of NC_041006.1, read as the reverse complement.
CTTACATAAAAGGATTCTTTAGGTATTGATGGAATATATATTTTCGTTAAAATCAGCTTCCATTTTCCATTAAAAATACAAACAAAAAAAAATGCCACCTTTAGAAATGCAAACCATGTTATCACACAAGAAATTGACACTTCAACATTGCAGTATATGTTAGCATAACAACAATCCTAGAGTCAGAAAGCAGTGGTTAGACAGAAAAATGATATAATAAAAAATGGGGTTAGTTATATGAGTCATGAGAAAGGGAAATGGGTTGTTACATACAGATAGTTGAAGTGGTTTTTTTGGAGCAGCTGAATGAGTAATGTACTGAGCTGAAAGGTCTCCAACACCCCAGAGAATGGCAGAACTAATAGCTTGGGTCTTAACTGGATGAACAGAAAGGCTATTCTGGTATCAGTTCCACATCTTCATCATCATTGTCTGGAAGAGAAAAGAATAAAAAAGACTTAAGAAACAATATATTCAAATTAAAGTAGAAAAAATACGTAAAACTCATAATTATAAAAAATTTCTCATTTTCTCTCTTATTTCTTAGTAACCAACCACCATACATGTTACTTAGCCGATGAAGTTTGTTTTTTTAAAACACTGTCTATCTACACTCTACAGATAGAAAATGTTGCAGATTTTTGGACTTTATGCCAATTGCTGTTGGGCTTGGGCTTGCCATCACTACCTTCTCAATTATCCAAAGGATAATTATACCTCCCCTATTTAATAAATATACTTCTTTTTTTACAACATTTTCCCTAAAATACCCTTCCCATTTATTTTTAATTTCAAATTATTCTCCCTTGCTTACGCATGTGACTTTGTTATGGGCGATGGTCTAACCTCAAAGATCGAAGCACTTATCAGTAGTATCTCCGGAAAAAGAGAAAGGGGTTACTACTTACTTAATGCAATGAAAATAATTTTAATTAGAAGGGTATTTAAGGAAAAATGTTGTAAAAAAGAATAAATTCTCATTTATCGCAACAACCACACAAAAGACAAAGAGAAAGAGAGTTTAAAATGAAAAAAAACGGTAAAGATGAATTTTTTTTTTGATAAAGAGAAAAAGATATAAATATTATAAAATTTATAATGTAAATAGAAAGAAAAAAAAATGAGAGGTGTCACGTTGAATGTTTAAAATTTAAAATAAAAAGATGTTTTAGTGTATCGATAGTCTTGTATAAACGGTTCACGTGTGTAAAATAATCTTAGCCAACATTATTATTTGGTCATCTACGGTCAAAACTGATAAAAGAAAATAATAACAAAAAAACAAGCCAGGTATCGTTAAACACTTCAGAAATATTTCTGACGATAACATTGTATTCATTAATCAATGTAACAACAATTAAGCCTTCTTAGTTCTTCCAAATATTATTATCAATGAATAAAAAAAAAAAAGTAACACCAGGGTGAATGAAGTCTAAAGGGGAAGTTTGAAATTGAGAATCTGGAAGGTGGGGGTTTGAAATTGAGAATCTGGAAGTCTAAAGGGTAAATTTTGATCCTGCCAATAGAATGCTGGCGTGGCCTAATCCACTCCTCGAGTGATCTTTGTCTTTTTCCCATGTCAGCCTCAAAAAAGTACCCCGAAATCTTATTACGATAAATATTTGTGGATAAGAATCTCCAGTGTATACCACACACACGAAAAACCACTAAAGTCCAATTGGATCTTCTTCTGCTAACTATGTAACACAACTTCATTGCTAACTAGGCAGACCATAAGCTTCTCAACTGCTAAAGCTAAACTAAGGTACCATTTCCTTTCCTTCAAGCTTGTAATTTCCTAACTATTATGAACAACACCATCAACTATGCTGCATGCACCATAGTTTACTTCTGAGTCATCATAATGTTTATTTTTTTCATTTCACTGCCTGGCTTTTACTTTTAATGCTGAAAGCTGACGACGTGATCATCTAATTGATATTTCAACTGTTTGCTTTGTGAGTTACAATTGGGTGATTGTTTGTTCCTTCTGTATTATTGTTGCTATATATGTAGATAGCAAATTCCCACGATCCAATTCCACGTTCAGCTTCTAAAGTTCTCACCCCAAACATAATGTTTGAGTTATGGATTTTCTTCTTGACTGTTTATTTATGGATTAGATTTTGTGCACTAGTTTGTTGATAAAATGAAGATTTCTGGAGCAAATGTGACTGAGTGTGGGGTTTGTCAGCTTGTGTATGGATTTTAAGCTATAGTTGTTCCATTTTCTCTAAACAGCATAGATTTGCCCTTGACCATACAAAAGTAAACCTTAGCA